>NC_089822.1:42314703-42929476 GCF_035046505.1 Tiliqua scincoides
GTCCCCCCCCCACCTGTTCTTCCTCTTTTGTTGCTTGTTTTAGAACTGTGTGCTTTACAGAGGGAAGGTTATAGAGGTGCTGAATGCATGGCAGAATGCTGGGGCAGAGGGACAGAGTCCATGCAAGTGCAAGTAGGGCGGATCTCACTGTTTGGTCCTCTGCAATGATTATCAGGGTCTACCTTACAGTGGTCGTAAGGCGTTTGACCACCCTGTCCACAGCTATCTCAGTCTGTAGAATGTGACTTGAATGATTAAAGTGCAGATATGGTTCCATCTTTTTTTCACTGCATCTGCCCATGTTTTAGACTCTTATGAGATATTTAGTATCATCCTTCTTAGCCCTGATCTTGAAGCTGCTGGAGATGGGCATAGTTTTCCAGTCCACTGTACTGAATTTGAAGTTTAAGCCAAGTTCCGAATGTAGACCAGTTTTATGAGATTAAATTATGTTCGGCATAAATATGGAAGGGGCTTGATGTGGCAGGAGCAGCTGGGACTGGAGGTTTGTGAACTTCCATATTTAGCAGTACTCAGACTAATACAGTAATGCGTTTTGGTATTGAAATTCATTAGTTGATCTTTTTTGTTTCCAGAAGCCTGCTGCTGCTGAGCCCGCAAAAGATCCTAAGAAAAAAGCAGTCGCACCAACCCCAAGTCCGTCAGTACAATCTTCAGCTCCATCAGGAGTTTCTACTGTGAGTATCCTCTTCGAGATCAGAAGTTGAGCCCACATTTGGGGAGACATCATTCACTCCTGAGTTAATGTATAGTTAAAAGAGAGCACCCTTCAAAGTAAATACTGCTGAAATAAAAATTTGGCTAATTCTGATATTACTGGAGAGAAATTTAAATGTCTATGTTTAATTTAGGAATCTCTAGAAAATGCCAGGTTGTAGCAATGTGTGTTTTTTAAAGTTGGCAGGAGTCTGGCTAGATCTGTGCCAATCTCCATAAAGCTACATGGAGGATGTTATAAAACTTGGCAACATTGGTTATTGTTATCTTATCACAGAAGCCTTCAGCAGCCGAGTCCAAAAAAGCTTCCACTGAAGAAGTGATCTCCACTGTTGCTGCTCCTTCTGTGCAATCTTCAGCTCCATCTGCAGCTTCTCCAGTGAGTAAGCTCTTTCAAAAATTAATGTAAGAAGGCCTGAATGTCACTCTTCACAGAATTAGAATGGCTGATTTTATAGCACTATCTTAATATATATGCACTCAAAAAATGTTTGGGAGTCTCTGACAATCTGAACTTATTCCTTCCTAAGCATTTGAAATAATGTCATCCCTTCTAACTGGGCAAAGAGGAACCTTTTAAAGTGGTGTCCTCTTATATTTAGCAGGAGGAGAGCAACTGTTCCTCTTCACCCCAGCACAGTGTCTTTTCTAGTGGCTGTTTGCTGATTGTGAGCCCTTTGGGGATTTATTTTACCATGTAAACCGCTTCATGAACTACTCTTGTTGAAAAGTAGTATATAAATATTCTTCATAATAATAATATGGAACAGGGGTGTCAAACTCATTTCATACAGCGGGTTGAAAGCATTCATGATGCCTGCTGAGGGCTGGAAGTGATGTCATTAATCAGGTCATAACCAGAAACAAGCCCTTTTTCTTACTTAGGAACTCATTAACTGCAAATGATAGAAGAAAAAATACACAAATCTTGATCATATTTCAAGATACAGAAGAGCCCAATTACCATGCGGGTGACACCTTTTCCTGCTCAGTAGCTGAGAGCCTGAGGGCCAGATAAAAAGCTTCTGTGGGCCATATCAGGCCCCCGGGCCTTATGTTGGACACCCCTGATATGGAAAGTGTTGTCACCCTCTGTTCGTTAACAGCTGGATGTGTATGGAACAGTTTTGCATATCATCCCCTTGGAGATTCTCTTGACCGAGTCCCATTGAACTTAATCCACACTGTGTGAAATAGACCTTTTTAATTTAATTCCATTTGGATTCCCCGGGAGGCTGCAGGAGGCTCTGGTAAGTACAGCCAAGCCCCTGCAGCCCCTTGAGCAACGCAATCCTGGGGATCGCATCGCTGCCTTCACCCCGCCCTGCTGCCTCCTCCCGACCCCGCAAGAACTTAGAGCGGTTTTCAAACTCCTGGAGAGTTTGAAAACTGCTGAACTAGTCTGTTAGCCCTTTAAGAATACATCTTCAGATATTGCCTTCTTATCACTCCAAAATGGTTTAAACTAATATTATTTATAGAGTGCACACGTACCTGATGCAGCACTGGAAGCGTTATCTGGAAGTCTAGGAAAAATGGAACCTGCTCCAAAGGACACAAAACCTGCTGTGGATAAAGTGAAGGTAATGAAATTGTTGGGCCTATGAACATAGTTGGTCTGTCTGTAACTCTTAAATTTAATCTCTTTAGGATTACAATTTGTAAAGAGCCACTGCAATAAAACCAGAGCTTGGTACACCCATAGTGCAAGACTCCCAGATTGCTAGAAAAGTCTGCTGATTGGATAGACTCCCTTCAAGACATGGAGATCTATCATAACAGTGATCACCACAGAGGAGGCCAAAGTCGGAATGGGTCAGGATATTGGGTTGTGAGATTTCTGCTGCTTTGCACTTGAATTAGGGGAGGCTTAATTTTGAGGGAATGTTGAAGAACATATCTGAAATGGGGACAGGCTGCATGTTTGAGAGACACTTCCCTTCATCCATTTGTGCAGTGCTTGTGCCTGGGTAAGGAGGGATTTCCACTTGTGGCCATTGCTGTAACTTATCTCTGTTTGCAAGGTGGGTTTATTAATATTGCAGGAAGGTAGGGTAAACTGACCAACTGGACTCGGTTCCAGCAAGCTTTGGTTTGTAGAAACAAATGCCACAATAACACCAGCAAAATGGTTCACAGCTTAATCCTGAGCTGCCCGGCGTGCGGGGCTGCAGCGGCGCTGAACATGGCTGCCGCTACATCCAGCCGGTCCCAGGTAGCCACTGCCTCCACAGGAGAAGGGGACTTTCATCCCTTCCCCTGGGTAAAGCAAGGAGCCCTACAATGGGACTATTTGATTCTACGCCGACATGGGTAGGCATAGAATTTAGAGCCTCCATGTCGGGCGGACGGCCTGATGTGGAGGCTCAGGATCCAGTGGAGCAAAGCTGGTCCCATCTCTCTCCCTCCCCCCAGCACGCCTCCTCCCCATCCTCCCTCAACCTTCCCCCACCACGAAACGCCTCCTCCGCACCTCCTCCTCAACGAGTGCTCTGCCGGCACTAGCCCAGTGCCAGCCAGCACTGAGCTAGCCCCGGTTCTCCACTGGCGCTAGGGCCCACAATCGTTCCTTATGGCACACTGCAACATTGTATACCAGTGGTAAACCAGCATGAACACTTTAGGATTGGGCCCTTAGTCTTTTGTGTGATATATATGCTACTTGGATTATGCACATCTCAAATTCTGCAGTTGAAGATTTCCTGTTTTCCCTCTCTAGGAAAAAACGAAGCAAGAGAAGCGTGAAAAACTTGGGGAGGATGAAGAAACCATCCCTCCTGATTACAGATTAACTGAAGCGAAGGTGAACTGCTGCTTAGTTTGGCTGCATGATTGTTTTCATTTGAAAAGCTGATACTGTTAATGACCACAATTCCTGGGAAAGTTACAAGTCACCTTTTCTGTTTATACATTTGGACACCAAACATAATGTTTACTGAGGTGTGGAGAGCTCTGGTGTTAAGTAATTTTGTATGAGTATTTTTCAGGCAAAGACATGATTTGTGGCTTTCTCCTGCTTTCTAATTGCGTATTTGCAAAAGGAATGTAAAATCCCACTCCAGCCCAGTAAAAATGAAAGTCCTGTTGTGTTCAATGGGACTTACTCCCAGGAAAGTGTGGATAAGGCTGCAATCCTATCCACACTTACCTGGGAGTAAGCCCCAGGTAAGATTATAATGGAACTTCTGAATAGACATACATTGGATTGGGCTCTGAATTTCCTGCACCTTCAGGAAAGTGAAGTCAGTTGTCTTAGCACTTGAGTTGCACAGTTAGTGTTAACTTGTGGTGTGTTTTCTCTGAAGGACAAAGATGGGAAGCCACTTTTACCAAAGCCTGAAGAAAAACCTCAGGTGGGTGAAGATGTTCTAAATAGACTTGCTGTTTTTGGTGCTATTAAAATAAATGGGGGATTGTCTAATAACATTTAGTATAGTCCAACAGGATGAACACATCTACACCACTGTGTAAGGCAATTTGAACAATTTTTGAATATTTTGATGTTTCTTTATTAACTTTGGCTTGAGGGTTTCAAAAGTGCCACTCTACTTGCTACTGCCTCAATACTTCAGCCACCATTTGCATGATACAATGAGTACAATATTACAATGCATTTAGGCAATAGGATAGAGGAAAACACAAAAGTTAAGATAACTAAAAAAGTTTTGATACAAAAAAATCTAAGATTTCTGTTGGATTCAGTACTTCTGAAATGTATAAGAAACATTTAAAATAAATCAGACTATTTTTGTGTTATACAGTGTAATCCTATATGCTACCCTGTGAGAACCTAATACTGATTTGATATGGAGTAGTTTTAAAAAAAAGAGGAATATTAGTTGTATGTTTACTTCTTCTTTTTTAATTTCTAGCCCATGAGTGAAAGTGAACTTCTGGATGCTTTTTCAGAAGGGTTTTCTTGTCCAGCTCCAGCATCAAAGGCTGCCCCAGTAGCTACACCTCAAGTAAGCTTTTTGTGAAAAACCAGTTTATTTGGATCCCTGACTGACCAGAACATAATCTAGTAGCTGTAGGCAATAATACAATTTGTTGACTTGCTATCACTTCATGATGCTCTGAGAAACCACTAGTAGTGGCTTTGACTGTCTGACAGTCCAATCCTGAGCTGCCCTGTGCAAAAGGCTGCAGTGGTGCCAAAAAAGGCTACCACAGAATCCTGAGTGTGCCAGACAGCCACCAGCGACTTCTAGGGACATTCGTCCCCTCCTCCCAGGTAAGGAAAGTAGCCCTGCTATGGGGCTACTTGACTCTGCACCAGCTATTTATCTGGCGCAGTTGCCTCATGTCAGCCCACAAGCTCCGACACAGGGCTCTGGATCCAGCGGAGTGGAGCTCCACTGGTCTCCCCCATTACGCCTTCTCCCCACCTCCCCCCACCTAATTGCCTCCCCCCATGTCCCCACTCATCACCGCCTGGCTGGTGGACCGCGGTGGTCCACCAGCCTCCAACTGACACTGTCCCAGTGTTGTCCCAACTGGCGCTGGGCGGGCAGTAATGGTTGTAGACATGCCCTACAGTCATTCATCAGGATTGCGCCATGAATCAGTAATTTTCATCTCGTGGCACACTGACAAGCTGCTATCATTTTCAGGGCACACAATCAGTTTTTTGACAATTGCCAAGGCACATCATGCTGCTGGTGGGTGGCTCATACCCCCAATGGCTCTACTAATAAATGACCCTCCCCAAACTCCTGTGGCAAACTGGTTGAAAATTGCTGGTCTAAATGAAAAGTTTTTGAGCCTTAACTGGATGGAATTTTTTTGAATGACTGATCAATCGCTTTGAAATGTCATAACATATAAGAACATAAGAACATAAGAACATAAGAACAGCCCCACTGGATCAGGCCATAGGCCCATCTAGTCCAGCTTCCTGTATCTCACAGCGGCCCACCAAATGCCCCAGGGAGCACACCAGGTAGAGACCTCATCCTGGTGCTCTCCCCTACATCTGGCATTCTGACTTAACCCATTCCTAAAATCAGGAGGTTGCGCATACACATCATCGCTTGTACCCCATAATGGATTTTTCCTCCAGAAACTCGTCCAATCCCCTTTTAAAGGCGTCTAGGCTAGACGCCAGCACCACATCCTGTGGCAAGGAGTTCCACAGACCGACCACACGCTGAGTAAAGAAATATTTTCTTTTGTCTGTCCTAACCCGCCCAACACTCAATTTTAGTGGATGTCCCCTTCAGTAATTAAGAAGAGAGAGAGAAAACCAAAACATGGTATCTTCAGCTGCAATCCTATGCACATATACCTAGAAATAAGCCAATATCCAACACAGTGGAGATTACTTCTGAGTAAACATGTGCAGGATTGCACTGTTCATTTCTTGATGACCACTGTGGTGGTGGCAGCAGCAGCAGCTATGAGGTTAATGACATGTTTTAAGACAGGATTGAAGGGAGATACAAAACTTAATGTATTCCAAAGGGAGTCCTCTTGAGTAGCTTGGAAAGGAGAGTGGAAGTATCCCAGGTTTCCTGCTTAGCTAATCCAACCATTTTGAAATATAGAGAAGCCTTCCCTGGTCTCTCACTTGCCTCTGCTCTTTTTTCTTTTTTTTAACTTCCCTTCCCTGCAAACTTAGTTTCCTGTAGACCCTTGCGGGAAAGACTCTTCTTAGGCACGTCAGGAAGTTTAAGATAGAAAGAGCTGGGGAGATCTTAGTTTGCAGACAGGACTGAGACAAGGAACTGTTGAGAAAAGTCTGTTCTTTAGCAGTGGATAGGGCTGTTCCAAAATTGAGAGGTCTGTGTGACCTGGAAGACAGGGCAGCATTTCTGGTTTATACGATGATGTTCTGTGGATGCACTGCTAAATAATTTTAGATCAGTGATTTGAAGAAACAGTCTAGTTCTTGTATGATTCTCTGTTTATCCTTTGAAGTTCATAGAGCTTCTGATCTTGGTTTACCATGTGTTTGTGAACCCTTTATTTTTACTGTAGAAATCAGATGCTGTTCCAACTGAAGAAGTGATCTCCTCAACCTCAGCTTCTGCAGTGCATTCATCAGCTTCATTGCCAGCTGCAACCCCAGTAAGTAGAATGCCCTTTTCCAATCCATATTGTGGCAGGGACTTGCACCTTTCATTCAAGACACGTTTCTCATTTAAAGCTCTTCTTTAAACTTTTTTGTAGATTGGGACCTTTAGGAATTCAGGAGCTTTTAAGGAAACTGAAAAGTCATGGAAGATTTAAGCACGCAATCATGCTTAGCACACAGTTATGCATATTTTGTAGCTTTCAGAGCTCTGTAATCACATTGAAGTTGGTGTCATGTAACACTGATAAAGTCAGCTTTGCTAGCCTTTTATTAACACTTATACACTAGCTGAGATTGAATGGTGCACATTAATAGTTTTTGTTTTTCTTGAAAGGGTGGCAAAGACCTTGATGATGCTGCAGATCTCCTCTCTGACTCACTGGGACAAAGAGAACCTGACCCAGATGAAAACAAACCAGTTGTGGATAAAGTAAAGGTGAGAAAAGGGAGGTTTATTTTTTTCTTTTTGCACAACTGCCTTGTCAGGGTGGTCAGCACTGTACCCTTCTGAATATGCTTGGGAAGCTGAATGGGCCGAGCCAGGAAATGTTTCAGAGCCCTGTTTGCGTTTCATTTACTGATCCTTCTCCCTCAATACTACATGATGCTTTGCCTTCCACACCCCTCTTGTCTGCTGAAATAATGAGGGAAGCAATTTCTGCTTCTTATGCAATGCATATTATCATCCATAACACAGGACATCTTGCAACATTTTAATTCTTCAGAGAGTATTAACAAGGAAAAGAGATGCAACAGTTAAATAACTTAGAGCACAATGCAGACCTATTGATGGGCCAACGCAAGTCCCTTATGCTGGTCCAGGAGTGTCATGAATGTGTATGTTTGCCGAAGCACATTCGGCCCTTTAGGCAAGTTGGCTGAGCCAGCACACAGGCATGTGCTGGCTCAAGGACGCCCCATCCAGCCTCCACGCCACTGGACGCAGGTAAGGTTGCCCTGGTGGAGAACAGCTGGTGCAGGGGGTTGGGGCGGCAGAATGGAGGTGTTTCACGGTAGGGAAGGGTGGGCAGAAGGCTGGCCAGTGGGCTGACCAGACCTAGGAGGGAGGTAGGGCTGGCCTGGGCAACCTAGGCCATATTCTAACCCCCCTCTTGGCCAGCCCGGCATTACATCGGGATGCTCAGATCTGCACAGCCACATGTGGTGGTTGCCACATGACACGGGGTAATAAATCCTCTTACTCCAAGTTGCACGGCAGCCACCTCCTACCCTGCGCTGGATACAGCACAGGCCAGTGAGCCTGTGTGTTCCAGTGAACAATAGGATTGGGCTGCCCAGCTGCAATCCTATGCACACTTACCTGGGAGTAAGCCCCATTCAACATAATGAAACTTACTTCTAAGTAAACATTCCTAGGATTGAGCATTAGGCTGTAATTACACACACACTTTTCTTGGAGAAGTTCCCATTGAACTCATTGAAGCTTGCCTCTGAGTAGATATGCATGGGACTGAACTGCCTGTTGCTTAAATGGGCTTATTTTGTTTTCTGTGTTGAACTATTGTTCAACTATTGAACTATTGTTGCATATAAGTCTTTGTTTTGTTTTTATTAAGGATGCCAAGAGATATGAAGCATGATCAAAAGAAATTTTTTTGTGTGTTCTTTTTTTATAAAGCCAGAGTACAGCCTCTTCACAAGTTAGAAACAAAACACAAAATGGTGCCTACAATTATGCACCTCCTTGTACAATGGCTTTCAGGATCTTTTTGAAGCCATGTACTTTTAATTGTGTGGAAAACCATCTCCAGTTTCAGGAATACCTCCTTGTGTTTGCTAACTAATAACAACAACAACAACCAGTATTTATATACCACTTTTCAACAAAAAGTTCACAAAGCTGTTTACAGAGAAAATCAAATATCTAATGGCTCCCTGTCCCAAAAGGGCTCACAATCTAAAAAGATGCAACACCAGCAGACAGCCACTAGAAAAGACACTGCTGGGGTGAGGTGGGCCAGTTACTCTCCCCCTGCTAAATAAAAGAGGAGCACCCACTTGAAAAAGTGCCTCTTAACCAGTTAGCAGGGGTTAATAAGAGAACTTTCTGTGGAGTACAGTATTGTTAGCTAACCTAAAACAAACAACTCCCACTTTTCCTTATGTTTAGAACGCACTTTGTTGGTAACACATGGCTACAATATCATAGGAAGTTTTGCACTTTGTTTTAAACTAGCAGGTTATGTGGATGTATAGTTCTAACTTTTTAACAAGTGGTTGAGGCAACACACTATTGAAAGTTTGCAAAACTTAAAAGCATTCTGTTGAAAATGTTTACAAAATCTGCTAGTGCTGATTATCTGCTTGAAGGCTCTTTTAAAAATTCATCATCACACTTTCAGTTTATTATAAGAAGCAAAAAAACTACTTTGTTTTAAATATTTGCAACAATGTATTTGTGGTTCTTAGTTATTGTTTTTTTAAACATTGTGGTATTGTGGTGTTTGGGAGCAAGTATATTGAGGATATACACTTAAAGACTACTTATTATCCATACATACTGTTTGTATTGATTTGGTTCTCTAAAGAAATGAAAGAGTGAGAATGTGTTCATTATTCTGTTGCTTATATAGGAAAAGGCTAAATCTGAGCATATTGACAAACTTGGAGAGAGAGATGATACAATTCCACCTGAATATAGGCACCTTCTGGACTCTGATGAGAAGGTAAGCATGCTTTCTGGATTTAAATTCTCTCATGTTAATAGATTTTTCTGTAAGTGTACATGTGGGTCCTATCTTCTCATAGTGGAATTAAAGTAATGGGCTTATTCAGTTCCCATACATTTGTTAAGGTGTCTCCAATGCTCGATAGCAACTAGAGCAAATGTCTCAACTTTTAAAATGACAGTATCCAGTTATTATACTATAAGAATACTTGATGCTATTCCATCACGACTGGTTCCATTGCCCCCTTCTGGATACTGTGGAAGTATTCTGGGTTTTAAACTGTAGTTAAGATTCTACATACACATAATAAAATGCTGAGAATATTGGTTTGTAGAAGGCCTATCAGAATAACTGTCCCAAATGCCCCAGGATGGCACTTGACAAACAGCATTTTAGGAAAAGTTCTGCAGTCCAAAAGCCCAGATAGGTTTTCAGAGTACAAAAACAGGAGTTAGGCTTATAAGGAAGGATGGTGAATTTATTAAATTATGCATTAACTTTTTTTCGTCCTAAGGGTAAGCCAGTTAAGCCAACAAGCAATGATAGCGAGAAGCCCAAAGAACAAAAGGTAAGATTACACTGCTCTGAAATGAGTGGTGCACTTGCTTCAGTTCTTTTTTTCTTGCGCAAACCTGCATCATTGGAAAGTTTGAGGGTTCATATCTAGTTCCCTTAATTTCATCTGCTGGTGTTCCTCCTAATGTCTGATCAACTGAGTCCAGAGATGATGGACAATAAGGAGCTATTAATGGGTCTTTTAGAGTTGAAGCTATATGATGAACATGCAGATATGAGAACCTCTCTGTATTTAAGAAAACATTAATTCCTTCCCATGTTGGGAAATGTGTATGAAGCCATCCCCTGGAAATGATTTAGTGGCACTTTTATTTATAAATGAGAATTATTTCCACTTTCCTTGGACAAGTTGCTATTCTTAACTGGGAACTGGAGACCACTATGAAAACAGGTATTTATTTTGCTCATTCAATAAAACTTGGGAGATTTTTTAAAAAAATCTGGGTGTGTGTGTTTTTTTAATTGCAGAAGCCAGCTGATGATTCTGCAGCTATTGGTGCTCTTTCAGGGGATTTTGATAATTGTGGGAAGCCTCCAGTTTCAGAACAACCTTCTTCAGCAAAGGTGGGGCCTTTTTTCCTTTTCCTAGAAACTGGTTTAAATTTTTATTTTTAGAGTTATCACTGTAATTTATCCAATAGGCACAGTTGAAAATGCAGTATGCCGAAAGGGCTTACATGTATGTTACTTAAACTGCAACTGAAGGAAATCTACAACTGTCGAATATGCATCATGCTTGATTTTTTTTTCTAAATCAATTGAGTTTTATTGGAGAAAATGTTGTTCGTGACTGTTAGCAGTACGCCCAGGATAAAGCTGCCCATGCATTACAGGGGTGTTCAAACTTTTTGACAGGAGGGCCACATCATCTCTCTGACACTGTGTTGGGGGCTGGGAAAAATAATTAATTTACATTTAAAATTTGAATAAATTTATATAAATTTACATAAATGAATATATTAAAGATGGCACTTCTTTGAATGAATGCCTCGCAACAGCTCAAAAGACAGCCTATAAAAGACAAGTCTCTTTAAAAAGCTTCTTTTTATTCAACAGAAATAATGGCTGGCTTGATCTTAACTGTTCTTGGCACACATCATATGTACGCTTTCACAATACGTCAATTCTGTTGCATTTAAAGACTGTTTCTCACAATAAAGCTGTCTTGGCCATAGACTTATTTTTGCAGATCAAAAGTCATGGTATTTGTACCCTAATGCAGTATATTTCCTTCTCTCTCCCCCCTGGCCTCCAATATGTCTTTCTCCAAAGAATAGGCAGCTTCTTTTGTACACACCCACTGAAGTGAATGGAGCTGCCATAAAAATACAAATGAGTTTATCCCATGAAAAGAAAATTATATGTGGCAGAAAACTTGCATCTTACCCCCTCCAGTGGTATAAACAAAGTGTGCAGTGGGATTTTCATAGAAAAACAATGTGAGACTGATTTTAGGGCTCACCCTATACTGGTTATCCCCTTCAAATTACAACCTTAGCAGTTACATTGCAGTTCTTTTAAAAAATATGTCTAAAAAAGAAGTACAGCAACTACATACAGACTGTCTAGCTCTGCCCTGTGAGAGCAGTTAGTTCAAGACATTTCTTTTTGCTCCCCATGCGGAACTATTCCAGAATACGCAACTTTAGTGAATTCTTCCATGTTTGTGTGAGACTTGCATAGTTTTGTTCCAGAAGAGTGCCTGCTACCTTTTTTAACTCAAGCTCTTTCAGCCTTAGGTGTGTTTTTTCAGTATGTACATTTGTGAATAGAAGCTTTTCTCTATTTTCTCTTGCGCAGGATGAAAAACCAAAAGATGCTGCCAAATCTAAACCAAAGAAATCCAAATCTGCCAAAAAGGTAAGAGATTGTTTTAGAAATACTAATATCTATGGTTTCCTTAGTTATGATACTTCTGACTTCATGATTCTGAGGCTGCTACGGAATAGTCTGTGCATAAATTTTCAGCATGTTTTCTTTCTGGCTGCAGCCAGAAAGAAATGCATCTGCCCTCTTTTTTTCAGTGCTAATGCCATAACTATAATATGCACTTCATGCAAAGGCTGTTTGTGCACACTTTGCAAGAGTGACTTGAGAACAGGGGCAGGGAAGAAATGAGAAGTTAGGCACACTGGGCCTAGCCTAGGAAGCACAGTGTCATGCCTCATTCAGAAATGCCCACAAAGTTTTATGTGACTCTACAAGTTAGTTGAATAGGGAGGTGGGTAAAAAGATGCTTGAGAGGTTTTGTGCTATTTCTGCATGCTTGCCCTTAATCACATAAACATATATACTATCCTATACTGCAGCACATTAAACCCAATATTGATTATTTAGTTGTAAATGTGTTTTCACCAGTTTTAGCTTCTTGTACAAGGATGAAAACTGCAAATAATCAGTTACGTGCCCTGTTTTATCTTTAAATGCAAAATCAGCATGACCATTATTGATCGTATCTGTGGTACAGTGGAGAGAAAAACAAACAGTTCATTTTCAGAATGGGGAAGGTAAATACTCAGGCAGCTCCAAGACCAATCTATGCATTCATGTCTACTAAAGATGTAAATTGTCTCCACCGTAAACACATTGTGCTTCATGTGATGTTGAATGGTAGGACAACTTTGCCTGGTATTTGATATGTGATGGCTATTTCATGCAGGCAAACCACCTTTTTTGTTTTGAATTTAGTAAGTGATGATCTGCATATACTCATAAGAGTCAAACTACATGGTATGTAGGACCAGATCACCTGATCTTTTTTTACTTATATCTGTGGGGAGATCTGAATTTGATTAGTGATATTGGGAGAAGAAAGGTCTAAAACTTTTCTGCTGTGTTCTCTGCCCTAATCAAATTGCTTTCCCCCCCTTTTTTGCTCTTAGTCCTATCAGGGAAAAATACAGGTATCTGTATATTTTGTTCCATATGGTTAAAAGCAGTATAGGGCAGAAAGAGCAATCTGGATCACAAAAAAGAATGGAGGGAACGATTACATACAGTTGTATCATCTTGTATGAGGTTTATGTTCCAGAGTTAGTGCATAAAGCTAAAATTGCACATACAGGTTGAGCCTCATTATATTCCAAGCACTCACCTGGATGGCAAAAAATGCACTATAGCAAATCAATTAAAAAAACAGTTTCTTTGCTCTGGTGATTTAAAAACAGCCTTGCTGACCTTTGTGATGTAAGATAAGAGTCATTAAGAAGACAATCCATCAGTCAGTGGTCCTCCAAGCACTTAGAAAGGCGCTTCACTCAGTCCCTCCCTTCACCAAGGCAAAGTAATCACCCTTCTTTCAAGTGCTCAGAGGGAAGGTAGGGGTTGCCTGGAGAGAGAAGGATTGATGGATTGTCAGCCAGCTGCCCCCTCTCGCTCGCTCGCTCTCTCATTAACAAGGCTATTGTTAAAGGACTGTTCAGTTTTTTAAACTGATTTTAAAGGGATGCATTTTTACCCTTCTCTAGGGATCAGCACATTCCTTCTCATTTGCAGTGGCCATTCATGTTGAGTCAAATCCATGTATAAAAAATCCGTGTATAACAAGGCTGAACCTGTATTCAGACTTACATTGAAAATCCCTTACATCTGGAAAATAGATACTGTTTCTTTAAAAACTTTAAGAGTCAAGTGGGAACTGAGTTTGACTGAGGGAACAGCAGCTTCATTCCCCAAACTCAGTTTCACTCTTAGTCACATATTTCATAAGTGCAGTGGTGGGCAGAATTGCCTGCACTATTTAAACAGTTTTTCTCTAGGTATTGGGGGTGGGGGCTTGCCAACCATATGTAGTTGAATTTGTGCAAGTCAACTGCACATAAGGTGTTTGTTCTGTCTCTCCAGGCACAGTTGTTCCAGTCACATTCAGAGTTCCTTCCTACTACCCAAGGCATTTAAGTAAAAAGCAAACTATTCACAAGATCCAATTGTAGGTCTTCCTGGTAATGTGCAGTTTGGCTCAAAGTCAAAAAGAATATTCACTTCATTCTCAGTCTCAATAAATATATGTATTTCAAGCTTTGTTTTACCAGCTGGCTGTGTGTATTTCTAATATTTATTAACAGTATGGTTTGAGTAACACAGCTATAGCTAATTTTTTTCCTCTTTTTCATTAAGGCAAAGGAGCAATCTTCCAATGTAAAATCTGAAAAACAAAAAAAAAGTTAAAACTTTACTAGGTAAGAGTTTTTAAGCTATCATTCACGCACATGCGTATGTCTTTATTATACATGAGTGATTCAAACTGAATTTGCTTCTTAAGGCTATTTAAACAGTTCTACACTGCCTTTTTTAGGATACATATTTAATTCTTCTAGTCCCTTAAAAGTAATTTGTAAGTATCCTAATATGAGTCTTACTACATAATCTGAGATTTCATACATTAATGTATTTATAAAAATAGTCATTTTACAAATACTAGTGCCGTAGTAAGTACTTCTTTTTGGGGCCACTTCCAATGTGTTTAAGGAACCTGTTGTTAACATAATAAGGAAAACACCATGTAGAAAGAGTAGTCAATTTTTCACACTGAAAATTCATATTATTATTAAGAATATTTGTATACTACTTTTCAATAAAAAGCAGTTCACAAAGCGGTTTACATAGCTAAAGAAATCAACAAATGAATCTCTGCCCCCAAAGTCTAAAAGGAGATGCTGAAGAAACCAGCAACAGTCACTGGAAAAGATGCCATGTTGGGCTGAAGAGGGACGGTTACTCTCCCTCTGCTAATATAAGAGGACACCGCTTTAAAAGGTGCCTCCTTGTCCAATTTTACCAGATGCAAAACTGAATGTGAAAATAGTATTTAGAAGGAACTATATAGTACATCAGGTTCAGTTATAAGGATATTCATCACGGGCTAGTCTGAAATGCAACTAGCACATTCAGTCAGCCTTGGCTTCTTGAGTGAATTGCAGGACAATAGCAGCTTTGCACACAAATCCATATGTAAATCCTGTGGGTTGGCTACATGTTCACTTATTTGTGTGCATATAATGTATGTCAGTTCCCCCTCTGCCTGTTGTGGACTCCAGAATAAGAGGGAATAACTTTTCTGTAGTCTTTTGCCCATGCCCAAGCATTAAAGGATCCACTGCTACATATAGGTGAGTGTCACTTAACGACAGGCATGCGATCTCCCAGTTCCCATTGTTAAGTGACCTTACCTGTTCTAAGCCTCTGGAGGAGAGGGGAGCACAGCTCCCCTCACTTCAGAGGCTTCGGGTTGGGGAAGTGCAGGGTCAATAGACTGTCACATATGTGGTCCATCACTGATGAGAATATCACTAAGCGACATTCGCCTGTATTTGGGTAGCAGCCACTGGCTACTCGTTCGTGTTTTCCAAAGTAAGTTGCTCCCTCTGTATCTGTTTTTTCTTGTACTACTACTGGAATGAGCAAGTTACTTTCAGGATGGAGCAACAGCCAGGTTCCACATGAATGAAGCCTCTCGGAGTGGCTAATACACAAACTGTGTTTTTCCAGTTGAGTATGCCCAGTCCTCTGAAATGATTCTCAGCTGAAGAATTTTGGTTTATGATGGGCCAGCCCATAATATGCTTATGCTTGTCTGTCTTTTGGGGTATCTCTTCTTTAGGCTTTTCGTCACTAGAGCAAAGAATCTTCATTTTGCTGGTGGATTGCTGCACTTGAACAAATACTATTTTGCAGAAGCAAGACTGTTTCCTGGGTGGTTTTTGTATTGTGGTATTTGGATATTTTGGCATGCCAGGCATATATTTTGCTATTTTCAAGGATGAACTAACTTTTTCTAGCCATTTATTTTTGTCTTTTTATTTTGTAATTTTCTTCAGTTCTGAGAGGGAAAGGATGCTTTATATTTGTAAGAAATGCATTTCCTACGGATTTAATAGCAATGCGAAAAACAAAGTCTGCAATGTTTTGCACATAATCTACACATAGTGCCTGTAAATCTCGGCAGAGTTTACTAAACCTGTACGATTTTTTTAGTATAATGAAAGCTTTAAACATTCTGGAATGTAATGAGTTTTGAATATCATCTGCCTATTTAGGCTGGTTGCTGACAGATATTCTTTTGGGAGAGTAGCTGGTGTGTGAGTAGTTGGTGGCTTCAGTTTAAAAGTGGGAGCAGACTAGAAGCTGTTTTTTCTCAGACTAGGCTTCTAGCAATGTAGTATTGAATACAAACAATACCATTAGTATTTTCCTTTAAATCACGAGTCTGTCTGTCATACATTTACAGACTTGTGCTGACTCTGCCAGCAGCTTTCACAATGGACATATAGTATGTCAGTGTCAGAACTGCCAAAGGAAGATAGTTGACAGGATGCTTGGAAATCCAAGTGGAAAGTATAGAAAGGATGCAGTTCTGCACTTCTCTGCTCCAGTCTTTGGCTGACATAAATGCAAACAAGTCAAGAGATAGAAACGTATATTCCCACAAGCTCCACAGGCACATCCTTTCACCCAGTAACTTTGGGGACATCAAGCAACTGCTTCCTAACATATGCACAGCACAACTGAATCTGAAAGTGTTTGGTGAGCTAGTTTGGATGCAGTGCTTGCTCAATCAGATATCTTGTTTTATTTGCCTTTCTGATATTCCCAGCAGCAAGAAAGAGGCTTTAGCTCCAGTGCCAGATTGTCATATGCTATGCACCCTGACTAGCAAAGTACTGCTCCTCAATAATAAAATGGTCAAACTTTGCTGCAGAGACTAGACCACCATTGTTGGATATACAGTCCACCAGGAACATCATCTGTGTCAGCCCTTTTGAATGGAATGCAAATAAAGCAAGAACAAAGCTATTTTCTGCCATTCCTTCTATTTATTTCAGAAGAGCGAGTGTAGGAGATGTTCTCAGTGGATTGCATACTTCATCCAGAGGAAAATCGGAATTCTGCTTGTCCTTGGCAATTTGTAATGTTCATACTGTACTGCATTTGTCAGTCTGTACTGAGATCTGTCACACTAATAAAGTTTTTAGAATGTATTATTTTGTATTGTAATGCACTTCATGAGTTTTCAATTATTATTGTTACACAATAAGAATATTGTATCAACTCCCTGCTTAGGGTGGATGCTAGTAGGGTGATCTTTAAGCTAATTGGACTGATTGCTCTCAATTGGGTCCCATGCTAGGGTAAAAATAAAATTAAGAATTTTACTAAATCATTTCACAGTCACTAAAACATGTGGATTTGTAACTATTTACTTTTCAAAGGTAATCTACACATTTTGTTTGTTTGTAGGCTTACAGGTATGCAATTTTATATTAAAATGTGCTTAGTTTGTTTTGGTCCATTAACTCACATGCACTTTTTAAGTGTGCATTTTGATTGCTTTCCATTCTACCAGAGAGAGAGAGAGAGAGAGAGAGAGAGAGAGTATAAGTTTATATCTTTAAGATTCTACAGACCTTGGTGTAAACCTGGGCCCCCACAAAAAAATAAAAATTTCCAATTGGGCCCTGCAGCTCCTAAGATGCTAGCAAATATTTTAAATGAATATAGTCAAATCAAACAGCTCTCCTTTGTACTAATTCATCTAGGGGCTTAGACATATGTATTTCAATAGCTCAACAGAGCAGCCAAGATTGCTGAATGTACGGTGTTGGATTGGGGCCTTGTTTCAAATTACACTGTGTGGAGCAAATAGTCTCTGATTCTTCAAGTATGTCTCCCCTCTGGTGTGGTGAAAACAGAATAATCAAAGCATCCAGAGAGATTCTGTAGATGGAAAAATTCAAATATGAATGTCCAGATGGATTACCATGTAACTCTCTGGCATGTTTCATATGGAAAGATTTAGGCAAGTCACTGCCTCACAGTCTTGTGTTCCCCATCTGGTAAATGGGGGGGGGGATAGTAATCTTATTGTAAAGACATCAAGGTGGTAAAGTACAGTCATGCGTCACTTAAGGACAGGGGCTGGCATCCCCATTATCAAGCAAGGCTTGACATTAAGTGGAGGAGAGCTGTTCTTCCCCTTGCCTCTGGAGGTTTTTCTGAGCCTAGCAGAGGCAGTGTGCATCTGCTGAGAATGCCCGAAAGGCACAAGAAGATGTGACTGCCAGTTTCCATCAGGAAAAAGTAGCATCTTTTTGCCTGAAACAGGCATCCACACACTGCCTTGGTGAGTCTCAGAATGCCTGTTTTGGCGAAAAGACATGACTTCTGATTTCCATCGGGAAACCAGACATCGTATCTTCTTGCACGTTTTGGGCATTCCGAGCCTCTCAGAGGCAGCATGTGGATGCATGCTGCCTCTGTGAGGCTCAGAAGAGACTCCAGAGGCAATGGAAGCATAGCTCCTCTCAGCTTCAGAGGCTTGGGAGGGGCATATGTGGGCTGTCACTGGTCAGAATGTCACTAAGACATTCATCTGTATTTAAAAAATGATTTGAATTACTACAACTAAATGCTGTAAACGGGGATAAAATTTGGAGGTAAACAAGGAGAGTTAGCTTTTTGGAATACTTTTAATATCTGAAACCACAACATAAAATGAGTCAACATTCAAAGGATGAAAACTGGTGAAATTTGTGTGGTGGTGACGGAGAATGGAAAACGTTGACAAAGGGAAACTATTTGTATAATTTAGGCTTCCATTTCTGAACTTTAAGACTCTCTAAAACTGTAAATTACAACCCCATTTGAGCCTTGTGCAAACCTATGGTTTGTCACCTGGTTGAGTTCATGAGGTAATTTCCCCTAATTAGTTTTCTCAGAATAAAGTAGTTGGAAGTTTGTTGAGATGAAAAAAATTACACGGATGAAAGGGAAGAATGTGTTCCACAAAATTAACCGAGTCAGTGATCCTCAAACAGGTCCTCTTGCTCTTAGCTCATTAAAAATAAAACAATTTCAGAGCAAGTAAAGGCACTAAAAGGCTCCTTCAGGATCCTACAGGATTTATTTCAAAATGGGTTGTTGCTGATAATTTCATTCAAGGCATCTCACAAGAACGATTGTTGTACTAATGGCCTACCTCTACCATGACAGGGTAGATATGCTGGTATAAAACTTCATGAATGCTAACACATTCAAGATCTTAATAGCATTTTCTTGCCTTTTTGAAAATGTATTTCATGAACTACAACTATTCACTCACTGGAATAAACCTAAATATTTGCATTAATGAGCTGTGTTCCTCAAAGACAGTGGTTTCCAAAGTCCTACTGGCACTTTGGGACCCTTGTAAGAATTTGCAGGGGAGGGGAAGGAACAGCAACATGATCAGGACTATAGTGCTGCTGCTGGGAAGGGTTTTTTTACACTTACCTGGGGGCTGCTAAGGCTTGCTGGAGGGTCCAATGAGCCTGCGACCCCTCCCCCCGCATCCCTCCTGGCAGCTTCAAACTCCTGATTTTAAAAAAACTTTTTCTGACAAAAACAGGGAATTTTTTTCTTTTTATCAGGAGATGGAAGTTGCTGGGAGGGGTGTGTGGGGGGGGGGGGTCGCAGGCTCATTGGACCCTCCAGAGAGTCTTAGTGGTCACCAGGTAAGTAGAAAAAAACCCTTCCTGGCAGCAGCACGATAGTCCCAATTGTATTGCTGCTGACTTCTGGGCCATTCCCCTTAAAGGGGAGCGATCAATTCCAGTTCCCCTGGTGGATTACGACCCACCAGTTTGGGATTCACTGCACTAAGTTCATATTGATACAATAATACTTACAACTTTGTTTGTGGGCAGTATTTTTCACACCTGTCTGAGAATTTAGAGTTCTTCTGAAACTGTGTTTGTTTTACCATGTCCCATAATGTGTTTGGCCTTTAACCAGCTCTTCATATTTTCAAGGTGCTTATCCATCCACTGCCTATTTTCTTCAATGGTTTCTATTGCTTGGTGGACAGCACGGAGCTCTGAACTTGCTTTGTCCAGAGAGCTGAAGAAACCTTTTACCTGTTAAATTAAAACAAAAACAAATGCCACAATTCATTCTTGAATTATGCCCACTATTTCCAATAAGATTTTAAAAAGAATGAACTATAGGAGATCGTATTCTAATCTTTTTGCAAACACTTTACTGCTGTTATCTGGTGTGGTCCCTGGGGCATTTGGTGGGCCGCTGTGAGATACAGGAAGCTGGACTAGATGGGCCTATGGCCTGATCCAGTGGGGCTGTTCTTATGTTCTTATGTTCCTGGACTTTGCCCTGAGAGATTCCTGTCCATGGAGGCATAAAACAGTTTATGTGGCCCAAACTGAAAATGACAAACATATGGGGTTTCAAGAGATCTTACCATTTTGTAAATTTGGATAAAATTAAATTACAAAACACCAGTAGAACAGTACATGGTCATCTGTGGAGATTTATAAATGAGTTACTTATTTGGCAGCTTGCACTCTGGGAACCCTGAAGATGATTATGCATATCTCTGCCAGCTTCCTTTTCTAGACATCCCATTTGTGGAAGAGCACACCATCAAATTCCATACAGCTCATTTTATCTCTAGATTTTGCTGAGTTTTTCTCTTACTAGTTTCATACACACACAGTTTTGTGGCTGCTCTTGCTACTGATGAATAAATATTCAATTGAATTTACAGTCTCAAGATTCTACCCCTGATTTACCTAGCAAGATCCATGCTTTCTACTGCTGTCAGCTTTAAGATTATAAGACATTACTGCTTGATTTGCCTCTTACTACCACCATTATTTTAATGAGAATTAAACAATTTGTAGCATTCTTGAAACACCAAATGTGAACATTCAGTGTTATCTATATACGGACCAGAACCTAGATTCCTGTAACTGGTTTGACATATTTTAAAGTCATAACATTCTGATTTTATATAACACCAGGCAATGAGAAATGCTTACCTCAGCAAGCTGTTCCTTTGAGGAATATCTATCTGTCACTCCAGTAATCATGCGTGCAATGGAATGTGAGCCAAGCTCAAACCTTTAGAAAGCAAGAAGAAAGATGCAAAAAGGCAATTTGAATGTGCAAGCTCACACACATTTGTTTTTAATGAATGGTATTGAAGAGTACTTAAAACTGCCACCTACTTTTCTACAAGTTTCTGCCAGTTCTGTTTCAAGAAGTTCCAAGCTAAGTGATAGCCATCAGGGTTCCTTCCAACAAACAAAATGATATGTGGAAGTTCCTGAGTTTTTATTACATCACCCTGTAGCCCTTGATCCATTAACCTAAAATAAACAAAATGAAAGTGTGAATTCATCCACCCAATTGTGAATTCTAGCTTCCTCATCTAATATTCTTCTCAAATATATTTAACTAACTTCAATTCATCAATATCAATTTCTTAGTTGCTTTTGGGATTTATTGTATTACATGTCTTGTGTTAAAGTTTTTTATTGCACTATTTCACAATTATTGTACTTTACATTTTGTCCTTATACTGTTTTTTTCTTTTTCTATATTGTATGCTGTTTTCTGTTTCTATATTGTACTCTTTGGAGGGAAAGTTGGGATTTAAATACCTTTTTCATTAATCAACTATATAATACACAGCTATATGCACAAGAACCAAATCCTTGCAGGTGGTCCAAGCCCCAAACAGTAAGTGGGAAAAAACCCAGCATACACAGCACATTGATGGCATCTCTCCTCTCCTGCTTCCCATTTTCAGATAGAGAATTAAGAAAGAGGCTTGTGTCTCACATGAATTCTGTCAGAATGGTTCAATATACAGAAAAGACAGAAGATGACAATAATGCAGAATAATTAAGCATTACTTATATATACAAATGTGTACCATTCAACTTGTCTGAGTTCCAGTTGCCAATGTTTAAAATAAGGACAAAACTTTGGGTAGCATTTTCAGTTGCTTTTCTCCTGCCCTTGGAAATGGTAGATGTTGATCTTTAATTTGCTTTGTCAATTTAGGGAAGTGACCTATTAAGTTATTAGAAGCCTGGGTTCTTGCCGTGGCTGCAAGAAAGAACTGCTCAGGAAATGCTCACTTATAAACACTTTCTGAAAGAGCTATTGTTTCAAAATTATGTAACAATTGGGAAGAAAAGCAACCAAAGAAAAATGTACCATGTTACTGTTACTTACATAGGAAAGTAACTGGAATGACTGTACCAACCCAATGGGAAAAAAGACACATATTATTTGTGGCCATAACTGTGGGGGAAGGCAGCCAATTGATGCTTTGGCAAAAATGCCTAGAAACCTAGAAGCACAACTCCCCTCACCTCCAGAGGGTGTGTGTGTGTGGGGGGGTGCGTCCTGCATATCCATGGTTTCAGGTATCCGTGCAGAGTTATGGAACGGAACCCCCGCAGATAGCAGGGCACCACTGTATAAATGTTGAACCCTGAAAAGCATAGTGTATTGCTAATGATTATACTGTTATGAAAATACTGATAGCCATGATCTTACATTTTTTAATTTCTCCTTTAATTTGAGCCTTAAAACCACTCGGTATTAAAGAATACTCACCACTGAAGTTTCTCCTTATTTTGGGTCCGGCTGAGAACAAATTCAATCTGGTTCTTTTCTGCGTTGAATTCAGGTAGTTGATATTTGCTGAAAAGAAAGTCCCAGGCTTCGTCGTCCGTCTGTATTCCAACAGCATATACTGCCGTTCTAATATCACTGGGCAAACTGTAACAAATTGAGTGCAGAGTTACCTTCTATTTCCATTGTTATTATGGCTTCAACTGCAAATAATCTCATTCAATAAATAGGGCACAAGTTTAGGACTATTTAAGTGTCCTCCTTTCAGTGGTCAGCACTTACCTCTACTGTGAGAAACAGTGGTAAAAGGAAAAATGTGCTGCTATATTACTGCTCACAAATATTCAATGGGTGGAAAGTGCCACCCTCTGTGTATGTCTTGACTGAAAATGGAGGAAACATTTCGGTCTCCCTCACAGCCAATCATGTATTGATCCTCAGCATTCTGGCTCCAATGGTTATTAGTTACTGATAGTGACCTATATATGTTTACACACCTCTGTCATGCTCTTAACATTAGTATCCAGAAGAATCTTGCCTTAGCTCCTACCAGTGCCTAATAACATTCTAAATGCCCAACCAATCCCCCATTCCTGACTTGGTTCTCCACCTTAAAATATAAAGTGGGAGAACGCTGCTTCTTATGGGCAGCTCCTTCTGTTAATGAAGGAGTGGCTTGCACAAGGGTTCTGTTTGTGAAGAGGATTTGCCATGGTGGCAACACTATTTGGGATCTTAACCCTTTTCTCCAATGGGAGAAAGCAGTCATGTGACGTGTCCTTCTCTACTCTGTTTTTGCTGCTAAATTGAGGGAGGAATTTGAAGATAGTACATTGCTGAAAGTGCTGGCTGCTCTGATGGCCAGAAATCACCCCAGCAGGCATTACGGAGGGTGAGTTAATGGGCTGGCAACAAGCCAGAACACTACCTATCGCTTGGCCCAATGTGAGGCCTGCTGGAGTGATTTCTGGCCTTTAGGGCAGCCAGCAAGTTGAGAACTAAGAGCAGCTTTTCAGGTGCACGGGTGATGGTGGGGCGGTTTCAGAGCACTATCCAACTGATGGTTTCAGGAGAGCCTGCCAGGCTGACAGACCACTGAAAAATTGTTGTATATATGGGCCATTGCTAGTTAGAACATCGGTAAGTGAAGCACACCTGTAAAACAGTGCTTAACCTGCATTTCCTGTTTTGTCAAGAGGACTGCATGAAAAGGAACAGAGGTAAGTGGCTGCTTCCCACTCTCCCCAGTTGGGAGGGCAGAGGCATTGGTTTAGCCATCCCTGATACATCGCATGCTTTTCCTGCAAAGATTCAAGATGTTATATTCCTCACAAAAGTTAAGACTTACTGCAGAGTTCCATTGGAGTTCTTCCATTTTATAAAAAATTCTTTTCCTTTGTCCACACAAAGTTGATACTTGCGCACACATGCAAATGACAGAAGGGAGCTACGAAGCAGTCGCTCAGACACTGTGCCTTCATCATCCCAAGACTGTTTGTCAATTAGAGTGTGAAGCAGTTTGAATATGTATGCCTAGAATGGTTTCACAAACAAACAAAATCAGTTAAACATACTAAATGTGACATCAGCCATTTGAATCTACATCCAGTGTTCTATCAGCTCAAAGTCCATGTTGCTGTTGTCATCAATTTAACAATATGTATGAACTGTATATCAGTAAAGATTTTGTTTGTCTGAAAACAAATGCATGCTGCTGAATTTAAAGAACTTACTGAATAAAGTATCCAGACTAAAACACACTGCAGCAACAAGTTAGTTAACCAGGCTTTGTATTTAGCCATATAAAATTCTGATTATGGGGTCAGTCTCATGGCCCAATATTAGCTGGGCCAGGCAATGGTGGTACACCTCTTCCACTGGTGCTGACTGCTGTAAAAGTCAACACCAGTCATAAAAGGCATTCCAGCAGCATTTGAAGACATATACTACTGGAGCTACAGCAGGAAGGCAAGAACCCTTCCATACGCTCCAGGGAAAGCAGCTGCCCTGGGGTCAGCGCAAACCTGACCCCTCAGCATGGGTCCACACAGACCTGAACCAGCTATTTAGCTAGCACAAGTCCAAGTAGACCCTCTCCCCCACGCACTGTGGAGGCTTCCCCTGGGTAGGAGACCTCTGCAACTGCCCTGTCTGCAAGATACAGCGGTAACCATTTTGGTACAGCCGCATCAGCAGGGGGAGAACAGAACTGGGCTGTCATGCACTCACACAGTACTTAGTGGAATCTGCAGTTCCAAACCCACATATCGGAATTCCAGCAATAACCTTACCAAAGGGCATGAAGGACAACCTGTACACTCTACTCTCATGAGGAGAGGTTATTACACAAGGTATTCTAACTAGAGTGTTAGTTTACAGGTTCTAGCAGTATCAAATTCCTTTCATACAGTGGACCAAACAGCATTCATGGGGCATAATGAGGGTCAGAAGGGACATCATTAAGCGGGAAGTGATGTCATTAGGCAGATGATGGCTAGAAATAAGCACTTTGTTCTCACATAGGAACTCATTCAATGCAAATCATAGAAGAGAGTATTTCCCATCTGAGTCAATGGAAAAAGTAGAATCATTATCCCTCTGAACCTTGGAAAATGGTAAGTGGGTTCTCCCCAGGCAGGAGAAAGGACGTGGGAGAACACCCTCCTTTTCTGGTTTCCTCATCCTGTTGGCAACAACCTACTGTCTCTGAGACTGTCAGCGTGCTGTGCCCATCCCAATCACTCTGTGAGATATCTGTGGGTGAAGGGAAATTCTAGTGTACAGGCTGTGCACCATGTTTCCCCTCCATCTCCCTACAGTTGGCAACAGCACCCTCACCAGATCATCATAGAGGATTACTTAGTCAACAATGCCATTTTCCCCCCACACAGACACTTCTGCTGTGATCCTAACCACCTCTTCTGGGGGTTAGGATCCCACAAAGTGGCTCACAAAGCCACCCACAAAGTGGCTCTCTGCACTGTAAGGAAGGCAGCTTCCACTTACAGCTTTCACTTTGGGGTCATTGATCTGAACGGATGATGTGAGTGGAACACGGTTGTGTTTGATTAGTTTATTGTAAATAACCTAAATGTGTGAGTGGACCATCTCCAAGTACCATTAACAATTATTCAGCCTTGACTCTTCCCCATTTTACCTCTAACTGTTTTTTTGTGTCAGACATGTCCCTCTTCTCCAGCAATTTGTACAACAGGGATAGTTCATTCAATCCTTGAAGTGCAGGAGTAATTTCAGTTTCTTCACTTAAGTATAAAGTTAAATCAAGAGCTTTCGTAATTGACAGTTTTCCAGCACTGCAGGAAATAGAAAGTGTCTGTGTTAGCACATAACAATGCTATTTTAAAGTGGCTGATCCTTTACTGTGTACAGAAATTTCTAGTTAATGGTACATTAGGAAAATAAATTTCTAAATTTTCCTTTTTAATAGTTAATTTCTAATACATCAGAGATTACTAAATTTTTGCTCTCATCAATGGTGAATGTTTGTGCCAACAGATTTATCAGCAAAGGCAAACTACCGCTGCTGTGTTTCACTTCTGAGGCAGTCAATATGTTGTGACCTAAGCAACAGTGAGGTAAAATGTAGAGGGAAACAGTAATAGGGCAGAAAATGATTGGCAGCTGTTACTTAGGAGCTGCTAATATGAAATACTTCAGCTCTTGATTAGCAATAAGTTTACTATTAGTTTCAGCCAAGCAGTGGTGTATTTCTCTGCCTTATTTTTGGCATTCAGCAGACATACTACTCTATGTACTTCCAGCTTCCTTCCTCTTATACCATGTTTTTTGGCCTGCCAGCATCTTAGTTTTGAAACCCTAGTCACAGTTCAAGCTGGTATTTTAAAAATTCTTGCAGTGGCTGTGCCAAATATTATCCCTGTTTATGGGGGAATCCTCTGTCTAGCGGAAAGATAAAACATAGGCCTTTCATGTGACTTCAAATCCTGCTCTAATAAAAAGCATGCTATGATCTGCAAAGGGTTCCGTGAGAACAACATTGGTGGGGGCAAGAGCTAGTGCAGATGGCATCTGTTATTACTAAGAAGAGGAAGCAGTATTTAATCCTAAAGTGAGATATAAACTCTGACCAACTTTGCCTCTCTAAGTAGAAGTACATAACAATACTTTCATTCCATTGATTTGGGAATGATCTGAGGAAAGCTGCTGGAGTGGTTCTGGATTTCTATTTCTGCAAATGGTAAAGGAGTCTACCTTGCAGTTTGTTACACTATGATGTAATTTTTTCTGCAGTTGTACAAATCAACAGTACAGAATTTGCCTTATCAAATACTTAAAAATCCTTACCTCACCATTTGGAATACGCTGTTGATGAGGTTTGCTCTGTCATTGCTAGAAAGTGCATGATGATTTTTTTGTAAAAGGTGAATCAAAGCATCCCATCCATCATCTCCATAGTGTACAGTATAATAACCATTCATTCTCACATTAAATTTTATCCACTCCACTTCTTCTGGAAGGCTAAATTCCTCTACAAGCAAAAAATCACAACTCTATATTTTTGTGCAGCGCTATCACAACTCTGTATTTTTCTGTACAGCAACAATGAATTAAGTTAATTTACATGAATTTACTACAGACAAAATAACTCTTACAGTGAACTCATATAGTTAACAACAGCCTCAAAGTCCTATCTTAAGCATTCCGTGTGGATAAGAGTTTGGATTTGTTTTTCAGTGACTGAAGAAAGAGATACTACAAATTACAGCCCAATCCTAAACTCTCCAGCACTGCTGGGTGCAGCGGCCCCAAAACGGCTACTGTAGTATCCAGCAGTGAAGGAGGCCGCCGGAGGTCTCCTTGGAGGAAGAGGATTTTTGTCCCCTTTCCCCAGAGGAAAGCCCCAGGCCCCACAATGAGTCTGCACCAGTTATTTTGCCAGCAAAGACTTGAGAAGCCCCATTTTGGGCTTTGCAGCCCAATGCATGGCATAGGATTCGGTGGAGAAGGCCTCCACTGGTCCCAACCCCTCCCTGGCCAGTCCCTCCCCCTGTCCCGCCCTCCCCCAACCCAAAAAGCTGCCCCACTGCCCAGTGGTAGTACTTACAGTAGTGGCTCATCGCAGGCATCCTCCTGGCACTGAAGTCCAGCGTAAGCACTCCATCCTTGCTGGGTGCTGCAAACATGCTTTATGGCATGTTTGTGACACTCAGAGCTGGTGGTACACATGTATCACCAGCGCTAAGGACAGTAGGATTTGGCCCTTAGACAGCAGTTTTAGCCTGTTTTGTAAAATTTTCAATTAAAAATGTATCTACATGTGAAAACTCTTTTGCAGCTTTTATCATTTAAGAATTCAGTCAAACATACCTGTTTCAGTTTCCAGCAAAATCCTGTGAACATCATCAGAGTTATTGGTGACATATGTTAATGGGATGTGCCACAGGTTCCTATAAGCAAAACCAAAATTTTGGATTTAGAACTGCATTGGATGCTTACTTTCAACAGTATATATAATCTAACTGATGGTGTCTATTTACCTTCACTATTAAATTAGTTAAGCAGGGATGGAACTAATGTTTTTAGGGCACAGTGAAAATAATATCTATTTCACACTCTTGGAAACAAAGTGTGTTTTAAAAAATGTTTACATGACTGATCGAAGTTTCTTGCCACCTCAGCTTTTTAGTATTTGTATATGTAATTTCGATCTGTGTATCCATCTTCAGAAAACACATTTCTCTTCCTCACCTTACAGTTTTAGGGTCTGTCCCATGCACGCAGAGAAATGTAACAAATGAAGCAGGCTAGGATTCCAATGGGAGGAACAACAAAGGACAGTTTGTTGAATGAGCCAATAAGCCCATGTGCACCCTTCTCCCCTATCCTCCTCCCACACCCAGCTAAATATAAAGCTTCCTGGTTTCTGAAACCACAGTATGCCATGGCATCTAAAGGGGAAACAGTCATTTAAAGTAAATCCAACAAACCAGACTGAATTTGATAGTTTGGTTTGTTGGGATTGCTTAAGCCACAGTTCCCCAATTCAGACATCATGGGAAATTGTGGTTTAAAAACACTGTAGATTTAGTCACGCGCACAAGGGGAGGACACTGCATGTGGATTCATCAGCTTGTTCATGATCCAACACCCTATTAGTTTATCTGATTGTCTGAACTGGACCTGAGTTGATGAACAATCAAGCCTTGACTATTGTGCATGATGAAGTCATACTGGGATGTGTTAGTTAATACTAGACTAGTTATGAACATGCTGGCCATTCAATTCTGGGCCCCCAAAACAACTATGGTTAAAGAACATATGAAATATGCTGCTTTTAGTCAAAGTAAATTCATACTACTTTTCCCAAGTTAAGTTCACCTGTATAAATGAAAAAAGAGTTCTGCAGTGTAATAGATAAGACTATTTTTAACCATGTAGTGGTTCTGAATTTGTCTCTTCTTTTCAAATTGTCACATTTTCTTAGGCTTAATTTTGTGGGATTGTCTGTTTGGTAATCTTTTAAATATTTTGATATGATTAAAAGAAAAAGAACAATCTGGCCTCCACGTTGCAGGCAGCAGCTTGCCTAAACATTTGTCTCATACTGCTTTTAATAAGGATATGACCCTGGCAGGCTACTATGTACTCAGCTGATTTCTGTGTATTATTCAAAGCAATATAAAATAGAAGACTTATAAAAATTCAGTAGTAGTGAACCAAGAAATTATGAAGCAAGCCACATAATTTATATTCTATTTTTGTTAATAACTGTTCATCATGAGTCACTAGAGTGTAATAAAAGAGGAGTCTCACTGACTCATTTGCCATTACCCTGTTGAGGAAGATGTCTTGGAATCCTTCTTATAAGGTTCTTGCTTTAGATGGATTTTCTTCCCTTTTACTGTCACAGTTACTAATGGGAATCCTTTTTGTACTGTCCAAGTTTTCATTATTTTCTTCACGTCTTGGATTGCATTCTTGGTCCAGTGCTATAAATCATACAAGAATATGAAAGAAAAGACAGGAACATGTAAGCACCATTGGAGAACAGCACCCACAAACTGCCAAAAAGATACAAATGTGTTGTATCTGTATGACCTTACAGAGTCAAGAATGGAATGCCCTCAGCCGTGGGATGACATTGGAACCATATGGTTCTTTCAACATTATGGCGGGGAAACATTTAAGAACACTCATACATATCCTCCTATAACAATACAATGATGGCACAAACTAATCATATTCAAAATGAAAGCTATTCCTATTAAATCCTGTTCCCCATCATTGACAACAATGTGGCCACACCAGCAGAGCACATGCTGCATCAGTTGTGAGGAGGAGATCAGGAGGCCTGGGAGAAAGAAGGAAAAATATTTTTCCCTTACCTTTCCATAGTCCTCCTGGTGGCTACTCCAGCCAGACAGCTGGCATAAATCCGAGGAGCAAAAAGGGGAGGGATGGGTTCAAAGAGAGGGAAAAGAATCTTGGCAAACATCGGTGACTCTGAGATCCACCACCTTCCCCCAATCTGCCTCTTGCCCGCTCCACCACCCCTCCTGCCAACCTATCCTGAGCAGTGGAGCCTCCAGCAGCCACTGCTGTGCACACCGCACCTCTGCCCATTTATAGCAGTGACCTGGAAGTGCATGGCAGCAGCCTGTCTTTCACACCACTGCAAAGCACTGCCAGAATGCAAGTTCCGGCAGGACAAAGCCCAGATAGAACTGGGTTGTTAATCACAGTAAAGCTAAAAATAAAGTTTCAATAAGAAAACAGGCTTCCTCTGAATTACAGTTCTACAATAATAAAATCCCATTCTGCAACAATTCTGAGCAATACAATACTGATGGGCAAAATGCAAACATTTTGGGGGCAGCTCTCACATCTGTTTTGTTTAGCTTGCAGACAATGAGATGACTGAGGGAAGCAGACTGTTAAATCCAGTCACAGTTGATCAACAATACTCACAAAAACGATGCTGAAGTAAGTGCTTGAATACTAAGTCCAACAGTCAATGTCTTATCTCTAGCAAGGTAGGGCTAGACTGGAGCTAATGGTCAACCCTTGGCACAAGGAGATTTCATTGCTCAGCTGACCCTACCTTGTGCTGGCTCAAGGACATTCCCATTCTGTAAGGCACACCCCCTTTCCTCTACCAGGGAACAGTGGCTGCAGCACATGATCCAACGTTGGGGATCATGTTGGGGCACATGTCTCAGCTCATGAATTGTAGTTGTTTTCCTCGGACATCATGCTTATATGCTTTTGAGAACATGACCTTACAGCACTGACAGATTCTAGGACTGAAGAAGATGGTGCACTGGTTCCTGAGCATCAAAAGTGGTCAGCAAACTTACGAATGAAAGGGCTTCTTACCGTTTAGATAATATGGATTTCTGAATAGAAATATATAATAAAGCATGCTCACAGAACTTGAGATTGTCTCCTGGCTTCTGGTACAAATACCATCATTTTGTCTTGGATTTTCATTAGCACCAGTTTCAGAACAAACCTAACCCAAAAAAAAGTATCCTTAGTTTCCTAACAAACACTTCATAAATTATTATTATTAACAGTACTTATATACCACTTTTCAACAAAAGTTCATAAAGCAGTTTACAGAGAAAATCAAATATCTAATGATCAAATATCTAATAAGCAATCAAAACTGATCAGAAATTTTCAAAAAAAGTATAGTATTGCTCATTTATTTATTTGCTCAATTTGTATCCAGCTTTTCTCCCTGAAGGGCACCCAAAGTAGCTTACAAAACCATAAAACAACATAAACGGTTCAGTCACAGAGGGATAGGCTTCCACATGGAGATCTTCTACCCTAAAACAAGCCAACTCACGAGGAATTTTGGTAAAAACTATAGGAATAATACTTGCATCTGACAAGCTGTTCCACAGATCCTCACTTTGTGTATTCTGATAGCTAAATCGCAACAAATATTTTACAACACCAGCTTTAAATACATCTTCGCTAAGATAATCCTGTAGCATATTGAGAATACAAGCTCCCTGAAAAGAGAGAAATGAAGCAACACAATCAACATTTGCTTGTCCAAGTCTGATTAATCACAAATTTGGATCAAAAAGATGTCCAAGTAAACTCAATACAAATTTCATATTTTACCTTATCATAGGAAACATCATCAAACATTTCTAGAATCTGAGCTGGATTTTCAACAGGAGAAGATATAGGATGTGAGGACTCCAAAGCATCTACCGTCATAGCAATAAAATACTTGTCTATAAAATGATCTTCCTAAGAGAAGAAAAACAAACCTGAAATATTCCATTCATACATTTTGAAATTCACTGAAACAGTGAATATCAACACGCATCATGATTATTTCTCATTACAGATATATCTACACCCTTATTTATTATTTAACAGATTTCTATTTTGCCTTTCTACTAACTAAGGTTTTCAAAGTGGCTTAAAGACATGTTTGAACAAAGTTGTTTCAGTCCCAGCAGGGATAGGCTTCCATATAGAGATCTTCTACCCTAAAACAAGCCAAGTCTCTCATCTAAACCTAATGACTAAGTCAGAGGGTCAATATTCTCTAGTATCATCGTCCATGTGCTATCACAGCAGTGGCATCAGGAAAAGAACAGGCTCTGCACAATTTCATCCACCTTAGACTAATGCGTGAGCAGATCAAATCAGGCTGGGGAGATACATTATTATTATTATTATTATTATTATTATTATTATTATTAACAGTATTTATATACCGCTTTTCAACTAAACGTTCACAAAGTGGTTTACAGAGAAAAATCAAATAACTAAATGGCTCCCTGTCCCAAAAGGGCTCACAATCTAAAAAGATGCAAAAGAATACCAGCAGACAGCCACTAGAACAGACACTGCTGGGGTGAGATGGGCCAGTTACTCTCCCCCTGCTAAAAAAAAGAGCACCCACTTGAAAAAGTGCCTGTTACCCAATTAGCAGGGGTTTAGTGTCCCTTTAGTGTCTCTGTTGGCAGGACCCAATATAGGAAGCTCTGTGTTACACAGTGGCTACATCCTAATCTCAGAAAAATTAAAGGCACTTACTGTCCAATCCTATCATGTGATTTAAAGCAGTGGGACACTGTCTAAGATCTAAGATTCAATCCTATCATGTGATTTACAGCAGTGGGACACTGTCTAAGATCTAACATCTGTAACTAAAAAGCTCCATCTATTTAAGGGTTGCTTTCAAATACAAAAGTAGGGAAAATTAATACTTACAACTTTCAGATGAGGGTGCGTAAAGCTTACTGACACAAATTCCATAAACTTTGCAAATCCTTCATTGAGCCAAAGATCATTCCACCATGCCATAGTAACCAGATTTCCAAACCACTGGAAGAAATAAAAAACTCACAGCTAGGACTCAGCCAAAGTTTTATAAATTTTGATTGTATTGTTGAAAACTGTATTTTGGACGGGAAACATTTCAGTACCCCCTGCCTACCTCCCTTTCCATCAGTATCAACCAGGAATGTCATGAGTATTCAACCACATTCTGATGCCATCCACCTTCCCTCTACTGCAATCCCTTTAGGATTGGGCCCATAGGCAGTATAGCTAAAGCTACAGATAGTCTGCTCACTGTCAAGATCAAAGACACTTATCTCATTCAAAATCTACAGAGAATGGAAAGGCAACTGGAAAAGAAGCAAGTAATTTGGGAGAGATGGTAAACTAATGGCTTGGTTACAGATGTTAAACTGGTAAAGTGAAAACCCATCATGTAAAGCCATAGACTACCATGAATTGATGGTGATGAAAGAATACAGACTTTGCTTTTCATAATTTACACATTACTTTGAGAATGTAATACTGCAGTAGTTAAATGTGATAAATCTTTCTGGTTTCAGATGGTTTAGACCAGGGGTGCCCAAACCCCGGCCCTGTGGCCACTTGCGGCCCTCGAGGACTCCCAATGTGGCCTTCTGGGAGCCCCCAGTCTCCAATGAGCATCTGGTCCTCCAGAGATTTGTTGGAGCCTGCTCTGGCCCCACAAAACGGATCTCAGCATGAGGGTGACTGTTTGACCTCTCGTGTGAGCTGTGGGATGAGGGCTACCTCCACTGCTTGCTGTTTCACGTCTGTGATGCAGTACTGGCAGCAAAGGAAAGGCCAGCCTTGCTTTGTGCAAGGCCTTTTATAGGCCTTGAGCTACCGCAAGACCTTCATTCATTCATATAAGTTCATCTTTAACATATTCACTTATGTAAACTTATGTAAATTTATTCAAATTTATAACGTAAATTAATTCTTTTTTTCCCCAGCCCCCGACACAGTGTCAGAGAGCTGATGTGGCCCTCCTGCCAAAAACCTTGGACACCCCTGGTTTAGACTGCAATCCTAGACATGAAAAACATGGAATTTACTTCTGAGTAAACATGCATAAAACTGCACTATTGAACAAGCATCTAAGGCAGTGGTTCCCGACCTGGGGTACATGTATCTCCAGGGGTACTTGCCAGGACTTTTAGGGATACTTAAAAAAGAATTGAATAATGGTGGAAAATGCAGGTTTGTATTAGAATGCCTTGCAGGGCTAATATGAGCGGTACAATTTATGAAAATAGGCTGCTAAGGGGTACACAAGTGAAAAAATGTTGGGAACCACTGATTTAGAGGATAACAACCCTCAATTTCATGTTGTAAATATCAGTCAAAACTTACTTGGTGAGCAAGTTCATGGGCTATTACCAACGTAACCCAAAGTTTACTTGAAGCTGAGGATTTTTCAGGATCATATAACAAACCAGACTCCCTATAAGTAGTCAATCCCCAATTTTCCATTGCACCAGATTGAAAATCCGGAAGAGCTGCTAGGTCTGCAAATAAATTATTTGGAATATATTAGCTTTCTTACTTTCTCACTCATCTTGTCAATTCACACATACACCTTAAAAGCATGCATGTTTATTTACGTTGTATGGATACACTATGTGTGTTTAATATCATATCAAAATACAATCAAATGTTTGTAAGATTGTATACCTTTCTCAGGGTGACCAGATGTCATAACTGCAAAAGAGGACAAGGCACTCCAAAATGTAAGCTCAAAGCGGGGTGGGGGGGAGTACCCACTGGGTCAAATGGGAGGTAAACCTTGCCTCCATGAGGAATTGGTCCCCCAGCAATTCCTAGACCTTGTAGAATTCCTGGCCCTGTTTATCCGTGGGTTCAGAATCCACAGATTTAATGCACCATGGGTTCCAAACCTGCAATGGAGGGCCAGACCTAAGGTATTCTCACATCCAGGAGGTTTTTTGATGTCTGGAGGAGCCACGTGTGGCCTTTGTGGGTCTCAGAAAGGCCTCTGGAGATACAGAAAGGAATTTCAATTTTTATTATCCCAAAAAAGGGCAGGAGGTCTGGTCTAGAGGGTAGAGCCTCCATTTGCCTGAAGATAACATCCACAAGGTCGCCAGTTCAAGGCCACCGGCACCGTGCAACCTTGAAGCAGCTGACAAGCTGAAGCCGAGCTATTCCATCTGCTCTGAGCGTGGGAGGCCAGAATGTGAAACCAGATCAGAGAGAAACACCTGAATGTAGTGGTTCTTGAAAGAAAGAACCTTCTTTCACTTGTAAAAATCCCTACGGGGATTTAAATAAGCCTGCCTATGTAAACCGCCTTGAATAAAGTCTTGAATAAAGACCAAGAAAGGCGGTATATAAATACCTGTATTATTATTATTATTATTATTATTATTATTATTATTAAAACCTGCCTTTCCAGTTTTCATAAAAACCAGAAGTGCTTTTCCTGCACCACTGGAAACCTTTCTGAGGCCTGCAGATTCTCTTATCTGCAGGCTTCTGTACCCACGGGGGGTCCAGGAAAACATCCCCCTATAGATACCGAGGACCAATTGTATTGAAAATCTTTGTATAGATATGGAAGGATGGTCTTAATACGTGCAGTATGGACAAGTGAAAATTTGTATAGTGAAAGTACTTATAAAGAGAGAAAAGTGTACCCAAATAAATACCTTGTTTAGGCAAAGGATATGGAATGCCAAAATATCCCTCATAGAAGTCTAATAGCTTCACTGCTGTATCCAAGGCATAATCTGCTTGTTTGATCTTGCCTGGGGAAGCATACACCGAAACCTGAAATAAAAGCATGAATTTATTAATGCTGTCATAAAAAAATTATAACACCTAACTGGTTCACTATCTCTCTAAAATGAGAAAGGTTTAAGAGATGTTTGACATTTCATTTACTTTTCCCTGCTTCCTACATATTGTCAAAGTTCTGAGAAAAATTAATGAAACAAAATCTATTTCTTAGAGAACATTCCTGTTCCATCCTAATCAATGGAAGTTAAACGCTATAAATATAATGGCTGTATTTGTATTTTATTCAACTCTATTCTATAATTTAAAGAGTGAGAGGAAGAAAGCTCATGAGGAAGGAATATCATGAAAGGGCAAAGTTCCTGTAGCTATATCTTACTTTGCCCACCCGGCAGAACTTATTAAGAATATTTATATACCTCTTTTCATCCCAAAAAAGTTCAAAGCAGTTTACAGAGAAACATCGAACTATTAAATGGCTCCCTGTCCCAAAAGGACTCAAAATCTAAACATATGATCCATATTTTTCCAAATAAGAAAAAATTTAAAAATTTGCATTTATCTTTCCAAACAAGATATTCCAAACAAATGGAAACATTTACATATTTTTAACTCCAAATATTTATGAATTCTCAATAGTTAAGCATTCATTTGCTATATATCATTTCTTGGACTTTTCCTCAAGATCAAACAGAACTATTATCAAATATATTAAAGCCAGTCCTTGAAGCATGACCAGAAGTTGGGAAGGCAACCATTGTTTTGTTAGAGAACACAGACATGTGCAAACTCACCCTGTCCCTTCTATGAATTTTCTGATTCTTACAATGGAAGATGAGCTGGAGGAAAGTCCACCCCCTTTCCTGTTATATAAGCTGCTACTGTCAAGGGGAAAGTAAAGAGTGGACCTGATTCTGTTTTTACCCAGTAGTGGGCATGGTTTGGATGACTGACTGCAAAGAGACAAGGTCCAAACTGGACTCTCCCCTCATCCCGATGCTAATTTATTACATGACAAGTCTTTTAAAACTATGCTTCGAGAGAATTATAGCACAATCCTATGCATGTCTACTCAGAAGTATGTCCCATTGTGTTTAATGGTGCTTACTTCCAGTAAACTTTATTTAGGATTGCAACCTAAATTAATTAGAATTTTCAAAATAATGCTTACTTACATATTAAATATAGAAGCCCATATTTTCACTCTTATATCGCTGGCTGAAATAAGTTTTAGTAAGAATCAGGACTATTTGTAATTTCTGTGTTTGTTCTGCCTGCTTTGTGGAACTGAGAGCCAATGTAGCGTAGTGAATGGAGAGATGTATTTAGCCATGAAGCTCACTGGCTGAGCTTGTACTGCCAATAACTCTAACAGTTCTAGTCCAGTGAAAGAGGTAATATGAAACTTTGCCTATAGCACAAATATATGCATGTCCATGCAGAAGTAAGTTCCACTATGTTCAAATGGGCTTACTCCCTTTCATGGAGTAAGGACTGCAGTCTTATTTCAGTAATGCTTTAGAAGTTACAGAAAATTATTTGAAATGTCATACTCATTTTTTAAAGAAGTCTTCTACCTTTCAATTTGTACTAACATTAATTGAAACCGCCACAAATTTTATTGTTAATATCAATAAGCAGCACTTGAATTGATATCAAAAGCTTACCTTAATTCCACTGCTGGTTGTCTTGGTAACTGATTTGAAATCTGAAACAATGAAAGCCACTAGATAAGTGCTCATCTTTACACTGGTCTCAAAGTGGTCTTCGATGAGCCATTTGCTGATTTCCACAGATTTTGCCTAAAATTTAAACACTTGATTATAGTTGACCTCTAGTATAGAATTATGTTCATTAAGTCTGCACACACATTACATTTTATAAATTCATAAATGTACTAATAGGTAAGAGCTACATTCATTTTTAACAACTGCAAACCTCTAAGCCAGCCATTTTCAACCACTGTGCCGTGGCATACTGGTGTGCCGCAGGAAATTGGGAGAGGGTCATGTATTAGCAGGGCCATTGGGGATATGAGCCCCCTCACCAGCAGCATGGTGTGCCTTGTTAATGGTAAAAAAAACTGATGGTGTGCCTTGACCATTTTAGTGCCTCGCCAGTGTGCCATTAGATGAAAAAAATTGAAAATCACTGATCTAAGTAAGCATTGGCAAGAAGTAACATACTAAAGGATAGCAACAATGTGACCAGGAAGTGATTGTTTTCTAATTCTAGTGCAACTAGCCCAAGCATCAAAATCACTCTTGCAGCTTTCAATAAACTAGAGCAGCGGTTCTCAAATTCTCAGGGGAAGGCAGAGACGCGACCCGCTGGATCGCACCGCTTTGGAGGAGCTCAGGGACTTGCTACCATTTACCAGAGCCTGCAGCAGCCCGCTGGGGGTGTGGAGAGCCCCTGTGCCAGCCTCCACAGGGCTCCCCACACTTGCAGAAACTCTCAATATCACAATCACAACCACTTCTGGTTTTGTGTTTGCAAAACCGGAAGTGGTCGCAATTGCTATTTTGAGGGTCTCCACATGTTGGGGAGCCCTGCGGAGGCTGGCGTGGGGGCTCCCTGTATACCCGGGAGGCTGCTGCAGGCTCTGGTGAGTGCCAGCAAGCCCCTGCGCCCCTGCAAAGCAGCGCAATCCAGCGGGTCGCATCACTGCCTTCCCCCCTTCCCGGCCCTTAAGGGGGCAGAGGCTGGGGCTCCCTGGCTGGGACATCACGATGCCCCAGTTTGAGAACCACTGAACTAGAGTAATGTTTCTGATATTTGCTTCACTTTCTTGTTCTATGAGAGCACTAAGGAGTGTACCAAGTACAACCTGTGTAGTTTTTATGTGAGGCAGATCATCATGGAGGATTTCATTTTAAATGACAACAAACTTATTTGTCACTTATTTAAATGACAATGAAGTATTCTTTCTTTAGCTATGTGAACTTTGTAAATGACTACATGTTGAAAAGTGGTATAGAGACATTTTTAATAACTTGACATTTTCTCTGCTTTGTTCTCTGTCCCTGAACTAGACAATTTAAAGCAGTGTTCTTCCATCTGTGGGTCAGGATCCCAATGGGGTCATGGAAACCTTTCAAAGCCTGTGCAAGAGAGGCATGGATCCAATCCAATAATGGTACAGCCTTATCAAAACTGAGTACTTGATATAATCTTGCACAGGCTCTTCTCTCTGTTTTGCCCCTTAGTTCCTAAGGCTGGCCCTGCTCAGGCTGCTACCACACAGGGGTTGTTACAAAGTTCCAAGAGATAGGGGGAAATGGGGCAGGTGAGAACAGGGTGGGCAGATTGGGTTCTGTGAGTGGGGGATTTTATTTTATTTATGAGGCATTTGTTTGTTTTGGGGGGGGGGGTCATAGCATTAAAAAGGTTGAAAACCACTGATTTAAAGTATACAAACTATACACATACTACAGGCATATTAGACAATGCAAGATGCTTTGGGTTTCTTCTGATTTTCACAGTAAAGTTAGCTTTGAATGCAGGTTCATCAAAGCAAGGAAAGGCCATACGTGCAGCTGTTGGTTCAAACTGCGTTGCTGCAAGCATCCTGAAAAGTAAAATAATACATTACATTTGCAATGCTTGTGCACATAGAAGTACAGTAAAAATGTTTAAATGTTCACTGGTGAACATTTGACTTAGTTAAAGGCAATTGGTATTAGCTTGTTTTTATTTCTCAGGGAAATTTTTTCTTAGTACTGTATTACAAACCACTAATATTTAGTTGTTGGCACTGTCAACAAACTACCTTTTCTAAAACATGTGGCTTCAAATAGCCCAATCCTAGGCTTCCCAGTGCTGCACAGTACAGCAGTGCTGAAATGTCCACTGCTGTATTCTGTGGGACCAGGGAAGCCACCAGAGGTTCCTCAGGAACAATTGTCACCTTAACCCGAGTAAAGCCCCAACCCTCACAATGGAGCTTCTTGAGTCTGCTCTGGCTAAATCGCTGGCACAGACTTGAGAAGCCCTGTATTGGGCTTCTGAGCCCAACACAGGTGATAGGATCCAGAGGAGGAGGCTGATAAGATTGGGCCCAAAAACTACTCCCAGAGCAGCTACCCATCTGCATTTAGAATGAACAATAGCAATAATAGTAACCATATAGACTCTTAAAGCTGGGTCTTTTCTAAGGGACAGGAAAACCACCCATCAGTCTTTTGCATTAAACTGCCCAATAGTTTCTAAAACTCTTATTTGATTCAAATAGGATGTTTCCTTTGGGACAAGCTGTTTTAACCAAATTCAGCTGGAAACATGTTATTTGTTCCCCCAGCACATTTGTCACATCATTTCTGAAACCTCCTTAAGTCGGAAAAAGTGGGTGATAGTTTTCATAGACTTTTATGAGTCAGTCAAAAAAGCCCACAGAATATAAGTCAATCAAAAAAATAAATGGTCCAAAAAATACATGTAAATCTCAACGAAAATAATTTCTAGAAACAACTCTTAAGTACTATATCTGTTAAATATTTGTCTAAAAAATGACTTACTTTACTTTGCCTTCTGGAGTTTTGTATGAGCTTTTATAGAACCCATGAAAACTGTCTGACAAATTAGCAGAGTATTCAATATTGATATAGTAGTTTTGCCCAATTCGCAGGGGTTCAGAAGCCATAAGTGCAATCTGTTCAAATGGTGGATATTCTAAAACTGTCACTTCTTTTTCCATATTCATGATTCCTGGTTTTCCTTGAATTGTAGCTTTGGTGATATTCAGATATTTGCTGTGCAGGATGACTGAACTGGTTGTTTGAGTGATCATAATCTCTATTTTGGCCAATCCAGCAAAAGTGAGAGTTGTGAGATTTGGATGGATAAGAAGATCATAATGAACTGGAATGACATGCTTGGAAAGCCTGATATTGCTTGAAGGAAATTGATTGGCTTTGAGTCCAGACGGTGAATTGGCACCAGAAGTTGAATCAGTTTTAGAAGTCGAGTAGGTCACAGAAGGTGAATGGGCTCTAGAAGTCAAATCATCTTCAGAAGGTGAATGGGGTTCAGAAACTGAATGGGCTCCAGGAGATGAATCAAGTCCAGAAGTTGCTAAGACTGTGTCATTAACTTCATTACTACAGCTACATAAGCAAGATTTATAGTGTATTGCAGTAACAAGACTTAAAACACTTAATAATATTTTAATCATCTTCAAGGGAAATGTCTGAGCAGGAAACAGTAGTTATGGTATCAACGATGCAGATCTAATGAAGAAATATATGTAATTTTAAGTCAATGTAAACTTTTTCAGCCCTACTGACAACCACCTCCAGTTTTCAAAGAATAACAATTATCTAGGCAATCTTTTCTAACAGATTGAAAACTTTATCAGTATGGAATTCTATGGACTTTAGACTTATAAAACAGAGAATGAAGGCGTACATGCAGGTTTAGCCTCTTAAGGTATAACAATAAACCAGTTAAAGCAACAAGCTCTCATGGTTACAGGATGATAAAATGTGAGCATATCACTTGTATTTAACAGGGGAAATGTCTTGCCATCTAAATTGAAGCCAAAGCCTGAAAAAGATAGTGCATTTTGCCTAAAATATTCAGAGACCAGAATACAAAAGTTGCGTGCATCTTACATTCTTTAGATCATTTAGAATAGGGATGTCAAACTCATATCATACAGAGGGCCAAAGCTAGCATTCATGGTGTCTTGACTGACACCATTTTAGGGTCTTGACTGAGACTTTCAACAAAGAAATACGCCTCAGCTCACCCTGTTGCGTTTTGGCTCTACCACACCAGTCAGTGCACAAACCGCTCTTAAGGAGCACAAGCTCCGGATCTGAGCAACTAAAATGTGTCCAGTCTATCTAAGCCAGTGGCTATCACACCTTGTGGCAGTGAGTTCCACAAGCTAATTCCATGTGGTATGAAGAGCTGCTTTACTCGGCCTGCTTCGAATCTACTGTGCGAAGGTGCTAGTGGGCAAACTTGAGACCAGGGAGGATGGGATCAGGGTTGTGCGGTGGGTGGGGAGGCAGAGCCTCCCCAGGGAAGTCCTTTGAGAAGTGCTGTGTGAGGCAGATGGACTCTGCTGGGGAGGCTCTGCCTCACCTGCCTCCCCACCCACTGCACAACCCTGGATGGGAGCAGAAATGACCTCTAGCCAGCCATCTTCTCCACACCACTTGCCCCTCCCCCATGTCTTGGAGAGCATCAGTTAGAGCAGACAATGGTGGTCAAGGGGTGGGGGGTATCTGAAGGAGTGGTGGGAGGTATCTGAAGGAGTGGTGGTGTATCTGAAGGGGTGCGGGGTGGTGGGGGGTATCTGAAGGGGAGGTGGAGGTGCCCACATAAGCGTAGGCGTGCTCTATACAGGGCGCCCCAGCTGAGCTCCTCTCCCCCAGTACACCATGAAGGCAGACAGCACAGAGGCGGGGGGGGCGTGAGAAGCCCACGTTCCCTGCGGGGAAAGGGACGCGGGAGGGGCAACAAGCCCGCTGACGTCACTGCGAGGCCCACGAGGGGTCCCGCTGCCCTGAGCTGAGTGAGCGGGGTAGGCGGCAGGCGCCCGTCTGAGCATGCGCACTGCACGCTTGGCAGCGAAAGGCCTCGGCCTCCTGCTCTCCCCGTCTTTCCCCTCTGCGCCTGCAAGAAGCCCCCCCCCCCCGTTCGCTCCGCTCTGCGCAATGACGGCTGTGCTCAGCCCCGGGCCAGCGCTCGCTCGCAGGCTGCACACCCCTTACCAGCTCTGAGGGCCGACCAGGTCTCGGCGCCTCCGCCGCCTGCTCTTCCTCTGTGCGCTGGGGGAGTGAAAGCGAAAGCGCCCAGGAGGCCGGTCCCCCCGCACGCTGAGCCCCGGCAGTGCGGCGTTCCAAGCACCTCATTGTGCCTTCCTAATGGGAACGAGTGCAGGGAACACCGTCTCTCCGGGCGTGCGTGGCCGGAGGGCACGTCCTCCCCCTGCTCCCTTGGCTGGCAGCGGACCAGCCTGCTGCCGGAGGCTGCACTCCTAGCCACGCTTTCCTGGGAGTAACCCCGTTGACTCTAATGGGGCTGCCTTCTGAGCAGACAGGCACAGGAGTGGCTCTGAGGCTGCAGTCCTCTCCACACTTTCCTGGGAGTAACCCCATTGACTCTAATGGGACTTACTTCTGAGTAGACAGGCATAGGATTCAGGGACCTGCGGTAGGTGGGGAGGCAGGTGAGGCAGAGCCTCCCCACCAAAGGACTTTGGTAGAGAGGCTCTGCCTCACCTGCTTCAGCTTCCTCCCCACCCACCGCATGTTCCTGATCAGACTGGGCTCTAAGACTCATCAACTGAGTGATTTTCAATCTTTTTGATCTCTTGGCACACTGACAAGGTGCTACAATGGTCAAGGCACACTATCAACTTTTGGACACTTGACAAGGGTATACCACACTGCTAGCCAGGGGCTCACATCCCCCAATGGCCCTACTAATATATGACACTCCCCCGAATTCCTGCAGCACACCTGCAGACCATTCGCAGCACACCAATGTGCAGTGGCACAGTGGTTGAAAACCACTGCATCAATTACTAGACTTTTCCTTCATTCCCAGTTTTCTTTCACACGCCAATGCCTCTTTTTGCTGTTTTAACTTCCAGCTTGAAAAAGCTTTCTGGAAAATTCAAAAGCTTACTCAGTGGGGATGTTAATTCATCCTAAACTGGTTTATGGTTTTACTGTTATTGTAGTTATTTTATTACACATGATCTGAAGTTTTGAAACTATGATGTTTGTTCTGGTGAGATAGAATTTTATGTCACACGCACACACACATCCTACACACACCCATAACCAAAAGCAGCTGTACAGGTTGATTAACCCTCATCTGGACTACTTGGGACAGAAAGGTGTGGATTTCGCATTTGTCTAGATTTCAGAATAATTCATACATATAACGAGAAATGGTTCCTCTTGCTGTTTTCACTGTTAGCTATATGGGTGCCAGCTGGCCTCTTTGACATTTTTCAACAATGTCTATACACATCACAGAGCAGAAGGTAGAACTTGCATCCTGTACCTGCACTGTATATGGTAATGAGCACAAGACCTTCCAGGGTTTACACTACAGTAAACAAGTTTTGGACAAAAATATCTGGATTTCAGAATAGTCCAGATTGCAGATGTCCAGATAAGGGGTAATCTATCTGTAGTACCTTTAAGTAAAGGCAATTGAGGGCCCAATCTTATCCAGTTTTCCAGTGCCGGTGCAGTTCATGCATTCCAGTGGCATGTGCATTTATCCTGTGGTGGATTAGCAGTCACCAGGGCCTTCCGAAGGTATGGGAACATTTGTTCTCTTACCAAGGGACTGCATTGTGGCTACACAGGAGCTGGAAAGTTGGATAGGATTGGGCCCTGAAATGGCACAAAATATTAAGCAAACTTTCAAGTTCTCAGAATTCTTCAGGTTAGATGTTTAAACAAGGATGGGGCAGAGAGGAGGAGAAAGCTGAGCATAGGATTATCATGGCAGGATATATTGAAATCTGTTTATTGTATTTATTGTATTACCAACTTCAGCTTCTTACATCATGTTCTATGGAGGAGGTTTGCTCATTTAACTTGCTTGCCACTGTGCTGTGAGGAGGAACATTCTCAGAGCTGCATCACATTTTTTAAATTTGTTTTGAAGTGCATCTGGCACTCTTGGAATATTAGACAGTCTTTAAATGAAGCGAAAGCCATTGTAGTTTTGCCTACTCTGAAGCTTAGTGGCATCCATGGACCTCACAGTTAATGCCAGCACTGAACTGTGGAGTAAGGGGAAATCCCAGAGCCCAGAATGTTGAGATATTTCAAGCTGTGCTCCTCTGCACCTTGGGAGCATTATACTGGTACAAAGAACTAGAAGAAGATGTTGCTATAGCACAGGGGTTTAATAACATATTTCTCTGGTCTTGCCCCTTGCAGGACCAGCTGAGAAGTATAGGGAGTAGGATTTAGACAACACAGCAGAACAACAGAATTTCCCTTTTAGATTATGGTAAAACGGTTTCCTGGAACAGAGGTGCAGGTTTCTGAGATAATACATACACTCTCCACTCAGTAACTTTCAACTTTCTGCCACAAGAGGTGGCTGTTCAGCCATATGCTGGTTAAGTACAATCATATAGAAACTGTACATTAAAGTGGGAGGAAATACAAGATGCTTATTTCTTTATGTAGCTCTAATCTACTATATACATTATTTTAAGTGGAATGTGTGGCTATTTCTTACTAGCTAATTAAATAACTGATGATTTTTTTTTCAAAAATTAAACATACTCTGATGCACTATTTGCAGAGATTAAATTATAAATCACTAATGCTACAGTCTTTCAGAAAGTACTTAGTTATAGGAAAGAAAGTAGTTGATATTTTGATACTAATCAACAAATCAACATTTACCAGTAATCCAGGAAATTGTTAAATGGACCAGTTTTTTTGCCTTGGAGGATAAAGTCATCACAGTTTCCAGTTTTCATTTAAAAAACATGCATGTGTTATCTTTCCTTTTTACAACTTCTGTCAAATGTGTTTCCTGGAGCTCTATAACATAATCTTTCCTGTACATTCCAGCCATTAAAATTTGCCTTACTTTATCCTCAGTACTACATAAGGTGTCCTTCCTTTCCTGTATCCAGTGCATCTAACATATTCTAAGACCCCAATCCTATCCAACTTTCCAGTGCCAATGCAGCATGCCAACAGGGCATGCACTGCATCTCGTGGTGTGTGTGGGGGGGGGGGGGAGTCATGGAGGCCACCTCAACACTGAACACTGTTTTGGGGCCAAAAGGCCAGACACAGAGGCTGCAATCCTAACCTCACTTTCCTGAGAGTAAGCCCCATTGAACAAAATAGAACTTACTTCTGAGTAGACCTGGTTAGGATTGAGCCCATAGTCTCTCAAGTCTGTGCTGGCAAAATAGATATTGAAGCCCCATTGCAAGGCTTCTGGCCTTCCCCAGGAGAAGGGGTCAAAAGTCTCCTTCCCCCAAGGAGACCTCCAGAAGCCTTGGTGGTGCCACTGAGTGCAGCAGTAGCTGTTTTACCACCACTGCGCCTGGTGGAGCCACCAGCTTTAGGATTGCGCTGCCTGTCCCACTGGACTTGGTGGGACTTACTTCTGAGTTGACTTACATATGATAGCCCTATAAGAGTGAGTATATCAGATTGGAGCCTGAGGTCCTTCATACCACTGATGACTGCCATTAAGTGAAAAGCATCAATCAATGGGGAAGGTCTTTGCATGCCACAGTGGTTACATAGCTTGGTGTTGTCCATGAAGATCCCTGGATCATGGCAGATGTGTCATTTTATATTAAATGGGGGGGGGAGGAACTAAAATTTTCCTCAAGAAAAATGTCATTCTATCAATTTGTGCTGAGTACATGTCTCTGGGAGGCCAGGGAGGTAAGAAGTCCAGGAGTATTGTTCTCTTCTCTGTGTGACTGTTTTTCATTTAAAATGTGTACAGTGCAGTACAGAGATGAAAGCTCCTTTTCCACAGAACTATTTCCTGAAGTGAGAAGGTCAGGACATTCATGAATTTCAAAAGAGATCACTCATGTGCACTAAGGCATCATTAAACGTTATTATTCTGAAATAACTTTATGCTGTGATCCTGTCAACTGACATAAATCTTTTCCAGGAAAGAAGGCAAAATCTGTTCAGAGCTCACAAAAATCCTACATCTGGGAGTTGTCTGTCTGCCTGTCACCATTTGAAAATAATTATGATTGTTCCAGAGGAATGAGAAGGATCAAGATACTGTTCACTTAAACAACACAACCATTTGGATTTCATTACGGATTTAAATACTTTCACCTCTAGCTGTCTGGTTACAGGTTATTTGGAAGGATCAAAAAAGGCTTATGTGGCAGTGAGGCATGATTAAACTGTAAAACTGATAAAAAGTATTTTATTGCATTTGTTTGATTCAGCAAATACATTATCTAAGATCCACAAGGGAACTCTTGCACTTGTCCTATTGCAGACAGTGGAACTTCTGCTGTACCGTTGCACAATTCCTACTCATTTCAGCTCAGTTTTAAATATATAAATAATCGATTAGATCCTTGACAACTTTGGACAATAATATTATGCACTTGTCTTATAACAAGCTGACTGAAGTCTGGCCTGCCCATTCATTAGCAGGTTAATTTGCCCAGGGCAACAACATTTCAGGGGCACAGTTAAGGAGTCTAGAGATGGGTAGAAGGAAAAGAGGAACATCTGGGGTTCTGGAGAATTTACATTCATATTGAATTTCAATATTAAGATCGGATTTCTGAAAACAGGAATCCCATAACATTCAATGGGATTTAAGGTGTCTACCTAGAGCAATGTTTCTCAAACTTCCCAGGAGATTTACTCCCGGGGTAAGTCTTTGAGGGGTGGGGACGGGGGCAGAGGCAGCAAAGCGATCCCCAGGATCACGCCCCTGCGGGGGAAAGGGGGCTATTTTTCAACTAACCTTACGTGCTCCCAGGGTCCAGGGGGTGTGGGGAGCCCTGCGGAGCCCCTTCAGGGTTCCCTGTGGATTCTAAACAGTGAATGTTCCAAGCGCGATTAAACCAGCAGTGGAATTTCTGGTTTCATCACGCTTGGAATTTTCACTGTTTAGAAGCCGTAGGGAACCCTGAAAGCCCCCTGCCCCCACCCCTTAAAGGCAACAGGGCATCGTTACATGAACTGGTGGGTCACGGCCCACCAGTTTGAGAACCACTGATCTAGAGGATTACAGACTGGCAGCCCAATCCTAAGCTGCGCTGGTGCAGCCAGGTCTCATGGCCTGTGCTGCATCCAGTGCAGCTCAGGAGGCAGCTGGAGGTCTCTTTGGGATAAGGGGATATATTTCCCCTTACCCTGGGTAAAGCCCCAGCCACCCTATTGGGCTCCTCAGATCCATGCCAGCTAAATTGCTGGCTCAAAACCGGTAAGCTCCATATAGGATTGCCTGGCCTGGGAAAGGGGTTTGGATGTGGTTTACACTGCCACTGCTGAGCCCGCCCCCCTCCTGGGTCCAATCCTCCATTCCACCCTGTCCCCGCCCCAAAATGCTCTCTCCCTGCCTTCAACACATCCTTCTGCTGCTCTCTCCCAGCCCCTATGCTGCCCTGCACAATCTTACCAGTGTCGGCTGGCACAGGGATGGGATGCGGTGCTGCCAGTGGCGTTGCTGGGGTCTGCGGGGCTGCGGGCCACACTGGGTACCGCACATGGGGGGGTGGGGTAACACCACTACTCAAATTTTTAAAATCTTGGTATTTTTGAATAATACCATCAGGTTATATATCAATCAATGTGTAATTTCATGCAGAATGCAATGAAACAAACTGTGTTGAAATACATCTAGTCTATCAAAAGTTATAGCCAAAACACCAGTGAAGCAGGGCAATGGTACATCACCACGCCCAATGCCCAGGGCACTGCCCCACCCACTGCATGGGAGGAGGTCCATCATGGGGGTGACACACTGGCCTCCCACAAGGGTGACATAAACCCTGGTGACAACACTGGCGCTGCCAAGCCGCTGCAGGCCTTTTCACTAGGCCATTCGGCTCTTGAATAGCCAACAAAAGTAGCAACAAAAGTGCCTTACACAAAAGTTTGCAATACTGAACCAGCACAGGTTTCGCTGTAAGTGATTTGTGGTTCATTTATAAACGTTTAGGAATGAAAAAGTGCTATAAATTTCTGTTCCTTTAGTTCTTATTGGCTTCTGTTTCCTCTGAATTTGCAATCAATCTTACAACATTTCTCTTGTCTTCATGAACCCGTGAACTTTGCAAAAAAGCATCCCATGGTAAGATGCCAAATGTGAAAAGTTTGATTATCTCAGTTTTTCTTCCCCTCCCTTATGCAAATCTAGCTTCCTTCCCATACTGTGCCTGCCATTCATGTATTTACATCAGAAAGGTAAGAGCTACAGAACTTCCTGAATATATGCAAAAAAGATGTTTTATCATTTTTTGATAACACTGCAGTACTATTATGCAATTCTATGCCCAGGTAACACCAGTGTTGTGCACCCGAACAATGTCCATCATATTTTAAGCATATCTAACACAAAGGGGGAGGGGGAAGCAAGAGCCCAGGCAACTCAACAGTGCCCCATAACAGTGATGCAACCCTTCTGATAACTCTGCTAGCATCCATAGAATGACAGGGTAGTGACCTGATGTGCAAAGAGCCAATCACAGCCCACCCAACCCCAACACTGGCAAATATTACCAGAGTGAACCAAGCTAGCAGGCTGGCAAGTGCAGGTCCAATTAGTGGCCACCACCAACCTAGTGGCCCCCTGGAATATAGCAATAGCCACTGCTGCTAGTCCTGGAGAGATGTGTCCATGGAGAGAGAGAGAGGGGGAGAGAGAGACAGGCATGTATGCATGAGAGAACATGGGGGCCTCAGCAGCTCTCCCAGCATGAGTTGACAACAAGGAGACAAAAGCACAGAACTGTTAGAAATCCCAGCATTCAGAACTTAATTCCTCTTATGCTTCTCACACAAACACACATTTCTGAGAAATACCTTTTTGAATGTAGCAGATCAACAACCCAATCCTATCATGGGATGGACCAGAGTGTGCAGTGACACTAGTGCATTCTTTGCTGCATGCTATGGTCTGACCAGGAACTAGGCAGTGATGGAATTGTAAGTTTTTTAAAAAAAATGTTTTTATTTACGTATTCCACTGCTGCCTTGTCCCCACTGGGTGTATTCAAATCTGTGCCAGCTTTTTTGGCTGGTATAAATCCGAGTGGGTCCAAGGGACGCATTGAGCCCAGGTTGCGAGTGTAGTATATCAGTGCCACCACTGCTGCCCCCAACCCACCCTTGACATGCCCTGGTCAGTCCTGATTCCTGGCCCAATCCTTCCCTGGAATGCCCCTCTGCTGACTAATCTGCTCCAGTGGGGGCTCCAAAGGTAATTGGCACGTGCCCATAGCAGCCAGCCAATTGCACTGGCAGTCCTGGCCTGTGCACCACTGCAGAAGCTACAGCACCAGCGGCCTGGGCCTTGCGCTGATAGAATGCGAGTGCTGTCAGCAGAAGGCCCAGATAAGATTGGGTGCAAAGAAAGGAACGTTCTTGGGAAAGGACAGGCAGCCCTGTGACCTAAGCACACAAGCCTCTCAGTGGCAAGAGTTTGTGTCTAGGGTTGGTGGGGAGTGGGGGGAGTTCACCAGCTGCTTTCTGACTCCTAATGTATAAATACTGTAAGTGGATGCCAAAACAGAGATGATTGAAAACTTCCACCTTCTTCTGTAACATACTGAACTGATTTCATCTCATCTGTTCTGTCAGCCAGTTATCTCTCTCTCTCTCTCTCTCTCTCACACACACACACACACACACACACAGACACACACACACACATGCACAGAGCGAACAGAGAAGGAGAGAGAGAGAGAGACGCCTGTTAGAATATGTGATCTGTAGTAATTCAGATGTAGATTGGTAAGGGTATACAGGGTCTCTGAGATGGGGTACAGGGGGTACATTGTACCTGGACCCAGGATCAAAAAGGGTGCCCAGGAGCCAAATTCACATTTGAAAGAGAAGGGAAGGGGCTCAAAAGAAACTTTGTGCCCCCTGATAAAATTTCTCTCAGTAGCTCTGCTGGTATATATGTCACCCCAGTGTGTAATTCAAGGACATATGCACAAGATTGCAACCATAGCACCTTCATAAACAGTTTGCAATCCAATTAATGTTCCTGTTCAACTCCTGTTTTGAATAATATTCCACAGTACCAGATGGTTTGCACGCTATGTTTACCAGCTTGCTCTAATCATGTAGGGAGGAACGTAGGTGTGCACATCCTTCTATCACCACGTAACCATGTGTGGGAGAGTGGTTCATCCAAACTGCCTCAAGCAACCTCTCACAATTACATGTCAGTGTGACAGCATGCTGGGGAGGAGACTGACAGCTCAGTCCAATGTAAGACTTCCAGCACCGATGCAGCCATGCCAACAGGGGGCATGCTGCAGATCTGTGGGGTAGTTTTGCACCCCAGAGGCCTTGAGGTAAGGGATCATTTGTTCCCTTACCCTGGGTCAAGCCTCCACTGCTCTAATGGGTCTACTTGAACCTGTTCTAGCTGTTTTGCACAAGACTAAGTGGATCCAAGTAGGTTGATCAAGACCAGGAAAGGGGTATAGGAGATTGGCAGGGCCACTGCCGCTGATAACCTTTTTCTTTCTGCTCTCAACACACTCCCTTCCCTGCCTCATAAGGCAATATTAGGATTACACTGTTAATTTGACTGAATTTGAATTTGTCTTGAGTCTTAGAAGTAATAGTGAAGGGGGGGAATCCAAATTGGGACCATGTGACCGTGAACAAAGGCCTAAAGCCTCTCCATCACAATCCCAATTTTGATAACATTCCCCCAGTATGTACTATTTACATTAGAGCTGTCAAGAACACAGGCCCCAGCTATGCAATAAATAGGCATATATAATCTTGTTTGACTCATAAGGCTTTAGCCTCTCTCATGTACTACAGATATGGTGTTAAATCAAATACAGTATAGCTGCATTCATAAGCACACTTCCTGTGGAGGACTTCCTCCTGAATAAACAAGCATAGGCTCATGTTGCACATGTAAATCTTTTAAACATGGCTTTCAGTATGCATTTGAAAACTTAACCCGTTTTTGCCTGGCCCACAGGTAAACACATTTGGTCGCTGTTGCGTATATGCAACATTGAGCAAAAATGCATTAGGGCCCAATCTTAAAGAGTGTGCGCCGTTTTGTGCACCCTGTTTTCTATGTCCAGACCTCCCACAACACACACAGAAAGCCAAATCCCACAGGAGGTGGTGAGTACACATGCCTTGTCACGGGCTTTAACTGAATGGGAGCCACTATGGAAAAGTTTTCTCATGGCTACATGAAAAGAGGGGATATAATGCCTGCATTATAATGGCTACTTGCATGGTAAGACTTTTAAAATATCAAAGCTGCGAGTGGAGAACTTACCAGAAATTATTTTTAGCATTTCTTGAACAATTGTAATGTATGCATGAGGTTGGCTTCCCTTTTTTCCCTAATTTTTTTAATGTAGAAATGTCAGTGTCTGGATGGCTGATGCATGCACACAGGGCCCTTCTAAGGCAGAGAGAGAAAAACAAATGTGCAGGGGAAAGCAGAGTGAGAAGGCGGAATACATTCTCAAAACCAGAGACCATTTAAGAACACAGACTCACATTTTTGTTTTAAATTCATCTCTCCCAGTCTGCCTCCTCATTAGCAATCAATCAATCTCACTCCTCTCTACAAAGAACACACAGAAGCACATGTGTTTACCAATTCATCTTTCCAGGTTAGCAATCAATCATTCAGTCCCGCCCTCCTACAAAGAACACAAAGGCACACATTTCCTTTCCCAAGCAGAGACACATCTAACCTCTTTCTCAGACCAGGGAGAGAAAAAAATAAGTACCCCACACTCACTGACTAGCAAAAGAGTGTGATCTTTAGGGCTGGATGTGATGCTGCCTGATGTTGTCCATCCCAGCTCTGGCAAGCTGGCGCAGAACTGGGAGGCCTCAATCTGGCACAAATACTGGGGCTGGCCCACTAGCTATCATTGGTCAGTTTGGGGCAAGGTGGAGGAGGAAGACTTGACATTGACCAGGGTTGGAAAGGAAGGAAAAAAGAAAAGGTTGCTGAGTGCAGAACAGTGTTTTGCTGCCCCCATCACCACAGTGCATAGAATAATAATAATAATAATAACTTTATTTCTACCCCGCCTTTCTCCCCGAAGGGACTCAAGGCGGCTTACAACATATTAAAAACAATTTAAAAACAAATAAAAACATATTAACACATACTAAAAACAGCAGTCAGAGTAAAAATAGGTAAAAAGAGCATAGAGCAGCAGCAAGTCATAAAAGAATCAGGCCTGTAAAAAAAAATATTAAAAGATGTTAAAAAATGTTAAAAGGCCAAGAACTCAGAAGGCCTGTTTAAACAGAAGGGTCTTCAGGCCTTGCCGAAAGGTCTCAAGAGAGGGAGCCATTCTTAAGTCAAGGGGAAGGGAGTTCCATAGCGTTGGTGCCACTACTGAGAAGGCCCTATTTCTTGCAGCCGCCCCACGTACCTCCCTAGGCAGCGGCACTTGTAAAAAGGCCTTCTCTGATGACCTGAGAGGGCGAGCCGGATTGTACGGGAGCAGGCGATCTCTAAGATACCCTGGTCCAGAGCAGTATAGGGCTTTAAAGGTCAATACCAGCATCTTGAATTGGGCCCGGAAACGAATGGGCAGCCAGTGCAGCCGCTGGAGAAGCGGACTGACAGGGTCGAACCGCCTACCTCCAGTAACCACACGGGCCGCCGCATTCTGCAGTAGTTGCAGTTTCCGAACCGTCTTCAAGGGCAGCCCCACATAGAGTGCGTTACAGTAATCTAATCTGGATGTCACCGAGGCATGGATCACCGTGGCCAGGTCTGCACGATCCAAGTACGGCCGCAGCTGGCGCACCAGCCGAAGCTGAGCGAAGGCCCCCCTAGCCACAGCCGCCACCTGGGAATCCAGGAGCAGCTGCGAGTCCAGGTGGACCCCCAAGCTGCGGACCTGCTCCTTCAGAGGGAGTGCAACCCCATTCAGGGCAAGCCGATAGTCCAGCACCTGCATCGAGGATTTCCTAACCAGGAGAGCCTCTGTCTTATCCGGATTTAATTTCAGCTTGTTAGCCCCCATCCAGATCCTCACTGCCTCCAGACAGCGCTCCAGGTCCTCAACCACCACCCTGGAGTCTGGAGGAAAGGAGAGATAGAGCTGGGTGTCATCAGCATATTGATGGCACCCCACTCCAAACCCCCGGATGACCTCTCCCAGCGGTTTCATGTAGATGTTAAATAGCATGGGGGACAGAATTGAGCCCTGTGGCACCCCGCATCTCAAGGGCCAGGGTGTCGAACAGGCATCCCCCAGCACCACCATCTGGGACCGACCCTCCAAGTAGGAGCGGAACCACCGCAAAACAGTGCCTCCAGCTCCCAACTCGGCCAATCGGCCCAGAAGGATACCATGGTCGATGGTATCGAAAGCCGCTGAGAGGTCCAGCAGGACCAACAGGGACGCACTCCCCCTGTCCAGTCCCTGGCGTAGGTCATCCACCAAGGCGACCAAGGCGGTTTCCGTCCCAAAGCCCGGCCTGAAGCCAGATTGAAAAGGATCCAGATAATCCGCTTCATCCAAGACCCTCTGGAGTTGGGATGCCACCACCCGCTCAATTACCTTGCCCAGAAACGGGATGTTGGAGACTGGCCGGTAGTTATCCAACACAGTGGAATCCAGGGACTTTTTGAGCATGAGGCACTGGTTGGGTGGTGCTGGCCTGTCATCCGGAGAGAAGGGGAAGACATAGAAGTAGGAGTTGGCTGAGACCAGAGTGCTCAGCCAAACTCACAGCAATGCTCCTCTGCAACAGGTTGGAGTAGCTGCTCAACTGTGCTGCCATTGCTCAGCTGGCTTTGGGAACATGCACAGAGCTGCCAGCAGGGTGAGCATGTGCAACATGTTCTGACACTCTGGATAGTAGGTGCAGAGCAGTACCATAGAGTTGCTGTTGCATTTGACTCCTGACCCAGACCTATTCCCCCCCCCCGGCAGTGCAGCTATGCCAAAAAAATGTGCACTGTATCCTGAGGGGACAGCAGAGCAGGAGGCTTTGAAAGAGAAAGAGAACTTAAATCCCCTTGTTGTTAGTGACATTAGAGTTTTCTGAGTGCTGCAGATGGAACGGCTTGAGATCAGATAATATAATAGAGGCTTTTAAAAAATATTACTTTAAAGCAATGGACAGACCAATCCCACCCAAGTGACCCTGTAGCTGTAGACTCAGGTGGCTTCCACTGTATCCCGCGGAATAATTTTGCAGGCTGGAAGTCTCCTCGAAGTAATGCTATATAGCTGGTACACGTCTGTGTTGACCCGTGTCAACAGATCAGACCTGTGAAGCTGAATAGAATATGGCAAGTATGGTGCTGCTGATCCATCCTACCCGCTCCCAGGCCAGCTCCACCCATCTCCACCCTCCCCCATCCTGTTCCACCCCTTCATGCTCTCCCACCCTTCCCATGCGCTGCACAGCGTCTGACATGCCTGCTCAGCAGGTGCACCTCTGTGCACCAGCACCATTGGGAAGGATCTGCCCTTCCCATTGATGGTGCTAATACAAACACTTTCACAAAGCACTTTATGGTGCTTTGTGACAGTGTTCAGGCCTGGTGTGTTGGCAGAGTGCATCCTCCACCAGGACTCCCGATAGATAGGATTGTGCCATTAGGTAGATTTTCCCCCCCTTTCACATATGTAATTTATATAATCTTACTGAGCACCAGAAACATTATGGAAGTGTTACAGTACATTATCATTTCATTTTAGTGCTGTTATTTTTGTGTTCATATGTAGGTCTGTTTTAAGGAATTATGCCAATTGTAATAGTGCACTTTGAAGCTGGAAATATTTTTGTTCTGATCCAAAGAGTGCAGCCATATGCTGCTACCATGTACAACATGCTCAACATGCACAGCTGCCCAACAGCTGGCTAGCACTGTCAACTTTAAGAGCGCCACTTACTTGTTAGAAAGATGGGGAAGAAGTGAAGCCTGGTTTCAGTTTCTCCTATGCTTGCAAACAATTGGTTGATCTTATCAAAACTGACAGCAGCAACCCTTTTGATATTACAAGTGTGATTTCAGTCCAAGAATGAGCATTTCTTAGTCACCCTTCTTATACGAAACATTTAGCAACAGTTAAATAAAGCAACATTTAGATAAAATGGAGCTTTAAAATGTAGGATTTTAAAATGATCTGAAAAAGAGCTTTTAAACATCTAAACTAAGATTTTTAAAACCTCAAAAGAAAAGCAAGACACAATAAATTAACTAGGACCATGTGTGCACATGGATGGGGTATTTCGGTTTCAAAGTTCATAAGAACATTTAAAAATAAACTCCTGCACTGTGCACTTCTGGCCACTCTGCACATAATAAGGAAAGGGTAAGAAAGGATTGTGAATGACACCTTTTTCATGGTGTCAAGTATTGTGTAATGCTTGCACCCAAGGTGGAAACATCATTCCCATGTGCATTTCTCCCTTTTCATATAACATACAAAGTGACTGTTAGGTCTCTGGCCATTAAAAAAAACAACAACTGCCTTCTGCTGCAGGATTCCCTTTTAAACTTTCCCCACAATTTCTCATGTATCTCTCCAGGTTTTACCTGTAATAATTTGTTAAAATGTAACATAATTTGTCTTGAAATCAAAATTCAAGGTGAGCTATATATCTTGCATTTATGGTGATGAACTTCCTGGTGCTGATTTGGCAAGCTGAAGCAATGGCTTGGAATGTTTCTTTGCTGAGGGATCTCAAATTCAGCTTCTGTGAGGGAAGAGATATAGAGGTCCAACCTTGTTATACATGGATTTTTTCTACACGAATTTGACTCAACACAAATGGCCACTGCAAATGAGAAGGAATGTGCTGATCCCCAGAGAAGGGGAAAATGCATTCCCCTAAAAAACTGCTTTTTACTGTTGTACAGAACTGCTCATCAGTGTAAAGAAAGATACCCAGCTATGCTCACTGGAACATCCATACAGTTCTGGAGTTACACTTTAGGCTGAATGTTTTTTGAACAATAGTGAGAGAAACATTTAATGGGTGCTGGCTGACCATTCTTTTGTTAGGGTAATTCTTTGTTAACAATCCAGGATGCTTGTTAGATGTTTCTTAATGGGAATCTGTATATAGAGACAGTGGCGTACCTGGGGGTCCCAGCGCCCAGGGCAACCCCCAGTTTTCTGCCCCCCCACACACCCCTTGCCCCCACCCCCTTTCTGCCCCCCCACCCGTGACCTGGAAGTAATTGTGGTGATGTCATCATCACCGCAATTACTTCCAACCAACTACCTCCCCCCTTTGGAAAAAGGGGGAATGTAGGAGGCAGCCAAGGTCCCGATAGAGCCTTCTGCGCCGCTTGTAAGCAGCACGGAATTCTCCGTGAAAGCGGTTTGGGGCTGCTGACAGCCCACCTGTCTGGGGCACTCCTTCCAGCAGCCCCAGACTGCTCCAAAGGAGACCTCCACACCACTTAGAAGCAGCGCAGAAGCCTCCGTTGGGGCCCGGGAAGCCTAGAGTGTTCGCTGATTCTCTAGGACATGCTCTTGCTGCCTTTGGAGGCCTCTCCAGAGACAGCAAGAGGGAGGCGCCCGAGCCAGAGCGTCAGCGCTGATGCTCTAGGCCACCCTCTTGCTGTCTCCGGAGGCCTCCAGAGGCAGCGAGAGGGTGAGGTGCCTGGTCCAGAGCGCCCCTGCCCTCTCCTCCTATAAAGGAGGGGGGGCAGCCCAGTCCAGTGCTGTCGCTGCCGGAGAGGCAGCTTCTTGCTGCCTCTCCAGGAGCGCTCCTGGGCGCCCCTCCTTCATTGGGAGGAGGCTTTCTTAATGGGACAGAAGCCGGCAGAGCTGCCGGCTTCTCTCCCTTTAAAGGAAAAAGCGGGCTGACGTGGGGCAGGGGGGAGACTTGAGGAGGCACCCCAGAGGGTCGGCACTCGGGGTATTTGCCCCGTCTGCCCCCCCAGGTACGCCAGTGTGCAGAGATTGCTCTGGAATCTGGGAGAACCACCCGAGTTAGGAACTGGGGACCATCACCAACCACACACACCTAAGATAAGGGCAAGAACTGATATCGAAATAGCAGTCTGCAGTTTTTGAGACAGATGGAATTAAAGACTGCTGCAGAAAATGGGTGGAAAACTGAATGCACATTGGCGCTGCAGGGACTCTTTCTTTGGATTTGATCTGTTGCCTGGTGCTCCACTGATGCTCTACTAATATGTTTCTAAGATTGAAAACCTATATGCATTTCCTGGGAGTAAGCCCCACTGAACACAATGGTCAGGAGTCGCCGGAGTCACTGAGCCCATATTGCAAGTCAAGTTGTGAGTCTCCTCCCCTTGACATGAGTTGCAAACGCGTCACAAAAAGTGGCCATCACTACTTATCCCAAGCCTTTTTAAGAGTCCTTTTGACTCAAGTGAGTTTTTACAAGAAACAAGTCAAGGCGCAAGTCAGGCACAGCTCTGCAGAAAACACAGAGGTGCCGGTGGGGTGTGCTTGTGTCTGAGTTCTTGTCTAACTCTGCCCTGATGTTCCTATCCTATCTGCAGTCAGTGATGTCCTTCTCTCCAACCATTTTCAGTTCATTTATGTAAACAAAGCTGTGCTATTATTCAAGTGAGTGTAGCAGTGTAGAAAAATGATTGGTTCCTTATGAACGCACAGACACACACGCCCCCTGTTCACATCATGACTTCCAATTCCACCTTCAGAAGGAACACCAAGCAGCATGTAATGGATGGACCAACAGGGAAGTATCCAAGCCGAACAAAGCAGGAGAGGATGGACAGCATGAGGGGACAGAAGTGGCAGGCAAGAAGGTTACCCACAGCAGCTGAGAGGCTTACGACCTAATCCTTTGCAGGTCTACTCAGAAGTTCCACTGTGGTCAATGGGGCTTCCTCCCATGTAATTGTGAAGGATTAGGACTGCACATGCCCTCTCCACTATGTCCTGGCTGCCCCCACCTTCTTCTGGTTCCTCCCCCCAGTCTCATGCAGCCTTCCCCCACCAAAAAAACCCCTTAAGCCAGGAGCGTCAAACTCATTTCACACAGAGGGCCGAATAGCATTCATGATGCATGCTAAGGGCAGAAAGTGATGTCATTAGGCAGAAAGTGATGTCATTAAACAGTTCATGACCAAAAATAAGCACTTTTTCTTACTTGGGAACTCATTAGCTGCAAATGACAGAAGAGAAAATATACATATCTTGATCATATTCAAGATATGGGAGAGCTCAATTTTCAAGTGGGCTGCCCTTTCAGCAGTAACACCTCAGCAGTGCTCAGCAGATGAGAGCCTGAGGGCTGGATAAAAAGCTTCTGCGGGCCGCATCCGGCCCCCAGGCCTTATGTTTGACACCCCTGCCTTAAGCCTTCCTCTTCCCCTCCACCCTCCCAGCCCCTGTTTCTTGGAACAATCTACCCTCCTCCCATGGAACTGAGGCTTGTGCTGATCTGAATGCAGTCTTCTGGATTGCCCCACAAGGTCTTTCGTGTGATGCAGAAGCTGTGAAAAATTAGTAAGCAAGCACACACACAGACACAAAACCGTGTTGTGGGCACAAAGATCATGAGACTTCATGGCTCGAATATCTATGAATCATGACTCATTTCCAAGTCACTGTCCCAAGTCGCGAGTCAGGGTCCAAGTCAATGATACATGTGACTCGAGTTCCCACAAGTCATGGAAAAACGTGTTTTTCACAATTGTGAATTGTGTTCCCATTCCTGACAACATGCTTTACATCTAAATTGACATGCACAGGATTGTGCTATAAATAAAACAACATTAGCCCCCAGAGATCAATCCTCCAAAGCCCGGTAACCTAGGTAGTGCTGCCCTTGGAACTTCTCATTGTTCTGGAAAGTGGGGAAAGCATAATAGGATATTTCCTAAGTGTTCTATCAAAATTAGAAGAACCAATTGATTGGCAAAACAAATCTGTTGTTTTGAATGTTTCTGTGGAGAAAAAGAACTAGTCATTAATGAGAAGTGCTGGAACAGTGTGTGGTAGTTATTTGGCCTAATTTCTGAAATGGACTTTAAATGTATTTAACAAATGAGTACATCTTGTCCTTCATGGCTGACATGGAAGAAACTAAGTGAAGAAGAACATAGAAAAACTTGATGAAACTATTATTTGCAGGTCAAATGGGCATAGTCATGAGATGACTAAAAGATGAACTTTTGATTTTGTTGCCATCTAGGCTTTTTGCACATGCTATGGGAATCTTTATGAGTTACAACATGAGTAGATGCTTTCAAATACATCCCTTCCCCTGAACATGCTTTCAATCATGTTCAGTGTGAGCCATGGCCCAGAGAGCTACACCTGCTGCCTAGGAAAGGCTCATTGTTGCTCTGCTTTATCAAACTTGCTTCAGAATCCTATACATGTCTACTCAGAAATTAACTCCATTTAATTCAATTGAACTTATTCTCAGGTAAGTGTATATAGGACTGCAGTCTTGGAGGGTGTTAGGCTGCAATCCTCTCCACACTTACCTAGGAGTGAACCCCCACTGACTATAATATAATATAATACATCTGAGTAGAATATGCACAGGATTGGGCTCTTATTCACCTGCTGATTCCATTGTCTTGTGCCCTTGGTCCATGTGCCAGGTGTCCTTCATCCCTTCATTATTTGGTTCCTTTAGAGGTGCATTTTCAGGGATCAGTTGAGGAATATAACTGAAGGTTTTTAAGCACGTGGTAGCCCTTATCTCAGAGGTAGCTTGCTATGTTGTGAACTTTTAGTGACCAAAAGGCAAAGTGGGAATCCCCAGATTGTCTTCATTAAATCTGCATGACTGGCCTCAGCTCTGCGCATTCACTTGGTGTCTTGTCTACTGATAGGTCTTGAAAAACTTTGAATCTTTTCCCACTTGGCATATATCCTGAGCAGGCTTATGCATATCATTTGCTTAGCATAGGTAAGGCAAAGCAGTTAAAACTGATTAGGATGATTAGATTACACTGCCAAAGGGATGTGAGCTCTATTTTAGGAGGAGGAGGAAGAATATTTATACATCACTTTCAACAAAAAAAAGTTTGCAAAGTGGTTTGCATAGTAAACTAAAAATAAAATATTGACTAGCATGTTAGGTGGAATCTCAGGGAAGCAATGCTGCCATCGTACTGACAGTGTTCTGGGTTCTCCTCTGCTTTTACAAACACATGAAAATGTAGTTTATTCCTACATGATCTGCTTTCCAGATCAATTATTTTATCCAGGAGCTCTCTATTCTTACCGTTCATTTCCCCTTCTTTTCCTCAGGGCACTTGCTACATTATGTGTAGAATACACCATTTATTCTATGTTTTCTAAATAGGATACCAATGTGTCAAATATTTCTATTTAAAGTTTTCTGTTTAATGAGTCAAGCTAGATCTTAATTTCTATTTTAATGTCATCTCAGTCTCTGTATGTGAGTCAAACTTCTGTTATAGATCAGGGGTCTCCAAACCCTGGCCCAGGGGACAGATGTGGCCTGTGGCAAGCCTCTATCTGGCGCGCAGACAGTCTGTTTCCCTAAGAGCCTCTGGCCCAGTTGACCAAACATAACCAGAGTTGTGCTTGTGGGGTGGGGGAATGGGGGTCCATTCAAGTGTGTGCTTTATTTCTTGGACTGTACTGGTGCTTGGAGAAATTCTGGGCATTTGAGCCCATTCATTTATATCTAAGTTCCATCTCTAATGTATTTATTTAAATTCTATATTTAATTTTTTTTTCTGGCCCTTTTTTTCTTTGCCAGATACTTGATGCGGTCCTTTGGCTGAAAGTTTAGAGACCCCTGTTATAGATGAAACTCCCTTCTGAGAAAAGGCAGGAACTGCCATGGAACAGGCCTTAATAACTTTAGAGGATATATGTACAACCCACATAGAAAAATTACTGTTTTGTCACCCCAGGGGGCACTCTAGCATAGTTAGAGCCATTTTTAATCATATGGGGTTCTTAAGTGTTGCACTCAGTCATATTGATGGGAACATTATTTTATGCAATCCCAAGGAGAATGGAATATTTCCATGCTTCTCTCACGAACCACCAGGGGGTGTGCAAGGAATGCCTTGCACAACCTTTACAGCAGTGTTTCTCAAACTGAGGGTTAGGACCCACTAGGTGGGCCCCATTCATTTCAGTGTGTATTTTATTTTTAAAATATTAGACTCTGAAGTGTAACAAACTCGAATTGAACTCCCAGAAAACCAAAGTTATGGTCTTTTCAAAATCATGGAGCCCAGGTACTTGGTCTATTAGAGGGGAGAAACTAGAACACGTCAAAAGTTTTAAATATCTTGGAATTCATTTCCACTAAAATCTTTGCTGAGGTACTCATCAAAAATTGGTTACAAACTCAGCCTTTGTTACTTTGCAGATCACCAATTGATTCTTTTTTAGTCAGGGCAATTGTTATATACCAGCTGCTCTCAAGGTATTTAATGCCAAGGTATTGGCACAGCTTCTGTACGGATGCCCTATCTGGATCAGCGCGATAAATCACACCTTCGAGAGTATCCAAGCTAAATTTTTGAGGGCTATCTTGGGTTTACCTAAATCTGTACCATAGTCTGCATTATGTTTGGAAACTGGACAATCACTCTTAGTATCAAGAGCATGGCTTTTAGCCATACACTATTGGCTCCAGTTACACTATAATGTGAAACTGGGCAGTCGCCTATCCAAAATGTTATCTGAGTCTGGTTCTTCTAAATGGTATAGCCAAATTAAATCGAAAATTGAATCGATTGGTTTTTCATTGGATTTTTTAAGTTTATTTCCATTCCCTGGAGTTTACAAAAGGGTAAAGCAAAGAATACTAGACATTGAGGCACAAAACCTCTTTGAACTTGCTTCTAGAATTTGCTCCCCTCTTAATTTCTCTATCCCACTTAAGTATGGGCAAATGGCTCCTTATCTGAGCATGTTGATCAACCCCTCTGAACTTTGTGCAGTCTCCTTGGCAAGATTCAATATGTTTCCATCCAAGGTCACTGAAGGCAGATATAGGCAAATACCATATAAAGAATGCCTCTGCCCTTGTAATTTGGGAAATATTGAATCAATCATACACATTCTTTTTTATTGTCCTCGGCACACTAGATCCCACCGCACTTACAGGGTTCCACTTCTTGGCAAAATGAATGGTCTTTCGGATGACACAAAACTGAAGCGTCTTCTAAATGACTGCTCACTAGATGTACTAGAAGGAGTTTCAAAATTTTTACTTTTAGTGATTTCTAACCCTTCTTAATGTAATCTGTTTTTTAAAAAATTGATACTTTATGTTGAACTGTAAATGCACTATTAGTAATTTAGTAACTTAACTCCATTTTTGATAAACAGGATTAGGACTGATTATGTTTGTTTTTTATGGTTTCTTTATCTATGCCTAATAAAGGTTCATTCATTCATTCATTCATTCATTCATTCATATTAGACTTGATGCTTCCATGGTATGCGACTGCATTTAGGGAAATGTTACTTTTAGATCTGTACTTTAACAGGCTACTATGCATATGCTTCTGATAATCAATGGAGCTTACTCCCAGACAGGAGTCCTGCTTTTGGGATGCACTCAAAATAAGTGTGGATCAGAGTGCAGTTTTTGGGATGTTTGGAGAATTTTTTTTAAACAGATCAGTAACTGCCTTTATTTTAAATCATTTTTTAAAAACTTACATTTATTGTAAACTTTTAATTTACTTAATAAATTAATTACTTAATTAGATTTTGTCCCATAGGATACTACAATTTTTCCATCTTGATTATGATGATGGTTACATCACTTCCAGGTTAATGGCATCACTTCTGATGCGTTCCAACAGATTATCATTCTAAAAAGTAAATCCTGGTGAGAAAAATTTTGGGAACCCGTGCTCTAGTGGTTTAAAGGAGCAGCAGATAAATCATTTTTGGATCTGACATCTGGTTTCAAAACACTGGGGATGAGCAAGGTGCTACTTATAGGTGTTTTGAGATGAAGTTGTTTAGCATCCCAATTCCAAATGCTGTCTGTGCACCTAAGAACATAAGAACAGCCCCACTGGATCAGACCATAGGCCCATCTAGTCCAGCTTCCTGTATCTCACAGCAGCCCACCAAATGCCCCAGGGAGCACACCAGATAACAAGAGACCTCATCCTGGTGCCCTCCCCTACATCTGGCAACACCTACATCCCCTACACCTACCAGTAACACCACTAAAACATCATGCTCTGTGTTCTGTGCTGGCAGAGCTGTTACCTCTTGTGAATTTTTTATTTACATGGAGCCAACAGATTATGTGGGTTATATGGCTAGGCAATTGCAAACAGAAGAAAATATTGTTTGCAAAACCTTAGCCAACCATTTTCAACCACTGTGCCGTGGCACACTGGTGTGCCTCAAATGGTCCCCAGATGTGCTGTGGAAATTTGGGAGAGGGTCATTTATTAGTAGGGACATTGGGGAATGTGACCCCCCCCCCCCCATGAGCAGCATGGTGTGCCTTGTCAATTGTTAAAAATCTGATGGTGTGCCTGGGCAATTTTAGTGCCTTGCCAGTGTGCTGTGAGATGAAAAAAGTTGACAGTCACTGACCTAAGCAATAGTTTTTAAGGTCTTGTGAATTCCATGCATGTACAACTGCAGAAACATATGAAGGATTTGGCGATTGTTGCAGAATTCTGGCAGAAAATCCTAGAAAATCCAACAGTCACTACCCATTGAATGAAGCAGGCTGATACCAGAAACATCTGAGTTAATCCAAGCTGAGTGCTGATCCCTACATTTTTAGTGCCATAAGAGTTAAGGAGAGAGGGCTGTTTTGCCAGGTTCCCAGACCAACTTAGAGAACTTATGCCCACTTTAAGCTAATTAGTTCCCCTGTATTCCCCAACAATGGCCCTACTTCTGCCCTGCAGCACTGCTGGAATCCACCATCAGAGTAGTTTGCCTGTTCAACCTCCAGAGGTCCTCCTTCCTCCCCTTTCCTGGAGCAGCTTCTCCAGCCACTACTGCAGCACCTTCTTGGTCATGGCAGCTACACACCAATATCAGTGTCTCCAGCAGTCATCAGAAGTCCATTAGTCAGCTAGTCCATTGGTCAGTCAATAGGTTCAGTAATCCGTCAGCTAGTCCACTAATTCATCAGTTCAGTCTCCTTTCTTCCTCCATACTTTCCTCTTCCTACTACCCACACCTCTTTTCCTTCCTGCAGGTGCTGCTTTTATCCCTGAGTGCCTTTCTGTCTCCGAATGGCTGCAACTGTGCAGCACACTCATTGCCATCTAAGGGCTCAATCCTATCCAACTTTATAGCTCTGGTGTAGCCACAATATAGCCCTGTGTTAAGGAAACACATGTTCCCATACTTTGAGAAGGCCCCAGTGACTGCCTGTCCGCCACAAGATGCAGTGCACACCCCACTGGCGCAACTGCACCAGCACTGGAAAACTGATAGGATTGGGCCCTAAGGCCCTGGTATTAACCCCATACTTGCCTGCCAGAGCAAGGGGCCACTGTTGACCACCCTATCTCCTCAAGGGAGCTTATGCATTTCCATTATAAGGGCTCATGCTGAGCACTGAATACACGTCAGGACAACCATCTAATTTCATTTCACTTGCAGGTTTTGGGTTTTCAGGAATCCCATTCATTCTAGCATCCATATGGTTGGGGTTAAAGTCAAACAGGAAGATTTAGAACCAAGAAAAGTTCCCAGTAAGTTATTCATTTTCCTACCTCTGACGTGTTTATGGTTACGAAGAGGGAATATAAAGCAGCAGCTTGGTCTTTCTTAACTTTTCAATAAATGTGCAGATGGTCATCCAGTCACTAAGTAAACAATCACTAAGTAAACTTTCAATGCTGTCTTGCTCATGGAAACTGGAATTTATACTGCTCAATTTGCTCTCATTGCACTATGATTTTATTTTAAGCTCTGGTGTTGAAATTCACTTAAGTTTCATTCTCTGCCATTTGGCAACATTTTTTAAATGCAAATGTCTTTCTCCTTTGTGGAATGTACAGCTAAAGAATTAACTGTGTTTGTGAATTCAACTGTGTTATCTGAACCATACTGTGCTCTTTTGCATATTGTCAAGGATTGTCTCAGTAAATTTATAGAAAAAGAAATTCTGAGCCAAATTCTCTGTTGAATGTAGCCACGTAGAGGTTGTCACTGTGGCAATAACTTGTCATGACTGTTTATTACCACATAGTTCAGAATAGTGTTTTTTGAGGCTACCTGTCAGTTTCTGTAAAATCCTACTGGTATTTGGAACAGACTCAGAACCGGTATTTGACACAGGGGTTGTTTGCTGGTTTCTCTTGGGTTTCCCTTTCTGTGACAAGTATGCTCATAGTAAAGTGCAGTTTATAATTAGGGTTACCAGATACAAAGTGGGACAGAGTGTCTATATCTTTAACCACTGTATACAAGAGGGAATTTTGGCAGGTGCAGCTCAGCATAGAAGGGTTTAAAAAGCTGCACCTGCCAAAACTCCTTCTTCTATACAATCGTTAAAGGTATCAGCACATTGTCCCATTTTGTATCTGGTAACCCTATTTATAATAGCATTTATATCCACATAGGAGCCATTTACACAACCAACTAAACCCAATATTTTAATTTCTTATGACCCAATCTTGTCCAGGCCTTCCACTGACCAAACAAATGCTCTGTTAATATAAGGCTCTGCTGCTAATGTGGCAGCCGCTGCAATGGTGCATGGGCCAGAGCTACCAGTGCAAACAGCTGGTGGCCTTGTGCATATGCCAATGGTGTGCTGCACCCGTCCCCCTGAAGCAGGTAGGTTGGTGGAGGTGGTGCTCCTGGGGGAACATCAGGGCAGGGACTGTTACCACTGGGTGTGCTTGTCAAGGGCAGGCTTGGGGTAGATGTTGTTGGCAGCAGTGGTGCCCAGATGCTATGTCTCCAGTCCAGGCTCAATACACCCCCTTTGATTGACACCTGCCAAAGAGCTGACACAGATCTGAGTGGGCTTATTGGGGACCAGGCAAAAGCCGAATAGGTACCTCTGTTTCTGCTTGGTCCCCAGTCAGCCCATAGTATGCAGTGGAAGCTGTGCCAGTGCTGCTGCATGCTCTGTGCTGGGCCAGGATATGATTCATGTTAACAAGAGAGTAAGTAATGAATCTGTATTAGCTTTGGAACAGTTGGTTGTAAAATGATTCACAAATAACAATAACGTGAGGATGCTATCTTATTCTGGAATTTTGGTTAAGATCATTTGAAATCGTGCAGAGATCGAATCTCAGGATTATAGACCTTTTTCAGGCTGCTAATTCAGTGCCCACATTATGGAAGAAAATATGGGGGTCCTTAATTAAATTATTTAGGCCACAATCCTATCCACGCTTGCCTGGGAGTAAGCCCCATTGACTATAATGGGACTTACTTCTGAGTAGACATGCCTAGGATTGGGCTCTCAAATAAATAAAAGCTTCATCCCTGACCCACCAGTTAGTTAAATCATGCCCTCTCCCCATGGTCTGTTAAAAAAGTAGTTAAGGGGAGGCAGGCCTCCTCTTGTCCCTCTTTAATGCAAGCACTACTCTACATATTGGTAAAACCTAAGCAATTTAACCCAAAGAACCATTTTGGGAAGGAAAATATTCAAGAAGGTCCTCAAAGGAACCTGCATTATACTGAATTGGCCATTCTTCCCCCCCCCCCAACTCGGGAAGGGGCCCAAAAGAAACTTTGTGCCCCCTGATAAAAAATCCTCTCAAAGGCCCTGCTGAGGCTGCACACAGCTGGGAGGTTGTGGGACCTGCCTGTGTAAGGGCCTTTGCCTCCATTGCGGCCAACTCAAAGGCACAGGCTGGCCCAGCAAGCGTTTGGGCACACTCACCTGGCTCCTCGGCTGCATCATCCCAACTGACTCCCTTGTGGCAGGGGCTGGGGGCCATAGACAGCTCGTTGAGATGGCCCTTTCCCACCATCTGATGGAGTCAGGGTAAGTCTGTAGGCAGAGTATTAAAAACATTATTTGTTCTCCTGTCATTCTAAAATCCTACCTTTTAAATAATCTGTTTATCATTGCTTTGAAGATACAGGTGGGACCTCAGTATCCACTGATTTGGTATCCACTGATACACTGAGGTCCACCTTTAAATGCCATGTAACAAGGGGAAAAAAGCACCAAAATCCAATTTCCTACCTTGGTGCTGTTAAATAATTTCCATTATTCACCCCATTTAGTGGCTGAATGTGGAACAGTGCCTCCATACTAATGCATTCTGGGGCAACCACAGAGAAGCAAGAAACATAGAAGTGGGTCTTTAAAGCTATTTTTCCACTGATTGGGTATATACTGATTTTTTTTAATCCACTAGAGCAGGGGTGCCTAAACACTGGTGGGGGGGGCATTTGCAGCCCTTGGGGACTCCCAATCAGGCCCACAGGGAACACCCATTCTCCAATGAGTCTCTGGCCCTCTGGACACTTGCTGGAGCCTGTACTAGCCCAACACAACTGCTCTCAGCATGAGGGCGACTGTTTGACCTCTTGCGTGAGCTGTGGGATGAGGGCTCCCTCCACTGCCGGCTGTTTCACGCCTGTGATGCAGCAGTGACAGCAAAGGAAAGGCCAGTCTTGCTTTGTGCAGGGCCTTTTATAGTTCTTGAGCTATTGCAAGACCTTCATTCGTTCATATAAGTTCCATCTCTAATATATTCATTTATGTAAATTTATTGAAATTTGAAATGTAAATCAATTTTCTTTCCCCAGTCCCTGACACAGTGTCAGAGAGATGATGTGGCCCTCCTGCCAAAAAGTTTAGACATCCCTGCACTAGAGTTTTGGAATGGAACCCAGTGGATAATGAGGCAAGACCTATAAAAGAACATGAGCCCCATTGGGTCAGACCAAAGGCCCATCTAGTCCAGCTTCCTGTATCTCATAGTGGCCCACCAAATGCTTCAGGGAGCACACAACACAACAAACACAACCTGCGTCCTGGTGCCCTCGTTTGCATCTGGCAATCAGAGGTATAACTGTACCAGTGTTTCTCAAACTGTGGGTCGGGACCCACTAGGTGGGTTGCGAGCCAATTTCTGGTCGGTTCCCATTCATTTCAATATTTTATTTTTAATATATTAGACTTGATACTCCCATGGTATGTGACTGCATTTGGGGAAATATTACAGATCTGTACTTTTAACAGGCAACTATATATATGCTTTTAACAATGATAGTAAATGGGACTTACTCCTGGGTAAGCGTGGGTAAGATTGCAGCCTAGGACTGTGAAAAATTTTCCTGCTTGATGATGTCACTTCTGGTCACAACATCACTTCCAGTGGGTCCTGACAGACTCTCATTCTAAAAAGTGGGTCCTGGTGCTAAAAGTTTGAGAACCACTGCTGTATACTGTGTAACTAGATGGCATGTGATGCGGAAAGGATGGAACTCTATACGCACAAGTATGCTCATACAGCAACTTTGTTTAGTACTGCTTCCTGCAGGTCTGTCACAGGATGAAAAGTTGCAGGACTCATGTATCACTTAAACCAGAAAAGTTATTATGTGGGAATGAGTGGACATCAACATTATTGCAGAGTAACTACATAACTCTGATATTACAGCTGCACCAGCAGTCAGCCCAATCTGTATTGCAGATTGTTGCACAGTCAAATTTCAGCCAGCATCCAAATGCAGATTGCACTTAAAGCACAGAAGACAGTATGGGTTGGTCATTTTACAGATCATAATGTACAGGTTCTCTTCAAAAGAATAATTGTATGTCTTCTTCCCCTTCTCTGTTTGATGCTGTAAATTTTCATTAGATTTATGAAGATGAAGACATACCAATACATTCAAGCACAGAAAACAGCAGGATAGAATTATCTAGTCTGTTGATGCGTGGTACAGAACCAAATTCCCTTTGTGCTCAAACTCTACAGAAACTGTGAAAAGGAAAAAAATAGGCGAAGAAACTCAGCCACTGACTTTGATCAATTATTCAAATAGAACCAGTGTATTTCTGCACATAATTCCCACAAGCAGTTCTGAAGCTCATTGAAAAGTCATAATGTTGTTTATTTCCCTTTTCTAGTTGGCAAAATGAAGCCTACCTGGGGAAAAATGCCAAAGTCAGCTGACAGACAAAAAAAAAGAAATAGGGTCTTGATCTGGTTTTGTTAAGGAATAAGGGATGTTCAAGGAACTACCCAAAATAGTTCTATGAGGGCCCAATCCTATTAAATTTTCCAATGCCGGTGCAGCCACAGAGGCCTCCTTAAGGTATGGAAACATTTGTTCCCTTACCTTGGGGCTGCATTGCGGCTGCACCAGTGCTGGAAATTTGGATAGGATCGGGCCCTCAGTCTCCTGTTGGGCCCAATGCAACATTCAGAACTTATTGTTTCCTTATCTTGTCAAGGTTTAAATCATGGTTGCTGAAGAAGACATACAGGGAAAATAAAGTGGTCCAGTGTGACTCTGGTTGTTCTACCCTACCTTATATCTGGCAATTATAATTGTCTGGCCTCCATGGCACATGAGGTCCTGCTGCTCTTCAAAGGGGGGTTGCTTCGTCTGCCCAGTTGCTTGTGAGAAGCTTGTGAGCAGGGTTGGGCCCCTTGGGGACCAGGGCCGATGTTTCAGATATGGTCCAGGGAAGGCGGTTGACTCACCCTTCGTCCTCCTACCTGGCCTCTCATAGGGAGCATCTGTGCCTTCTTGAGGGTCAAGCACAGCCATCTCACTCTTGGCTGAGTTCTCCTCATTGCCCTCTTTGACCCAGCTATATCCCCCCAGGCCACAATAGGGCCTGCCCCTTCCAGTTGGACATCTGGTCTCAAATGGCCCTGTGCTTCTTCCCAGGCCAGCTGTTTCCCCTTTTGCTAGCATGCATACACCCCAGGTGGCCAGGCCTCATGAGGGTACAAAGCTTCCCACTGCTGCCCATGACAGCTCTCTGAACTTGTGTTCGGGTTAGACAAGTCCTCCCCCAGACAACAATATTATGAAACAATTTAGTTAGAGGATCAAGAATCATGAAAATCCTTAGTTGCAAACTACAATCCTGAAGAGAGACTGAAAATGTACCGTATTCAGTGGTTCTCACACATTTAGCACCAGGACCCACTTTTTAGATGAGAATCTGTCGGGACCGACTGGAAGTGACATCATCAAGCAGGAAAATTTTTAACAATCCTAGGCTGCAATCCTACCCACACTTACCCAGAAGTCCCATTTATTATAATTGCTAAAAGATGATACATAGTCGCTTGTTAAAAGTACAGGTCTGTAACTTTTCCCCAAATGCAGTCACATACCATGGTAGGATCAAGTCTAATATATTAAAAATAAAATATTGACATGAATGGAAACTCACCTGAAATTGGCTCGCGACCCACCTAGTGGGTCCTGACTCACAGTTTGAGAAACACTGGTATAGGTGATACAGATGTGGAGCTGGTACATCTCCTGCTGTCACTTTACAGACTGCAAATCTTACATAGAGAGTGGCATAACAGGATTCTAAGGAGGAAAATGGAAAATGGGGGTGGGGTGAACAATTCTTTCTCTTATTCAGCATTCATGAAACCCAAGGGATTCATTCCTATGCTGCAAGTATCATAACATACTTGATCATAACATGATATCTCATATCATAACAAACACATAGGAAGGAGTATCGTGCTGCTAGTATAAACAACACAGTATTATTGCATTATTCTTCTTTCCTTGTTTTGAGAGTTGTATTAAATTTCTATTTCTGAAAGAATTAATTTTTGTAATGTAACATTTTTATCTTCTTCCCAGCAGCAAAAAGAAGTTAGTGAAGTTTGATAAAAACCACCATGTCATACATGCTCATGAGCTTGTCTGTGTCACTATTCCATCAGAAGTCCACTGTACTCTTGGAACACCCCCACCAGGGGGTTGAGGGACCACTGGAGCATAACCCCATGAAGCACAAAGGATTGCTATCAGAATGCACAAGGGTCCTTAGAGTTCCAGCTTGAGGGAAGTTAGATCCTGGCCATAATACACAGTAGTAATCTATCCTATTTGTTTTGCACAGAGAGCAAGATGATAGGAAAATTGTTATCTATTGAATTATTGTGCTGTTTGGTTTTTTAGTGACTTTTTCTGAATTTTTTTAAACTTTTGCTTTAATGCTATGCGTTACTGTGCATCTTTTTATTAATGCCATTTACAAAATATTTCTGCTTCCATGACTGATGGCTTGAATGTACATACCAAAGTCCTAATTTAAAACTCTGGCAGCTGATTCAACACCAAAACGCTATCTCTGATTACAAACCTCACACTGGTGTTGTTGCTCAATGATGATTAATTGGCTCACCTTCCTTAAGTAAACAAATAAAAGCTTTGTAGCTCTTGGAAAGTAGTAACAGACTCGGCCCAATCCTATTCAACTTTCCAGCACCAGTGAAGCTGCAATGCAGCCTGGAGGTAAGGGAACAAATGTTCCCATACCTTGAGGAAGCCTCCATAACTCTGTAATCCCCAGCACAGGATGCAGTGCACTCCTAATTGGCATGACTGCCCCAGCACTGGAAAATTGGATAGGATTGGGCCCTCATCTATAGTTCCTTCAGTATGCCCAAAACTTCAGGGAGGAAACTGCACTAGGCATGACCTACTAGGTCAGCCATTTTCAACCACTGTGCTGTGCCACACTGGTGTGCCTCAAATGGTCCCCAGGTGTACCATGGGAGTTTGGTGGAGGGTCATTTATTAATAGGAACATTGGGGGAATATAAGCCCCCACCAACAGCATGGTGTGCCTTGTCAATTGTCCAAAAACTGATGGCGTGCCTTGATAATTTTAGTACCTTGTCAGCGTGCCATGAGACAAAAAAGATTGAAAATCACTGTACTAGGCACTATAGCCCCTCCAACTCCCCTTACAGCATCTTATATACTTTCTGTATATAAGAAAGACTTGTAAAACATTAAGACTTTAAAAACCAAAATGCTTTAACTCAACACCATGGTCATCCAACCTCAGGTTTACCATTCTCTAACCCAGGTGCCTCAGAAGAAGCAAATGTGTGTGTATTGCTTTGCTACTGCAGCCATGTAAAGGTGGTTCCTAGGGTGCTAAAATATCAGCCAAACAAGCACTAGGGAGCTTGTAGGCCCTCAGCCAGTGCCTGATCTGGCTGATTTTTGATACCACCCATGCTTCCAGACACAATTCTATCTTTAAAGTCCTAAATAACTTAGGCCCAGAATACTTGGCTACATCATTGCATGCAAACCTGCTCACTTCTTGAGATAAGCAGGGGAGTCCCTCTTGCATGTCTTGCCACTTTCAGACACGTGCTTGGCAGGGAACTGGCCTGGAACTTTCAGGAATGCCTTCTCTGCAGCAAGGCATGGGGTTCTCAGAGAAGGAACGCTCACTCACCCTTCCCCTGCTGTGAAGCTATGACAAATTGTTATCCATGTGTGTATTTGTGTGGAATTGAAAGAAATTCTTCAGAGTAACACGTTCTTTACGTTGAGCCAGAAAAAGAGCAATCTTGCTGAAGCCATGCAGGATTGGGTGTGGCTGTGCCTAGGTGGGACACTGCCTAGGAACCAAATCCCACTTCTCTTGCCTTGAATGTTAGAATGAAAGAAATGGAGCATATAAATATACAGGCGTGCACTGCTTAACAACCTTCTGCTTAACTATAGACTACATATATGAAGGAGGTCAAAGTACAACAAAGAGGCTCTTAATGAGGCAGTCAGGTCTCCCAAAGCGCCTGTCTACACAACAAAGAGGCTCTTAATGCAAAGAAGAGGCAATCTATCTCCAGTAGCCTGCAGCCAGCTTGTGTCTGACAGGGAGAGACTGTTTACACAACAAAGGCAGTAGATTGGGCTGAATGTTCACTTAATGACCTAATCGCATAACAATGGGGATAGGCAAACATATCCCTGTTGCTAAGCAGTGCACACCTGTATTAAATAATAGCTTAGGAATAAAAGATCTCCTGTGATGTTTCTTCTCTCATTTAAAAAAAACAAACTTGACACTTCAAAAAGAAAAATGGCTTCATTGCTCAAGAGTTGGAAAACAAATATGAATATTTAATAATGCAAGACGATTCTTTGTATGATTGCATACCCAATTTGTTTTGCAGAACGCAAATATGATAGTCATAATGTTGTACAATTTAGCAGAAGGTTCAAGTATTTATCATGAGGCAATGTCTATGGAGAGGGGAAGGGCGAATCTATGGTTTTAATTTCAAGACCCACAGCCTTTTATAGTGTGTGTGTTTATTTAAACACCTATAAAGCAGCAACAGCAGTGTACACAAAAACAAACAGGCCAAACAACAATAAAGGCTTATGCAGCAGTCATATACACAGTGACCTGTCGATTTGCATATGATTACGCTATTAACATTCCCCTTTATTTAAAAAGGCTAAAATTACGGGTACTGTACTGTATATAATACAGGTAGAAAAGCAATATGACACCCAATGACACCCACCCAATGACAGCCCAATCCTATCCCTGGCAGTATCACCAGGTGCAGCAGTGCCAAAATGGCAACCACTGCATCCAGTGGCACTGTTGAGGCCACCAGAAGTCTCCTTCCCCTTTTGTCCCCTTCCCCCAAGGAAAGCCCAAAACCCTGCAAAGGGGCTTCTCAAGTCTGTACTGGCTATTTTGCCAGCACAGACCTGAGAATCTCCATGTCCGGCTTTTCAGCCTGACACAGAGGATAGGATACAGAGGAACAGGGCTTTGCCAGTCCCGTCCCACCCCTGGACAGGTCACTGAAACTGGGTCACTGAAACTTTTTTGCTACCCACAAAAAATCAGCTAGCAACCCACTGGTGGGTCCTGACTCCCGACCCACAATTTGGAAATCACTGCTCTAGATAGTTGGTTTCAGGATTTAAAATCCCATTTTTATTATTAAATGTACCTTAACCACACAATGAGATTACCATTTGAGCACAGTCCTGTTTGGAGATCATTGCTTTAGGAAATTACCCTCAAACAATGACCTGTTGTGGGAATTAATTAAACTAGAGCAGGATACATTTCTACTGAGGTAGACTTCTTTTTTTCACCCCTGGCAGGAATCCAGTGCTCTTAACAGCTGCCTGAGAAGGAGAAATCCAGCAGGTGAAAGGGGGACACTGTTGAATTTCTACTTGATTTGCAGAATGGTACAGGAGCCTTTCCAAAAAAGAAAATTGACAACATCATTGGTAAATCTATGCCTCTCACCTTACAAATTTAGTTTCTACATTTTATAGTTGTTTTGACATATTGACATGTGGAGGAAAAAAAAAGGAGGCTTGTTGGAAAATGAGGAGGAATTGTCTGAAACTGAAAAAAATAATGCCCTAAAAACCTTTTAGCAACATGCTGGTAAACATGGACATTAAAAGTAGAAGTATTGCACGTTTAGAAAGTTAACAGCTCAACCCTTTACTCTACTCGATATTAAATCCCACTGAGTTCAATGCATTTTCCTCTCTGGTATATGTCAGCAACCCAGGCTGCAATCCTATCCACATTTACCTTGGAGTAAGCCCCATTGATTATAATGGGACTTACTTTTGAGAAGATGTGGATAGGATTGGGCTCCCAATCTATTCCTAATCCAAGTATGGGTAGGAAATTGAGGCTGCAAGACTATCCACTTTCCTGGGAGTAAGCCCTATTGACTTTAATGGAACTTACTTCTGAGTAGACAGGCACAGGATTGGGCTCTGAAACCTCCGATGAGGTATTGGTGTGGGTTTCCTGATCCCAGCCGAATTGGGGCTGCAACCCTATGCACACTTTCCTGGGAGTAAGCCCCATTGACTGTAATGGGATTTACTTCTGAGTAGACATGCCCAGGATTAGACTGTGAGGCTGCAATCCTATGCACACTTTCCTGGGAGTAAGCCCCACTGAACCCCCTGGGGTTTACTTCCGCGGAGGCACGCCTAGGCTTGCGCTGCCTGAGCACAGCCAACGCAAGGAAGGAGGCTGCGCGGTGCGCTTTCTCCTGCTGGTTGTGGCGCAGCAGAGGCCGCTCCCCGGGCTCTGGCGTGTGCGCCAAGCTGCTCTTGCGGCCCCAGCTCTGCCCGAAGCGGCCCAGCCCCGGCAGGGGGAGGAGCTGCAGGAGCCCCAGCAGCGGAAAATGGTGGAGCGGGGCTGGTGGTGACGGGAAGAGGGCAGCGGCCACCCCCCCCCGCGCCCGTTGGAGGGACTGTTGTTGCCGGCAGCAGCAGCGCTCGCGCGGAGCTGAGCTACCACAGCCGGACCAGCTGAAGCCTCCTGCCGGGCAACATGCAGCCGCCTCAGAAGGAGGAGGGGAGAGGGAAGGTGTGAGGAGGAGCCTCCGCGGCGGCCAGTTCTGCTTCTCTGGGTGCTTCTCCTGCTCGCTCGCTCGACCCGCAGCAGGAAAATGGAGCCGTTCCCCAGCAGCGGTGAGTGGCGCGGCCGCCTCCTTGCAGCCAGGGCCCTCTTGGCAGCCGCCGCCGCTTAAGGCCGCGCAGCCTGAAGGTCAGGGGTGCCGCCCCTCCAGGCGCCCGCTGGAGAGGGAGGCTGCGTGCGCGGCTGGGGGCGGCTGCGCGGCCCGGGGGCTTCCTTCGCCTCCTTGCCCTCGGGGCGCCCAGCTCGAGGGGACCCACCCCAAAGGGGGAGGCTGCAGCGCGCGGCGGCCCCCTTGAGTCCTGAGAGGCCACCCAGGTCCGAGCTGGCGCCAGTTCCTCGGGCACAAAAGCACGTGCCAGCAGCGCGGAGTGAGGGACCCCCCCTTGCTCCACACTCCACATGGCCTTGTTTATTTCTCACCTCCCCCCCTCCCCCCAGGCTCTGGCTCAAGATCAGGTCGGAACCTGAGAGATGCTGATGCTCCTTCCAGCAGGCCAACCCGCGTCAAGTCTGCTTATGTTGAGGCGTTCCTAGGGGTTGTGTAGAAGTACAGGACTTATCCTGTGCATGTCTACTCAGAAGTAAGTCCCATTGTAGTCAGTGGGGCTTCCTCCCAAGACAATGTGGAGAGGATTGCAGCCTTAGAGCCCAATCTAGGCATGTCTACTCAGAAGTAAGCCCCCTCTTAGTCAGTGCAGCTTACTCCCAGGACAGTGTGGAGAGGATTGCAGCCTTAGAGTCCAATCCTATGCAAGTCTACTCAGAAGTAAGTCCCTTTTTAGTCACTTTTCCTTATTCCCAGGAAAGTGTGGAGAAGATTGTAGCCTTAGTATTTGGGACTAAAAGCTTCTTTACTCCTAACTGGGAGCTTAAACCAAATATTGTTACTGCTCTTTAGGTAACGTCAACAAATTGGCCCTCGTCTGAGCAGCAAGAACTAAGAGTTTTTCCAGAATCAACAGTTTTGATCAGTTTTTTAAAAATACAGGTTAAAGAAAAACTGGAGACTCAAGTGCAATCTTATGTATCTTCGGTCAGAAATAAATTGTAAACAATCTCATTGTATTCAGTGGGGCTTCCTCCCAGAAAAGTGTCTATAGCGCTGTTTCTCAAACTGTGGGTTGGGACCCACTAGGTGGGTCATGAGCCAATTTCAGGTGGGTCCCCATTCATTTCAGTATTTTTAGTATATTAGACTTGATGCCAACATAGTATGTGACTGCATTTGGAGAGATCTGTACTTTGAAGAGGCTACAATGCATATGCTTTTAACAATGATAATCAATGGGGCTTACTCCTGGGTAAGTGTGGATAGGATTGTTAAAATTTTTTCCTGCTTGATGATGTCACTTCCAGGTTAATAACATCACTTCCAGGGGGTCCTGACAGATTATAGCCCAAGACACCCTTTTTAGAATGATAAAGTTTGAGAACCACTGATCTATAGGATTACAACCTCAGTGTGGTAATAGCCAAATTAATAAATTTGTCTTTTCTGACATTTTACTTGAGTACACCAGGAACATTATTTTGTTATTATGTAAAAACTGCATTTCCTACTATAATTTTAACTACGACTACAGTAGAATGCATTAGATCAGTGTTTCTCAGACTGTGGGTTGGGATCCACCAGGTGGGTCATGAGCCAATTTCAGGTGGGTCCCTATTCATTTCAATATTTTATTTTTAATATATTAGACTTGATACTACCATGGTATGTGATCATTTGGGGAAATATTACAGATCTGTACTTATAACAGGCTACTATGTGTATGCTTTAATCAATGATAGTAAATGGGACTTACTCCTGGGTAAGTCAGTAGGATTACAACCTAGGATTGTTAAAAAGTTTTCTGATTGATGATGTCACTTCCAGTCATGACATCACTTCTGGTGGGTCCTAACAGATTCTTATTTCTAAAACGTGGGTTCTGGTGCTAAAAGTCTGAGAACCACTGCACTAGATGTTTTAAAGTGCCTAAATTACTTTAGTTGGTTTATATCCCCAGTGGTTTGGGGATGAAAACCAACTGATAGGTCAGGAAATCTGTTGGGCAGGATGTAAGATTAATACTGAAAATGAAACAGGCATGAAAGTGCTTACGAGTTAGTTTTAATACCCCAACTACCGTTCTCATTAAAAAGAGAAATGGCACTATGTTAAGTTTTGTTTTAGAAGGGAATAGATTGAAAGTTGAAATGGAAAATGTCTGACTGCCTGTGATTTTTTTATTCTTTCATGAGCTTTCTGTAATTATTATTATTATTATTATTATACTTGCACTTTGGGTGGAGAACTCTTGAGAAACAGAACATTCTCTTTACAAATTCATATTTGCAAAGATAATATTTATTTTATTAAAACTTTAGAAGGCATAAAACAAAGATAATATGCAAATATCATCAAATATCCCTCTCCCCTGCACAGTGTCTGTTCTAGGGTCTATTTGCTGGAGTTTCTTATGTATCTTTTTAGATTGTGAGCCTTTTTGGGTTGGGGAACCATTTATTAATTTGCCTTTTCTCTATAAAGTGCTTTATGAACTTTTTTTTGTTGAGAAGCAATATATAAATATTAATAATAATGGATTTGGGGGAATACTTGAGGACCTATGTTTGCTGGCTTCCAATTCTTCCTTGTAAGTGCCCCTGACTTAGTTTTTCCACCAACTGGGTTTACTTCAGGTTTCATAATCCAGCCAGGACAAAAATGATTTTGTATGTTGAGGGAACGCTTTTTAGGGGAGCAATATTAAGATGTATTGTGGGAGAAGAAGTGTTAAGCATCCCTGCCGGCTCATGAATTCCTTCCCGCAAATGACTCCCTCCCCTTTGTATTATTAGTGTTGCACAAACACTGGGGGTTCCTAGTAACTACTTGTGAGTGAATTACAGTTTTGCCTCTAGGATAATCCATATGGAGTTGCCAGTACATGAAATGCTCTCCTAAGGCAACTTGCTGAGACTTGTCACATTCTGTGGAACCTCTTAATGGCAGTCTTTGAACCACATGCAGGGTGCTTTCATCTCTGTGGCTGTGGTCTGTGAACCTAATAAAGAATCTTCAGTAAATTTTATGAAATGTCCATTAAGGAATTTATTTCTTTGTTTCTGTCCTTTATTTCTGTATTAGCCTACCATCTCTTTGATTTGGGGAAGAAAGAAATTTTGAAGGATACTAGTTTAGGCCTGTTCGTGTTAGTTGCCTTGAGACAACTTATTTAAAACCATTTATATTCCCTCTTTCTGTCTCCCAAGGAACCCCCCCCCCATTGCAGCTTGTAAATCTCAAGTTATGCTACAGTTGAACCATATGTTAGACAGCAGTCATTCAGGTGGTTGAGCATACTGTCACACTTCTTGCTTTGAATACAGTTTTAGTGATCTTCAATAATTGCTATCCTGAGAGAGGTACCTGTGATGAGCTCTGTGTTAAGATGAAATGGCACATAGTTAGAGTTAGCATCTGGTGGTCCACTGTGAGATACAGGAAGCTGGACTAGATGGGCCTATGGCCTGATCCAGCAGGGCTGTTCTTCTGTTCTTAGAGAAGGGAGGCATGGAACATTGCAAAGTAGTGTAGCTGGAGCATCTGGCACATGGGGCCGTGACGTCAGATATCACCCCCACCCGAAGTATTTATTTTTTATTTTATTTTATTTTAGGAAGTACCTAACAGGGAAGTAATTGTAGTGACTTGATGACATAACTGCCAATTACTTCTGGGTTTACGGTGCGCTCGGAGCGGTTGCGATCCGCTCTGAGTGGCTGACCACTTTTTTCTTGAAGAAAACCTTTTGGAATTGCTCAGCACCTGTGAGGGGGGTGCAGCAAAATGTAGTGAGATGGCGAGAAGTCCTTACTGCCTCAGTACCTTCTCTTGCACCTTCTGCGCTTTGGGATCTGCAGTCAGGAGTGTGGGCTGGAACCCTCTGAAGATGTGCAAAGTACACCCTGCCTCCTCTTAGCTATGCCACTGGTGCTGCATACTCCTGTGATTAGTTGACTTTGTTAGAACAGTACCCATGTGTTGGGAGTGCTCTCTCTTACTTATACGTACATATATATGAACACCAATTTTCCTTTTAGGACCTATTTAGGACCTGTTTCTTTCCCTTGACCACATTACTATATTTATCATGAATCTCTGGAAGCTGAGAGACTGCTGCCAGAAACTTCCTCACATTTTATTTTAAAAAGTGATATGGTTCAGCTAAACAAATGGCCTTGTAGAAATGCACTATTGAGAACTTACTGCAACTCTGATAAGAATCAAAGTAGCTCTAAACTATGTCTTAAAAACTTGACTACAGAAGTTTGGGAACTTTTGTGTAATTATGAGAGTTTGTATGTGTTAGTCTATACCAGTGATTTTCAATCTTTTTCATCTCGTGGCATACGGACCAAGTACTAAAATTGTCAAGGCACACCATCAGTTTTTGGACAATTGACAAGGCACACCACACTGACAGCAGGGGCTCACATTCCCCAGTGGCCCTACTAACAAATGATCCTCCCCCAAAGTCCGATGGCACACCTGCAGACCAAACGCGGCACACCAGTGTGCCATGGGACAGTGGTTGAAAATGGCTGGTCTATACTCCCTCCCCCAAATTTCGGATGACAGTAGAACCTGTTGATTTAAGATTTAACAAGTACTGTATATGAAATAGAAATGTAAGGTAATCAAGGGCCCAGTCCTATTGTTGGGCAGCACCTGGTAATGGCCGTTGCAAACATTCAGTGCATACAGTGATGGCTGGGAAAGGAAAGGCGTTGGCAGGGAGGCAAGTGTCAGTCGCACTGGGCCTTCATGCTGGTCAGTTCCCCACTGAGTGGTGGGAAGGCATTCTGGAGCACGGGAAGGATAGTGGGGGAAGCAGGGAGGGGGTGTTTCTGGGAGGAAGGGCAGCCTGGGGGTGGTTCAGACTAGGGAAGGGGTGGGATGGCATCCTATCCTCCCTTCCCCAGTCTTAGAGCCCTACACTGGGCTCCACTATTCTGTGCCAGCACTGGTGCAGATCTAAGTAGACCCATAGGGGCTGCTGGTGCTTACACCAAGTAGACTTCTGGCTGCTTTCTTGGCCCCACAGGATACAGTGGCGGCCGTTTCGGTGCTGTTATACCATGGGACAGCAGCCAGCATAGGATTGGGCTGTAAATTAATGATGAAACTAAACTTAGTGGGAAGAATCTGAAATAAATCTTCTAGGACTTTCTCAGTGGTGGCTCCCTGTCTGTAGAATTCCCTCCTCCTGGAATTGAGAACAGCTCCCTCTTTAGAGTCCTTTCGGCAGGGTCTTAGGGCCTTTTTATTCAGATAAACCTTTTTATGCAGATGCTGGGGGGCATGGTGCTTTTTTATGAACGTATTTTAATCCGGATCCAAATTTTATTGTGTTTTATTGTTTTTAAATGTCTATAAATCAATGTTTTTAGTATTGTCTTATTTGTAAGCCACTTTGAGTGCCCTTTGTGGGATAGAAAGGCAGAATATAAATTCTAGAAATAAACAAACAAACAAACCAGTGTTGCTACAGGATTGAGAGAAAGCAAGGTATATTGATGATGTCTGTTTCAGCCATTCTTGACTTCTGTAAACATATACAGTACTGCTGGTATATTTAGGTGAAATGGATTAAGAATGTTGAAGAGCATAATCCAAATCCCATTTGACAAGACTGCGCTCTACTCTACTGACATTTATATGCTATTCTGGTCTGGCTTTTCAGAATATGTGCTAGTATTAGCATCATGTCATTAAGGGCTGGTGGAATGAAGCCCCAAGTTACTCTACTGTCTGTGAACATTACACCATCTGCATTACAGAAACAATTCTGACATAATAGTTAGAGGCTGACAGAAGTGCTTTGGTCATCACTGATAAAACCTGGTTGCATAAAAGAAATTGGGGGGCAGCCACTGTCTTTGGACTGCACAGAGGAATGTTAGCAAGACCTTGATGACTTGCTGATGAAAACTGTAAAAGCTCTTGATCAGTTGTGTATTTAATTACATGCAACTTATAGAACTCACATATGACCAAAATTATTGTTTTGTGTGATGACACAGTGTGATGTGTCTAGTTTTCTGGAACATTGAAGCTGTGATATTTTTAGAATTATTTCAAAATAGGATCCTCTGGAGCAGGGGTGTTCAGACTTTTGGGCAGGAGGCCAAAATCTCTTTGGCACATCATCTCTCTGACACTGTGTCGGGGGGCCGGGAAAAAAGAATTAATTTACATTTTAAATTTGAATAAATTTACATAAATGAATATATTAGGGATGTAACTTATATGAATGAATGAAGGTCTTGCAATATCTCAAGGCCTATAAAAGGCCTGCCTTTCCTTTGCTGCCACTGCTGCATCGTAGACATGAAACAGCAAGCAGTGGAGGGAGCCCTTGTCGCACAGCTCACGCAAAAGGTCGAATAGTTGGTTTCATAGCCTCAGCGGCCTTTGCACACAGCACCAATTTTGCAGACAGCCCCTTACTTTTTGCACCCGGCACTACAGCCCTTTTGCAGTCGGCACTAAAATCCTCATGCTCAGCCCCTCCCAGCTCTGAAGGGCTTGTCTCTAAGGCAGTGTTTTTTCAAACTGTGAGTCCCGACCCACTAGGTGGATCCTGAGCAAATTTCAGGTGGGTCCCCATTCATTTCAATATTTTACTTTTAATATATTAGACTTGATCCTACCATGGTATGTAACTGCATTTGGGGAAATGTTACAGACCTGTACTTTTAACAAGCTACTATGTATGTTCTTTTAACAATGATAGCAAACGAGACTTATTCCTGGGTAAGTGTGGGTAGGATTGCAGCCTAGGAATGTTAAAAATGTTCCTGCTTGATGTTGTCACTTTAGGTCATGACATAACTTCCGATGGGTCCCAACAGATTCTCATCTAAAAAGTGGGACCCGGTGCTAAATGAGAACCACTGCTCTAAGGTCATATACAGTTCACTTTGCTCAGCAACAGTGAGCCTATTGGCTCAGACAAACTGTTGGCTCAGATACAGCACAGGCCACAAACAGCCAAATTATAGCACATACAACTGAGCCCAAGGTTTGCACATAATGGGAAAGAAAGGAAGTGCTGCTAAACATCGTACATAGTTCATGAACTTTATCACTTTAGGATGTGGTGATAGCTTTAAAAAGTCAATAATCTTGTCATTTATGAATTTTTCTATCAGTGGATGCTAATACAGGAAGCTGGACTAGATGGGCCTATGGCCTGATCCAGTGGGGCTGTTCTTATGTGCCTAAAGATTAATCACGAGACCCTGAAACGCTGCAGTGAAAGGGAAAAAAAGGTTAAATGTGTACTGTATTGTATTTCATTATTCAATTATATGGCAAAGATTTCTCTTGGTAGCAAAAGTGAGAGTTTTTTGCAGAACAAGTTATTCTTTGTGAATAACTTCAGCTAAAGGTGCCTGAAGGTTTTTTGCTGCAAATCTTATAAAAGGCATCACTGATTTCAGAAACTACTGCTGTGTAGTTAACATGTGGGCACTTTGTAGCTTTCCAGCTTTTATCCCTTCCAGACATTAATGAAATTTAGAATCGAGAAAAGAGCCAGAACACCCTCGCAGACATCTCTTGGTTGCATGTAACACAGATCAAAATTAAGTACAGCCTAAGAATTATCAGCCCAGGCACCCATTTACAGTATAGTGTTTTTCCCTTCAGCTTTATGCATGTTGCATGTCCACCTCTGCATAACCTCCCTAGGGAGGCGGGACGAACAGATTGAATAGCTCAGCATTATCCTATCCCTCAGGACACTGATTATATGTGTAGTCGCCTTTTTAAACAACTCCAAATAGTCCATCATACACTGTGTGTTAGCCCAGGGCAGGGGAGAGGAGTGAGGGGTGACACAACAATCAGACTATCAGCCGTCATAGACACAGATTGTGGCACAGCAGTCTCAGCAATAAGTGTGTTACCTGAGGGATGAATGTTTCAGGTACAAAACAGTCACTTCAGATGTTTGGAAAGCCTAACATTTTAATGCTACTTTTTTGTTTGTCTGTGTGTGTTTACAGAGAAACCCCCACCAATGGAAACAGTGCAGATTGCATGTGACAAATGTGCATGCAGATTGATAAGAGTGGGGAGGCCTTGGTGTGTTGCTTCTGTTCTTTGGCTTTAATGCCAGCATCTGCTCTCTGCCCTAGAAGTATAGCATGCAAAGTGTTGTGTTGCTAATGAAATTCTGAAAAATTGATATGGAGCAACATGGACCATTACAGATCTGGACACAGCTGCCTTTTTACTTGAGAAATGTCTGGACCTGTTCTTCCCCCCCTACCTTTTTTTTTTTTTTTTTTTTTTTAAATAAGCACCCTCTGAAAGCATGATCCTATACACATTTTCTTAGAATTAAGACCCACTGTGTTCAGGTAAATGTATAGGATTGCAGCCTGAAAGGCTTGAGAAACAAAGAACTGGGGACAGTAAACATACACTATAACTATTTATTCAAAAGCGGGTTTTCTACCTGAGAAATGTGTTGTTAAAATATTACAGGTGTCCCCCATATCTGAGCGGAATATGTTCCAGCTGCCCCAGTGGATACCGGAAACCATGGATAGCAGCAAATACCACAAGAAGCGGTTCAAAACACCACCACCTTGTCGCGCAAATGACTTATTTGGTGTCTAATTACAGCCCTCTTTTTGCTGTGTTTGTTTCTGTGTGAAATGTGTGGTTGCTAACTGGAAGTGCTACAGGGCGCTAAGCGTTGCATTGTTCTCAGCCCTCCAGCCTGCTTCCTGTTACCGTTTGCAGATAACACACAGAAACAACCAGAGACAGCAACAGTAGGTCTGTAATCAGAGACCAGATAAATCATTTGTGTGATGGGGGGGGGGGGTGAACCATGGATACAAAACTTGTAGATATGGGACTCCTGTACACAGCTTTTAAAAGCTGTACATAGCAGTAGCCTCTGAAACCAGCATTTCTTACTTTGTACAACATTTTAAATACTGTGATTCATGCCTAGTATTGGGTCTTGATTTTTGGAGTGTTCAAGTGCAGACAGGCCTCTGTATCCATGGAACCGGTATCTGTGGTTTTAAACTTGACTTAAACACTTTGTTTATTTCAGTAGGAAAGGATTTAAGCATATTCTTGAATCTTCCATTGATCTCAAAGTGCTTTACTTTAGCTGAGATTTTCATTTGTTCTTATTCATTGAGGTTTGTTAAACAGGAAGTTCCCCACATAACTCTCTGAGCACATTGACATAAAACTTAAATTATCAGCATAACATTATGTATTAGTTCCCCCGTCCACTATCGTATCCGTTTGCACCCTCATATGCTTTAATTGTGCTTGAAAGCTAATTTCCACGTGCCACTTCACAGAATACAGTTTTGTGTACTCAACTTCCATGAAGGAAATTAATATCAAGCATACTTTTTCAAATGTGACTTTCCAGTATAAACATAGATAGCGAACTAGACATACATGCATCTGTTGCATGACTAACTGTACACAAGGTTGCTTTTGTCTTCTGCATAAATTTATCTTCAGGCTGGGAGCTTTTAGGTGATTGGGAACTGAAATGGCAGCAGACTGCTGCCAGAAATTATATTTCTGATGGAAGATCTCACAAACTTCCTGCATCTCATTTGGGACTAAATACAATTGTATAAACACTTCCTTTTATCAGGCTAATTGTGCAGCTAAAAAGGAAATACCAATGTGTGCTGTAGCAAAAGTATTGGGGGGAGTTAAGGAATATTTTCAGTCATAAAGACTGTTGACAAAATGAGCATTGGTACACCTTATATCAGGGGTGCTCAAACCCCAACCCTGGGGCCACTTGCAGCCCTTGAAGCTTCTCAATGTGGCCCTCAGGGAGCCCCCAATCTCCAATGAGCCTCTGGCCCTCCAGAGATTTGTTGGAGTCCACACTGGCCCGATGCAACTGCTCTCAGTGTGAGGGCAACTGTTTGACCTCTTATGTGAGCTGTGGGATGAGGGCTCCCTCCACTGCATGTTGTTTCACGTCTGTGATGCAGTAGCAGCAGCAAAGGAAAGGCCAGCCTTGCTTTGTGCAAGGCCTTTTGTAGACCTTAAGCTATTGCAAGACCTTCATTCATTCATATAAGTTCATCTTTAATATATTCATTTGTGTAAACTTATGTAAATTTATTCAAGTTTTAAATGCAAATTAATTCTTACCCCCCCCCTGGCCCCTGACACAGTGTCAGAGAGGCAATGTGACCCTCCTGCCAAAAACTTTGGACACCCCTGCCTTATATGCACTGATCACCAAGTGATGTATATGAACTCATTCTCTTGTAGTTCATTTAAAGTGGAGGCCCACTTCAGTACTGAGTTAGTGTGCATGCTTGCTAACAGGGAAATCACTGTCACCTATAATCTTCCTGGTTTCCCAGTTGCCTTCTAGGAATGAGAGGAATTTAGCCCATTGGCTACCCTGTAGGCATAGAGTATGCTTTGTGTGTTGCACATGTACAATTCTTAGGCTGTTGTCTATAGTAAATCAAATTGTTTCATAAAGAGAAGGGGCAACATCTGAGTGTTGTGAATGCATATACAGTTTTGGTTTGCTGCTTAAATATACAGTAGTTAGGCATTCTTTAGCCCTTGAGCATTGACTGTGGTTCCTGCCTGCTGGATATATGTAGCACAGAATCTCATCCGTTAACTATGGTGAGTGAATGCATGGATGGCTAGTGTTCAAAGCACACATCAACATGGATTTTGGAAAATGATTTGTTACTACATATCTGGAAGGGTTTGTTCTGTAGCAAGTATCCTGGTAAGAGATTTCTTCTTGAGTAACTTCATATCTTGTACTGTGAACTTGGGCCTGGTTCAAATGTCACATTCTCAGTCTAACAAATGTCTGATCAGGGACAGGTTTAAGGGCTCCCCTTTTCTCCTCTTCTCATGTACCCAGCTTTGTGACAGAATTCTGCATCATTTTGCTTAACCACTGTTTGCTTTTGGCATCTAAACTGGGAAACTGGAGTTTCAGCTCTTTCTACAAATCAGGATTGAAAATTGCAATTTGACCCTGGCTTGGAATCCTGATTTATAGGGTGTGAATAAGGCTTGTCATTCATTCTTGATCCAACGCAAACCATGGGCTCTTTTGGACAGGAGATATAACATCTGAATCAGGTTTTGATGTATTGTAGAGGTCCTCCTTGGGCAGATTTGCTAGTTAAATGCTGACGTACAGTGGTCATGAACACTTAATTTGGGATATTATAATATTAACCACATGGTGATGGTTAACGAAAGTTTAGAATGTTTGGCAGGCTAAGTTTTTGCTTTGTTTGTATGTGACTCAATAGAGATACTGCTGTGTTTCATTTCCTGTCTCTCTTGTTTCAGAAATGTGAATCTTTCCAGTTTCTTTGTTTGTACTTTAGCTTGTCCAGATTTCATATTTATGTGATAAATGCTTTTATAATCTTCTGTCTACTTAGAGACTCCTTCACGCATGTCTGGCTCACAGAAGCTTGTTGCAATGTATTTGTTGCCCTTTTAAGGTGCTGCAGGATTCTTTGTTGCCTTTCTCTTGGTGTATTTTAGAAAGAAAGAAAAAAACTCTGCTGGGATTTAATTCATGTAAAACTGCAAAAAAAGCAGATTGGTTTTATGAAAGCCCAATCACATAGTTGTACATACTTTCTAGGAAGCCAGTTTTCTTATGTTACTGGAAGTATCTCTAGAGACTGGAAATTATGATTATACATTAATGAATCAATGAGGATATAGTAGGGTTGGAAAAGATGTAATCAATAGACTGATTCCTGTATATAGCTTCTGTTGCATCCAGCAATGCAGGACAAGCACATTGATTGTGTCCTGCGTGTACATGCCTGTGTAGATCTCTTTTTTAATTTAACTTTCAGGTTAAACATTTGTTGGCGTCTGTGGATGCTGTGCATGTTAGTAAAGCTTTACAAAGCACCGGCAATAATAGCAGTTGAACTGGTAATACATTGAATTTTGTCTTCCAGATGTTCGCATGGTTGTACTAATATCCATATGCATGTGTCCCAAAGTTTACGAGTATATAAAGAGAATGAAACATGGTAGCAGTTATGCACATTAAGCAACTTGAATACACTTAGAAGATTTATACTTCGCTTTTCCAAAAAAAGAGCAAAGCGAGATAGATGCAGAGTTCAGTTGCAGAGTTATATGTCTGCCTTAATTCTTCTGTGAGTTTGAGAATGATCCACACATGTGATGAAGAATCCTTGTATTCATATTATTCTTTGACTTATAGGAGAGGACTATTTTTGTGTCTCACCCTTATTCCAAAGAACTCAGGATTACAGTGCACCCTCTGTGTCCATGGGGCTTTGGTTCTGGGACCCTGTGCCGATGCCCAAATCCATGGAAGCCCAAATCAGTGTATGTCATGCTGAGAAAATTGTTCAAACTTGTGTTGAGTGCCTGAACTTAAGAAAAGAAGAGAGAGCTGTGAAATGGTAGGGTGCAAGGCAAATGTGGAGTGCTGCAGAGAGAGAGAGAGAGAGAGAGCTGTGAAATGACAGGAGACGGGTTCTGTGAACTTTTTTCCTTTGAATACATTTTTAGTCCATGGATGGCTAAATCCATGGGTGTGGAGTCTGTGGATATGGCGGGCCCACAATACGTCCTTGCAGCAGTCTTGCAAGATGGATTTAGTTGTGATAATAATGACTTCTGTAATGATATCCATGAGTGTTGCAGCTGAGCAGAAATTTGAACCCAAGGTTTTTCATAAGTAAAATGTTAAAATATTTATGGACTGCGCCACATTGGCTCACAGTGGGCATGGAAAAGTCCAGTGTTTTGACCATTTGAGCTCTTGTTCATGAGAAATACAATGTGCTTGTGTGTGCATGCATGTGTCTGTAATGAAATACATGTATTTTTCCTTTCAGCAGAGGATTTTCATAATGTATGCCTGCCTCTTCTAAAGTAAAATGGAAATTGGTTTTCTTCATGGAGAAACAGAAGTTTAATTAAATTCTAGTTCCTTAATTGGGATGGTACTGCATTCATTGTATATTGAACCTTCATTTAGGGATGCAAAATAATAGTGGGGGCTTATTTTGGTGTCTTTGTGAAAAGGTTGCATATTAAATACCCTCCTGGTGGTGAATAAATGCACCACCTGTAGGAGGAGGGGTTGATTTTTTTCTTCTCTGAATGTTTCTGAATTTTTTTCTGAGGAAAGTGGAGAAATGAACTTTTTTTTTCTAAACTTTTCCAGAGTGTTAGGGTCACCCCACTTTATGCACAAAGACAGCAAAGATAACTCTTTTAGGGATTTTGTGGCTCTTGAATTGTTTGCAGGTTATTCCCTCCTAATTAATAATGAAACTTTGGCATATTTTGTATGGTAAGAGACTACACTTTGTAATCCACTTTTATTGCAGCACTTCAGTTGCAGGTAGATATCTGTGATCAGCTGGTGATCATAATTCCTCCTGATTTAAGCTGTAGTAGGGTAAGAGTTTGACACAATCATTTGCTCCAGGGGTGCTGGTGAAACAGCATGTGATTCTTTGGTTGTGCCCCAGCATCCTTGGCAACATTGCAGAGGTTCTTGGAATACATCTCTAAGATCTCTCAATGCAAACACTGGCAGAAACAAAATGTCTTGCAGCAGCTGTTGGGGCATGTTTGGATTCTGGAATACTAATGTTATCTGTACTAGGCTCTGTACTAGTACACCTTGGAATAATCACAAGACTGAAGAACTTTAAGACTGAAGGCTTTAAGTAAGAGTTATGAAGCAGCAGCTGAACCCTGACACACTGAATGTAGGCCCTTGCACTTGTCTACTATGCAAATTGTCTCTGCCAACTGACGTACACAATATAGATAATTGTGCATTCTGCTTCCTGCCAGAGTTGGAGCAGGAGATCTGTTAATTTGGTTGTTGTCTGATTCTTGTTCCGTTATGGAATAATTGGATCCCAACAGTGTGTCTGCTGTCTTTTTTTTAAACAAGAATGAATTGTTCCAAGTGTAGCATTAGACTGCATTACTGTACTTGTGTGTGTTTCTGGAAAGAACATATATCAGCTGTGCAGTTTGCTTCTTGGCTAGAGCCTGTAGCAAACTATGTATGCCTCTGTAGCATGCATAGAACTGTGGATATATCCTCAGTAGTTCCATGCTTTGAAGACAGGTGAAGACATGCTTGGAAGACAAGTGACTTTTTCACTTAGATTTAATGAGCCATTGGCCCTTGAAGGCTTGCTGAGAGCTGTGTGCATGGGGCATCAATTAGCTTTTCAATGAGATTTTTAGCACAATTGGAATATGTTTGAAGTAGTTCTCATTGACCTCAAAGTACAATCCTTTGTAGGCACAAGAGTTCTTAATTTCAGTGAAAAGGTTGCATAAAGTGAGTTTTAAAGAATATTACTAGTTAAGAGATGAAGCATTCTATCTATTGCAAGATCATGGGTTTAAGTTTAGTAGTTGTAACATCCACTGAGGCCCTCAAAGCTATTTTTGTAAATGGACACTGGAAAGTCTCAAGGTCCGAAATATATTTTTTTCTTATAGCTTACATTCAGATTTGTCATACCCAGACATGCTTTATTTCCCTCTAGAAAGTCCCCCCCTCACCAGAAAAGTAATTGCATTTATGTTTCACACATGTGATACCTTGGCTGGACATACAGCTGATGTAGTGGATCTTTCAGCTTTTGCTGAAATGATTTGACTAGTCTTTAAAATGCTTCAAGCTTTTTTGTTTTGCTGAAGCAGACTAACACAACCCTTGTAAGTTGGCTCACCTAGAATTCTCTTTCTGTCTCTTCTTACATGTGAACCTACAGGCAGAATAGCAGATTAATTTTATAGTTCAATCATTCTTGAAATTGTAAGGATTGCTAGCCGGGATACCAGTCATACTGGCTACATAGTGCCAAAGTATGGCTCTAAACTGTGGATTGCAACTGGTTCCCAAATTTAGATAGGTCAGGTAGGCTGGCTTGGACTAATGACTGGTTAAGAGCTAAACTCAGCAGAGGGTTTTGACCAAGTGGCCTTTATTTCCTTGGCAATATTAGACAGGGTGCTTTTTTCTCACAATACATCCTAAGTAAAACTTCCCTTTGGCGTGTGCAGCAGAATATGGTCTGGTCAGAATAGCAATTACAGGCTGACTGAGCTAAGCCAACTTCATAGTATAGTCAAATTGCATCATACATGTATTTTACTTCCGCAAATTCAAGTATACATGAATTTGGTTAAAAACAATTTACTTAGTGCTGGTAGTTTAACCCACCATTCCAATTAATGAATGTATGCCCTGTAGTAAACCTGAGCCTAGAGGTAAATCTGTTCTGTTCTCAGTTGGTCTCACTTCCTGTGAACTTTTGTACTTTCTAAGGTACTTTTCAGATTTAAGGGATTTTCAAGGTAATTTTGAACATACGTGATTTTTGATTTATGAGTTGACTGCAGAACCTAACCTAACCTAATCAGGTAAGTGTGACCTGATACAAAGTTTGGGGCTTTTCGTTTAGGTGAAAGATGCCTGTTTGTTAGAGGATGTCTATGAAAATTTTCCACTTCAAAATATTACAGAAAATCCTGTTAATGGAACACTGTCACTTACTGATCTAGAACTCTGAGCACGTCTGAGTTGCTCTGGGTACTTCAGTAAGCAACAGTTCTGAAGGTGCCCATTTTAAAATGAATAGGATGCTGCCACCCTTATGACCAGGAAATCTCTGCAGGCACTTCAGACTCTTGGATCCATAAGAATTCACAAGATTCAGTGCTAGGCTCTATTGTGATAGTGGGGTTGGTTATCAAAAGCAGTGGAACTTTCCCATGGTGTTCATTTTTTATGCAGTGATAATACTTGTCTTACTGCAGGTTTACAGAAACTTTGTAGTTCAGAAATGCAAGGGAGGATGTAGATGTGGATTCTCACTTCCTGTTCTGCCAGAACTTTCAAGTACATTTTGTTAACTCATCTGCCTGTGAAGTCATAATATATAGTTAATGGTCTGGCTTTCTCTCTGAAATGCAACTTTGATTTATGGTTAATTTTGTGTTAGAATATCTTTAACTGTTTTCTTAAAAGAAATGTTTTGAAGTCAGATTATCTATTAAGAATAACAAAACCGTCTCTTCTGTATTGGAGGGAGTTCCTTTTTTTACTTCTCTGTAAGAACACTTGGGCTCAATTACAAGAATAAAATTGTTTCTTGTCTGAAATTACATTGTCTGCCTCTGCCCCATAGTTATGGCACCTGAATGATATTAAATGAACTAGCTAACGTTAAGCAAATCTTATCCTATTGATTTCAGCTGGAGAGCTCAGCTCCATCTCCAATTGAAAATGGAGGGATGTTCAGCAGTAGTGCTTAGTGCTGAAAGAATTGTAGCCATGATTCTGATGAACTAGAGTTCACTGTTGGAAACAGGGTGGAGGAGGTAAAGAGATAACAAGGCAAACTTTTTAAAATGGCTTTTTATACCTCTGGAATTTGATGCCTCTACTCGCTGCGGCTGTACTTAAATCATATCAGAAATAACTTTTATCCTGCCTTTCCATTCTTATGGCAGTTTACAATAATAAAAATACATTTTAAAAATACAAATAAAAGTAATTTTTAAAAATTATACATAGTAAGCATTAACTAGCAGCTGTCAAAACAAAGTTTAAAAGGGAAAAAAATAATCAGAAGCTAGGTTGTACAAAAACTGTCTTAAGTACCTTAGGGGAGGCCAGCAGGAGTCTAAGCTTCAGGAGGAGAAAGTTCCAAAGGCCAGGTACCACTGCAGGTACCAAAGCCCTGTTGTGGGCCACCACAAACGGAATATTAAAGATAATGGTGCCTTTAGCAAAGCCATCTGAGAATACTTCACAAAATGGGCATGCTATCCTAAGGGGAGTCAATCTGTCATGTAGCCAAGTCCCAAACTTTTTAGGGCGTTATAGATTTATGTTTATTGTGGTGTTTTGTATAGTGTTTAATAATTGTGTAAGCCACTTTGTGAATGGAAAATGGGATATATATTTAGCATCTTATCATGGAAGCTCCTTTAAAACATTCTGTTTGGTAAGGACTTGCATTTTTAATATGCTTTGATTTTTTTTCTGAATAACTTGGAATGCCCATGACAGACTGCTTGGTAAAGGTACATGTCTTGAAAAGCATAATGCGAGCAGACACCTTTACAGTTGCCTGCAGTGAAGTTGTCTGCTGCTGTTCTTGCTGTGGGGAAAACTCTGTATGTTTTTCTTAATTGGAATAGAAAAATTCACATTAAAAATGCATACTTGCAGAAGAGGAGCAGCAAGTGAACATAGGTACCCAATCATCCCAGTGTAATCCAGGTATCCAGTACACTCTTGGCAAAACTGAAATTATAGTCATAACTGGGAAAGCAAAGGGCTTCTGATGAGTATATTGCATACAATAATGCTCTCCATATTCAGTAGCTAGTAACAGAGCTCCAGAAATATATTGTGTGACACAAGTAGGACAAGTCTATCCTCCTATACTGCATGTTGGCTATAACTACAAACTTAGCAGGTTGGATACACGCAGGTTTGTACTGGTTATGTTGGCTTGGTGGTAGTCAAAGGACTTATCACATAGTGCCCAGGTGTCATACTGACTTCAACTCCCACTACTATTTTGTAATGTAGCCGCTATGTCACTCCTGGAAGTGGTGGATGTTGCTAGTGCAGCTGCATTGACATAGGTGTCTGTGTCAGTGCAGTATCCAAGATCTGCTCACCTTTTTCTTAAATTATACTTTTATTCACAACTTTTCAGAGTTTACGTCATTATAAAATCAATAACAGAAGTTTTTATGTGGCTAAATATGACAGAAGTCATATGCCTAAACTAGTGAATTTCATGGAGGTCAGTTTGTTGTGACCCTGACCTCCTCAGCTTTTCCTATGGGGGTAGTACAATGTTATAAGGGCCTGCAAAGGGAATGTTTAGGCCAAATGACGTCTACTCACCACTCTGGTTTCTGCCACCAAGTTGGTTTGTTTAGGTCCTCCTCTGATTCCAGAATATTTTCTGTGCTTTGCTGCTTGTACTTAAAAACAATGTATATGGGTCAGTTTCCATGTGGAAGGCTGCCAGAAGTGGTTGCTTCATGTAGCTGCCATACTGTGCAAGAGGCTCTCACCAAGTGTATGGCCTTGATCTCCACACTACCACTGAAATTCTCCAGTCCAGATATTCTGGGTCATCCACATAGTAAGCAGTTCTTGCCTACTGCAACCAGCATGCAGAGCTTAGCCACATACAAGCAATTCATATTTTGTAAACGCTCTGGGTGGCATTACACTTACATTCACAGTAGTGAACATCAGGTCTCTTGAAGAACAGAGGGAATGTTCCACTCATGCAGAAGTCTCTGAAAGGCTCATATTTAACAACATGCTTCTTCTGATCATGGAGTTTGTGTTCATGGAGGATACTTCTGTGAATAGAAGCATTACTCTGGATGTCACTCAAGTGGTGTATGTTTAAAAAAAATTATTTGATCCCCTGATAACTTTCCTTCATGTTTTTTAGATCGAATTCAATTACCTAGGAATATGATTGAAAACAGCATGTTTGAAGAAGAGCCTGATGTAGTTGACTTGGCTAAAGAGCCTAGTTTGCACCCCTTGGAACCTGATGAAGTGGAATATGAACCAAGGAGTTCTCGACTTCTGGTACGTGGTCTTGGGGAGCATGAAATGGACGAGGACGAAGAGGACTATGAGTCATCAGCCAAACTTCTGGGCATGTCTTTTATGAATAGAAGCACTGGCCTGCGCAATAACACTTCTGGCTATAGGCAGAGTTCAAATGGATCTTGTTCTGCACCATCTGTAAGGACCACAGTGATTTGTGCTGTTGTTCTTGTGATTGCTATCTCTGTGATAATGGCAATCTATCTTCTTCCTAAATGTACCTTTACCAAAGAAGGCTGTCATATGAAGAACCACACCATGAAACTAATATATCCTTTGGCAACAAATGGAAAGGTCTTTCCATGGGCAAATACTAGTCTTCCAAATGATGTTATACCTGTACATTATGATATTGTATTGCATCCAGACCTAACCACTATGAAGTTTTCAGGTTCTGTTCAGATAACTGTGAAAATCCTCCAGGGTACTTCGCATATCATACTTCACAGCTCCAAGCTTAATATTACCAAGGGAACCCTTGCTTCATCGAGTTCAAGCCAGCCAAAACCGATTGAACTTCTGGAATATCCATTGAATGACCAGATTGCAATTTTGGCCCCAGAAGCTCTCCTTGTGGGACAAGTCTATAATATCACAATGGAGTTTTCGTCTAATCTATCCAGCACATATTCTGGTTTTTACAAAATTGCCTACAAGGATCACAACTCAACAAAAAGGTAAACTTGTGAAATGATTTATTTTTGAATATATTCTTGTGTATATGTAATACATTAATTTAATGTTTGTGTTTTGAGTGAGGCAGTTACCATGGTTGAATGTTTTTCATTACTCAGTTAGCATCTAACCCCTAAAGGTACGTACCAAAATAGCTATTGTCCTAAGAAGAGATGGCACAACTCAATTGCAAATTACTGGTTTTGCATAGGTTAGTTTAATATTAAACAAATCTATACTATTGACTATTGGGGAATTCTAGTGTGAGAATAAAGTATTTTTGTTTGATAAATGCTTATTAAAACAAAAAAATCTTCTATGTGGTACAGTGTTTGGAACCTAGACCAAAATGGCCTGGATTCAAATGCCTGCTCAGCAGTGAACTTAACTGGGTGATCTTGAACCAGATCTTGTTATGATTGCCGCCAGTCATCTCCTCATCCATTATTATAACCTTTCTTTTTTTAACCTCTTTGTGACAAATTTTTGCCATTCTATTTATGTATTTAGAATTAGAGAAAATACCCTGTTCTGGTTTTTGTTTTCAGGCCTTGAGCAAAAAGCTGAATACCAGAAGCAGTCTAGTGTTTCTGTTTCCAAGAGTGCTCTCCTGTCTGAGGCAAAACTGAACTTTGCTTAATACTTCAGGGAAATAAGATGGGTGGCAAGGCACATAAAGGCAGGACACAATTGATTTTCATAGTAGACATAAGGGTAGCCCTGGAAAGCAATTTTAAGCATTATGGGATCCTGAAATAATATGAAGGGTGCTAACTATCTGGAACACTATTCCAGGGAGACTACTAAGGTTATTTCTGTGTGCCTATTTTCATAGTGATAAATCTAGTTAGCCTGGGACTGTGTAGCAGTATTCTTTTCTTGAACAAATAAACCAGTAGACCTAAGATTGCAGTTTTTTTCCCACCTATCTGCTTTGCACTTATTTATACTTTCATTTCTCAGTGCCCCAGTATGATGAATACTTCTGTTTTTTGCCAGGTGGCTTGCAGCAACGCAGTTTGAGCCCCTGTCAGCAAGGTCAGCTTTTCCCTGCTTTGATGAACCAGCATTCAAAGCCACTTTTCAAGTCACAGTCAAGAGAAAAAAGCAACTTTGTGCTCTATCAAATATGCCAAGGGTATGTCCTCATCTATGGGGTTGGGGTGGATGTATCCATGTGATGCTCTGATGTTTCTATAATCTTGGGTCCAACTTCAGTGAAAAGCAGAATTTTCCAATGATGCAGAAGTTGCTATCATGAGATTTTTTTTTCTGTTGCATTTTGAATGCAGAAAAAAGATTGAGAACATGTGCCCCTTGCCTGTTGAAATCTGCGTGGCCCTGCTGGACCACACTGAAGATCTGTCTAGTCTAGCATGCTGTTTGCCACAATGGCCAAGTGTCTGTTTCTAGGAAACCTGCAACCAGTGCACAAAGTCAGTAGCCTTCTTCTGTTGTTTTTCCCAGCAACTAGTTTAGCATTTTGTAACCAGCTCTGTGTTTTCCAGTGGCGCACCCAGTTAGGCATGGTGAATCTTGGGGCTCTGGTAGTGGGACCCCGGGCTCCTCTGTCCTTCTGTGGTCATTGAAGAAGGGCTTGTCATCAAGTATGTGGTGAGGCTTCTGTGTGTTGATCAGCTCCTTAGCTGCTATTTGCAGATCTTGCTGCTGTGCAATGAGGTGGATGAAATAAAAATTCTGCACAGAGAGAATGGAGTGTGGGGACAAGTTGTAGGTAGCCTGGCAGTCTGAGGAAGAGTTGCACAATGAAGAATAAGGCACTAGATGTTTTGGAACAAGTGATATATCTTGAAGCCTTTATATATCCTAAAGAACAGTGTGAGGGTTTTTTACTTAGCAATGAGTAGGGTGTGCTTTCTATTTTGCCTATCTGCATAATGCTGCTGGCAAGCTGGCGAATGTTCTAGGCCTAGGACACATCAATCTCCTAAATCTTACAGTTTTCATATTAATGACAACTTTAGTCTGGATATCTGTCTCAAGCTGTTTGGTTATCCTGAGTCCTCTAGGCTTTGGCATTTTTATTCTGTAAGTAGCTGAATTCTAATGTTTTGTGTTTTCAGCACAGAACCAAACCTCTGGATGATGAAACGGTTCAAGATGAGTTTCTTGTGAGTTTGAAAATGAGCACTTACCTGGTAGCTGTCGTTGTTGGGGACTTGAAAAATATCAGTAAGGAAACAAACGGGATTCTGGTATGTTTGACTTTCATCTTGTGCTCATAAATTGTCTCTTTGCTTTTTAATTTTTGCTAGGATAATGTTATAATGTACCAGTGGCATCACTAGGGTTTATGTCACTCAGTGCGGGAGGCCAGTGCATCTCTCCCACGTTGGACCTCATCCCGTGCAATGGGTGGAGCAGTAACCTGGGTGGTGGGCATGGTGATGCACCATTGCCCCTGCTGGTTTTTTGCCTATACCAGATATTTCAATGCAGTTTAAAAAAAAATTGCATTCTGCTGTAAATTACGCATTGAATGGTATATAACAGTGTTTCTCAAACAGTGGGTCAGGACCCACAAGGTGGGTCACGAGCTGATTTCAGGTGGGTCCCCATTCATTTCAATATTTTATTTTTGCTATATTAGACATGATTCTACCCTGGTAAGTGACTACATTTGGGAAAATGTTACAGGTTTGTACTTTGAACAGGCTACTCAGTATATGCTTTTAACAATGATAGTAAATGGGACTTACTCCTGGGTAAGTGTAGGTAGGATTGCAGCCTAGGATTGTTAAAAAAAAATCCAGTTCAGTGATGTCACATCTGGTCATGACATCACTTCCGGTGGGTCCTGATAGATTTTTATTCTAAAAAATGGGTCCCTAGTGTTAAAAGTTTGAGAACCACTGACTTAAGCTTTAAGAATGTATATTTTACAATCATCTCAGAAGGAGACGGGTATGAGAGGTATTATAATGGATCTTGTATAAGGATAGATGGATTCTTCCTTACCTCGTTTATGTTGGCATGGGCAGAAACTCAGTGCTGATCCAGACACTAAAGTGTTTGTGATGGCAGCAAACTTTGTTCAAGTTCTGATTTCTCGTGTGACCACCAAGTCATGCTTTCCTATGATGCTCCCCTTAGTTAGCTTTATTTAGAGTTTTTTTCAGCAAAATGTTCATGAAGTGGCATACACAGTGGAGAAAGAGGGGAAAAAATACTTTGAACCTCTTTGGGTCAGTGAGCCATCTTGTGGGGGAGGGGAGATGGCTGCGATGCTGGAATGAATAGGAGCAGTTGCTCTTGTTTTAGACAGTATAAGAGATGCACTATTTTTTAAAAGATGTCTCTTATCTGGGTAACAGAAGTAAACAGAATTAATAGAGTTTGACCCCATGTACTCTCAGCTTTGAGGGGCAAGGACCCATCAGCAGAAAGTCCTGCGCCTATCCAGCCTTGCTTAAATTGTGAAAAATGTGTGTTAAGAAAGTAGAACTGTTTCTTTGTCAGCCAGACATACGGCCAGATCCTGTGCTGACTTCCGCCAGCGGGACAGGCGCATGCACTGTCACAAACTTGCCATAAGGCACGTTACAGCAGTGCAGAGGGCACTGGTGGAAAGGTCTGCGCTGGCCTGCCAAAGCCACATGGAGACCAGCCAGAGCAGATAGGTGCTTTGCTGATAGGCGGGCGGGGGGGGGATTACAAGAAGGAGGCCGATCAGGCCCTGGAGGGGATGGGAATGGCGGAGGAGGCTTCTGCCGTATCCTCTTCCTCCTCCTACGCCTTTTCCTTTGACATGGGGCAGAATGGCGGAGGAGGCTTCTGCCATATCCTATTCCCCCTCCTAAGCCTTTTCCTTGGGGCATGCTCGGATCTGCACCACCAGTATTGCTGGCACAGATTTGAATAGCCCCATAGAGGCTTCCTGGGCTTTACTCAGGGTACGGGGATCCCAAGAAGACCACCAGCAGCCTCTAGTCCCACACTAGATGCAGTGGAGGCTGCACTGGCACTACTGCATTGCAGTGTGGAACTTTTGTTAGGATTGGGCTTTAATATTCTAAAATATTGTTTTGCACTTCGTAACATTCTCATCATTTTACCATGTAGTAAATGAATAAAGGATATCAAAAGCAGTCTTCTTAGTTGAAAAAAGGAGAAATTCTGTTTTGTAAGCAGTTTTACAAATGTTTTGTAGTCCAGATACAATTTTTTTTTGCAGTCTAAATAAACTTTCCAGATTCTCATAAGATTTTATGTCTTAATCCTTCTTCCCCTCCCCCCATTCTGACAGGTGTCCGTCTACACTATACCACAGAAGTCAGGACAGGCTAAATATGCCCTAGATACTGCAGTGAAGCTTCTGAAGTTCTATCAGGAGTATTTTGGCATACCATATCCCCTAGAAAAATTAGGTGAGAGATTTTTGCACACTCTTCTTATGTGATCGTCTTAACCCAAAAAGTCTATTACAATGGTCTTTGAAAATGCTACAGGAGGTGCAGTGGTTCTTTTCCTTTATCACCTTGGTGGTCAGATATAATTACATTCAGAATCTGATGTTGCCCAGAGAGCCTTGCCCTAAACTTTTTATTTAAGATATACTGTTTTATTTATTTAAAAGATTTATATACTACTTTCTGTTACTCGAAGCTTTTCTGTTACTTGAAGTTTACAACTTTTATCTTTTGTATGTTATTTCTAACATCTGAATAAAAATTAAATACAACAATTAATACAGTTAAATGGTAGAGCAGATTAAAGTATAAAACAACTGTAGCATAACAAAAACAGCAACAGGAATTGAAAGGGATACCTAAGAAGTTCCTCCCTCCTTCAGATGTTTTGTGCCTGTCATGACAAGTGCTTCTACAAAGTATTGTTGTACCTGTATTGCTTAAGCCCTGGACAATCATTGTGCAGTGTAACAGCTAAAGCAGGCTATTAAAGCAGCTATCAAAAGATGGGTATTACAGTGGAGATGAGGTAGTATTTTGCAGTATTTCCTAATGATCAGCATTAAATGCTGGGCAGACAAATTATCATCTCTGCAGTTTGCAAGACAATTTGGTACATGCAGGAAACACTTCCATAAGGGTAGCTGTGCTATGGTTGGCACAGCTGTACTCAAGTACAAAATGAATGCATGATCTCCACTCCACTCTCTTAAGGCTCTCCTACTAATGTGCATCCAGTGTATGAATGCATGTACACCCAGTCTTATGCTTGTATATATGGCGCACAGTACAAATAGGCATACGATATAAAGTATTCACATGGCTATAGGTAATGGGAATGTGCTGGGCAAAATAGCTGAGGCATGTGCAAAATTGTGTTGAGAAAATGTGTGGTCCAATTTTCTGCAAGAGAGAACCATCCACTGAAACATGGAAAGATTGCAGTACTAAAATTGTGGTGTGTGTTTCTTAGTATTTTGAGTTTGGAGCAGTTCATGCTTCCTGCGCTCCTTGCATTTAGATACTTTGTTTTTGCATTTGGAAAGGGGGGATGTTTTGATGAATCTTTAGAAAGTAGTGCCATGTGATCGGCAATAGCATACACTTAAAAGCTGAGTGTGTGAGTGTGCTTACACTTGGAGTGTTTGCTGTGTTTAGTAAATACTAGGCTTTAGCATTTCATGCTGCTGGATTATCTTTAAAGGATGGTTCCTCATTGTGCAGATTTGGTCGCCATTCCTGATTTTCAGGCTGGGGCTATGGAAAATTGGGGTTTGATCACTTTTCGAGAAACATCGCTCCTTTATGATGATGCAACCTCTTCAGCAATGGATAAAAAGAGAGTAACAACAGTGATTGCTCATGAGCTGGCACATCAGGTATGAAGTGTTTCCAAATTTCTCTGTATTGCAGGATTTTCTTTTCAGATTACTACTGTTACTGATTAATGCATACTGCTTGTTAGAGAACTCGCCTTTTGTCATTTTCTTATTCCTGTGTTCTCATAAAATTTTACAGCATCTAGTTTAATTTGGCAGATCTTTTGATGTACAAGACAAAGGTGATCTCCCTTTTTGCCTCCCTTCTTGAGTGAGAGTAGTGCACTTGTGTACTCAATGCAGTAATCAGAGCCAAGCTAGTATGAGAACCTTGAAGGGCAGTTATGCCTCATGCTGCAAATTTGTATGAACAATGAAATATGAGAACTGCAAGCTAGAAAAGGTGTGACTGTCTAGAGATGCTACCTTTTATGTAGAAGGTGCAATGGAATAAGATTGATGAGGCAAAGCTAGGACACTATACAATCGCCCTCTCTGAAATGTTGCAGTGATCTAAGCTGTCGAGATAATATGAGATGTCCAATCATATGCGTGTTGTTGCAGTTTAAATGTGTAACAACTAGCTGGAGCTCCTCTGCAACTGGCATTTATAGCATTTAAAGATAAATAGGTCTGTATACCAGTTTGTGATTGCGTGCTGTACAGGCGAGGTGCTTGATTTTTGTCAACTTAAAATGCACAGTAACCTTTCATAAGAGACACATTCTAGATACAAACATCTATGCATCTAGTAATTCTTGTTAGGTAAGGGGGTGAGGTGAAATGGGTCATACAGTCTTGGAAGTCAAAGCAGTTGGCTTCCTCCAGGGCAGCAGAAAACAGTGCACTCTGTTGCTTTCCTGTTGTTGAACTTTAATGTCTCTCTCCTATGTGGGTCTTTGAAACCAAGACATAAAGTAGCACTTTTGGAAAAGTTTTATTGTGTGTACCCTACGGCTTCAGCTTTTAACATGGTATCTAAAAATGGGAATGTGTGTTTCTTTTGCATTCTTAGTGGTTTGGTAATCTAGTTACAATGGAATGGTGGAATGACCTGTGGCTGAATGAAGGTTTTGCGACTTTTATGGAACATTTTGCCGTAAAGAAAATTTTTCCAGAATTATTTACAGTAAGTGTCTTTTGATGGGATGGGAGATGGAGAGTTGCTCTTGATTTGACTTGTATTCCACCTTGACTCTTGGGGTTTAAAGGAAACTATATATATCAAACATTTTAATATAAATGATTCATCATGGTAGACAAGTTCAGCATTCAGCTCTTTAAAGATCCTGTGAGAGTAGATTCTCCTTTACCTATTCAATGTGTCTTGGCCCCCAAAGAGAATCCACAACATTCTTCCTTGATCACCAGAAGGAGTGTGTGACGGACCTACTTCTATACCCACAAGACTATCCCCTGCCTAGCTCACCTTGTCTGCTGCTGGGAAAACCTGTTTCACATTGAAGACATTGTATTTCTTTCCCTCTCCCCAAGCATCAGAAATGGCTGTCATGCCTTAGGGTGATTGGTGTCCCTGATAAGTTATTGAGGAGGGGAAGGGTAGAGCTGGTGCTGCCTACTGCATCATAGGTGAGACCAAGCTAATGTTCTCTTCTTCTAGGTACATGTGACATACTAGTTAGGACAAATAAGTTAGAAAGTAAATATTCACTTTAAATTTTGAGTTCTTAAATCCCAGGTACATGTGTACTTTCCTGGTGCAGCTTGTTTTTGTCCAAGTGAAGAATAAAAGCTACAGTTTTCGATAGTATCTTGAGCAGTCAAAGTAAAGAAGTGGGGTGAACCTTCATTCTCTCTTGGGGGGGAAAAATGAGAGTGAGGACTGAGCTACATGAGCTCACAGCTGCTGTAATACTTCTGAGCAGCAGGACATTTCTGAGAAAAAATGATGATCTATTGGCCCTTCCTACACTTCAACAAATTGAGTAAATGCACATGACTTGTCTATTACGCACATGACTTGTCTATTAAAAGCTGCTTTTGTGAGTGTGTGTAAAAAATCAGAACAGGATGTTGGCCTTTATGTTTATCAAGTCAGAACTACACAAATAAAAATTTTAAACTGCACACGTGTTTCTGACCTGAAGAAATAAAACTTCACCACTTGGTGGTGCCAGATTTCTTTGTGAAAGTCCTTCAGCACCAGTGTTGCAGCTATCACAGTGGCAGAGTTGTAAGAATCAGCAGCCTTTGTTCTTTCTTGCCTGGCCTTCTTGCTGGGTGGGCAAGGAGGAAAGGAGGCCCCCATGCCGCCTTCCTCTTGCCTTCATCTCCAGTGCTGCCACCTCCTATTTGCTCTACCCAATCCTGTTTATCTCAAAAGGAGAGGTGGGGCACAAGATCACCTTGCTATGCCTCACCACCCTCTTTGGTCACCTGGCTAAGGAAGGTTTTGTGTTTGTTTTTCCCCTTTTTTTAAAGTGGGGTGCAGGGGTGGTGGGTCCTCTCCAAACACTCCTGGTTATGGTGTTAGGCCTATTTTTCCTGAATTGTACTTATTAAATTTGTCTATACATTTAGAAGAAGAAATGTTGACTTTTACTGTAATGAAGCCTTGTTTTTAAGATGCCAATCAAAGTTCTAGTTTGTCCAACTTCAGAAATGCTATGAGTCTTTTGATTAATGTTGTATTATAGCCTTATTACATATGACTGGAAAGTTGAAGGCATAAAGTCTTCAAAAGGCCACCGGACAGCTTTCTTTCACACATTCCCCCTTTTAGTTTTCTCTAGATTTAATTGTGATCCAGTATTTACTGATCAGTCACATTCCAAACATTAGTAATTGTGAAGATGAATGTACATTTAGATGAATTAACTTTCCCCTCTGTTCAGGATGAGGAGTTTCTTAATGAGCGATTTAGGACCATGATGAAGGATTCCATGAATTCATCTCACCCTATTTCCCTTGCTGTCCAGTCTTCAGAAGAGATTGAAGAAATGTTTGATGCAGTCTCCTATGGCAAGGTAAGCTCAAAAGTCTGGAAAATGTACTTTTAATAAAATTAAATGAACTTGCAAGGTTCAGAAAATATGTTTCAAATCACATTCTTCAGTGTGCACAGCAACAGGTCAGGAGCTAAACTTGGGGGGATGGGAGTGTTGGGTAGATTGGGGTGGTGGTGAAAGGATAATCTGATAGGAAAAAAAATACACATACCTATGTGAGCAATTCTTAACCTGAAATTATAACCAAACAAAAACTGGATGTTGGGAAAAAAATGATTTCATAAAAAAAAAAAACTGGGATAAACTCCTTGCTGCTATATTTTTACTAAAATAGCCACTTAAGCCCATTGCTTATTGTAATATTCAATGTATGTATTATATATATATATATAATATGTAATATTTCCCAAATTGTCTGTGTCAAGAAATGTGGAACATTCCATGGGTTCTCATGTGTCATACTGTTGACACATGTGCTCAGGGACATGTGCCTGATTGCATATACATATACCCAAACAGGTATTCTGTGAGTTTGGGGGTCATTGGCTTTTGGCACACTCTAGAGAAAATTGCGCTATCTGGCATGTCCTTCGTGAATGTCAAACACTGTAATATTTATTGGGAAAAGACAAATATGCAATAAGAGGGATGGAAACTGTGATAAATTGAGTAGTGATTTTCAAAATGCTTTTTATCTAAGACTGCAATCCCTTTGACGATATTGCGATTGAATTCTGAGTAGGATTGGGCGCATGCCCCAACCCCCAGAGCTGAGTCTCAGAGGCATCAGTTACTAGAGAAAATAAGCTAGTAAAGGGAAAAACCTAACATCATTGGTTTTTTTCCAACTTCTCGGTTCGAACACTTAAAACATAGGTTTAGTAACTCTGATTTCAGATGCTTTGAACTGAGATACATTTCATGAAGAGTAATATCCTCTATTGGCAGTACAATTCCATAATATGAATGCAACTATTTAATGGTAAGAGAACAATTTATTTTTAAAGTTTTATTAACAAAACACACCTGGAAAAAAGAAAGTGAAACAAGTGAAAGTGAATGCTTGGCATCGTGATTATTGAACCCCTCATTTAAACTGGTTTACACTTTTGCATTTGAGGGACTTGGTTCAGATTCAAGGAAACAGAGATTTTAGGGTCTGATTTCATGGAAATAGTCTCTGAACCATATTTTAGATTAGACTTCAAGTTCAATTGACTGTCTAGTATTAAGCTGGTTGAAGATACATTTCCAGATCCCCCACAGGTAGCAAAATCTGTCGTTTTTGGCCCACCTGGGCTCTCAGCACAACTGGAACCTTGCTCTGGTTGTACCTGGAGCCGTTCCGAGCCTTGGAGAGGCTGTGTGCGGCCTCTCTAAGACTTAGAATGCTGCCTGGAGCCTTTTAAACATGACTTCTGGTTTTTGGCAAAACTGGAAGTTGCATTAAAAAGTCTCCAGGTGGCATTCTGAACTTCAGAGAAGCTGCATGTGATGGTGTGTGGCCTCTCTGAGGCTCAGAACCTCCCACACATGCCTGGAATAAAGTTCCGGTTGTATCTAGGAGGCTTGCAGGAGGGAAAATCTAGAGGTTCAGCATCTGTGGTAAGGCAAATTTGTGGATGCTGAACCCACAGATAAAGAGGCCCACCAGTGTAATGGATCACCCTGATCCGTAGTGGAAATGGAGGGTGACTGGTTAAAAGATGGTGGAATGTTATATTTATACTGGAATGTAGAGAAAAGACTCTGGTCACCTGTTTGCTCTGATTTTTCCTTTTAAATGTTTAACATTTCTGATTCAAAGAAGAAATTCCTATTTTTAGTATAGTGTTTAAGTGAATACTTTAAAGTTCAGCCTGAATACAGGCACTATAGAAAATACAATGCACCACACATACCTGCCTATAAGTCGACCTCACGAGTAAGTCGAGGGCATGATTTGAGCCAAAAATCATGGAATTTTCTATGACCCACGGATAAGTCTGGGCCCTTGTTTTGAGTGATTTTACCTGAGGCCGGATCCTGAAAAATAACCTCCCAGTAATTGTTATCTAAGAACTATACAGTTTCGAATTTATTGAAAACATAGTAAGTATTAAAAACACAGTATACATACATAGTATATACAGTATGTATACTTAGCATAGCAAAAACCGTTTTTGTACAGTCTCTAATTCAGGAGTGCTCAATATGTCGATCACGATCTACCAGTCGATCGCGAGGCAAAATGAGTTGATCGCAGGCTTCTCTCCCGTCCACGCATCCCTGGGAGTGAGCCCCTGGCAGGCTTGTGAGCCCAGGGAGTGAGCCCAGGGAGCCTAGGGAGTGAGACCCTGGCAGGCTCCTCCCTGGGAGAGGAGCTGCTGGCAGGCTTCTCTCCACGCATCCCTGGGAGTGAGCCCCATTGACTCTTCTGGGGCTGACTCGTGAGTAGACCTGGAGAGGAGCCGCTGGCAGGCTCCTCCCTGGGAGAGGAGCCGCTGGCAGGCTTCTCTCCTGTCCACGCATCCCTGGGAGTGAGCCCCGTTGACTCTACTGGGGCTGACTCATGAGTAGACCTGGAGAGGAGCTGCTGGCAGGCTTCTCTCCCATCCACGCAACCCTGGGAGTGAGCCCCGTTGACTCTACTGGGACTGACTTACCTTTCCCCTGCTTTTGCACTGGTATGTATGGAGATCTGCCCCCCCCCAACTTCCATCTGTTGGTTCTGTGTGCAAGGGGTTTTGCACTGGTCTTGCTGTGATGTCTATACAGAGATCTTCCCTCCACCACACCTTTCCCCTGCTTTTGCACTGGTATGTATGGAGATCTGCCCCCCCCCCAACTTCCATCTGTTGGTTATGTGTGCAAGGGGTTTTGCACTGGTCTTGCTGTGATGTCTATACAGAGATCTTCCCTCCCCCACACCTTTCCCCTGTTTTTGCACTGGTCTGTATAGAGATCTGCTCCTCCCCCACTTGTATTGGAATCGAGGAAGATCTGGTGAGGAGGTAGATGTGGTGTCAGCAGTGGCCCCTTTAAGGGTAAGGCCTGGGCATCCAGCAGAGTGTGCTGCACAGCTGCAGTCACTTGAAGGCAGTAGGGTCCTCAGGGATATAAGAGCACCTGAGGCAGGAAGGGCTCCACTTATTTATGTGAGTCAGTCTTTTCCTACATGAAGATCATTAAGTCCAAGTACTGTTCCACCATGACAGTTCTTCCCAGACAGCTACTGTCCGGACTATGCATCCTTGGCTGATTCACTTCAGTGCAAGTCATCAAAGTAAACTCAAGTAATTACAAAAAATGTTTATATTTAATTATGTTGTGTTGTGCAATATTGGCTCATGAGGTTATGCAAGGTACACCAACATACATTGTACACATAAATGTTATGTGTTATGATGGCGTGAACATTGTAAAAAAAACTCTGGTAGATCTCCGGGCCTTGCTGGGTTTCAAAGTAGCTCTCGAGCCGAAAAAGTGTGAGCACCCCTGCTCTAATTTATTAAAAACTATGATCTATCTCATAGATTAGGTGTCTCCAAACTTTTTGGCAGAAGGGCCACATCATTACAGATTTTCTTCTTTGATAAAAACACATGGGAGTAAAAGAACTGGAAAGAACACCTCTTGCCCAGAGAAGAACACTGCACAGTGGGGAGATTTAGCTGCACATGGGATTTCATTTCATCAAGCAGGGAGTCAAATCTAGAAGGGGGGGGAGAAGAGGAATGAAAGAAACTGGAAAGAACACCTCTTGCCCAGGGAAGACACTGCACAGGGGGGAGATGTAGATGCACATGGGGTTTAAGAACATAAGAACAGCCCCACTGGTGCAACATTAAGGGGAATAATAAGGGTTTCATTTCATCAAGCAGGGAGTCAGATGGGGGGGTGGAAGGGGAGTGAAAGAAACTGGAAAGCAGCAGCGGATTTACTCAGATGTAGACCCTCTCCAGGAGGAGGTGCAGCAGCACCTCCTGGGGTGTGGGGTTTTGGGATTCCTGGCAGCCTCGCCTCCCGCCCAGTTGGTTCCCCCATTGCACAAGGAGCCCTGGAGGAGTCAGGGTGGTGGCAGGACAGCCTGCTGGCCCAGCGCTCCCCGCGCCTACTCAGAACTGCTGCAGACACTCACTTCTGCTGCCCGCAGAGGCAGGGAGCAGAGCGGGGGTGTCTTGGCTACTGCCGCCATCACCAGACTGAAGGAGGGCAGGGAGCAACCTGTGCTGCCTACTCCCAAGCGCACGGCTGTGTCTATGGTGGGCACGGAGGGAGGCACGCTGCCCCCGGCCAGGGAGCATCTGGTGGGGAGCAGGCAGCGCAGGACGCTCCTTGCACGCTCCCTGCCTTCCATCAGTCTGGTGACGACGGTGGCAGCCAGCATGCCCCTGCTCCGCTCCCTGCCTCCGCAGGCGGCAGGACTTAAGCAAGTTTGTGCAGCAGCTGCGCTGGGGAGCGCCGGGCCAGCAGGCTGTTCCCTCACCGCCCTGCCTCCTCCATGGCTCCTCCAGGTCCTTGCGCAATGGGGGGACTTGATGGGAGGCAAGGCTGCCAGGAATCCCACAACCCCACACAAGACCTCAAGAGGCACCGCTGCCCCTTCTTCTGCAGAGTCCCTCCCTGACCGAGGCAGGGTGCAGATGGCCCCCTCGCCCCCTCAGTCTGCCTGCGTGACTGCACAGATAAGACGAGGGGGGCGATTCACAAATTTATCGCCTTATAGGCTAGCATCTACGGTACTTAAAAATGCAAGGTGATAGTGACTTTGCACCCACCCTTGAATATTTGTAAACCTAGGAAGAAGGGAATTGGTATCTGAATAGATTTTGACTTTAGCACATATACATAATGGTTTAAATTCACATATAAATGTGTAGAAAACAGATGTATGTGAACTGATATTTTCTCCTTTGCTATTTCCAATCAGTCCCAATCATGTCTGGCCAAACCACATCTTGCTCAGATTAGAGGAATAGCTGAAAGCAGCTTTTACCCTTGCATCTGTTAGCATGGCCAGAGGTGAAATTTCCAGTGTATCCAGAGCTGTTGATATAGAGGAGAGGGGGCTTGTAATATGGGGACATATTATCCTTCTTAGGCTTTAGCTGTGTTATCTTCAGCCATCCCCAGCTGCTCACAATCTTTGGGGCCCTATCCAATTTACAAACATCTGGATGCACCAATAAATGCATAAGAAATGTATGAGGGAAACTGCTTTAAGTTGCTCCCTGTCTGCATGGTAAACCATGTCTGTGCCATGGCTAATCACATGGGATTTTTCTCCACACCATAGCCACCACACCACCAGCAGTGGTTTTCAAACTGGGGCGTTGCGATGCCCCAGCCTGAAGGCCCTGGCCTCTACCCCTTTAATGGGGCAGGGGCAGCAAGGAGGCAGGGACGTGATCCCCAGGATCAGATCGCTAACGGGGCTGCAGGGACTGGGCTGCACTCGCCAGTCCCTGCAGTAGCCATCCCGGGGTGCGGGGAGCCCTGTGAGAGCGTCTGCAGGGGCTCCCCAGCTCATCAAAAGTGAAAGCGGAATGATCGTGCTCCACTTTTGCAAAACCAGAAGTGGAGTATGATTGCTCCACTTTCACTTCTCACGAGCTGGGGAGCCCTGCAGATGCGTGCGCAGGGCTCCCCGCATTCCAGGATGGCTGCTGCAGGGACTGGTGAATGCATCCCATTCCCTGCAGCCCCCCTTAGTGACGCAATCCTGGGGATCACGTTGCTGCCTTCCCTCCTGCCCCCACCAAGCCTTACTACAGTTCAAAATCTTCCTGACAATTTGAAAACCACTGTTGGTGTCTTGACATAGTGAGTAGAAAGTATCCCAGTTTTGCATGTGAGCATCTTGCCATATGGAAGGAGCTGGTTCTGCCCCCCCCCCCAAATGAATTAAACTTCTGAAGCAAGTTAGCATTTTTCAAAGCAATCTAATACACTCTTCTGGTCCACACCTCTCCTCCCCAAAAGTATCTTCCTTAGACAAGAGAGTCTTTGCAAGAATCTGTTTGAATGCATTATATGTATCTCTATACAATTTTTTCAATATTTAGGGTGCTTCTCTCTTGTTCATGTTGAAAAACTTCCTCCATGAGGGTACCTTTCAAGAAGGCATTCAAATCTATTTGCGTGATCACAGCTATAAGTCTACCCGCAGTGACGATTTATGGGATAGCTTGAACAAGGTAAGTGTCTTGGGAAAGATTTGGGGAATGAGGAGATTACTTAAATCCTTGGTGACCAACTTTTCTAGCAAGTGTGCCATTGTTGAAATCCACCATCATTTTCAATGATGCTGTAATACCAGGCATGATACCATAGTAATATGGCAAATACTAACCAATAAGAATGTACTTTGGTTCTCAAACTTTTTAATAGACCCATAAGTTAAGTAAAATTTCAACCGTTTCCTTATTGCTGATTCCTTTTAATTGTCACTAGTATGTAGCATGCAAGATTCCAGCTAAACATGTATAATTTATTTGAAGGGAGCATATGTTTCTTGCTTTTATGTGTGAGGGTGTATAAAGAGAAATGGATTATGTATCTTATTCATGATACCTTGCCAATATTTTGTTTTGTATGAAGGAGTACTTGTTCTGTATTTCCAGTACTGGTCACCTTTTGTTGTTTTATCATCATTAGAAGGATACCACCTGTCTTTCCTTACATTCAAATCTATTGAAAACATTTAGAGGTATTTGAAAATGGCTTTATTTTACTCAAAAATAAGCCCATTGTGTTCAGTAGGACTCAGGCTGTAATCCTGTCTTACTCGCTGGAAACAAACACCTCTAATAATTATTTCTGTGGCCTCATGGGTATATATTCATTTCCAACAAGCTATAGTTTTAAAAAAAAACAACAATCGAAGCTGTGGTTACTTGGTGGGATTCTCTGTGCACATGTGCATACGCACAGAATTAGAGACCACGTGCATGCAGTATATGGGAATATCAGGCAAGTTAAGTTCTGTTCTCAGTTGGATTTCCTTTGTCTAAAAAGTAAGACTTGTGTTCTCAAATTACTGTTGACAAATTTGGCAGTTCAATATAGAATTCTGTTTAAAGACTTAACCCCTGGTCCCTCTTTGTGTAGTGAACCAAGAAAATATTGATAGTGTTGCTTAACATATTTCTTCCAAGAGTGTATTTTGTGTATGTGTGTTTTTTCTCCTAGGTGAAAAATGAAACTGTAGATGTAAAAAAACTTATGAGAACCTGGACTCTCCAAAAAGGCTTTCCCTTAGTGACCGTCAGAAAAAAGGGAAAACGGGTCAATCTGCAGCAGGAGAAATTTGTGCATAATACAGAATTGGAAAATCAGACTTTGCGTTCAAGGTTTATTTCTTTTCCTCTCATTTTTCATTTGGGTAGTTTTAACTCTGTCTGCAGACTACACTTTGGCTTCAGGAAGAGTTTAAATTCAAACTTGCTGTAAAAGCAAAGAATAATGTATAAATATCGAGATCTGTTTATTGTGTGTTGAAAAACATAGTTGGCCACATGTTGTTGCGGGTATTCCAAGATAGATCCCACTAGAAGGAGGCTGCACACTGGAACTCCTAGTGTCCCTGGCACAAGTGGTTTTAGAAACATTGCTTGTTATATATAGAATAAGAACAAAAATTATGTGCTAATTAAAGAACACTCATGGAGAAAATGAATCATTTTCTTCCAAACAGGTCTTTAATTGACTAGGGAAAGACCTGAACAGAATAGAAGTTCTGACAGAATGGATCTTCCACATAGGCAGCAGGGTTGGGAAAACCCAGTGTCGCTTGAGTTGCCAAGCCGCCACCACCCTCAGCTTGACTCAAAAATGGGTCATAACAGGGGCACTTTCTGTGTTGCTGAGTCACCCTTTAGTGACTCTAAAGGACTCAAGTTGAAGCGCCCCCCCCTCCCACTTTACAAAAACCAACTGTGGAAAAAACGGGACTGCTGCTGAGGGGGTTGTGTGTGTCAGAGTTATTTTTGAACACTCCCCTGATGTCCCTGCCTGTCTGTAAACAGGACGGGAGGGGGTGGGAGGGAGTGTGAGAGAGCGGGGAGAAAAGCAGCAAGAGGGATGAGGGTCGCGTGCAGCAGTTGTGAGGCTTACCAGGATGACCTGATCCTTTGCAGCCCTACTCAGAAGTAGTCCCACTTCAGGCAGTCATTCAATGAGAATTCCTTCTCCCTTTTCATGCAGTGCAAAGCTGATCACTATGAACTCTCCCCTCCCCTCCCTCGGTTTCTCAAGCTAATCATAAGGCAAGAACTCCCCCCCCCCTTTGGCTTCTTCTCCTGCTTTCCCTCAGCCAATGAAAATATCAGAATGCCCATCCTTTGTCCATTGATCATCTGTTCCTTCTTCTTATCAGAGACTTCTTCTTATCTTATCTTCTGGGAAAGGGAGCCCAGTCTCGCCTCCCCCCCCCTTCATTGCAGCATTAACCCTTTCCTGCCCCGCAAAGTTTTTCATGCCACAAAAACAGTGAGCAAGTGCACTCAGACGCAAGCAGATTTGAATCAGCATGCATGGGAACTAATGTCAAGTCGGGGGGGGGGGCTGACTCGAGTCTTTTTCCGTTTTCCATGTGTGTGAGTCAACCCTGGTATGTAGTGATCCTAGCTGAATTGTGGTGACAGTACATTTACATTGAGAATAAGGAGATAATGGCTATGGAAGAGAAATAAAAAGAAATGAACTGTTTGAGTGGTGAAGCATTGGAGTGAAGAGGAACAATCCTTTTCCTTGCCAAAAATGCAAAGTCATTGAAATTATTGTGTTGATCTTGGCAGCTGAGGTGGTGGTTGTTTCTGTTTAGGTTACTTTAAATGCTATACAAACAATTTTCTCTTCCAGTTTTGTGTGTTTGCATTCACTTGTAGTTGAAATTGGCTTGTGCATATGTACCATTTTGTAGTTATGTCGGTTACTGGAGTGATACAGTGTACCTTTATGTAAAACAGACTTGCGTCTACAAAACTTTCCCCCTCGCCATCTCATGAGTAAAGGCAAACTGCATGGTCAGCCAGTGAACCTGACCATGTGGCTGGAACTGACATTCCCATTCATTGCACCATTGACATAAGAAGTATTTAGCTGCTGCTGAATGTGTTGTGCTACAGTAGTACACAATCTTGACAGTAAACAAAACTCCTTCTCCTCTTAGGTATGTGTGGCAAATACCTCTTTCCTACACTATCAGCAATGGCAGCTTGCTCTCCACTTCTGAATACTTGCTGGACAAAAAGTCAGGTATGTTTTGTTTTTGATGACCTCTTCATTTTGCCATCAATTTGACAGCAAGTGCATATAGAAAGGTGTTCCTTATGACTTTCCCTTAATTGTGGAATAGTTTTTTCCTGGAAACTCTCTCAAACCCATCTGAGCATTTTTTGTAAGCATCAGTGCAGGCCTGTAGTTGCTGAGGTTATGGTAGAACCAAGGTGGAACTTCATTGCAAGTTAGGATTTAATTTCATCAGTTAGGATTTAATTGCACCTGCTCTGAGCCAAATCCAAGTTGACAAAGATCAGGTAAATTGTTAAACTTCACATTTAACTCTGCTACTTCCGAAAGAGATGTGCGTCATATACATAATACAGGCCAACACACATCTTAAAAGTTAGACCTGTTCCTGTGTATGTTTGGGAACTGATTCCAAAAATGGCATAAGTTTTGCCCTGTTGTGTCTAGTTTCAGAGATACTGCATAGCCTCGTTTCTTCGTAAGGAAACCTACACCTAAAAAATTAGGTTAAATGACAATAGTAAGTACTTACATTGGATAACATGGAGATAGTGGAGTGTGTTTAAAAATTATGTTGCTTGTACAGTTTTAATAAAATTTGCAGGAATTTTGTAAAGAATTCACACAACTGCATTTTTGTTAAGAGTGTACTCCTTAATGGGAAGGGCTGCTGCTAACGGTTTTTGTCTGATTCTAAGATATGTATAGTCAAAGACATCCTGAAGGAGACAGCTGCAAAATACAAAATATGTATTACACTATCAGAAAAAGCAGTTAAAAGAAGAAGAAAAATCCATCTGGGATCATAATGGTATCTGCAGCTGTATTGATGAAGACAAAGTAGCTGCAGTAACTGTTGTTCTTACTGCCCTTCATAGACCTTTTAGGATTATTTTAACATGAGTTTTCTTAGATTTAAATCCTTGATTTATTGTGTCCTTGTTTAAGACTGATTGTTGGTCTGCAGAATCTTTTGCGCCCAATAAAGGAAGGGAAACCCTTTAGAAGCTTGGAGAACTTGCATGTACAGTTTGCTGTGAAAGTTGCTATAAACCAGGATGTTTCACATTTATTGCAAGTACCACTGCTGCCTGCAGAATGGCCACTCTGCACAGGAGTGGGTAACTTGCTGAAGTCATACCTACAGTGAGGAAGAAACTTCTTGTTCCTGCCACCCAACTTCTCCTTCACTCTTCTTCTCTCCTTGTCCAATCTGCACTTCTCTTGAAGGTCAGGGCACTCCAGAGCCACACTTCTGCACATCAGCCCTCTCCATTTCTTGCTGGGTCAGGCTAGTCAGAGCAGTGCCATGCCAGTTACCGTGACAATAGGATTGAGTCCCATCTACTGTGTGCAGAATTGTCACCAACAACACTCATACCACTGGTTGAAAAGCACTGGTACAATCTCTGCAATAGTCTTGAACAATATTTGTTCAAGTTTGGCTCACTTGCAAAGTTCTCCAAGCCTCAGTTTGGCTGTACTTGTCGTAAGAGGCGACTAAACAGCCACCGGTTAGTTGGGGCTTGTTAGTCTGGGAAGGCAGCTCATCGGGGAGAAGGAAAACTCTGATCCCAAACCTCCACTGCCTCCACTGCCTTGTGGCTACATCCAGTTATGGAAAAGGCTTCAGAATTCAACCTTGAGGCAAAATCCGGAGTCGGAGTCCTTGAGGCAGTTCATGGCTGAACACAGTCATGTTCTGGCAACTCCTGCGACGCCGCTGGAACCAACCGTATTGGTTTCTGCCTTTCCATTGGAGCTTTTCAGTGACGTGGAGAGGGGGGATTTGCTGCATGGGTAACAGTCTATCCTCCATATCTACCTTACCCAGGCTTCGCACAGTGGAGAGGACACTGTTCCGGAACCACTATTCAGAGCGCGATACCATAGTCTTCTGAGACTGAAGGATGCCAAGGAATGCAACACAATTGAGAGTGTCAAAATATTTGAACATTCACAATGCAGTAGGCTTGCTGGACCAGTCTAAAGGTCCAGGATTTAGTTTCAACCATGGTCACCTACTCTTTCTGAGTGCCACAAGCAGGGTAGGGAAGTGAAGGCCTTTACCCGTTGTCATTGGCCCCTGTTACTCGAGGGAGTACTACCATAGGATTCTGTGCCTGGAGTACTCAATCTTTAGGGCTTCTAGTTGCAGTAAATGTTTGTAGGTTTAAAGAAAGGCTGAAATGCAGTGTATGGCTGTTTGGGGGCCATTGGCTGGATAGCGGAGGAAACAACCTAACCTAATTAGATTGCCTCGAATTAATAACCACAAGACCTTTTTTCCCCCAAAAGAATACTGATCTTATTAATTGATACAGGAAAGTAGAAAAAGGTATGATGTGCAATGCAAGACCAATTGCGCTGAAGTTTAAGTATTGTGGATGAAAGAATACTTGTAATGGCTCTGTTTGGACAGGCATGAATGAAATGAAGGGGAGAGAGAGACATAGGCTGCCAGTTGGGCTACGTTTCCTCCTCTGTAAGGAATAGGAATGTTTAGGGGGAGGCTAATAAAGGCACTAGTTGTAGGGGGGATGCTGTTTATTTACAGCAGTGGTGCCCAAAGTCTTTAGCATTGGCACCCACCTTCAAAAAGAAAAAAAAGCTTTACCAACCACTCAAACCTCAGTGGCTATAAAGAATATTTGGCCATAATGCTCCCCCAAAGTGGCATATTTTTTAACCTTGATGCATATAGTCTAACTGTCTAGTCATATTCTAGTCTAATTGTCAGTTTTGTGACCCACCAAAAATTGGACCGGGACCCACTGGTGGGCCATGGATCCACAATTCAGGAACAGCATTTTTACCCTGCCTTTTTCCTCACAGGGACCCAAGGTGGCTTACAAAAGTGTAGGGCTATTTACAAGGGTAAGAAAGAAAAAATATAAGTGACCTACACATAGTCTGCTGGAATACCAGGTCCTTTAGGAATACCTTGTCCTTCTGTTAACTGAGGTCAGGCTGCATAGCTTCAGATCTTTTGGGGGGGGGGGAACTCAACCGAACAGGTGTCTGTTGGAGTTCAGAGAAAGTAGCTATTCTGGAGGTAAGGGCAGCTACCAAGGCAAGAGGATCTCCCAGAGAGGAAAGAAAAGATCACAAAAGATGGGCAAAATAGAAGCCTCTGTTGGAGGGAGAGACTATCAAAATGGACAGCGTGACTGCCCTCAGTGGGGTAGCTAAAATTCTGCTCATAGAGCAGGGGTAATTATAGGACTTTGGATAAAGAATACAAAGACATTACTGGATGAATAATGCTTTCTGGAACATCTGGGTGTGCAGCAAGGTGTGTCCTTCCAGAAGGGCACAAAGGTTTAATTGCACCCCAGTTGGAGAGGTTCCTGAAGGGACAAAAGGTATGGCAGGGAGTGGGCTGGCATGAATTCGTATGTTGTCAGTTGGAGAGGCATCCTGGAGAAGGCACCTGAAGGTCTAGCAACTGGGTAGTTAAGCTTGATTTATTTTTCAGGAAATTTTGTGCAAATTAGATGATACCAAGGTGGAGACCCCAAATTTGTAAGACCTTGGAGGAAGATGACACATAGATGACTAGCAGTGCTACAGCTTTTCGTTCCAATCAACAGCTGTTTATCAGCATGACCTTGATTGGAGAGAGCCATCTTTTGTCTTCTCCAGGGCAAAATCATGGCTGACTCAGGACTATCAGCTAGGATCCAAGATGGAGTTAGCAGAGATTGTGCACAATTGGAAAAGTGAGGAATGTGCAGCATTGGTTCTCATGATGTCTCTTATGAATGTCCACACCCTTGAAAATTACAACTCTCAGCAGTCTTGTGTCTTGTATAAGCATTCTAGGGCTTAAACAGTTATAGGAGTGATTCTCCTTAATGCTGTTTGGGAGAGGTGGGGGGAAAGAAGTGGGGAAAGAAGGGAGAATTTGAGGGGCTAGGGCTCTGGAATCGCCAAGCATCCTCCATGTTTTCTATTAAAGTTCATGAGAAGGTTTGGAAACTGGAGACCTCATTAAGTTCCCCAATGACATTGAAAATAAAATGATGACCTGAATCTTGGAATGAGCCTAAGCTTTGAATGAACAAAACTGGATCTGCTCTGAATTGAACACAGGGAAACTTGCCCAGTTTTAGCTTACAAGTTATGTCATGCTAGTTTTAGCTAGTTTAGCTAGTTGTAAGCTAAAACTATCTAAGAGTTATGCCATGTAACTGTTCACTTAAATAGACTCATGGCTGCTTTTATTTTTAACTCTAAAAATCAAAAAGGGCCTGCTGTGACTTTCTTTTTCTAAGCTTAGTTAGTGAGCTGTTCACATTGTGTTTTCTCCCTCCCTCCTGTGTGTGTGTTTTAGATGAGCAGTTCCATGATTTTGTTTGATGTGCAGTCTAAATGTACCTTCTGTTTGCCTGAAGGTATATCCTTAAATACACCAACTCTGTTTCATAGTAGAAATGGGAATTAAGTTTGTAATGGATAGCTTTCTGTAACCTAGCCCCTCTAAAATATAAAAGGATGGGGCAATAGTGCCAACCACAGAGACGCAAGTAATTCACTTCTGGACAGATACATTTTTATAATTGAAAACTGGTTTCCAAAGAAGATGAAAGCAGTGTGTGTTAAAAATATACATATACTATTGCCAAAGTCTACGCTGCTGCATAGCTGAAATGTTAAATATGCTAATGAAAAGCAGTAAACCTATTTTAAGGACATAAATGCCACCCCCAACAGTTTCCTGGATAAATGCAGAAAGAGTGGGGTTTGATAGTTCTATCAAATGTTCTTCTCATAGGTAAGCTGACCATGAAATACGTCTTCGTAGTGGGATTAACTTTGGAAAGCCTTACACAGGGAGGGGATGTTTTTCATTTCATGTACTGTAAAGTGAAATGCAAGATTGGTTTCAGCACATTAATATGCCCATCAAATGGGATAAGCTTTCCAACATTGGCTTCTTTCTGGTCCACAAATCGGTTCACCAAATAAAGCTGAGCAAGTCTTTTTCCTTCTGTCTTTAGGTTGACAGAGACTCTGCTATAATTTAGAATTTATTTTAGCACTATCAACATGCTTGGTGCTTTCCAACAGAAAAGAAGATGGGTCCCTATCCCAGTATTACTGCTATAGCTATATCAGCACAGTACCAACTTTAGGAATTGGCTGCTTTCTTTGAAACATACAACTTTTCACAGTTCACACAGTTTATCTACCCTTTTCACATGGCTGGTGGGGATTACATATGGCAGGGCTAACTTGATAATTTGTGCAGTTGGTTTACCACTTTTGGAGTGAAAATGCCATGCAGAACAGACTCTTGTTTGGAGGAGGTCTGGTCTAGAGGGTAGAGCCTCCATTTGCCTGAAGATTAACATCCACAAGGTCGCCAGTTCGAGGCCACCGGCACCGTGCGACCTTGAAGCAGCTGGCAAGCTGCAGCTGAGCTGTTCCATCTGCTCGGAGCGTGGGAGGATGGAGGCCAGAATGTTAAACCAGATCGGAGTGTAACATCTTGAATGTGGTGGTTCTTGAAAGAGAGAACCTTCTTTCAATTTGTAAAAATCCCTGCGTGGATTTAATAAGCCTGCCTGTGTAAACCGCCTTGAATAAAGTCTTGAATAAAGACCAAGAAAGGCGGTATATAAATACTGTATATTATTATTGTTTATCAAAAGGATGCTTTCCATTCACTTTGGGTTGCATGCTTAAGTATCTTGTTAAAGCATGGACTCATGCTTAGTGGTGATGTCCTGTGATGCTGAAATGTGTAATCAAGCATGCTTGACATTCATTCTAACTAGGTTTGGGCAAGTTACATTAATTGTGTGTCTATCGGTGTGGTTCTTGACTGTGAACCAGTAGAAAAACACTTCTGTGTTTTTTTGGGGTCATTCACAACTTCGTTGTAAGTGTTTGCATGAGTTTTTGATGGAATTCTGGGCAACTTCAGTTGATTGTCTGCAAGCCACTGGTATCCAAGTGATACCCTGTTTTAAACATTGCTTGCAAATATTCCCAATCTTGTGAGGAAAAAGTGAGGGAGACAGATGGCTTCTTGAGTAGTGCTCATAAAGCAAAGATCATGAAGATTTGAAGTTAATTGATGCTTTATTTTGTCCCTCTCCTTTTTCTTCTTGCCTAGATGACATTGACCTTCCAGGTGAAGTGGCGTGGATGAAGTTCAATGTTGGCTCAAATGGTTACTATATTGTGCAATATGATGATGAGAACTGGAGCGCTTTAATTAAACTACTGAAGGAAGATCCCTTTACTCTGAGTTCCAGAGACCGGGCCTGTCTGATCCATAATATTTTCAATCTGGCTGGGTAATTCTTCAGAATTAAAAACTCAACTCTTCTCCCCTCCCCCAAACAAAATTACTTATGGGGCATTAGGGAGAACATGGCACAAATTCTATTTCAATATGTTAATAACTGTTGGTCTTTATTACTGCAACTTTTCACTTAGAGGCTTGTTCAGCATGACGGGCATGGAATAGCAAGTTTTAGGTTATAATTTCTTTTGTTCACAAAGGCAAAGGATGGAATCTGTGGCAAGAGTTGGGGATACAGGAATTTAGCGCAGAATAGATCCATAGATCTTAACATTGAACTGGGGGGGAGGGGGGGTTTCAGTGTAGTATTTTAGTCATTTCAGCTAACATACTATGGAGGTTTTGCTTCCAAATATCAAATATGATAGTATGGTTAAAGAAAGCAAAAACTATTACCTATACTCAGGTTGACCAGACTAGCATAAAAATATTCCCAAAAGTACTAAAAAATATAGCCCAAAATGTGTAACAATATAAGTAATCTTTATGGTGAAAGGTTTTAAGAATGGGCTAATCATTTTTCATTTGCATAGTCTCTATAACTTGCTTCCCAAAACATCATCTGCAAGCAATTCTCACCTTTATCCTTTGTAAGTATAGCAGCAGCGTATGTCTGCCACAGAAAGATATCAGTTAGAACAAGAAAAATATTTTTTATTTTGAGAATTGTCTATTAATAGAAATTTGCATACTCTGTCACAAGACAGCAGCACTCTAAGCCTATTAGGTGTGTTTAGGATTGGAATATAAATGTATGTGACTTATTTTCTGATGTCCATTTAGACTAGAACCAGTGTCAATGGTCAAGGCCTTTGATCTAATTGACTACCTAGTGAAAGAAAACAGCACTGTACCAATCACAGAAGCTTTGTACCAAATGAGCCGCATCTTCAACTTAGTCGAAAAAAGGGGAATGCAGGAACTTGCAGCCAAAGTACTGGTAAGTTCTTGGAAAGGAGGTGACTACAAACTCTGAAAGCTGGAGAGTACTTACTGTTTGGTAGAACAATTCTGAATTGGAGACTATATTTGTGGCCCCCATACCACTGGAATTTTTAATTAAATGTGTGTATAGTGATATTGAACTTAATAAACTTATCTTGTCACTTAGAAGAAGAAGAGGGGGTCCCCATACGTGGTTTCAGTTGACCACAGATCAGATGCGTGGAGCCCTTGCCTCTGGAGGGTCTTCTGAGGCCTGCAGAGGCCACATGCATCCTCAGAATGACTGTTGAAGACCTCAGAATGACTGTTAGATTGGGAGAAATTGCACCCCCTGCAGGGCTCCCTGATGCTTGGAATGTTGTGAAATAAGCGAGCGCAAAACATTTCCTTTTTGCATCGCAACGAGGAAGTGCTTTGCGCTCACTTATTTTGCAACGTTTCAAGCATCAGGGAGCCCTGTGAAGGGCTGTGCAGGGCTCCCTGCACCTCTTGAGCCTCCAGCAGCCCTATCTAAGTAATAAGTGAAAGCACTCTTCGTCACCACCCCATTAGCAGTGCAATCCTGGGGATTGCGCTGCTGCCTCTCCCCTTTTCCCTACCTCTTAAATGGGATGGGGGACCCTTTACACAAATTGGTGAGCTGCGACCCACCAGTTTGAGAACCACTGCTAAAGCAAGGGTATTATGGTTTCTGTTATTCACTGGTGGTTTTCCTTTGGTTTTTTTTTCTAGCATAAGATAGATAAACTATTTGGAGACAAGATTAAGCAGCAAACATGGACAAATGATGGAACCCTCTCAGAGCAAGAATTGAAGTCAAGTCTACTAACTTTTGCCTGTTCCCATAATTTGGGAAATTGCAGACAAAATGCATCTGAGCTGTTTGAGAAATGGAAAAACAGCAATGGCACAATAAGGTAAAACATAAAAATATGTCCTTGGTTTAAGTTACAGTGCATCAAAAGAGCAGGCATAAATAATGTACACCAAAGATCTTCTTTCACCAATGGTTTGGTAAAAAATGCAGTAAGAAATACTGAGCAATCCTAACAAATGTGTGCCTGTACCCAGCTTGTGGTGGATGAATGACTGCAATCTGTATTTTATGCACCAAGAGAGATCAAGAAAAGTGAATATATTCAGAGAAGGAAATCTTACTCTTTTACCCCATTCCTTTAAACTACAAAGGGAAATGAGGGGATTGGGGGCTAGGTACTGGAGAAGACAGTGAAGAAGCATAACGATAGTTACCATTCCTGGAGAAGACCTGCCAAGCCTGATGTGCTGGGATTCATGCAGCAATTTGAAGATCCAAAAATGATACAAAGTCACAGGTGGTATTTGCACTATCTTTGAATCATACTTGACTGGCTAAAGTGCCACAATTTATTGGAATTTGAGGTGCTACTTATGTATAGTGCTACAAGTGTTAAGCCTCTTACTCAAATCCTAATTAGGGGGTTCCCTCTTTTGTATTTTAATATGAGACTTGGTATGTGACTAGGATTAAAACAAGCACTGATATTGGTTTTCCTGACACACAGGGAGTACAGCCGAGATACACATTAGGCAGAAGTCGGATATCAACAGGAGATGGAAATTTTCACAATACAATGAAATAGGAATTTGCAGCCTCATTCCTTTCCTCTCAGTGTATGTGATCTGCATGACCTTGTAGTAAACAGAGGTTAACCCATTGGTGTACACATTTTATCACTGTTGCATATATGCAGCATTGGGCAGAAATGGCTTTTAAGATGGGGTTTTGAGAGTTTGACTAAGTTATAAAAGATGGTATCCATCATGGACACAGTGTCCATATTATGGTCCATTGATGTACAGGACTTAAGGAAAATACTCCAAAAATACAGTGCTGTTAACAGTTGATGTTGACAGGCAGAATTGACTTTGAGCTACACTGCCTGGCATGAGTTATGGGCATTTGAACACAAGATATGGGCAAAGAATAATATAAAACATCACTTGTAACAGTTGCTCTGCATGTTCTATCGAGTCTTCTATCAAGTTAAGGATTCTGGAATTGTTGTTCATAACATTTTAGCTAATGCTTTGATGTAACTGTTTTTAAAGTTTTGCATTCTTTTTTCTCTCTCTCTGTAGCCTGCCAACAGATATCATGAATATCATATTTACAGTTGGAGCAAAAACAGCAGATGATTGGGACTTCCTTTTAGGCGTGTATTCTTCTTTGGATTCTGAACCAGAAAAACTCAAAATCCTTGAAGCACTAGCCAGCACAGATGATGTTAGGAGGTTGATATGGTATGAAGTCCTACCACTCACTCATTCACCCCTCCCCCCCAAAAATCCCACGAACTGTCTTTGCCAGCTAACTACGCTTTTCTAATTATGATCATCTTTTTATGTTAATATGTTGTTAATTTTTGCAGATTTCTATGTATCATTGTGAAAGCTGATCAAAAATTATATAAAATGCTTAATAGGCTTTTCCATTCTTCTTTCTACTCAAAAGCAAGAAGCTAATTTATTGACTATTGGATTTGATGCAGATTTTGGTTTGTCTGCATCCATTTGGGGAGAATACTTTCTTTCCCCTTACTTATCGATGTGCTTTAATTGGCATAGGTTGCTTCAAGCTGAGGCTATAATAGGTTTCCTTATAACTGGAATAGCTAAGAATATGTTGTTGGTTGCAGTGTTACTAAGCAATTTTGGCTAAATATGTATATATTAGAAGAAATCTCTGCTCTGCTAAAATATGGGGGTACTGAATTCCTTAGAATTATTCCTAATCTTAACAAATGTGCAGGTGCTCTTTTCATGATCAAATGTACACATTTTGGGGTGAGGAGGAGGAAGATTGGATTTGCTGGTTTTGCTGCCTTACCGCATCCAGTCTTCGTGAGTTTGGGGCAAGGGAGGGTGTCTCAGTGTGCATACAACCCTAGTGCACATAGATTCCATATGTACAGTCTGTACCTTGGGGGGGAAAAAAGAGAATACAGAGCCTATCAACACAGACCCCTGTGCAGGCTTTCGTACATGGAGTTTGGATGAAGGGACAGAGCTAGCAGGTGTGATTCCAACACCTTCCTGCCTGTGAATACAGAAAGACCATCTGCATAGGACTAAAATGACCCTCTAAAATTGTCTGTCTTCCTATGCTTTTACTTTCCTTGGACATATTTTTTTCATATGTAAAAAGAAAATTGAACATGAAAACTCTAAATTTGGGGGAAATACAGTTTTGCAAAAGCATTTTAATTTGGTCGTTTTAGAACATGAAAAGTTTTGTGTTAATGTGCTTGTGTTTCATGCACCTTGTATGTAAAAACAGGCTTTTTATAAGAAATTGACTGTAGGTGATTAGTGCTACAAACTAGAACATAGCAGTGGAGGATGGTTCAGGGCTTCATGTACAATTTTTATCTAGTCCTCTGAATTCTGAGTTGTAAGTTCTCCATCCAGTAGAACGTTCCACTTTAAAGCTTGAAGTGTTATGCATTGCCCAACTCAGGTGACACATAATGCAAATCTGTCTGTCTGTCTAAGTTGGCTCCGTTTGCTTTCTCTCATAGGCTAATGCAAACGAGTCTGGAAGGAAACATCATCAGATCACAGGATCTTTTACATGTTATAAAAACAGTCAGTCAATATTTGCCTGGACACTTAGTGGCCTGGGACTTTGTCAAAGAGAATTGGAGTCAGCTTCTACAGAAGTAAGCCATTTTCTTGTTCGCATCATAAATGCTGAGTTTTATGTCATGTATATGTGCAAACTTGCTGTCCATGGGCTCCATAATGCAACTCAAATATTTTGATAAGTTGGGTCTAGTAAGCATTCGATTTAAGTATTGCACTTATTCTTGAATCTCCCAGCATTACGATCCTGTCTAGAATTAACATCTATTCCATGAAAGACATGAATTGCAGGGAGACTTGGTTGCTAAAGCTGTTGTTGGTGTAAAATATAGTGACTCGCACAGAGCACATTACAGTGGCACCCAAAAGTCTTTACTAAAGTTTTTTTCACAAATAATTCAAAACTTACAAATATGTTCTACAAAGCAGGTAAAAAATGGTTCTTATGGGGTACCCTCCAGTTTTGATACTCTTGGCCTTCTGGAGTCCTGGAAAGTACTGAATATGTTTGAGGCAGTCTCTCTCAAACAGTTTGTACTTTTGCAGTCAAGGATCAAACGAGTTGATTTGAACATTGCAAGCCAGGTTGGTGTAGTGGTTTGGGAATTGGACCTGAAAAATCCAGGTTCAAATTCAGCTCAGCTATGAAGCTTTTTGGGTGACCTTAAGTTAGTCATTGTCTGTCACCTCACCTACCACACAGGTTGTTGTGAGGACAAAAAGAGGGGAGTACACCATCCTGAGCTCCTTGGAGGCAGAGCAGTATTACAATGTGAAAAATAATATTGGACCTCTAGTTAAGAAACGTGATAAATGTTTTAATACATAACTAGCCTTCAAAACAAGTCAAGCTTGAATTGAAATAAATATGGTCTGAATAAACATTAATTGGCCTTGCTTCCCCCTCTTAATTTCAGATTTCACCGTGGATCATACACCATCCAAAGTATTGTGATTTCAACAACTTGTCAGTTCTCAACACAGGAACATCTGCTTGAGGTTTGTCTGATAAAGTATTCTAAAAACGATTACACTTGAAAAAGGGGCATTTTTTAAATGGTCTATGATTGTGATCTCACAGGAGTAAAGAGGAGGAGAATGGATACAAGGCATTCCCTTTATTACTTTGTTTCATATGGGTTGCATCCTAACTTTAGTTACGACTAACGGTCCAGTCCAAAGAGGGCCTGCACTGGCAGAATACACAAAAGTGCTGTAAATTACTTTGTGTCATGGGCCAGGTGCACCAGCAGAAAGGCCAGATCTTTCCCTCTGATGTCAATGGATTAATAGAGCTCCTGCCAGAACAGGTACATCCCACGCGGGGGCGGGATTGAACAAGGTGGGGTAAGGAATGGAGTAGCGATAAGGGGTGAGTAGATTGGGCTCAAGAAGGGGCAGGATCGGTGGCACTGCATGTGTTGTATCCAAAATCGCATCCCATGCCTGATCTGCCTTCATGGAGTATTGTGGTCTTGTGCCAGTGATATCACTGAGGCAGATCCATGTTGACCTGTTGTAGCTGCTGGGACTTACCCAGGGGCAAGGTGACAAATGTCCCCTTACCCTGAAGAAACCTCCAGCAACCAAAAATCACCCACAGGATGCAGTATAGCCTTTGTAAGTACATTGCAATGCTGGGGTTTAGGAGGATTGGGCTGATGGTTTCTTAGTCATCATAGCATAAACTTGGGATACCACCCTGTGTCTTTAAGAAAACAAATCGTTGTAAAACAGTACCTTCAGTGGTGTATCTCCCCTGGGGCAAAACAGGGCACACACTTACTCTACAACTGCTTCCTGACTAAGAAAGCAGTTGGAGTGCACACACCCTCTCATCAGTTGAGAGGCCAGACAGCTGCTGAGAGCACTCAAGAGAACCCCAAAAATGATCCTATGACACTGAGTGGCGTCATGACCTCACGGCGTTATTGTCATAGGCGCCAAAAGCCCTGGGTATGCCTCTGAATACCTTATAGGAAAGAAGATAATGCTACAGTTTCTATTCACTTGAATAGATGCACATTACTGTGTGGTTTGCCCCAGCAATTGCAAGACATTTCAATTGCAAGAATTGAAATGTGAAAGATACTGCTGATGAAGTCACATTATGTAATAGGCAGTTATTTCAGTTCTTATCCATTCTTGTCCTTAATTTATGTGTTTGTAAGCTGTGCATTAGTGTAATTTGCACATGTATAGTTTCATGCTAATTGTCAAAGCTTAACTGAAGGTATGTGTCCCCCCTTAAAACAGAACATCTGATTAGACCCAGAAAAAAAACCATTACTTTGCTCTGTCATGACTGACACATGTTTTACTTCTGTAGGTTAAGACATTCTTTGAGTCCAAATCAGAGGAGGTTGCTCAACTACGGTATGTCCAAGAGGCCATTGAGACAGTTCAGTTGAACATCCGGTGGATGGAGATGAACTTGGTGAACCTGGAGAAGCTGCTATAGTGATCCCAGTGCCAGAAGAGTTTGTATTCCCACATGGAATGCTGCAACTCTTGTTCTTTTGCTTTTGCAAACCCCAGGGTTGAAAATGGGCAATGCAACTTTCTTTGCACCATGAAAGAGTTCTGGTTAGCTCAGGGAATGTCTCTTCCTAAGCTGGTTCTCGTCAGCATGTTTATGAACTGGGCATAGTTGCTATTAAGGGAGTGATTCATTCATTGACCAAGCTTCCACAAAAAACATGGACAATAATTTTTAAAACTGAAGTGCAGTTCCTTTTCATTATTGGAAAAATCATGTTCCATTTTCTAAATATTAAAAAAAATTGGAGAACAAGAAGACAAGAACTCCCCTGCGAGCTGTTTTTCTTTGCAAAGTGCTCTTTTTCACCCTCTCATTGTCAGTAGCTTTCTGAGTTGTAAATATTGTACCTGTTGCGAAGCATGCTGGATTTTTTAAAATTGCCATTCTGCTAAACAGTTGCTAAGACGCACATAATGGAGGTGAGATGCTGAAGTTTAAAAAAATCAGGGAGGGAAGGTGCAAGAAATGATTTAGCAAAGTATTTTGTGGCAATTATACAAATATGAAAACATATTAACTGGTAGAAGTTTTATTTTTGTCTGTAACACAGCTGGGTGTTACTGATATCATTTACTGAACAAGTCAAATAGTCCTTGTTAAAACCAAAAGTTACCAGGACAGAGTTGGCCAAACTAATAACCTTAAGACAGAGAATTGGGTGCTTATGAAAACTCGGCTTCTTCAATTTTAATCTTGTTGGTTTTGCCAACACTTTCAAACAGTGTATAGACAGTTGTTCCAGCAAACATTACACTTTCACTACTGTTGATTTTCTGACTTAATTCACTTATTTCTTAAGATCATTCTCATTATGCCTGCTGTGGAATTTTGTTCATGTTCACTTTCCTATGCCACTGTACTCCAGTTCCTTAGAACCTCCAAAGAGAACTGACTTTGTTGTTGTTTTGTGACTGAAGAACAACATGAGAACAAAGCTGAAACTTAATTCTTGGTACATATGATCCAAAATAGGGAAGATTTCCCAAGGATGGTGAAAATATTTCTGTTTAGCTTTTCCCTGAGCTTCTTTTCCTGGCCATTTGTTTTATCTGTTACTGGTTTTCTGCTGTGTTTTACTGGTTGATTATGCTTGTATTTCTCAAATTTGATTGGATAGTTTTGTTGTGAATTTTAATCTGTAAACCACCTTGAATTCCTTAAATGAGACTGAGTAGCAGCATGGTAATCTTTCAGATGAGAAACACTTTTAGAACAATTTGGGTTGCTATGAAGAAAGAAGATGAAGAATAAACAGAGCAGAACTAAAATGTGGTTGCGTAACCATTAATTTATCTCCTTCTAAAATGCAACTGCTAAACCCCCTCACCTGTATTTTATCATGCTGATGATGCATATCTCCTTGTGTAATGATTCACAAACAAAAGTGACTTAATGTTGATAAAATTCTTAAAAATATTTTATATACTGCTGTTCAGCAACAAAGTTCACAAAACATCTTATATAGCAAAATAAAAGGTAAATAAACAACTTGGGGCCCAGTCCTAAAGTTGCCCAGCACTGGTGCTGGGTGTTGTAAAGCACATTTACAGCACCCAGTGAGTAAGGCGCTCAGGTGCTGGGTCCACACCAGTCAGGCACCAAGCCCATTGCTGGCAGGAATAGGACACACCACTGTCAGGGGTGTGACCGTCAGGCGGTGGTGTGACCTCTGGGTTGGGAGGGGAGGGAGGAACCAGGGTGGAAGGGAGGAACCAGGGCAGAAGGGGAATGGGACTGGTGGAGCTCTCCTCTGCCTGATCCTGAACCTGGTGTCCGGCTGGAAGGCCTGACAAAATAACTGGTGCAGACTTGAGAAGCCCCATTGCAGGGCTTGAGGCTTTCCCAGGGGAAGGGGATGAAAGTCTCCTTCCTCCAAGGAGACCTCCCAGTTGCTTCCCAGTGCCCGCTGGATAAAGTGGTAGCTGCTTTGGTGCCACTGTCAGTGGGTGCCGGCAATTTCAGGATTGGGCTGTTAGTCTCCAGGATACATGCTGGTTCTGTTCCAGAAGTTTGCTTGGAAGTCAGAAGGTTAAGCACAGCAACAGATGAACTGCACCTGCACAAAAACATTGACGCAGGTGTCCACAACTCAGGGACCCAGTATGGTACCTGATCAACCGTGTTGAAAATGGGGGGGGGGTGAGTGGGTTAAACATACACAAATGATTCAAAATCTGCAGTTCTGATTCAGATTGAAAACAAATTCTTCACAATCCCTAACCAGCTTTCTAAAACTAATTTGAATACTTCTTGATATAATCAAAAGGGAAAAGTGTCCCTTCTCCCTCTTTTGAATGACAGGTGAGCCCCTTCAGTTTCAAGATCAGTTTGTTAGGAGTATTATCAGAGCCACTGTTTGCTGGGGATTGTAGATTGCTTTAGTCTCTCTCTCTTGCTCTCTGTTTTCATAATCTGCACTACACTACTACAGCTTGTTCGCTGCACTGATCCTCTTTCCTCTGTTGTGTTTTTGTACCAGTACTGATGGGTAGCAATCTGCAAAATAGCAGCCCTCTTAATTCCCTTTTTAGGGTCACTTGACACTGTCCTATGATATAGATAGATGCGCTTTCTACTGGAAACGTGAACTGTACTTGAAAATATAGTGCACTTGTATTTTAGAATTAAGAATATAGTAGTTAAAGCACTGTTGCTTTAAGAATATTTTTTCATTATTTATCTTTTTTTTAGTATGGGTTTTGGATTCTGCAATGTTTGCTATTTAAGCAGTCTTTACGCATATTCAGGATTGTATACCCCTGTCTGGACCTGGGATCCAACCCCCAGTGTAGTCAAAGTGATCTCATTTACTTTCTTAAAATGCAAATGAGATGGAGCTTGAATTCTAACAAGCGCTGAGTACCTTATTCAGTTAACTAGGATTGGGAGAGATTGAAGTCCTTGGTTAGATTTTGGGGTTTGTTTGTGTTCTTGTGTCTTTTTTTTTCCATTGAAGCCATAAGTGACAGCTCACAGGTAGTGTGTCTTGTCTTAACCCATCTGTCCTGTAGTGTTCCTTTCAGGAGAAAAAAAAAATGCACTGTAGTTTGTATATGATGTCTTTTCTCGAATAATGGGGGTGACTTTTGGTGGGATAAATTTTTTTTCTATACTATTTAAGACAAATCTAGGACTAGTGTGGATTATTCAGTTATTTTCTCCTAATGGGGAAATTTCAGTTCTGATTAAAGTTTCTCAGGCTGCAGTCCTCTTCACGCTGCCTGGGAGTAAGCCCAACCGAACACCGAGGGACTTACGTCAGAGTAAGGATGCATAGGATTGCGCTTAGGAGAGAGACTGCCATTTTTAGCTAATGTACAAAGCTTTTGTGCTGCTGCTATATCTTACTCTGCAGTGTGTGTGTGTACATATGTTTTGCTGTGGTTGCATTGCTAAATTTTACATGTTAAATGTTTTGTCTAAGAGATAAAGTTGATCTATTAAATTGGTTTTTGGTTTTTTAATAATAACTCCCTTGTGCAGAAAAGTACTATAGAAGTTCACAAGCTTATTTTTTTTCTTAATCAGATTCTGAATTTGGTTTTAAACCTTTTTATGTTTTGTATGGAAGGAATATGAATGGGTTCAGTTGGTGGCTTTTTTAAGTCAGAAAGTTGCAATGATTCATGTGCCTTACAGAGTATATTATATAGAGATTGCAAAAGGAATATATTAATAGACAAAGGAAGTCTATATTTTTTAAGAGGCCTCCTTTCACATCAGTCTTCATACTTTTGGGGGCTACAGAGAGGTGTGTGGTTATATGCTTTCTCAGCAAATGGAAACTTAAACCAATCTACAAATCTGATTATCTGAATGTCTTGAAATAAGAGTAGGTTTTTGTCCTTTCAGACTATGATCCAAAGCTCTGTGATCTAATATGCACTCATAGACCTCTATACAAGCAAGGGCTTTGCTGTTTTTATCTCTGTGTCAGGAAATGTTTCATCATTAATGTGTATGTAGAATATTCATGTACATTAAAAATGAAGAAGCATTTGTTCTATAATGGTGTTGGATCCAGAGTATGTATGTATCCAAGCCCTGCTTCTGGGAAACTTTACCTAAATAAACTTCAGTCTGAATTGTCTGGTTTAGCCCATTTGTAGGTAGCAGTTTAAGTTTTTGGTCTCCACACAACTTTAACATTAAGCACAACTGTAGTATTCCAGTGTTAGGGTTTGAATGTTGTTTTTATCTAGAGTGTTAGCTGTCTGCATCTTGCATATGTGTAGCTACATAGCACACACACACACGCTGTGTTAACAATACACACATGCATGTTCTGTCCCATTTATTAAAAACAAAAGTTTGGCACACAGTGGTCCAGTTGCATTCAATATTTAATTTGCTTCTTTCATTCACATTAGAGGCAACTTCTTGAAAGCAGGTTCTTGTCTTTGAAGTGAGTGCATGATTCTGCCGGCAGGGAAGACAGTTGGTATAGAGCAGGGGTGCCCAAATCCCGGCCCTGGGGCCACTTGCAGCCTCTGAGGCTCCCAATCCGGCCCCTGGGGAGCCCCCAGTCTCCAGTGAGCCTCTGGAGACTTGCTGGAGCCCACGCTGGCCTGATGCAGCTGCTGTCAGCCAACTGTTCAACTTCTTGTGTGAGCTGTGGGACAAGGGTTCCCTCCACTGCTTGCTGTTTCATATCTGTGATGCAGCTGCAGCAGTGAAGGAAAGGCAGGCCTTGCTTTGTGCAAGGCCTTTTATAAGCCTTCAGCTGCTGCAAGACCTTCATTCATTCATATAAGTTCCATCTCTGATAAATTCATTTATGTACATTTTATTTAAATTTTTAATGTAAATTAATTTTTCCCCCCTGGCCCCCAACACAGTGTCATAGAGATGATGTGGTTCTCCTGCCAAAATGTTTGGACACCCCTGGTATAGAGTATGGATAGTACAGAACTCTTAAACGAAAGCTGGAGTTTGAAAGTCTCAAGCTGCACAGCACATCGGCTTTCCTTCTGGCACAGAATTGTACCCACAAAAATTGAATGGGACTGTCCCAAGGTACTTCTAAGTAACTTGAATGTAGTCTCTCTTTCATATTTCCAGCATCTGAGTGCCCTTCAGGGAATTTTAAAATTCTCTGCACCTTGAACTAGTTTCCTTTCTCCAGTCTTGTGAGTACTCTCCACCATTGGCAAAAGATAGGAGCTAACTTGCTGTGCAACAAAATTCCTTCAACAACACAGTAACCTGAAACATGTTTTGAGATGCAATACTTTAGCACCTTGAGACACTTCTTTGTTGGTGTAGAAGTGGAGTCTTTTCTGACTTGGTATTTTGATCTAGTTCCTTTTATTTTATATAATTTTACTTGAGCACATCAAGGTCTTGAGCACATAATGCAAGCAGACTACTAGAAATCACCTGTAGCTGATTGCATATCCCTCAGTGCACAGACACTTCTATCAGCCCCTGCTTTTAAAAGTTGCCTACTCCATTAGGTCTTGCCGTACACAAAATCAGGTATGCATTAAAAAGATAATACCCTAGAGAATGCGGTTGTGACCTTAATTATTTTTCTTAGCAGCGGCATGCTACAGGATGCTGGACCCTTGAGCTGAGTTGTATTATATGACTATGTATCTTTCACCTGTTCTCTATTAGATAGAACATTCTTCCTTCCAATAGATTGGCTTTCTTAAATCTCTTCTGGAAGATCTTATCTTTCATTGCACTCTGAACTTTTAATGTTGCCTCATTTAACCCATTTCTGTCCAGCTAACAGTGTACACATTTGATCCCTGTTGCGTATATGCAACACTGGGCAGAAATGGCTTAAGTGTACACTGTTGTAGTATTTCACAACACAGTGAGGCCTCTTATAACTGCTTAGAGCTATGTTCCTTAATTTTGTATTTCCGCTAATATTACTGAGATGCATAATAAATGTTGCTCCAACACATGCACCAAAAAAACCATGAGTAAGCTCTTTGCATTGTGTATGATTTACTGAAGACTCTTCATGACGTTATTAAATGTTACGATGTTTTATCATATATTTGATGAGATGCTTCATGTATTTTGTCACTAAGCTCTCAGGTTCTTGGCGTTCAAGAATTTGAACTTCCTTGATTTGCTGTGTTACTTAAACTTGCCATTGCAGTAGAAATACAGACCTTTACACATGACATCACTTTGATCAAAGCAATGGTCTGGCATCTTTTTTAAGTTAGTCATGGCACCATGTAGCAAATTACTGTAAAAATCTAAAATAGTTACCTTTTTAAAATGTGGAATGGTATGATGAGGTTGGAGAATGGATGATTGAAAGCCACTGAAGGCTTTTAATTTACAAAGGCTTTAGGAAAGGGTGGATTTGAGAGTAAATGTGCACCAGATATGTGGAGAGGTCTGTAGTTCTATTGATAATGAGAAATTGGCTTAAATAACATCAAAGTGATTCCAGAATATCAAATACTACAGGAATTTTGAAAAAAGATTACTTTTGTGTGATCTTCTAGAGATACCATGCAAAGTACAATCATATATAAAGCACCAGTGCTCCCAAATTGTACAATATTTGACTTGATGAGAATTGTATGTGCACACACATACAGAGGTTATATGCAAATCTTGGTTTTTCCTTAATTTGTGAAGGGGAATTAAAGCCTGTTCTTTATACTCCAAGTAAATGGTGTGCATATAACCAGCACTGATTTAAAGGGCATGTGTACTGCAAAACACGCAGTTTTGTGTCTTTCTGTTTGTTTTGTGAAATGAAAATAAAATGTTTAAATACAACTAGTGTGACTTTTTGTTAATTCCAGTTTCTCTGCCTTCTGCTGATGTTCACTTGTCAAATTGTTTTAATATTTATCTATTTGAAGGAGTTCCACCTGGTCTTCCCCGTTAATGGGACACCCAAGGTGGCTTACAATCTTCATTAAAATGGAAAGATAAAAAGACAAGAAGAAAATAAAAAGATCAAAAACAGAAGCCAGCATATATGTACATACTGTATATCAAAGGGAAAAAAACATAAATTATTGTGTTGCCCAAAGTGTTGTCATTACTATAGCTAGTGCGAGAGGCATTTTCAGGCACCCCAGATGGACCACCCTGTTCAGATTTCGAAATGATCTTTGCTATACGCTACCACCTTTGTTTTTGTCCTACTCCAGATCTGCGATTTTCAACTTTTCCTCTCACAGCACACTGACAAGGGACTAAAATTTTCAGGGCACACCATAAGTTTTTTGACATCAAGGCACATCACACTGCTGGTGGGGGTGGCTCACATCCCCCAATGGCCCTAATAATAAATGACCCTCCCCCAAACTCCCATGGCATAGTTGCAGACCATTTGTGGCACACCAATGTGCTATGATACACTGATTTAAAATTTCTGCTCTAGATATCAACATGGCATACTCTGTACCAATGTATTGAATGCCTCATCAAAGATAGGATCTCAAAACACATAGATGAACAGGCCTTGCTGAAGGAGAGTCAGCATGGCTTCTGTAAGGGTAAGTCTTGCCTCACGAACCTTATAGAATTCTTTGAAAAGGTCAACAGGCATGTGGATGTGGGAGAACCCATGGCCATATATCTGGACTTTCAGAAGGCGTTTGACACGGTCCCACACCAAAGGCTACTGAAAAAACTCCACAGTCAGGGAATTAGAGGACAGGTCCTCTCATGGATTGAGAACTGGTTGGAGGCCAGGAAGCAGAGAGTGGGTGTCAATGGGCAATTTTCACAATGGAGAGAGGTGAAAAGCGGTGTGCCCCAAGGATCTGTCCTGGGACCGGTGCTTTTCAACCTCTTCATAAATGACCTGGAGACAGGGTTGAGCAGTGAAGTGGCTAAGTTTACGGACGACACCAGTGGTGAAGACCAGAAGTGATTGTGAGGAGCTCCAGAAGGATCTCTCCAGACTGGCAGAATGGGTAGCAAAATGGCAGATGCGCTTCAATGTCAGTAAGTGTAAAGTCATGCACATTGGGGCAAAAAATCAAAACTTTAGATATAGGCTGATGGGTTCTGAGCTGTCTGTGACAGATCAGGAGAGAGATCTTGGGGTGGTGGTGGACAGGTCGATGAAAGTGTCGACCCAATGTGCGGTGGCAGTGAAGAAGGCCAATTCTATGCTTGGGATCATTAGGAAGGGTATTGAGAACAAAACGGCTAGTATAATGCCGTTGTACAAATCTATGGGAAGGCCACACCTGGAGTATTGTGTCCAGTTCTGGTCGCCACATCTCAAAAAGACATAGTGGAAATGGAAAAGGTGCAAAAGAGAGCGACTAAGATGATTACGGGGCTGGGGCACCTTCCTTATGAGGAAAGGCTATGGCATTTGGGCCTCTTCAGCCTAGAAAAGAGACACCTGAGGGGGGACATGATTGAGACATACAAAATTATGCAGGGAATGGACAGAGTGGATAGGGAGATGCTCTTTACACTCTCACATAACATGAGAACCAGGGGACATCCACTAAAATTGTGTGTTGGGAGAGTTAGGACAGACAAAAGAAAATATTTCTTTACTCAGCGTGTGGTTGGTCTGTGGAACTCTTTGCCACAGGATGTGGTGATGGCGACTGGCCTGGACGCCTTTAAAAGGGGATTGGACAAGTTTCTGGAGGAAAAATCCATTATGGGTTACAAGCCATGATGTGTATGCGCAACCTCCTGATTTTAGGAATGGGCTATGTCAGAATGCCAGATGCAAGGGAGGGCACCAGGATGAGGTCTCTTGTTATCTGGTGTGCTCCCTGGGGCATTTGGTGGGCCGCTGTGAGATACAGGAAGCTGGACTAGATGGGCCTATGGCCTGATCCAGTGGGGCTGTTCTTATGTATTGGATGGGAAGAAATATTCAATGCTTACAGGCGAGATGGATAGCCACATAGGGTAGTATTTATTTTCTTCCATCTTCTGGTTGTGTTTGTGTTCACAGCAGTGTGCAATGAGCCTTATTCAACAAACCCAGGCAGGAAGAGGGAGCGGCACGTAGTATTACAAGTAGCTTAGCAAGATAAGTCTGCCTGTTTAACCATGTAGATGTTCAAACTCCAGTTTGAATCTATTGGACTTTAAGTTTAAAACATCAGCCCGTTGGGGATAAATTGAAATGTTTCTGCCTTTTTGATCTTCTGAGCTCTTGGAAAGGGAGGGAATCGTTTTTCTATGCTCTTCCTTGCTGTAGTGTGACTACAAAGAAGTAGGGCTGGAGAAGGCATGCAATCCCATGTGAGCCACACAAGAAGAAAAACCACATTTTATAGCCTGTCCACCTACCAAGATCTGATGACTGGCTGTTTTAATTCTCAATATAAAATTCAAACTGAGAAGTCTGTCTTTTTTTTTTTACCTAAAAGTTCAAAAAAAACCCCACAGCACCCCCCCCCCCTCTCCAAGTGTTTCCACCTGGGGGTGATATTACTAGCCAAGCTGTCTTCTATTTTTTTGGAATGCTAATACACTAAGTAGAAGAGAGCTTGGCTAGCAATATCACCCCCAGGTGGGAACAGTTGGGGAGGGAATCTGTCTTTTGCATGTTAGCATCAGGAATAGATAATGTGTTCAAAACTGGATGACTGATTGGAAAACTTAAAACATGAAATGCTAACGCAGCTATCCTAGTAAATCAGAGATGTAAACAGATCTGTTTTCTGCAGCAGAGAGAGCCTCTTTCAGCTGTCTTAAATCTCCCAACTTATTATTCTCTTTCCTGTGTGTATGTGGTTTTCAAATACTACTCAAATGTCTGATTAGTTTGTACTGCAGTTAAGCTACTTGGCTTTCTCAAATTTACGCTGTCCCCTCCCCCCCAAGTTTTTGTAGTTTGCACAAGTATTAACATAGCATAATGCAAGGGGAAAGCAAGGGTAGAAAGTACAATTTTTTTAATCCACAGTGTTATTGAATGTGACTGAGAGATCAACTACAAATTGTTAACATCTGAATTTCAGCACTCTAAGCTTGAAATACTTTTTTTCAGTAGCGACATCAAAGTCTAACATCTTTCTTTCTCAGAGCTGGCTCTGCACTCTACCAACATGGGTTGACAGAGTTTGGTGACGCAATAAACGACAATTCTGAATCCCATGTCTTTCCATTTGAGAACTTGTATTACTATCTAACTTAGTGGGTTGCTTTGCTTGCCCTGCCAGTGGCAATACTCTTCCAGGCTGGTTTAGATGTTTCCTTGTGGTGAGTCATTGCTGTGTGATTGCTCATGGAGCAGGTGAGGCTCATTTGTGAAACTGAAAGTGATCTTGGTGCATAGAAAATTGCCCATGATCCATGGCAATCTGCCACCCAAAAATGGGGGACCATGGGTTGGATCCAAGGATGTCCTTTCAAGAATGTTTGAAGCTGTTGTGGGGTTGGAATAGGGGTTTCTCTCTCAAAAGGAAGAAGTCGAAGATTCCCCTGGGCCTGCCCAATCACATGTTTGGATGCAGGCTCATGGAACAACAGCTGCCCCATCAAGTGGCAATTCTTCATTAAAATCCTTCCATTTGAGAACTGTTATTTTTTTTCAAGCTTATATCTTATTCTTCCCCCTCCTCCCGGTCAGGGCTGGCCTCCTAATGAGGCAAGCTAAGGCGGTCACCTCAAGTGGACAGATGGTGACTGCCTCATCTCAACAGTAGGGCAAGGAACCACTTGGATGCCTATTTTTCCTAGGTGTACTGTATATGAAAAGTGGAACTGAAGATGTGTGAATTAGGCTAGAGTGCCTTCCTTACCAGGACTTGCTTTAAATCACCACTCTGCTCTCATTCTCTCAAGCCTCTTCCTTCACTTCATTCTTCTGTCTCCCCCCCCCCCCCCAGTATACTGTCTTAGGAGGAAGTGTAACAGCAACGCTTCATGCTGCTGTCTAGTGATGGGGTAGATGAGGCAGCATTGGGGCCTAACCCCAGATGCCCAAAAATCTTGGGCTACTTCCAGCATTCAGCCCTTAACACTGTATCCACTATACCAGTACTTCTGAATGTAGCTGTGGTAGTGGCCTTGTTGATTTCCCCCTCAATGTACTGAGGAGCAGCACCATAGATACACAAATTCACACAGTGTGTATCCAAAAATGTACACACAGTAATGAGCTCTAACTCATACATTCTTCATTGTAGAAAACCTACAACACTCAAAACACCTGAGGGAAGCAATTGAAGAGATGTGTGGAACTGTCCCAACACCCATGTTGGTGGATGTCTGCAGATCCCTTAGTCAACAGTGTCAGTTCTGTATAGATGCCAATGGTGAACCTTTTGAGCATTTGGTCTAATGCATTAATTAATTATAACTGGGTCAAGCAAATGTAATTATTCTCTGTATGCCATATACAGTATATGTGTACATTATAGCATAAAATATTATAAAGTGTGTACATTTTCTTGAGATGCACTGTATATATAAATTATGGGGGGGGGGCACATAACCTCACTTTGTTTCTCTCACTTCCCTCTTTCCCATTGTCTCGTAGCCTCTTGTGAGGCTTGGTGAGCATCCATGTCCCACAGCAGACCTCAGGAGACTTCACAGCTCCAATCTCTCCAGACACTCTAGAGGAAGCCAGACCCCATGGACAAAGAGAGCTATATTGAAACAGTACTCAAGGAAGCAGCATCAGTGTGGATATTGTTGTACTGAAAAGCATAAAAAAGTGATGTAATTCAATCCTACACGTTGACAACAAAAGATTCACTTGGTCTAAAATTCTGGAGAGGGGCGGGTCAGAGGCTTGTTTTGAAATATGCAAGGAGCAGTAGCATATCTTGAGCTGTTATCTGGCTTTTGCTAATCAAAATACCCTGCAAATATGTTGGCGTGTAACTAGAAGAAATGTAAGGGCAGCCATCCTAGCTTGTGATAAACTGTGGAAGTGACATAGTTCTGAACAACGTATGTAATAAAGCTGGTTAGTTCAAAACTGGAGTGAAGAGTGAATTGTGTGGTAGCCTTTTCACTGCTGCATGAATATGGTGATAACCTGAATTGCTATATATATGTCCTCCAGGAACTTTGAAGGTTGGCATTCTGCTCTATATGATTAGGCATCTTTTTGCTGGCTCTCATAAAACGAATTTTTTTCCTCTTTAGGTAGATTGGGGTAGATTGGGGTGGTTTTTATTGTCTTACTGATATTATCTTTCATTGCATTCTGACATATAAAGCAATGCTGCTCCATTTAACCATATACTCTTGTATGCATTTATGTCGCCGGATGTATATGTAAACGCCTTGGAGTTTCTTGATCATGTTTCACGTAGTCATTTTAATTCCACCACATGGTAAATGTTCCTGGTCCATGTTTGACAGTTGCACTATTATTATCTTAAAATAAAAATTGGATACATTTTTCAAACTACTATAGCATTATTCTAGTTTTGCACAGTCAAAAAAGTTGCTATATTTGGAAAAGAATGTTTGCCTGTATCTTAGGATTGCAATATGATGATCGCCAACTATATTTCATTTCAGATGAATTATCACCTTTTACAATATTAATGAAACTCTTGTAGGAGAAATGAAATAACTCATGTTTAATTTATTGTGTGTTAGAAAAGTTCTGTGTATGCTGATACTGCCAAAAAGTTTTTGTTTTAGTGCTAATGCTTACCAAGGTTGGGGAAGGAGGGCTTTAAAAGTACTTTTCCTTTGCATTTATCTAATAAAGAGATTTGAGTTTCTATGAAGGCTGCTGGAGTCTGATCTTAAGTTTAGTCTTGATTGTGGTTGTCTGTTAATAGTTGCTACTACTGTATTGGTCAACGTGGGCAGGCATTTCACAACAAATGGAAAGATGGAATATAATTTAGCACAGATTTCTAAATGTATAAGTGGGAGAAGGGAAGAACATGTACATTTTGCCCAGAAATATTAGTTTGCTTTTGGCTTTGGCTGGGTGGGAGCACTTTTTGATCAGATGGTTTCAACACCTGGATTGATTTCACAGGAGTGCAGCACCTGCCCTTTTGTTCATAATACCTTTTTGATGTGGAGCAGATGTCCACCAAATGCCAGTCCCCCACCCCAGGCTAGTCTGTACATGAAAAGTAAAGAACAAAACCAAACGTGTGCATTGGTTTGTCAAGCTTACAATCTAGAACAGTGACTTTCAACTTTTTTTCATCTCGTGGCACTCTTGAGAAAGTGCTAAAATTTTCAGGGCGCACCCTCAGTCTCTCAACAATTGACAAGGTACACTGCACTGCTGGCCAGGGATTCACATCTCTCAGTGGCCCCTCTAATACATGACCTTCCCCAAAACTCCTGTGGTGCGCTTGCAGAGCATCTGTGTTACGTGCAAATCCCCTTTTCCCTTCCAAGTTGTGATTTTTATATCTAGTTATGTATTTTGGACTAAAATGCAGGCCTAAAACTTCTCTTTCAGGCCACAAAAGGAGTCAAATCTTAAGCTCACTCATTTCTCATGTTGTTTGTCAGTCTGGGAAGACTCATTTCCTCTAGAGACACTAGAAATGTCTTTATTGTTTAAGTCAATCACTGAATATGCAAACACCTCAAAGGAGGAGGACTTTGGCAGCAAAGTCTACCACCTATTGTTAACTAAATCACAGCCATTAAGCCACCTCCAGACTCCAAAATCCAGTAGCAACAGGAAGTAAGCTACTCCCCCTCCCCCAGAGTCAGGCGTTGCTGATAGCTGATCTCTGGACCCTTCCACCTTTTTTTTACATACTCCATGTTACTGAGCATGTGCACAGCTCTGGGATACTTCCGGTCAGTTTAGGTCAACTTCCAGGTCAAAGACAACTCTTATAAGAGAGAACTCAGAGCACATGCTCTCTCTCTCTGATTGCTCTCCTGCGTGAGTGGTCCTACATGGGACTCTTCCTCCAACTGCCCCCCCGGACAGGTAAATATATCTGGCATCTACACTCCCTCCCTTCTTCCCTATCCCTCCCTTCTCCCCCATCTTTAGTCAGCAACTGGGTTTAGCAGATTAAGGAACCCCTAAATACTTCCCTACACCCTATCCATTTCTGATTCCTTTTCGGATGCACCCAAATACATAGCACATGCAGCCACCACTAGCTAGGTACACTATACATAAGTACTAGAAATCTATACTTATCAATTATCCATGTGTATTATGTTTACCTTTGTGTGTTTTTGCAATAAAAATATAATCCTTTGATTGAAAGTTACCTTCCTCCCAGTCTCCTCATTAAGCTAGGCAAGGGATCTCTTTGCTTAACGCTATCTTGGTATCCAGCCTATGGTCCCAAAAGTTTCCAAAAGGCTAATATACTAATTCCCCTAAACAAAGCAGCCTTTTTGGTAACATCTGCAGCATACCAATGTGCCACGGCACACTGGTTGAAAATTGTTGATTTAGAATAAACATTCCAATATGTTGTTGAACAATCAATGTACACATTAACCCATTTCTACTCAGCCCACAAGTGTACACATTTAATCCTTGTTGCATATATGCAACTTTGGACAGAAAGGGCTTAAATAAATACAGAATCCAAGAACCAGGGTGCAAGCCAGGAGTTGAAGGCCAGCTGAAGGTGAGCCTGAAGGAGTGATAACTACATGGGGCTGTTTCTGTGGAGGTAGGAGGGAAGGAGAGGGCTTTATAATTGGTTTCATACATCTTCATGTCATAATTGGGGCATTGTGATACTGGAAGAGATGGCAAGGATGCAACAGAAATTAAAGACTTGAGTCCCTGGTAAATGGGGTGTGGGTGGGATCAAGGGAAAGAAGAGGATTTTGAAGAGAGATAATAATGTAACATGGGTAAGACTTCTTAAAATTTATATACATCCAAATGTATATGCGTACATAAAATATCATGTAGGATGATATGAAGATTGGCCAAACCAGGAAGGTGCACTTCATTTTACATAAGCTGGTGGGGGTGGATTCCAATACTATAAATGGCAAGCATTTGCACTTCAAGCATGAAAACAGATCCATTGATTGAAACTCTCCCTGAGACACCCCTCTAGCATTCTCAGATTTTATCTTCTCCCACTGCCAGTTATGGCTGTATGGCGTGAATCGGAGAGAAAATCACGTATGCTGGAAAACCAGATTAAACATCATCTCCTTCTACTATGCCAAAATTATGGGCTCCTACTCCTGTTTGTGACAAGAGGCTGGCAAAATGGCATTCTTCCCTTCTGCCTCCTGGTGCTGAATATACGCATACACAAAAGATCTAACTTGAGCACAGATTGGCCTGGCTGCGGGTGGCTCCTTGGATCTCCTGTAATTCTTGCACTGGGTGTTGGACCGTGACTCTGACTCTTGATCCATGCTATTCCCTTTCCATGAACATACACAGCTGCCTTAATACAAAAAATTGGTCTATCTAGCTCAGTATTGTTGACAATGACAGGCGCTCTCCAGTCTTTTGAGTTGGAATCCTGCCTAGCCTTACCTGAAGATGCCAGGGACTAAATTGAAATAGCCTTCATGCACTCTGCACCCGTGCTACAGCCCCCTCCCTAGAGCTTTCCTCCACAAGCCATTTATCTTCATTGCCTGCTCGACAGTTGCTTGAAACCAGAAAGCAGTAGGCCTCTCCTACCTGCTGTTTCCCCGATCTCTAGCAAGAACAGAGTTCGGAAACATGAACAAACCCAAAATAGCGGGGAAGGCATCCCAGTACTTGGTTTTACGTGCTCAAGGTTTGACAGAGTTGTATCTGCATACTGCATCGGTTTTGCTTGTACGAAACCCTTTTATTCTGAAAGTAACCTGAATGTTTCAAATATTCTGTTCTGGATTTATGTTTAACAAAGTCTTTCAAATAATGATCCAGGGTTTCTTTTCTGTAAGGAAAAAAATGATCAAGGTTCTGTCTGCTTTTCTGCTCAGGTTCACTTTGGATCCCTGCCCCTTTCTCAGAATAGAAGTCCTGCAAATATGCTAATAGGAAGGCTTTGTGTATTTTTCCAGTAGGAGGTACCCAAGCAAAAATAACATCCCATTTCAGGTGGCCTGAACTTGAACCTTCTGGCACTGAAAAAATGTTCTGGGGTCTGGGTGTTATGCTGCGTGAGTCATTTAGTGGTAAGAAAAACAATGGCTTTTTAACCAGTACAGGTCTGCTCCTGTGCCACTATGTATCCTTTGCCCCCATAAATTGGGTGAAGCTTGGAACCATTAATTCAGCTATACTGTCTGAGCTTGACTTGAAGAAAAAGCTGCTGTGTTCCAGTCTTCCAGTGCTACCAGTTTAAACACAGGAGGCTGCCTTCTATAGCCCTCGTGCCTTATAATAATGTTAATCCCCACGATGTGGGGGTGGGACACACACCAGCAAGCCCACCACTGCGGCAACACAGTCCTTGAAACCCAGATTCACCCCCATGTGTAGAGCGTTTGTCTGCATTGACAGACACTGCACCAGAGAGACTTGCAGCACAGTCCTAGGCACGTCTACTCAGAAGTAAATCCCATTAGGTTCAATAGAGCTTTCTCCCAGGAAGGTGCTTATAGGATTGCAGCCTTGGTTATCCAGCTTTCCAGAACATATGAGAGAGTCTACCTGGGTACAACATTTGTCAGTGCAGTTGGGAGTTCTCAAACTTCCCTCTGCTACAACCTACCTGTTTTGCGGTGGAGGGGGCCACGACCCATCTGGCACAGGGTCTCCACAGCCCTCAGAAAGCTTCCACCAAGTAACCAGAAGTCATGTTCATGAACCCAGAAGTAAACCATGCATGACTTTCTGGCTGCATCTGGAGGCCTGTAGAGGCCCAGTGAGGTCACCAATTGCATCTGGAGGGATCCAATTTGGAGCCAACCAGCTACAAGGGCAGGTGCAAGGACCTACCAGGCATCAGGTTGCAACCCACAGTTTGAGAAACCTTGGTATTTTATATAAAGCTCTTGCTTTAGATCAGAATGTGAAAGCATTCAAGAAAGTTGTCTCATGAGTATTTCTGCTCAGAATCCAGCATTCCCAAAAGAGCCAAGATGATTCTTATGTCTCACAAAGGACACTTGATGGAACTTTCTACTGACAAACTACAATTCCCACAATGCTAAAGCTCTGTGGATGGGAGTGGTACAGAAATGCTCAATGCTCTCCAAAGAAGGTAACTGGGAAACGAAGACATAAACATACTTGCCAGTGCCATGAAATGCAGACACGATGACTTTGCCAAGGTAGGATTCCTTTCTGGCAGAAAAATCTCTCTTCTGTAATTGCTAGTCAAAATCATGTGTGTGAAAGGGAAAAAAAATGGAAAAGAATTAAGAGTTCCAGGAATAATTTAGTTGGATGATTTCACAGTGCTGACACTTTACTAGTAAGCTGAGCAGGCTCTGATTGATGAGTTTTGAAAGCATGAAACTGGCGCCTCTGATGAGCTGGTGCAATGTGTTTGGGACTCGATGAGTCCTCTCTTCATAGCTAGAGAGATTACTGTATTAGGGCCCAATCCTATCCAGTTTTCCAGTGCTGGTGCAGCTGTACCCAAAGGGTGTGCGCTGCATCCTATGGTGGAGGGGCACTCACAGAGGCTCTTAAGATATGGGAACATGTATGCCCTTACCTCTGGGCTGCATTGCAGCTGCACCAGTGTTGGAAAGTTAGATAGGATTGTACCCTAAAGGTCCAATCCTATCCAATTTTCCAGTGGGGCGTGCACTGTGGTGGGCAGGCAGTCACAGAAGCCTTCTTATGGTATGGGAACATTTGTTCTTTTACCACGGGGCTGCATTTTGGTTGTGCTGGTGCTGGAAAGTTGGATAGGATTGGGCCCTTAGTCTACAGCAGCAAAAACCAACAGTCTTGTGGCACCTGAAGGACTAATAAATTCATCACACTTTAAGCTTTTCTGGACTAGAGTCCACTTTATCAGAGTGCTGAAAAGCTAATGCGACAGTTAGTGTGTAAGCAATAGGGTCCCACAAGACTTTTTTTTGGATTTCCTATATTCATGAACATTATATTGTGGGACAGGTGGGGGGGGAAGGATGCTTTTGAATCTTATATATCTTAAAAATGTGTTCCCTACTTTAAAGGATGTGGGGTCTGAAGCCCAAATCTTACAACTGTGAGAGATGTGGGAATGACTTTGTCAGCTGTACAGCTCTGAGGTACCATTTTAGGGCGAAGCATCTTGGGAAAGTTCGCTGTGAAACTTGTGAGAGGGATGTTCTGACTGAGAGCTCCCAGGACCATGCAAAGGTGAGATGATGTGTGTTGCTTGACCTTCATTCAGATGTCTGCTCACTGTTTTTTTTTATTATTCCTTATTTTTCTGAATCAAAGTAAATTATTAAAAGTTTATTGTAAATAAGCTGCTAATTAAGGGACCAGTCCTATCCAACTTTACAGCACCAGTGCACCCACAATGCAGCTCTGAGGTAAAGGAACAAAATACATTGAGGAGGTCTCTGTGACTGCCTCCCCACCACAGGATGCAGTGCACACCCCATTGGGACAGCTGCACCGGCACTGGAAAATTGGATAGGATTTATCCTAAGTCATATTAAGCACCTACTGTCTTAAAGCTACTTCTTATATGGCTTTTTATACCATATTATTATTTAATGTAGTATAGATTTGTACATTTAGACATGCAGTGCAATTCTACCAAATAACAGTAAAACAACTTGGGTTCCGTTACCATTGTGGTGCAGAACCCATTTTACCATTAAATGGCTGCAACTTGCATATCTAAAGCATTACAAGTGGAGTGAGTGTGAAGAGTTTCGGTTAAGTGGCACGCTGGTACCAGCCTTGATTCCATCTGATTTCAATGGGGAAGGCCCATTCTGACTTATTGTTCTTATTCCTACTCTGATGAGGCACAGATTGAGAAACAAAACATAGCAACAACTCCACTGGTGAAAGTTCTTCCTCTTTACTGACTTTGGTAATAAAGTTACTGATTAACCCCTGCTAATTGGGTAAGAGGCACTTTTTCAAGTGGGTGCTCCTTTTTTTAGCAGGGGGAGAGTAACTGGCCCACCTCACCCTAGCACTGTCTGTTCTAGTGGCTGACTGCTGGTATTCCTTGGCATCTTTTTAGATTGTGAGCCCTTTTGGGACAGGGAGCCATTTAGTTATTTGATTTTTCTCTGTAAACCGCTTTGTGAACTTTTAGTTGAAAAGCGGTATATAAATACTGTTTATATATAATATTTTACTAATAGGACTGCCATTATACTGCATGAAATGACATGCTCCAATGAGCTGTTGCATGTCAATAATGCTCTACAGCAGTTTCAATCAGCAGAATCAGTTCTATATAAGAGAATGGATGGTCACCAATGAGACATCAACAATGAGGCTGCACACTGAATTCCTCTTCTCAGCTGACCATTTTCTCCCTGTCTTTTTCTCCAAGTCACTCCCTTTTTTAATAACTAAAAACTGTCCACCCAGCTTCTTTTCCAACAAAGCTTCTTTTCACTGTTTAATCACCACTCTCCCTGCCCCTGGGCTGCTGCATGCAGAATACAGTACAGGTTGTGCCTTGTTATCCACTGGGGTTCTATTCTGGAACCCCCAGCAGACAAAAAAAAAATCAGTGGATACCAAATCAGTGGAAAAATAGCTTTAAAGACCCACTTCCAGGTTTCTTGCTCCTCCAGTGTGGCCCCACAATGCACTGGTATAGATGCTGTACTGCATTTAGCCACCAGATGGGGTGAATAATGGAATCTAGTGGAAAGAAATTATAATTATTTAATAGCGCGTAGGTAGGAAATTGGATTTTGATGCTTTTTTCCTTGTTACAAGGCATTTAAAGATGGACCTTGGAATCAGTGGTGAGTCAAATCAGTGGATACCAAGGTCCTACCTTTACCTTGTTCTTCTCTCACAGTACAACTTGCTTTTTAACAGACTGATCATGAAAAGATACTGACTGATCAAGGGAGTTGCTGGAACGTGACTCCTACGAGGGAGACAAAATTTGTGGCCATAGAAACATCTACATCCTGTAGAATGTGCGCCAGGCAGTTTGGAACAGTCCATGCCAGGGAATACCATGAGAAACAAGAGCATCACTTCACTGCCAGCAAAAGAGGTAACGTTGATATTTTGAATTCAGCTGGGAATTCACATTATCAGGCATCTCCCTGCTTTAAACCTTCCTTCTTGAAGTTGGCCTTCCTACCACTGTCCTTCCCATTTTCCTTGCTCTATTCTCTCTATTTCATTTCGTTGAGTTTGCCTGAAACTGTGACAAATGCCTACAGGAGGCCATCCAAGGTTGTGCCCCCTTCAAATAATAATTATGAAGAAATGATTCTTTTCTCAGCCTCTTTCCCCATGTAATCCAAGCAAGAGTGCTGAAAAAAAGATATCTTTGAATGAACTTTTGGATTATAATCCTCAGTGTCCCATTAAATCGTTCTACCAATCCATTAGTTCAGTGGTTCTCAAACTCTCTGGGAGAGTTTGAGAGCCACTAAGTCTTTTGGTGGGAGGGAGGAAGGCAGCTAAGGGGGCTGCAGGAACTGGCATTTACTTACCAGTCCCTGCAGCAGCCTCCCGGGAGTGCGGGGAGCCCTGTGTGACTGTCTGCAGGGCTCCCCGAAGCTTTGAAAGTGAAAGCGGAGCGACCGCGCCCCTCCTCCACAAAACTGGAAATGGAGTGCGATTGCTCCACTTTCACTTTCTGAAGGCTGGGGAGCCCTGCAGAGGGTCACACAGGGCTCCCAGCATCCCCAGGAGGCTGCTGCAGGAACTGTTAAGTGCATGCCAGTCCCTGCACCCCCCTAGTAACGCGATCCTGGGGATCGTGTCACTGCCTCCCCCTGCCCCCATCCCTTAAGGGGGCAGAGTTCAGGGTCCTCAGGCTGGGGTGTCACGATGCCCTAGTTTGAGAAGCCCTGCATTAGTCTCATGGTGATTGGTCCGGTACTGTGGTTGATACCATAGCTCTCCCACCACTTGTCCATCACTCCTGTCAGAAAATTGGTACCAGCATCTGTAAGAATTTCTAATTGCCAGCCTACCCTTGAAAAAATACCTGTAAGAGTATGAACGATAGTCTTTGGATACCAGTGAGGGCCTCTGCTTCTGGCCACCTAATCTACCAGAATAAGAACATACTGTTTCCTCCTAGCAGTCTTTTGTAGAAAAGGCCCAAGCTAATCCACTGCCGCTTGTTGAAAAGGTATATTCAAGGCAGGCAAAGGCTGTAGAGGAGCCTTACTCTTACCTTGAGCCTTATCTACCATTTGGCACACCATACATGAGCGAACGTAATGATTGACAGCTGCATGTAATCCCTCCCAATAAAACTGTCCTGGCTCCAGCACTCCCTAGTGCCAAGCTGCTGCTCCCCCCCCCCACTGGCTGAGCTGCCACCTCCTGCCTCCCTTCCAGAGGCCCAGGGAGGCTGCGCACACCCTTCCTGGCCCTCCAAAGGCCTTGTAAAGCCCTTGGACGGCCAAAAAACATCACTTCTGGTTTCATGGAGGAAACAGGAAGAGACATTTTTATGCCCTTGGAAGGCTGGGGAATTCTTCCCTGCCCTCAGAAAGCCTTATAAGGCTTGAAAACGTCATTTCTGATTTCCTCCATGAAACCGGAAGGGATGATTTTTCAGCCCTCTGAGGGCTTTACAAGGTCTCTGGAGGGTTGGGGAGGCAGCACGCTGCTTCCCTGGCCCTCAGAACACCTCTGGGCAAAAGGCCCTCAAGGGGCAACCTTCAGATTGGTGTGCTGGCTGACTGAGTGCTGCAGGAGGGGTGCTGCAGGGGTGGATAGCGGTACAGCACTGCCCCCCCCCCCCATGCTTGACACCCAGTGCATTTGTCTCCCTTGCATGTTCAGGTTTCTGCCATAACTGTAAAATAGAACTGGCAAGCTTTATACCAGCATCCAGCTCATCAGAACCCCAAAGAATTGATGTGTTGTGAAGAGAGGCAACAGGGAGCCTTGAGCCCTTTGCACAAAAGTGACCTAACAGTTCTTGTGCAGTAACATCTGTGCGAAACCACTGGGGTTTGACAGAAATGGGCCCTGCACAGCAGAAGGTAGTCGCTTGTTTAGGAACCTCACTCTGATATGAGGAGATGTCCCTTCACAGCAGGGATACAGTTACTGACTCTCTGACAGGATGGTTATACCTCCTACTTCTAGAAGTAGACTATATCTGAATGCCCAATGCAAGGGAGTGGCAACAGGATGCAGGTATCTTCTTGTCTTCTGTGCTCCTGGAGGCATGTGGGGGGCCAGTGTGAGATACAGGAAGCTGCACTAGATGGTCCTTTGGCCTGATCCAGCAGTGCTCTTCTTATGTACTGTGGTCACCTTCTGGAGTCCAGGGTCTACCAGAATCGGGTCAGTCTCTCTGAACTTCAGTATTGTTTAATGGACCTGAAGTATATAATAAGACTATACAACAGCCTCTGCTGTGAGCTTGAGAGGCAGGCAAGGCTCTGAGGGAAGGAGGCATTGTTGTAGGAGGGGGGACTGGAGGGACACTCAGAGAAGCTGAGGCTGAGGGTTGCAGCTGGGTTTGGGGTCTGCAGAGGGCTGGTGATGGCCCAGTGAGAGCCCTCTGCAGACCCCAAAACCAGCTGCAACCCTCAGCCTCAGTTTCTCGGAGTATCCTTCCAGTTCCCCCTTCTACAACAATGCCTCCTTCCCTCAGGGCCTTGCCTGAGTGGAGAATCCCAAGATCGGATGGAAACTTCGAACTGTTGTGGCATAGGCCAACCTGTGAGGCTTAAAAGACTGCTTCTTCCCCCCCTTTTTTAAATTCTTGTGCTCCGTTCCTAGAAGATTGCAGGCCTTCCTTCACACCTACCCCATTTAACCTTCTGTGACTATTAGCTAAGTGTCAGTGTGGTTTCTGGAACCCAACAGTATTAGCACTGAGGCCGCTAATCCCAAAGTGCTTTTAGCACACTTGCCTCTAATTCCTCCTTTCACTACAGAGAGAACACACTTGTAGGATGGGGTGATATTTTTTCTGGTTACAACTTGTGGTGGGAAGGATGTAAAATTTATTTATTTGAGCCCTCTTTGGAGGTTTCTGGAGCTGGCGATCTGCCAGACGTTATAAAATGCAACACAGGCCTGGGTAGGTTTGGGAGACGAATTTGACAACAATGCAAAGTAGCCATGAAACTTGAGAATTTTTTTCCATAAGTCCTTTTCAGGAAAACCTGTAATTTGCCTTGATTTCTCTCTGCACAGCTCAAATGTCTACTGGATTTAAGCCTGAGAACATCCTGGATTATAAAACACCAGTAGAAATAGAGAGATTTGTGGAAACAAAACTCCGACCCATCTCGGGCCCTGCAAGGCTAGCCTGTGTATCAGAAGTAGAAGGAATAATTGCTTTGATCAAAGAAGTATTTCCATTACCAATCACTCATATAATCAAGGTACTGATAATGCCATGTCCTATTTGAGGTCGATCACAATATGTTTATATTCCCAGGGCTGGCCTGTATGGGAGACTGATTGTCACCTCAGGAGGTAGAGTTGGTGGGAAGAGGGGAATCAAGAGAAGTGTGAAGGAGAGGCTAGAGCATATTTGACTTGGATTTGTAAAGGGTTAACATATGGGTGCTTATGACTTGCAGCAAGGAGTGGGTTAAAGGAAGGCACTAACTGTCATTCTGACAATATCCTATGTAACAGGGTGGTTCATATATAAAAGGAACTGATACACAAGATTGGTCTGATCTGGACATAGTTCTTTTTAGTGATGCCTTTGAAAGTTTAGATGACTGCAGAAGGAAAATTCCAGAAGTATTAGAAGAGTTAAGAAAAAGACTGATAAAATCTTCACTTGCCAACAGGTTAGAATTGAGACTTTTGAATTTATTTCTACTGTCATCATTTTTCCTGACTTCTCTGTTGAAAACACTTGGTGTAAAAAATACAAAGGGAAAAATGCCACTGATTATGTCTGCTACTTTGACTTCTAGGCTAATCATGCAGAAAAGAACTCCCTTTTCCTTGAGGTTCTATTTCAATTGTTATAAAGAGCACCATGGCCATTCATTTGATATTATGCCTTGTTATGACATGCTTGGGTCTACATTATCAACAGGTAAGATCTGGCCTGTGTTTGGGGATGAGGTTTTTATGCCTGAAATTCAATAATTTCTTGTAATTGAGACAGCAACATTATTTCCGCTAGCTTATAATCTATTTGATTTGGTTTAGTTAAAATATGAAGATAACATATACGGGTAGCCCAGTCTTACCTAAATCCCTACGTGATGATGCACCTGCACTGGAGTGACTTCTGCTGCATCCTGTGGGAGATTTTTGGCTGCTGGAGGTGTCCTTGGGATTAGTGGGACATTTGTCCCTTTGCCTTGGGGTAAGCCCCAGCAGCTGTTAAGTGGCAACTTGGACCTGCGCCAGTTCAATCGGTGGCGCAAGTCCTCATTGCTCTGTGAAGGAGCTCAGGATTCAGTGTGCACCACGACTGATTCTACCCCCTCCCTGGCTGGATCCCCCTTCCTCTGCACTCCTGTCACACCCAGTTACACCCACCCCCTCCCCATACAACCTCCTCCCCATCTCCCTTTGACCCCTCTGTGCAGATTTATCTGCTCCGGTAGGTGTCCATGGGACTGTTGGTGCATGGGAGACTATTCCACACTCCCTGCTGGCGGGCCTGTAGCGCACATTGATGGATGCTGCTTTGTGACAGCCATAAGGCAGCCTTTATGCGAGTAATTATCTCTAAAATGCTAGTTATGCCAGTGGGAGGAGGGGTTTAGGATTGGGCTGCAAGTCAGTGTTTTATTTCTTGCTTGGTATTAACAGGTTTAAAAGAAAGCTTTTACCACAAGCTCTATCTCTGCAGTGACAATGATACAATCCAGTTGTATGCAATGATCCTGTTGAAATACCAAGTTGAGTTTGTCAAGTCATCGCCAGAGAGGGTGAAGGACCTCATCCGTCTAGTCAAGCATTGGTTCAAAACCTCATTTGCAAAATCATCAGAGGAAAACAAGTAGGTTCTTAGTATCTAAATACATCTGAGCTCATTTCTCTTGCTTGTTTCAGATCATTATGTTGGTGTAAAGGTGCAATTGTTGACAGTGTTGCCTAGAGGCATATACATTTTTCCAAAGTTCTCCGACACCATGTTACAACCTCGTTTGTAAAACGTGGACAGCATAAATAGCTGGGGAAAATTGGTGGTCTTTTGGAACATGGCAGTGTTAAACAAGTTCCTGGCTACTAGTACGAGTACTACTGGAAGTTCTTGTGTGCAAGTTATAGATGGCCCATTAAATGGGAGGCTAAGATTGAGTTTAACTGAACTAGTCTCTTGCTTTTATTTGATGCACAGCTGTTGTGTTTAACCATTTCCCATAGAATCTTGTTAAATCTACTCTGTGTTTGTATGTGTTTAGGTTTCGCAGGCTTCCTTCCTCTTACACCCTGGAGCTCATCACTATCTATATATGGGAATTGGCTGGGAAACCAACCTTTTTCAGCTTTGTTCAGGGAATGAGAGCTGTTCTGAAGTTTTTAGTTCAATATCAAGATATCTGCATCATTTGGCACAAATATTACAGACCCAATTTTACAATTTTCCAAAAGGTGATTTTGAAGCAAACCAGGTAAATATGCCAATTTTATGTTTACGTCCATTTCCTTTAAACGGTGAATGCGTGTGGTAGTTGCAGTTGAATCTATATGAGCTTCTATCACTAATGACAGCTACAACTCATCATAAACCAAGCTAGTTTCCAGGTCACATCTTGACATACCCAAGATTCCTTAGAGGAGCGTGAAGCATCTGTTATATATCTAAAATATATTCACCTGCATGAAGACTCAGGCCAAATCCTATCAACATTCAATTAAAGAGACAAATCTCGGAACAAGATGCTGGATGGACATGGAAAGCTTTCAGTTCTGTGTTCAATGTTAACTATATATGGGAAAGCCAATTGGGTTAGATAAGGTTTTTCTTTGTGGAACAGTGCAATTAGATCTCCTAAGCCCATTTCTGTGAACATATTAAATTGCCTTTGCTGAGATACATTTAGAAGCATCAATACTTCCACTGGTTCAACAGTCATGATTTTCTCATCAGGATTATAGTTTTACAATGATGCCAACATTCTGACCCAGCTATAGCTTCCAATTCCAGGAGCTGCTTGGGGGAAAAACCATAAACATTTAGAGTGTGATATGCAAAACTGTCAGGTTGCACTGGCACTACCCATCACTCCCAGCAGCTCTGAAAAGTCTTGCTTTGTGGTGCAAGTTGCCTAGAAACTGTCTCAATCTCCTTTTTCTTAGCCTCGTAGAAGAGCCAGATTAGGAGTGACAAAAGCAACCATATGATAATGTCAAATAGAAAATTTGGCAGTGAAGCGAATTAGAAGGATACATGAAGTCAGAAGAGTTTAGTACTACAGTTTGACTGAGCGTGGGTGATGTGCAAATTGTGATGCAAGGGGAGAGGATGCAACTGTATCTTTCTAGTGCAAAACAGTAGTATTTTTGAATGCACAGTCAACTGATATCTCCATCTCAGCACATGCGTTTGTATGGATAATGCTGCTCTTTTTCAGGCCACTGATTTTGGATCCTGTTAATCCGACCTTCAATGTGTGTGAAAACAGCAACGCTTGGGATGAGGTCGCCCATGTGGTGCAACGAAGCCTCCTTAAGCCACTCTTTAATGGGGTGCGAGCAAAGAAGCCGTGGCTTTTTACAAATAGCTGGTGACAATCAAGCCTGTCCTTTTACATGTAAGAACTGTCTTCTAGTTTGGACTTACTACACTAGGAAAAACCTCATGTGAAGACAAAAATAAGAAGGGGGGACAAACAATATGTCACACACCTGCTGTGTGCAATGCAGTCTAATAGCTCTTTTGCAAAGCACTTGTGGAAAGGAGTGTTTGAATTGGGGAGGAGTGAAAAGGTAAAGGGAATACTGAGCTTTCTGCATGGCAGTCTCTTTTGCCTGGACAATATTCCCCACCACACAACTGGTTAAATCCCTGGGTGGTTGCAGGCTTGGGTTTGCAAGATCTGGACAGTTGGCAGGGGGGAAAGTAACTGGAGAGAGAGGATCGGGAAAATTCTTTCTCTTATGCAAATGTCCATCTCTTTGAAGTTGCTTGGCAAGGGCAAAAGGGTCCCCAGGGCTTCACTGCATGCAGCTGCAATAGAAAATGTCATGAGCTCCTCTTTATGGGTTGAATAATCATGTCCCAGTTAACATCCCCTTTTCAATAAACTGAACAAAAATCAAGCTGGGCCAGCACTGTCTAAACACCTTGCTAACTGCGTTGAGGGGCACCTTTTAAGGGGTGACTTATATTTAGGAGTGGGAAACAAACAGTCCCTTTTCACTCCAGCACAGTATATATATTTTTTTCCCAGTGGCTGTTCACTGGTATGTCTTTTATGTCTTTAAGGTGTTGAGTTCCTTTAGGACAGGGGAACCACCTCTTCATTTCTTTTGCTTTGTAGGCGACTCTTTGAACCTTTCTGTTGAAAAGCAATATATAAGTATTTTAATAATGATGTGCACCCATGAATATTCCCCAGAAACTTCAGCAACAAGCAAGGATGTTGTGGCACACATCCAGGGGTTCCTTGGTAGACAACTTGATGTGGAAAAGAATGTAATTTTATTACGTTTTGAGCATCATTCAGTACTGACTACTGTTTATTTCACTATGTATCAAAAAAGAACCACAACAACTACCGTTCCCCTCTATGGACACAATCCACTGGGATGTTCTTCCATGCAAGCTAGATTGAAACATTCCTGTGCAGCATTTAGTCATTTCAAAGGAGCCTGCACAGGAAAACATTGTGGATTGTGCTCTTTTGTTTGCAGTGAGAACTTCTAGTAGCCCATACCCATCGGCCAGCATTCTGATTTGTGCAAAGTGGGAGGGGCACACCAGTCTCTTGTTGGCGTAAATAATGTAATACACAATGGCGTCGCTAGGGGGTGGGGGGTGCGGGCCACACTGGGTGACGTGTGGGGGGGATGCACCCTGGGGGATGACGTGCTAAAATCATGGCATTAGGAGCTACCCCATCATGCCATACACTGTTGGATGCAGACTTCCCAGTGGAATGCAATGCAAAAAACCTGAGTGAACTTGCTCCTTTCCTTCAAAAGTTATGGCAAAAAAACCAGAAAGAAAAAATGAATGGATCCCTATGGAAAGAGAAAGTGAGTTGTATCACGCGTTTACTTGCGAGTAGGCATACTTGCCATAGTCCATCAGAAAGGGCAGGCTGAGAGGAATCCAACGACAACAGAATGGTCCTGATCCAATGAATGCAGCCCCCCAAAACACCTGAGAAGGAGATCCCATCCCTCCCAGCTGTGAGTATGTTGAGCCCAAAACAAAGCCACTTATCACGTATTTACTCGCGAGTAGGCGAACTTGCCTTAGTCCATTGGAAAGGGCAGGCTGAGAGGAATCCAGTGACACCAGAATGGTCCTGATCCAATGAATGCAGCCCCCAAAAACACCCGAGAAGGAGGTCCCTCCCTCCCAGCAGCGAGTCTATTGAGCCCTATGGAAAGCAAAGCAGCCTCATGGTCGTGTTTACTTGTGAGTAGGCAGGCATGCCTTGGCTGGTGGTCAGGCCAGGCAAAGAGGAATGTGAGGACACCAGAATGGTCCTCTGGTGCTGGTGATGGAGCTAGAGTGCAACAAATGCTCCAGAAGGCAGCCTCCTCCCCCTAAAAAGAACAAAAAAGAGGCTTGAATGGTAAGGGGAATGTTTTCTATTTTGCACTTGTGAAGCCAGGAGGGTCTTCATCTTGATCTGCTTGAAATAGAAGAACTTTAAACTGGGCACTGGGGAGGGATGAAAATCTCACTGATTGTTTTTGAGGGGTGTTAGTGCAGACAGACTACACAGTAAGCTCCATTGACCACTATGGGGCTTACTTCAGAGTAGACATGCATAAGCTTGGGCTCACAGGCTGCAATCCTACCCACACTTTCCTGAGAGTAAGTCCCATTGACCACAATAGCACTTCAGATTCACTTGGTGGAACAGGACTGGCTCCCCCTTATTTAATTATTTCTTTTATTTTAATATAATTATTTATTTTAATTTGCTTGATGATGTCACTTCTGGCCATGATATCACTTCCAATGGGTCCTGGACAGATTGTCATTCTAAAAAGTGAGTCCCAGTGCTACAAGTTTGAGAATTGCAGCTATAAGTTGTTAGTAAGTTGACACAGGTGTGTGTGTTTGTGTGTGTGTGTGTGTGTGTGTGTGTGAGAGAGAGAGAGAGAGAGAGAGAGAGACTCCACAAGTTTTCAAAATCACTAAAATCAGAATTTGGAGGAATAATACCAATATGTCATATATCAATCAATGTGTAATTTCATGCAGAACGCAATGAAACAAACCACATTGAAATATCTGTGTTCTAACAAAAGGTACAGCCAAAAAACCAGTGGGGGCAGGGGGATGGTACGTCACCACGCCCACCACCTGGGGCGTTGCCCCTCTCACTGCACGGGGTGACACACAGGCCTCCTGCGTGATGTGAATCCTAGTGATGCCACTGGTAATACACAGGGGTGCCACATCCATGAGACCTGATGGGTTATAGGCTGATGGGTTCTGAGCTGTCTGTGACAGATCAGGAAAGAGATCTTGGGGTGGTGGTGGACAGGTCGATGAAAGTGTCGACTCAATGTGCGGCGGCAGTGAAGAAGGCCAATTCTATGCTTGGGATCATTAGGAAGGGTATTGAGAACAAAACAGCTAATATTATAATGCCGTTGTACAAATCTACGGTAAGGCCACACCTGGAGTATTGTGCCTGAGGGGGGACATGATTGAGACATACAAAATTATGCATGGGAAGGATAAAGTGGATAGAGAGATGCTCTTTACACTCTCACATAACACCAGAACCAGGGGACATCCACTAAAATTGAATGTTGGGAGGGTTAGGACAGACAAAAGAAAATATTTCTTTACTCAGTGTGTGGTTGGTCTGTAGAACTCCTTGCCGCAGGATGTGGTGACGGCATCTGGCCTGGATGCCTTTAAAAGGGGATTGGACAAGTTTCTGGAGGAAAAATCCACTATGGGTTACAAGCCATGATGTGTATGCGCAACCTCCTGATTTTAGAAACGGGCTATGTCAGAATGTCAATGCAAGGGAGGGCACCAGGATGCAGGTCTCTTGTTATCTGGTGTGCTCCCTGGGGCATTTGGTGGGCCGCTGTGAGATACAGGAAGCTGGACTAGATAGGCCTATGGCCTGATCCAGTGGGGCTGTTCTTACATTCTTATGACAGATTGCTATAAGGAAACTTAGAATACAACCCATGGTTTAGTAACACAGCGAGCCTTTGCTTCCAGTTGCTGACTGAAGATAATTAATTTCTTGTTGTCATTTGTTGAGGAAACCAATATAATATAATGAGCAAAACTTCAGAAATAATTAAAAGTAACAGTTTATTTCCCTGTTAGGAGCAAACAGCACCTTGGCAGATCACTTTCCAAGTCAGGAAATTAGATAGAAGTTCACCTACCTTCACCTTACTCCGTAAACAATTTCTAGCTAATTCTCCTGCAAAAAAAGAAATATATCTAGATAGGTTTTTCTACAGCTAGGTTTATATTCTGTTTTGGGGGGGTAGAGGAGTGTCCCTCTTGATCATTTTTCAAAAATTAGTAATTACTGAAATTTTGACTTTATTTCATTGTTTCACAACAGTTAGGACCCAATCCTATCCAATTTTCCAGTGCCGGTGCAACTGTGCCAATGGGATGTACACTGCATCCTGTTTTGGGAATGCAGTCACAGAGGCCTCCTCAAGGTATAGGAACATTTGTTCCCTTAGCTCGGGGCTGCATTGCAGCTGGAAAGTTGGATATGATTGGGCCTTTAGGCTGCAATCCTATGTGTACATACCAGGAAGAAAGTCCCATTGAACTCAACGGAACTTATTTCTGAGTAGGCACACGTAGAATTGTGCTGTTGAAGTTGGGAAGAAAATTACTGCCCCTTTAATAGATACTTGAATAATGAGGAAAATATAAACTGGCAGGTTTTGCTTACTGCAGAGATATCTTTGTATTCACATATGACTCCCATATGAGTGAATTAATCTAATGTAAACAATTCTGTTGGCCTCGTTTTGATTATATCAAGCCATTGCCTTTAGTTATCAACTGAATCTTGCTGCTCTTAAAGAACTTATAAATCTAAGCTAAAATGATATTAAAATATTCTAAAAATTGCTCTTATTTGCACTGAATTTCACATTATCTAATGTCAGCTGTAGGCATTTCCTAAGCAGTGGAAGAGGAAGCACCCATGATTCATACTTCCTCTTTACACTTCCTGTGAACTTGTGTACAAGATGCCTGGGGTCCACATGCACCTGGAACTTGTGCATCTCCCCATAGGGAAATTTGAGAGCTGTACATTACACAGTATCCTGAAGATAAAAGGTTACTTCATGCTCATCTGGTTGATCAAGAATTGGTGAATTGCAGTCCAATCATACAAGCCTTTTTCATTGCAAGGGAGCTTTGCTCTAGCGATAGCTACTTAGAGCTAGGCTCATGTGATCATCATTTGAAGAAGTGGTGACCGGATCATTGTACAGCTGACTCAATGCTAAACCCAGTATTTCTTTTTTTTCTTTGTAGAACCGCAGCTCTTGTCCAGCTTTCCTTGCTTCTTCCAGTTCTCTAAGCGCCACTTGAAGCTCTTGTGAAATAATGCCTGGAGTTTCTTGCTCCTTCATAAGCCAGTCCAGAGCCATGTGACTTCTCATCTTTTCATCTAAGTTGTACTGTGAATAGTAGGAAATAACTTCCTATTCCCCCCAGGGCCCGGCAAAAAAATCAGAGTTAGTAACACATAACCAATAAGAGTGAACAACAAATATTGCAAAATCCAATGCATTTCAAAATAACGGGTTAAGTTTTGTTTGGAAATGTTTGGTAGCTGACCTGGATATTTCTGAACAGATGTAAGCAACTTATTCAATAGTGAAGGATACAGTGGAAAGATACCATTAAAAAATTATTATGATTTATTATTATTATTATTATAAAATGGACTTGAATGTAATTGCACTAACAGCCCAATCCTATCAGGCTCATTATGACAGCGTAAAACAGTTTCACTGTCATAACGGGCCAAATAGTAGTGTGACCAGTGGTCATTTTGGAGCTGCAGCCAGTGACTTGCTTTGGTGCATGTAAGCTGGTATGGGGTGGGGCGAACTGTGGGCCAAAAGGGGGTGCAACTGGGCATTGGGGGGGGGAGGAACAGGGGGTGGGAGGAGTGGATCTAGCAGAAAAGGCACATTCCAGATCTTGTCTCCACTTTGAAAACCTTAACAGCTTTCAAACCCCATTTTGAAAGCTGAACAGAGTTGCAGCATTCATGATACTACATTCTGGACAAGTGTACACCATTGTTAAAAAGCAATTGGAATTTGGGCATGCACTTAACCAGGTGGATATCTTTGACTCTCACTATGTTTTCAGCCCAGTCCTATGGTGGGGGGTGCAATCGGGAGAGTTGGGAGGGGAAAGAGAAAATATATTTCCTTACCCCTCCAGCAGTCCCTTGGCTGCCAATGGGTCTCCTCATACCTATAAGAACAGCCCTACTGGATCAGGCCATAGGCCCATCTAGTCCAGCTTCCTGTATCTCACAGTGGCCCACCAAATACCCCAGGAAGCACACCAGATAACAAGAGACTTCATCCTGGTGCCCTCCCTTGCATCTGGCATTCTGACATAACTCATTTCTAAAATCAGGAGGTTGCGCATACACATCATGGCTTGTACCCCGTAATGGATTTTTCCTCCAGAAACTTGTCCAATCCCCTTTTAAAGGCGTCCAGGCCAGTCGCCATCACCACATCCTGTGGCAAAGAGTTCCACAGACCAACCACACACTGAGTAAAGAAATATTTTCTTTTGTCTGTCCTAACTCTCCCAACACTCAATTTTAGTGGATGTCCCCTGGTTCTCGTGTTATGTGAGAGTGTAAAGAGCATCTCCCTATCCACTCTGTCCATTCCCTGCATAATTTTGTATGTCTCAATCATGTCCCCCCTCAGGCGTCTCTTTTCTAGGCTGAAGAGGCCCAAAGAGCCTATAAAGAGCTATGGCAGCTCTTTAGCTGACACAAGTCTGAGGAGACAAAGGGGGAGAGTCAGCTTGCTTTGGTGGGGATGAGATTGGTGCAAGTCACCCAAACCCCTGGCCTTCCTCCCATTCTGCCTCATTCCACCCACCCTGTTGACTCACTCCTGTCAATGCGCTTTCTTCTTACCACTGCTGTGCATGAAGCCTCCGTGGCACCTCTGGCTGTGGTACAGAAGCACACAGCTATACGTGCTTCTGGATTGCCATTTGCAACGGCTGAAAAGTGTGTTGCATTGCAGAACACTAGTTTTGACTAGTTTTAACTCAAAGGTTAGCGCCTTAAGTATGGGTGTTAGAAGCTCTGTTCAACAGGAAGCTGGACTAGATGGGCCTATGGCCTGATCCAGTGGGGCTGTTCTTATGTCCATGTTTAATTGCCTCCCATCAATGGGACTTTAAAATGCCTAGCTGAATTTGCTTATTTTAAGTAAATGCTGGGGAAAATGGATGCACAGTGGCATTTTAGGTGAGTACTTACTTGTCGAGAGCACTTTGTTTCACGCAGGGCTTTGAGACTTCCATTCCAATGTAATAGTTGAAAGACTATCATCAGTTCCTGTAGAACAAAAATCACTGCTTTAACACCAAATCATCTTTTGTTATGAGAAAAATAGTTGTGATTCGGTGTGCAAGTTGAATTTCCACACACCGAAGACACTGTGGTCAGACTGTTCTACCTGTATGCTAGAGCACTGTGTGAGAAAAGTGAAACTAAGGCTGCAGTCCTAACTACACTTTCCTGAGAGTAAGCCCCATTGAGCAAAATAGGACTTACTTGAGTTGACCTGGTTAGGATTGTGCCCTAAATAAATAAATAAAAATGTTCTTCCACTTGACCAAGAACTTGTTTGATTAAAGTACTTGCCTTTAAGAACTTGTTCTAGTCTTTGAGGACTACTTTTCAAAACTATGAAAGCTTCCTGTAATATGCCTTGAAAACCATCTTTAGGGTTTGTGCTACGATGTCGAACCAGAGCACATCCCAGTGTGAATACTGGAAGTGCAAACTATTATTAAAGCTCCTGATATTATTCTCAGGGTTATCTACGGGTGGGATTGGAGGTCAGGTACTGGCCCTGGGACTTCTGAGGCCTACCTCCACTGAACTGACCCAGTAACTGACTGACCCTATTCCATTTCCCACCCTCCTGCCAGCAATCTCCCTCCTCAGTTAGGAGCTGAGCTTATCACAGCCCAAGGCTGCACACATGCAAGTCACCAAGCACAAGGAAGAAGCATGAAGGTCTGTGAAGCAGACTCATCAACACCAGTGCTGTGGTAACTGCAGCAGGTGATGGTGATGATGAGCCTTAACAAGCCCAGCTGTAAGTGAAGTACTGAAAACTCCAGTTTCCATGCCAAACTTGGTGTTTGGTTTTTCTCTTCCCTTGCTGGAACAGAAGAAAGGTGGGTAAGAGAATGAGATGCCCACAGGGATAATCAAATCTGCCTGCTTATGATCAGCTCCAATTCCAAAGCATCTGCCTCTGTTGAGGTTCTTTTTCCTTTCCCTTGTGCCTTGGTAGGGGAAGATGTAATGTAATGAGCAGATCACTAAGTGTAAACTCCACAAGGCTCTGTGTTGCATTTAACTTTGGCTGATCATGACTATATGGCCTGCTGCTGCTACAAAAATTTCTACAGTTAGATGAAAAGAGAAACACCACATTAAACAAGAGCCACAGTTTGCTTCTGACTAAAGAATTCCATTATTTTTTTAAAAAAAGAACAAATGCAACACAAAAACGAATGTCCATACTCTTAGAACAATCCAAATTGTATTTATTTGTCTTAAATGAAATGCTTCCTTAATAAAATGTTTGCAAGTGTTTGCATAGCTACTGTTGTTGTTTGGTTTGTTGTTGGTTTGGGGCTTGCTCAATGTCAGTGTTTCTCAACCTGTGGTATGGGTACTACCAGTGGAACTTGAAAAGGTGACTGGTGGTGCTTGTGGGAACCCTGGACCCCTGCTGCCCAGCAGTGAGACCAGGAACGCAACACAACAAACAGTGGTAGGAGGCTCCAAAACATGTTTTCCCACTCCCCCAAAAGCCCTCCTGTCCATCCTGAGCTGCTTACTGGTGTTTATTGTGTCACATGTGGCTTCCCAACCCAAAAGAAACTGGCAATGATGTCATCACCAGTTAGTTCCAGTGGTACTTTGAATAGGTAAACCGTGTGAAGTGGTATGGTGGAGACAACAGACACTGAAAAAAATGCTTTATTGCCCTTGGTCCCACTTGGTTCTATGAGTTTTACTTTAAGGCAGGGGTGCCCAAAACCCAGCCCTGGGGCCACTTGCGGCCCTCGAGGGCTCCTAATGCAGCCCTCAGGGAGCCCCCAGACTCCAATGAGCTCCAGAGGCTTGCTGGAGCCCGCAATGGCCTGACGCAACTGCTCTCAGCGTGAGGGTGACTGTTTGACCTCTCACGTGAGCTGCGGGATAAGGGCACTGCTTGCTGTTTCAGGTCTGTGATGCAGTAGCAGCAGCAAAGGAAAGGCCAGCCTTGCTTTGTGCAAGGCCTTTTACAGGCCTTGAGCTATTGCAAGACCTTCATTCATTCATAAAAGTTTCATCTCTAATATATTCATTTATGTAAATTTATTCAAATTTGAAATGTAAATTAATTCAGCCTCCTACACAGTGTCAGAAAGATGATGTGGCCCTCCTGCCAAAAACTTTGGACGCCCTTGCTCTAAGGTAAGCATCCAATCTACTTTTCTTACCACAGCATCAGAGTTTGCAAGGGAAACATGAAGTAGTCAGCAAATACCCAATTCCTTCTACTAATCATATCATGCCATAATAATTCAATCACAATCATCACATTCAGAATTCCCCCCAAAGGAAGTTAATTGTAGTATTGTACACCAGTTTTATACATCACAGCAGATAACTTACATATGTGGCCTTTCATAAATATTTAGGGGCCAAGGGAGAGAAGGTGGAAGGCATGTGGTTAGAAGAAGAGGACCCAAAAAGGAAAGGTGTGTGGTCAGAGGAGGGAAAGTAGTACTGATGTGTGGGGCCAAAGAAGGTCCAGTAATACTTTGTGCCCAAGCATCTAGTGCTCAAACTTTCAACTTTAGGGATCCTGGACCTTTAAAATTGTGTAGGAGCGATAATTTCAGCAGGTGCAGCTTGTCATCTGTGGGATGAAAAGTTGCACCTGCTGAAATTCTCTTTTCTATACACTTGTTCTCTTCTATACACTTTAAAGTTGAAAGTTTGAGCACCCCTGATCTAGAGAAACCTGGAGAGGAAAAGAGACCCCCCCCAGGTGATTTCTTAAGGCTGCAACCCTATGCACGCTTTACCTAGCAACGGGCCCCACTGAACACAATGGGACTTAATTCTGAGTAGACATGCATAGAATTGCACTGCAAGATTTACAGAGAATATTACAGTTAGATTAATTTTAAAATAAACCACATGCTCAATTACACAGAACAACTTCAGTGATCTCAAAATCATAAAGGACTTGACATAATGTTCAAACAATTATTGAAGCTTACTAAGGACACCTTGCGATAAATGACACCCTGCGTGGTTTTCATTGTTACCTTGAGGTAGTCAGAGAAATGAAGAAAACCATATGGAAGAGTTTAAGAACAGAGATAGCTCTTGCTTTCAGAGAGCAGTATCCCAAGTTGCATTGTCATGACTAAGGAAATTGAAATCAATTGGATTTCATCATGATTAACTCAATTTAGAATACAGGCCATAGCAGTTTGGGCTATTATGATGCTTGTGTGAAGGGGACAGTGTATCTGAAATAAGCCTTAGACAGACTGGAAAGGGTCCAATGTTCCACTTTGTGAGCAATGCAAACAGTCTGTCATTTATTTCAGAAATAAATTGATATCCTCAGTTCGGATATTCCACTCTTATACCAACAGGCAAACTTTCTTGGTCTGCCTTTCATCAAACACAAGAAAAACAATTAACAAAAGCAAAATTGGTATTGTTATTCTTCAAAAAGAAATTTGTTTATTGGACGGGTTTTTAAATATGACTTGGATAGTTTAGGGGGCGACGATGTCAAGAAGTATCAGCTTGGACTGCTTAGCTAGTTTTCCAGTATATGCTAAAATAGCTGTGGGGAAGAATAAAAGGCAACTGCTCTCCAACTAGAATCTAATTTGGAAAATGCTGTAGAAGAGGAAACTGGCAAACCAGATTTTTGAACAAACTATAGAAGGGCAAACACCATCAATTTAGTTACTCACGAGAGCCCATTTTTCACAGTTGACTAATAGACTAATTTAAGATGCCACTTTCTTTATATTTTACCTTATTTTCATAATTCTATTGTGGATTTTTGTCTCCATTTTCTTAGGCCAACTCACATGGCTGGTTCTGAAGCTGGAATTCAGCACAAAGTTAACTTTTAAATTCAGTTTTCATGTGATGCATTGGTCCAGGTTTGGGGTTTAACCACCTGTCCAATTCAACAGACACCAGTGAGACCATACTGTTTTTGGAACCAACTGAATCTTTCAAATACTTTTAAAACTTTAACCCATTTCTGCCCAGCCCACAGGTGTACACATTTGGTCTCAGTTGCGTATATGCAACTTGGCTTAAGAAATGGCTTAAGAAGGTAAACTGAGTGGGGGGGGGGGAGAGAGAGAGAGATATGAAGGTCATTCCAGAGCTAGTAGCAGCTACAACTATAATCTAAATTCATTCCCAAACCTTCTGCCTGCCCCATCCCCTATATAGTGGTGGTTTGATACTTTTTCTTTATGTCCTTCCTAGTTCCTTAGAATCTAGGTTCTAATCCCAGCCTAGCCTTGTTAGGAACAAAAGTGAAATGCCCTACTGAATCTTGTTTGTGTAAAAATAACCAAAATGTGTAAATTATTTTACAAGTCACCATTTTGTGACTGTTTCCGTCTCCCCAAGCGGCTTTTCAACCTCTTCATAAATGACCTGGAGACAGGGTTGAGCAGTGAGGTGGCAAAGTTTGCGGACGACACCAAACTTTTCCGAGTGGTGAAGACCAGAAGTGATTGTGAGGAGCTCCAGAAGGATCTCTCCAGACTGGCAGAATGGGCAGCAAAATGGCAGATGCGCTTCAATGTCAGTAAGTGTAAAGTCATGCACATTGGGGCAAAAAATCAAAACTTTAGATATAGGCTGATGGGTTCTGAGCTGTCTGTGACAGATCAGGAGAGAGATCTTGGGGTGGTGGTGGACAGGTCGATGAAAGTATAAACCCAATGTGCGGCGGCAGTGAAGAAGGCCAATTCTATGCTTGGGATCATTAGGAAGGGTATTGAGAACAAAACGGCTAGTATTATAATGCCGTTGTACAAATCTATGGTAAGGCCACACCTGGAGTATTGTGTCCAGTTCTGGTCGCTGCATCTCAAAAAAGACATAGTGGAAATGGAAAAGGTGCAAAAGAGAGCGACTAAGATGATTACGGGGCTGGGGCACCTTCCTTATGAGGAAAGGCTATGGCGTTTGGGCCTCTTCAGCCTAGAAAAGAGACGCCTGAGGGCGGACATGACTGAGACATACAAAATTATGCAGGGGATGGACAGAGTGGATAGGGAGATGCTTTTTACACTCTCACATAATAACCAGGGGACATCCACTAAAATTGAGTGTTGGGCGGGTTAGGACAGACAAAAGAAAATACTTCTTTACTCAGCGTGTGGTCGGTCTGTGGAACTCCTTGCCACAGGATGTGGTGCTGGCGTCTAGCCTAGACGCCTTTAAAAGGGGATTGGACAAGTTTCTGGAGGAAAAATCCATTACGGGGTACAAGCCATGATGTGTATGCGCAACCTCCTGATTTTAGAAATGGGTTATGTCAGAATGCCACATGAAAGGGAGGGCACCAGGATGAGGTCTCTTGTTATCTGGTGTGCTCCCTGGGGCATTTGGTGGGCCGCTGTGAGATACAGGAAGCTGGACTAGATGGGCCTATGGCCTGATCCAGTGGGGCTGTTCTTATGGTTGGTCCTAAGGCTATGGCAAGAAGCAGAAGCAGAAAAAGTTTGGCTCTCAGAAGCCTGAAGTCTGCCCACCCTCTGAAACTGATGATGGTACCTGAAATTCCAGCATTGTTTTTCCCATGTTTGATTCCAGCATATAATGATAGGCTCCAATACTTGTGCTTGGATCATCTGCATCATTTAAAGTACCCTTTAGCAGGAAAAAAAGAGAAAATTTTCTTCATTATATGGACACATAGAAATTTTAAACCATTTTGACATCCTCAGATTATTTGTTTTGTGCTACATTGACAAAATTCTGATCATTTGAAGCTCATGACGGACCCTCTGGGAATTTGTGTAGACCTCTCTGCAAGAACCTTTTGTAGTGATGATGCAGGGTATAAAGTTTAGAAACAAATGCTGCTATTATTATTATTATTATTATTATTATTATTATTATTATTATTATTATTATTATTATTATTATTATTTATTAACAGTATTTATATACCGATTTTCAACTAAAGTTCTTAAAGCGGTTTACAAAGAAAAATCAAATAACTAATGGCTCCCTGTCCCAAAAGGGCTCACAATCTAAAAACTCCTAGTTTAAAACTGGGCATTTCTAATGGTATCTTCCTATGAAAAAACGGTGACTTTCTGCATCGTTCATGTCTTCCTTGGGTCATACTTAATGAAGATTTTCAACAACTGTGTTATAATTCAGTAACAAGTGGGGGCTTGGCTGGTCCAAACCAGTTGGGGTAAGTCTGGCTTCAGTTTGTAGTGCAGAGTAGCTGTCTGAGACAACAGTTCATTGAACAAGTGGCTCTTCTTGGTGTATGAAATATGTAATTTGGCCTTTTTTTAAATTTAAATAGCTGCCAGAAGGGATGGGGAAGATCAAGATAAGGACTGCTATGAGATAAGGGATTTTAATCCTTTGACCCTAGCATAGTCCAAATACAGATTGATGTCCTTATGGATGCTATTTTCTCCAGCCAGAGAGCTACTATTGACACCAATGGAGTTTGTCTCCTGGGGCAGCCTTGCTAATCAGGATACTGGAGGAGAAGGGGCAAAGTTTCCCCAGCCTGTGCTCCTGATTGCCCCTCCCTCCAGAAGTATAAGATTACTGTCATATCATAAAACTATACGATTAATGTCATGTGTGACATTATGACCCTCACACAATGATTTTTGGAGTTGCAGTTCAACACAAAGTGATTCTCACGTTGTTTGCACATGGCAAATTAGCCTTGGTTTGGGGCTTAATATCTGTCCAGTTTGATGAAGAGGCTGGACTGGAGTCAAGGGGCAGAGAAGCACTCAGACCCAAGAACAGCCTGCTCCTCCTTAGGGAGGCCTCCCTTGTAGTGTCTGTATCTTAATGCCACATTCAGTGGATCAATACAACAGCATGAAATAGCCATTTAGGTGGAAGGTTTGGTTTCTTGCCTCAAGCTTTATATACAGTTTTCTTTTGTGGGGGAAGGGGGGAAACCAATCTCTAAGGAGAATACTTTTTTGGAAGTCCCTTCTTATCATCCTTAATGTTCTTGGGAAGCTCTGCAGAGCTGAACACCACTCTATACACAAGACAGTTTCTTTTAGCAGAAATGTCAGCAAATTTATAGCTTTTGAAATGCAGTAACATTAACACAAGGCTGCTGAAATATTTATGCTGGCTTTTAAATATCCCTGAGGACATCTGCCCAGAACTCTGCAATTCTAAGCTTTTACCTTTAGAAAATTTCCATAAAAAATGATGAATTGCAAGAAATGAACCTTCGTTTTTGAAATCACAGCTAAATAAATCATGGCCCATTTTCCCAAACTTATGTAGATTAGCATTGTCCCTCAACAGGGCATGGGACTCATAAAGCTTGCAAAGAAAGGATTCCTTTCATCCATAGATCAGATATACTGTATTCCAGGCCCTCTCCACTGCTCTGCAAATACACCTAAATTATAGCCCCTCCTCCTTTCCTATCTTCCCCCCTACCCCCAGAATCTCATAAGGGAGACTTTAAAGTGAAGAGGAACAATTTCAAATGATACATCTCACCAGAGGTCTGCTACTCTGAACCCTCTGCCCAAGTCATTTCATATCTTCTTCTCCCTCCTTATCAGCCATTCCGTCTGCAGCGATAAGAGGATTTCATTAAACTACCCGAAGTCTGGGGACATGGCTCTGACTTAGCCAGCACTTTTTACTTCTAAGAATGTTGCTGTGTATCCTTCCATGGATTTGCCAAATGTGTCTCCTGGACTAAAAAAATTTTTGTACTACCAAAAGACTTCAAAATATTACATCTGAGAAACTTGTTTGCAGATATTACCTGCTTGCAGTAAGATATATTTTTGACCATCCTAAAAAACCTAGTTGCTTGGCTTTTCGCCAGGATAATGGCAATAATGAGAAAATCAACCAGATTACTCATTTGAGGGGTATTTTATTTATAATTCAAGGGAAAAAATACTTGGAAAAAAAGCCAAAGGAATTATATAAAGTGCCTGAAGGCAATAGGCCAGTAAATGCATGAGCTGTGTGTATGGCAATTGATTGCATCTAGAAATTAATTGCCTTGTAGACATATTTGGAAGATGTATTAGGGAGGTATTGTAGGCCAGTGGTAAAGCAAATGTTTTGCATAAAGAAGGTCCGAGGTTCATAAGAACATAAGAAGAGTCCTGCTGGATCATGCCAAAGGCCCATCTAGTCCAGCTTCCTGTATCTCACAGTGGCCCACCAAATGCCTCCAGGAGCACACAACAGGATGTCTGTATCCTGTTGCCACCCTCTTGCACCTGGCATTCTGAGGTAGCCTACTTCTAAAAACATAGGGTTGCACATGTCCATCATGGCCTGTAACCTGTGATGGACTTTTCCTCCAGAAATCTGTCCAAGTCCCTTTTAAAGGCATCTAGGCCAAACATCATCACCAAATCCTGTGGAAAGGAGTTTCACAGACTAATTACATGCTGGGTAAAGAAATATTTTCATTTGTGTGTACTAACTCTCCCAACACTCAATTTTGGTGGATGTCCCCTGGTTCTGGTGTTGTGGGGGGGGGGGGGAGGGGGGAGCACATCCGTCTATCCATTCCCTGCATAATTTTGTAAGTCTCAATCCTTGGCATTGCCATACAGGTTTAGGAAAGACCCATACAAAACTTCTGCCAGTGAATCAGGCAGAATCAAGCTATATGGAAAAAGCATCCAAGTCAACATATAAAGCAGCATTCTACGTTTCCTTCCTATAATGCAGGGGTGTCCAAAGTTTTTGGCAGGAGGGCCACGTCGTCTCTCTGACACTGTGTTGGGGGCCGGGCAAAAAAAAAAAAAAGAATTAATTTACATTTAAAATTTGAATAAATTTACATAAGTTTACATAAATGAATATATTAAAGATGAACTTATATGAATGAATGAAGGTCTTGCAATAGCTCAAGGCCTATAAAAGGCCTTGCAAAAAGCAAGGTTGGTCTTTCCTTTGCTGCCACTGCTGCCTCACAGACGTGAAACAGCATGCAGTGGAGGGAGCCCTCATCCCACAGCTCACACAAGAGGTCAAACAGTCACTCTCATGCTGAGAGCAGTTGCGTCGGGCCAGTGTGGGCTCCAACAAATCTCCAGAGGCTCATTGGAGACTGGGGGCTCCCTGAGGGCCGCATTGAGAGGCCTTGAGGGCCGCAAGTGGCCCCAGGGCCGGGGTTTGGGCACCTGTGCTATAATGGAATGGAACCTTCCAAATCTAGTTGCTAATGCTTGGAACTGCAAACCTTTGTTGACATTTTTAAAGTTGTATGGAAGTTTCTTATTGGCATTTAACATAATACATTAACAATGTTAATATATTCCTGTTTATAGAACAATTGAAGGCTGTGAACGCACTTAAATTTTGATAAATCAATAATGTGGCAAGGTACTGATGATTTTTTCCCTAGCATACTAGCTTGAATTGGCATTGTGTTTAAATTCATAAAGGGTAACTTCCACAGGTATACCATGTGTAGTACACATAGAAATCTGTATCCATTGGTAAATGCAGCCATTTCCGCAATGGAACTCAGTAGCTGATGACAATGTACAACAGTGCTAAACCAACAGAAAAAACTGCAGCTAACCTCAAATGCAGATGTTAGCAGTCTGATTCGGTTTCGGTATATTTAGTGACAAAAGCTCCCTGCCAACTCATTTCCTTGCCAGAGGCAGTAACATAGTAAAGAATAAAAGAACTGAAACGGAGATACAGGGAAGTGAATTGAAGGGCTAGGATACTTTACAGCATGGGTTTAGCCTTGGGGCCATGGCTGGCTTTCCTTATATTTTATAATTCACTTGAAGAATGTATGTGTTCCTTGGGGGATATGGCAGGATGTAACTAGGCTTTTCTGATCATTTATCTTAATAACATTACTCTTAATTGATGCATTAATGTATGTGTGAGAGAAGGTGGGGTATGAATTTTTTTTTCTTTTTTTGAACCAATGTCCTAACTGATGAATGAGGCAACATTTCAAGTTTAGGTAGAGAAAGATAAGGTATACCCAGGCTATATACAATGAACTAACTTTTTTTTCTTTTTTATTTAATATACTGAGAACAGAATGGCTAAAGTTCAGGTGGTACCTCAGATGGTCTGCTATTCCCATTTCAAGTGAGCCTTTTTTCAGATCGTGATTGGCATATCTAGCACAGGGAAACACATTAGGTTGGACCCCAACTAGTATGAACAGAATATGTTCCATGGACATTCTGCATGCACAAAGGGGGAGAGATAATTTTCATAGAGCCTTCCCTTTGCTTGAAGCCCCCCAGCTCCCAGAGACCCTTTTGAGGCATAGGGGACTGCAGAGGGAAGGGGGAAATGGATGAAAATTGCAGCTCACCCCTTGCACACTGGAGATCCTGGTCCCTGTGCTGCCCAGGGCCAGAACCACAGTGCCGTTCCCTCCGACTGAGTTGAATGCCCCCCCCCACTGGGGGCTGTCTGAGGCCTCTGAAAGGCCTAAAACATCACTTCTGGTTTTTGGCCAAAAACCAGAAGTGTGCTTTAAAGGCCTTCCAGAGGTCTTCAGGCAGGCAAGGAAGGCCAAGGGAGGGAACGAGGAACGAGGAAGGCACCGCCACCCCCGCAGGCATGGTGCCCTGGGACATTTGCCCTACTTCCCCCTTCCCAGATACCTTTTACAAACTGAATATTTACCTTTTACGAAAATATTTGCTGGGATCCAACTGATTGTGTCCAACACATCTCCCCACTCATTGGACCTGCTATCCAGTTCACCTCTTATATGCCATGGTTGGGTTTGTAATCTTTCTTTAAGCATTGGGCTAGGACCTAGGTGATTTCTGACATAAGCTGAATGGGTGGGCCATTCCTGCCTGTGACCTATCCACAACAGTGTTTAAAATATTTCACATGTTGATACTTATTGGTAGTATACTTAGTATGTAGAGTTATTTAAATGAAGAAGAGTTTGAAAGGAGGGCTGACTTTTTGAATGCAGGGTATATCATTTAAGCATACCTCTTGGGGAGAGGTCAGTCCAGGTTAACCACTTCCCAGACAACTTCTAAAAGTTTAGCCTTGACCCCACCACCGGCATAGCAGGCTTCACATGTGAAGGGGGTGAGGGTCAGAAAAGAGACATTAATCATGGTGGCAGAAACTCCTCAATGGAGATACTGTTGTGTGGAACCTTTACATTAATCATTTCCTTACTGTTCTGTAATTTACCATAAATGCAGCTGATGACAACTCGCAAAACTATGTATGGTACTTACACTAGTTGAAGAAACTGCTTCCTGAACACTCTCCATAATGAATTCCTTTGTGATTCTGCGACAAGGCAGTTCATTGAAGAGGGAATTGATCAGCGCCACTTTTGCGGCATCCCGCCTCGCTTCAGCCCTGCTCAAGCAACACTGAAAAAGATGGAATTTTAAGACCCTTGGAAAACAAACTGCCCCTCCTCAAAGCATGAGTTTTCTTAAAGCTGAAAACAGATAAGAATTCAAACACAAGAGATGATCTCAGTAATTATCAGAAACATCTACACTGGTAGTCTCTATAGACAACCTCTTGAAAACTGTGTTCGTTAGTAGTGAACAAATGCAATATTTGCAGACTAGCTGTGTGTGTGTGTGTGTGTGTGTGTGTGTGTGTGTGCAACTCATGATTTGATGGACGCCATGAAAGAGATCCCAGATAGGCACATTCATAAGGCTATCAATGGCTTTTTGTAGTGCATCAGTGAATACCAGTTGCTGGGAGATAACAGCAAGGGAGGGTTATTGTCTTCATGCCCTGTTTGTGGTCTTCCCAAAGGACCTAGCTGACCTCTGTGTGAAATGTGATGCTGGATTACCTGCACCTTTCGGTCTAATGCAAGAGGGCTCTTTCTTCCCCCTTCAATAAGGAATGAACTAGTGGGACTTATTTCTGAATAAACACTCATTTGATCAGGCTGTACAGTATTTCATAATTCCTACCATATTTGTTTGAAGAAAACAAAATCTCAGAAAAAAAAATTTCACCTTCTGTTGATTGCCGCAAAAGCTGTATTAAATGTATTTTTAAAAAGCCCCTATAACTAGCCATTCCTTTGTCTATGAATATGACACCTGAACAATCCGTGAGCAATTCCATGCACCTCTTTTATAACTTTCCGGAGGTGCCTACATCAACATATCTGAACATACACTTTTATGAGTTTCAACCTTCTCTTGTGGGTTATATGAATGTTTACTTTTTCAAATTCCAAGACAAAATTCAGACTTGTATGCTTTTAATAATAAACGTTATAATAGAAACCAATCCAAATAATTTGGATTTAAACCATCTTTGCAAAGACTAAACCCAGTAAAAATGAGATATAAAAGAAACTATTTATTTTAAGTAAGAACAGCACAGCAGCAGATCAAAGAGTCTGCATGAACTTAAAAGCAAATGGCAAATCTTTGCAGAGCAAGAGATTTACAAATCAAGAAATACAAGAATAATTCTTACCTCTTTCTGAAAGCAATTGGAGACACAAAGGCTTTACTAAATTGAGGATTACAATTTAAGTCCTTGACACAATTTTCTCCTGCAACTTTCTTAAATTATTTTCTTCTCAGTATAAAAATCATTTTCATTGGCCCCAAGAGAACAGTACTATATGAGAATTGTGTGAATTGGGGGCAAAAAAAAGTTTCTATTAAAAACTCAACCTCTGATTTTTGTGCAGGCAAAGATGGCTGCAAGGATAACAAACTCTGGGGGTGGGGGGGAGAAAAAGTGAAAAGTTTGACGCATGATGTAGTGCGTCATTGTGTAGTGAAGATTAAAGTAGCACAACAAACTAGCTACGCAAGTAAACTGAAATGGTGCGTGTGAAACTAGACCTCTTTTGCAGCCACAGGAATTGCTATACATACACAGCACATGCCTGGCTCCCTCATTCATTTCAATGGATGGCAGCCTGAACACATCAAAGTGAACGTGCAGCTCTGAATCGGGACAACGAGGCAATAATCCAGTACCTTAATACTAAATACTCAGGGCTTTCCCACTGCAATGTATGCAATGGCTTGCACTGTGCAAGCTGCCCACTGGGCCCAGTTGTGTACTGGAGTGGCATCAGGCTGTTGAATATGAACAACTGTTCATGGAAAATAATTTTCAAGCAATACAGGTTTGTTCTATGAAGCAGCATGATTAGAAAGACTTCTAGCCTTTCTGCAGAAATAAGTGGGGAAACTCTTGCTTTAGGGCAGCAGCGGATATACCATAGACTATCAGCCCAATCCTATGCATGTCTACTCAGAAGTCAGTCCCATTTGAGTCGATGGGGCTTACTCCTAGGAAAGTGTGGATAGGATTGGGCTGTGAGATGGGCAAAAGCCCCAGGTGTTGGCCGCTAGGACCCCACAGAAACCTCTCTGAGGCTCCTGACGTGGGCGGAAACTGTGTTTCCAGTTTTCCGGAAGCACAGTTTAAAGTGTCGGGAAACCTAATAGAGGTTTTTCCCCAATGCAGGTGGAAGTCACACGAGGCTCTGTGAGCCTCAGGTGAGTGGGGGGGGGGGACTTTTTGAGAGGGGGGGCGGTGACAACCCATGGGGACGCCATTGCGGACCTTTGCCCCGGATGCAGGACTTGGGAGGTCAGCTGCTGCTTTAGGGTTTTATCAGGGGTCAGAATCTAGATCGGAATCTAGAAGATAATAGTCTAATAGAGGCTCTGGAGGTTAATACTGTGTTGATGATGGCTAATGAACTGGCTGCACTCTTCCTTAATCAGCTATTATAATCACATTTTGTCTGCAGAAGGTGAATGTTCATTAACAAACTAGTAGAATGGTGGTGGTCACAGAAGAGATGGTAAACAGCTATCAGGCAAAATCAGTAACAATGATCAGGTAGGGCATGATCTAGGCAAGCTTAAGTATAGCTGGATTGTGCTTATATACACCATAAGGTAAGTAACCTAACTGAATTTTACTATTTGTATGTAGCATTTACTTTGAGTTTTTAGCACTTATTTGACTTGCAGCTCAAGCCTGCCTAACTCCCTGTGTGCTGATGCAGCTGTGTCAATCGGGTGTGTGTTGCATTGCACAGGGGAAGTGTTAAGCTGCAGAAGTCCTCCCTGAGGTAAAGGAACATTTGTTCTTTGCTCTAGAGTAAGCCCTGGGTCTTACAGTCCTGCTGGATCTACTCAGACCTTACTGTGGCAAGTGGACCTGGGAAGGTGAATTTAGGGGATAGGATATCAGCAGTGCAGCTGTCACCAATACTGCCCTAGGGTTCAGAATGCCTTATATGGCATACAAATGTCACTTCCAGTTTCCCGAGAGAAACTGGAAGTTATGTTCTTTCAGTCAAAACGGCCATTCTGAAGCCCGCAGAGGCAGTGGGTGGACACTGTTTGATGAATGGGTAACCGGAGTTGCATTTTTATCTTCTTCATTTTGTGTACTTTCTCTAGAACAGGGGTGCTCACACTTTTTGGCTCGAGAGCTACTTTGAAACCCAGCAAGGCCCAGAGATCTACCAGGGGGGAAGGAAGTGTCTGACAGACACCCCCTTTAATGTATGGAGCCCCTGCTGGAGTCTAGTCAGTTTCGTCAGTTTTGTTGCTGCATGCCTGAAGAGCAGCTAAAGTGTCAGTTTCAGTGTCAGTTTAGTGTCAGCTAAATATGTCAGTTTCGTCTAATCACTAGACGAAACTGACATATTAACAATTTGGAGAGACAGGGCTCCGCGATCTACTCATTTTGCCTGGCGATCTACCGGTAGATCACGATCCACCTATTGAGCACCCCTGCTCTAGAATGAGTTTGGAACACCTTATATATGCTGTGTTCTAAACATATTCTATAATACTTTGAAAAGTATATGATCATGCTGAAGAAAATTATTTGTGCCTTAAAATGCTTCTGTGTTGTGCTTCTGTGTACTAGAACATCACTGCCTAAATCCAGCCCAGACTTACTGAACTGTCCCCTTCTAAGTAGAGCTGCCCTGGCGTCTGTTTTGGCACAATTGTGGGGAAAGCAAAAACTATTCGAAAAGTAGATACAGGATCAGTTCACAGCACTCTGTGCCATTAGGGAGAAATGGAGGGGAAAACCCAAGGCTTACTTCTGCAAGGAGCAATGGAATACAGAGACCACAGAAGGGAACGGGTTAGTGAAGCGAGTATGGGAAGAGATTTGGCAGCAGATATTTCTTGATTAAATACACTCCCATTGAGTAAACAAGTGTGAGCATCAGCTTTCTGGTTCAGAATGCCCATTTCCTTCCCTGAGAAGCAGCTCTTCAAAATAGTTCCAGGCCTCTGGTGGTGTGGGGTGGGGGGGACTGGGGTGGAGGTGGGAAGGAGGAGCAACATGTAGTTGGTGTGCCAACCAAAACATGACAAACAAGTAATTATCCCAGCGTGCAGCTTGTCTATTCTGCCACTGAAAAAAGGCAGAGCAGTTTCGTTTTCCTGCACAATTTCAGCAAGAGTTCCCTCTGAGTTATCTATGTGTATTTCACAAACTGCATTCTAAATTCTGAGGAGCTCAGTAGTTTGGTAAGGAGAGCTGCTGCATTATCCCAGGTAAACTGCCGTGTAAATAAATTCAGAGTACACCTTTGGACGTGTGTAGGTAAGCAACACTAAACATTGCCTCCCTAAACAGAAATGTGCACTCAAATCAGCTACATTCAATGAACATATACAAAGGCTGTTGCATCTCAAACACAGTTCCTCATTGTAACTTTAGCAGTCATAATGGCTATGTGTGACTCCTGCAATCAGGGCAGAATGCCTCTGAACAGCTGTTGCAGGATGGGAGAGGAGTATGCCTTCTCTTAATATTGTGGGCTTCCCAGAGGCAACTGGTAGGTCTTTGTGGGGAATGGCAGGTGCTGCGCACACCAGCAGCCATTTTAGAACGGCAGAACATTCTTCCACTATCATAAAGCTCTGCCCCTGACAGTCCTATCCTGTGGGGGGAGCGCTTACAACAGTAGAACAGTCTGCCACATAAAATGGCTGCCAATGGAGCACAAAGCACTATTTTGTGAGCACCACCACAGTAGGCAGCAGTGTTCAGACGCTGCCACTGGACTGCTGTGTCCAGTGTCACTGTGTCACTGCTGTGATTGCCGGACCAGGTAAGACAGTGGTGGGGGTGGAGGCGAGGAGGGGCAAAATGGGGCAGGAAGGGGATGGAACGGGGGCAGGGAGGTGGCAGGAGGGGTGGATCCAGCAGCAATGGCACATGCTGGATCACTCTTTTGCAAGCCTCCCCTCCCACTTTTTCTCCTTGGACCTGTGCCAGATGCAGAGCTGGTGCAGTCCAGAGAGAACCATTGTGGAGCAGGAGGCTTATGGAGGTAAGGGGAAATTTGCCCTTTCCTCTCTCAAGCCTCTAGATCTACCCCCTCCCCACTAGATACTATGCATGCCTTTTTGATATAGCAGCATTGATGGGGTGAGGAGGATGAATCTAAATCTGGGCTCTAAGGTCCAATCCTATCCAATTTCCCAGTGCCGGTGCAGCCTTGCCAATGGAGTGTGCACTGCGTCCTGTGATGGAGAGGCAGCCTCTTCAAGATATGGGAACATTTGTTCCCTTACCTCTGGGCTGCATTGCATCTGCACCCGTGCTGGAAAATTGGATAGGATTGGGCCCGCAATCTGTTAGAAGAGTCTCTACTGATGCAGCTTGCCTTTTTTATCTTCAAAATAGGGCATGCAAAATATCTCTGGATGGAAATAGAAGGCAGAGACCTGAGGATGACTGCATGTTTTCTGATAGCCAAGAATGTGGTTTCAGGAAGTTACCTAAGGTTGTGATGAAGGAGATGAAAGCAATATGCTCATATACGTAGATGATGATTATCCAGTGAATTAAAGATCTGTGTAAATCACAATAAACCTGGATAATGAAATTAGGCTATTGCCAACCCAGAAATAAATAATGGAGGTCTGTATGCATTAGAAGCCCTATTAAACATCTCAGAGATTTCTGGATCTGTATTTTAAGAGTTAAGAGTACTTGGTTTAGACATAATCTCAATACTATTTGCTTTTGTAATTGTGGATTCTGTTTTCAGAAGGCTAAAAGGGTTAAGTAACCCATGCTTAAATAGTTGGGTGGATGTGCTGGAGGTGATGAGAGAGGAGAAGAAAAAATCACTTGTTAGATAAATATTTTGCATGTTTAAGGATTTTTCTTTTTAGCTAAGGGCCAAACCACATGTTGTGTGTGATGCATGTTTTGGCCACTTAATTTCTTTTCTTTTTTTCTCTTCTTAAAATAGTGAAACCATCGTGGGTTGTTTTGTTTTTTTAAAATATGTTGCCTCCATTGTGGTTCTGACTGGGATTATACCCTTGCATCTTATTTGCAGAAGAAAAAACACTTCGATGGGATTGTTTGATATTCCCGTTGATATTTCCTTCTGTCAATATCATGCAGGGACAGTTCTGATTGGGAGTAACAGAGCATTTAAAAAAACACAAAATCCTACCTGGCTGCTATGGTTTTGCTGCATCCCGTGCCAGTTTAAGAATAAACAAAACAGGAAATGAAGCAGCCAGAACATGCATTAGATGTAACGTTTGGTTTGACATTTGTTATTTAATACATTTATATTAAATAACGTTTATATTTATATCTATATCAAATAATAATCAAATAATTATTTACAAATGTAAGGCTTCCCAGGGCTGTGAACTGTGCTAATGATTTTCCTCACAGCTTCCAGTTGTCACCCCACAGCCCTCCATGCCACATACCATGTGCTGCCTAGGATCCCAACCCGAAGCAGCAGCTTTTGGCTGGCACCTAGGGCCAGGGCCTCTGAGAGGAAGTTTATCAGGGGGTACAAAGTTTCTTTTGGACCCCTTCTCAAAGGGGAAGGGGGCAATGGGGGAAGGCAGAATGGGGGGGGCAAAATTGGGCAGGGGGAGTGTGCTGACAGCCAGAATAATCTTTGGAGCCCGGGTCTACCCGGCTTCTGGATGTAGAGCCGAGGTCTACCCAACCATGTGGCATTGGTAACTAGATAAAGTAATATGGAAAGCCAAACACACTCCTAAGTCTCTCTAAAATCTTTGAAATTTAGAAAAAAATTTCTGAAAACATTGCTGAAAATCAATGTATTTAGCCAATCCAATGTACCTCCCCATATGACAATGGAGCCATACTAATTGGGAGCATTCTGTATCCCACAGGGGAGTTTTAGGCCCCAAAGTTCTCATCAGGCAAGAGAATATTTGCTTCCAAGTCCCTGCCACCGAACGGGTCTACTCAGACCTGCACTGTGACTATATAGCTGGTGCAGGTCTGAGTGGACCCAGGAGAATGGATTGAGACCAGGAAGGGGGATAGGATACCAGTGCAACCACTGCCACCAATATTGCCCTCTTCCCGGCCTTGCTCTGCCCTCCTCCCTTCCCCAATCTCTGCCTCGGTCCTCACCTTTCCTCCCACCCTCACACTAACTTACTGGCACCAGGGAATGTGGACAGCCCACTAGTGTACATACCCAGCCACTCTCCACTTGTGGCAGTGGCCAGGTCGCCTGGAATGGTATGTTGTGCTTTGCAGCAGCTGTAAAGAGCTTTGCACTGGCCTTACGCACTAACATAATGCCCTATTAGGATTGGGCCAAAACAGTTCTGCTTCCCAGCATGCTTCACCCAGCTGGTTTGTTTGAACAGGAGCTAGAGGGAAATGAACAGGAAGGTGGATGGATAGATCTAACGTGGGAGAGGGAGGAGGAGTGGGAGGGCTTTGTCTCCTTTTCCTTCATGCCTGCCCGGCCTTCTTGCTGGGTGGACAAGAAGGAAAAGGTGGTGTGATCCTGTTCTAAGAGGTCAGCCCTGCTGCTTTTCCCTGCACTGTGCATGTCTTGATTGCTCCTGCTCATGATAGCAGTACTGGAGGAACAACTGGGCTGCTGCTATCCTGCTCTTCTTTTCATTTGCCCTGTATGAGTGAGAAGAGGATTGGAGCACAGGATGAAGCAACTGGGTGGGCAGCAGGCTGGAAGAGGGTGGCAGACAGGCGTGGGTTGCAGGACACCCCTCCTGCCCACAGCTTGAAATAGCTTTTCAGTCATCTGGGCCAGTTCTGGGTGTGCCAAACCAGTATGTTTGACACAAACGGCTTGATTTGGAAAGTCCTTCTGACCAGGATTCAGAGGGCAGTGTCATACATTGTGTGCATAATGGGGCTTACTGTACTTTCCTACTGCTGCCCCTTCTGCTGCCCCAAAAGCTGTTCTAGAATTCTGGGAATTGGAGTGGGATTAAATGCAGGGAAGTGAAAATTGCCAAGTTTTCCATTTGTGCATGGAAGCACTTTCCCCTAGAGCAGCCATTTTCAACAAGTGTGCCAGGGCACATTAGCATGCTGTGAATGGTCCACAGGTGTACCACAGCAATTTTGGAAAGGGTCATTTATTAGTAGAGTCATTGGGGGGATGTGACCCTCCAATGGCAGTGCCATGTGCCTTGTCAATTGTCAAAAAACTGATGGTGTGCCTTGACAGTTTTAGCACCTTGTCAGTGTAGTGTGAGATTAGAAAGATTGAAAATCACTGAGAGAAGTGTGTGTGAAGCCTGGCCAATGTGTCCTATGGGTAGTATGGGTGGGTTCTTGCATTTTAGACAGATGACCTCTGGGACTTTTTAGCCATATCATTCTAGGCATTAGAAGCAAGGAGTCACAGGCAAAATGCTGGATCAGAGAGAAGCAAAATGCAAAATCATCAAAGTGAGATTCATGGGAAACCAGGGTAGAGCAAGACAGTGGGAATGAAAGGTAGGGGCACTTTTTAAAATGAACACTTTTTATGTATTTGACATAATAAATAAAACTAAATCTTTATAAAACAACTGAACCACACTTGGATAAAAAAATTAACAAACTCAAATTGATTTATTTGCTTACTTTTTCCTATCTTCACTTCCTTAGTTTTTTTTTAATCTTTTTTAAAAATAATTTCATGCAAATAAGAAATTAAACTGTTCACAGAGAAAAGGCTTTGGCAAATCTATATAAATGGGGAAAAGTCCCTAGATTTGTTTCAAATAGCTCTAGCTTTAGTCTAATATTACTCCCCGTCCCCTCATACTGCTATAAATATTCATTCCCATAAGCCAGTTCTTATCTGGAGGATGACTTGGCTTCCAATGGCATAATTTAATTCTTTGTGCTGTCCTAGGAGCAAAACCTCACCATCATTGTTGTTCTAAGTGAATCCCCAGGGTGTTTTTCCAAAGCTTCTCACGGATTACAAGCCAAAATGTAAACAGACAGTACTAAAATAAAAATTGCAATACTTGAATAGTTCCTGCCTAATGGCATTATTACATGACCTTTTCTCCTTTGCACCACCCACACTCTTTGAGTTACGCATTTTAATATTTTTTTCCCATTTGTGCTAGAGTTCAACAGACTCTAAAAAACTATGGCTGGGCCAACCTTGACTTTATATCTTGAGGTATTAATTGAATTGATCATAAAACGTACTTCCAACTCCTGAATTTTCTATCTACATTTCCTTTCAACCAGCGGTTCTCGAACTTTTTGACCTCCAGCAGCTTTTACACTCCTAAAAGGGGCAGAGGAACTCCACCAGAACATGAGTGGAATCTTGGGGTGCACCAGACTGCCAGTGCACGCGTGGAGTAGTGCAGCCCTGAGCCCAGTGCCAAATACTGGCAAAGAAATGGAATAGGAGGGTAATGTGGAAGGAGAGCCATGAACAATTTGTGTGGTTGGTCTGTGGAACTCCTTGCCACAGGATGTGGTGACGGCATCTGGCCTGGATGCCTTTAAAAGGGGATTGGACAAGTTTCTGGAGGAAAAATCCATTACGGGTTACAAGCCATGATGGGTAGGTGCAACCTCTGATTTTAGAAATGGGCTATGTCAGAAGGCCAGATGCAAGGGAGGGCACCAGGATGCAGGTCTCTTCTTATCAGGTGTGCTCCCTGGGGCATTTGGTGGGGCTGCTGTGAGATACAGGAAGCTGGACTAGATGGGCCTATGGCCTGATCCAGTGGGGCTGTTCTTATGTTTTTAACAGGGAAGGCTGGAGGGACGGAAAATAAACTGAGCAGGGGGCAGATGGCAGCCACTTACAGTGTGCTTGTAGAATCCTGAATGGGTGTCAGGGTGCCCCAGGGCTCCTAGGAAAACCCTTTGAGAAATGCATCCAAAGGAGTCCACCTTGTCTTAAAGACGTAATACACAAAGATCATATTCTTATTCAAATGTGTGAAAGACTTTATTAAACTTACAATTTGTGGCACCTCAGATACAACACAGGTTCCTGGGTCAAATTTTCCAGTCAATAAATGATTCTGAGGCAAGATCATATTAACTTCTTTAAAGGACAGGGATATGTCTTCTGCTTTCATGAAATCCACTGGAGCACTGATTCTAGCTTTGAATTGATTCTCCCAAGTAAAAAATCCTCTCAATACTCTGGTCCTTAGTTTCTCAAACTGGGGCATCACAGCACCCCAGCATGAGAGCCTCAGCCTTTGGCCCCTTAAGGGGCAGCAGAAGAGGGAAGGCAGTGATGCGATCCCCAGAATTGCACCACTAATGGGAGAGCAAGGGTTTTTTAAACTCAGGGACGCTGTGGGCTCCAGAAGGTGCGGAGAGCCCCGCAGAGCCCTCCATAGGGCTCCCCAAGTCTTACAATACTAAAAATAAATGATCAGAAACCACTTACATCTTGTAATCGCGAAATTGGAAGTGATTGCCGATCACTTATTTTTAGTATTCTAAGACTTGGGGAACCCTGCGGACCTCCTGGACCCTCAACATCCCCCTGTAAATAAACCCCCCCTTGGCCTCCATTAGCTGGGCAATCCTGGGGATCACATTGCTGCCGCTCCCCTCCCCTCCCAAGACCTATCTCAGGAGTTTTGAGAATCCTTGGCCTGGCCTGAGTTCCTGCCATACAGGAAAACTATGTGTATACATGAATCAAGTCAACAGTTCAGCATATACTCACCACACCGACCTTGCTAGCACTGTTGTAATACATAAGCTTTGAGAGCCACTTCAGAGGACAATAACAATGAATCCAATAAATTGAAAATTTAGACAGTGTTCACTGTGGTGTATGAATCCCTGAGGAGCTGGACAATGCTGGCACCTGGTTGCTGAGGGTCCTGAGGCAAAAAGCCTGCACTGGGCCCCGTATGGGGCCTTCTGACCATCTGCTGATGGTTGGTTGGCAACCTTCAGTCTTGAAAGACTATGCTATAAGCCTACAGCACCCGGTATTCCCAGGCGGTCTCCCATCCTAGTACTAACCAGGCCTGACCCTGCTTAGCTTCCGAGATCAGACGAGATCAGGCATGTGCAGGGTAACAGGGCACTGGATACTACCACTGTCATTGGTATTGAAGGTTCAGGGATCAGCTTGGCTAGGTGACTGTGATACGCTGAGATGATTGTTGTGGCACCCTGCAGTTGCCTCCTGATCAAGATGGGATTAGATTCCTCTTTGCCTAAGTTTCAATGGCAGTTGAAATTTAGCTATTTTCTTTAGTCTTGGAGGTTTAGTTGAATTTTCTGCTTAGTTTTGTTCTCTGCTGCTTTGTTTTGCTGCTGTTTGTTGTTTTGAGGTTTTGTTCACATAAAAATGAATAAATAAATATGAAAAAGATCATATAGCTCCTGGATGACTATGGAGAAATCAGTGCAAGCTCTTTTGTTCTTGTCCTTTTCCCAGAACAAAATGCTTTTTGCTAGTACTTCCTATTAATTTCACACAAATGAGTCTTTTCTAATATCTATTTAGTTTTAATTTTCAGTTTTCACATTTTTATACCACTCATCTGCCAAGAAGCTCAGGGTAGTATACATAGTCCCTCCCCCTGCTTTTGTCCTCTGTCGCAAACTTAGGGGGGTTTGGGGTGCTCAGAGTTCTTGGCTCTCGAACCCTAAAGCCTTCAAGGCCCCCCTGTTCAGTAGTACTGCCACCACCCTGTATGTGCCAGTGCATCAGTCCAGGGACACTGAGACCCTCTAGGCTTAACGCTATCCCTTGCAGGCAGTGAGCGCTTTCTCCAATTAAAGCTTCAGTCCTCAAGTTACTAGACTTCAACGAGCACTTGGTTGCTTGCTGAACAGCTAGGCAGGATTCTGAACCTTTGTCCCCAACAGACAATGAAACAACTTGGTAAAAGAGATTTTAGTTTATTAAGTACATAAGGTTGCATAAAGTTACAGTAAGGCAGCAAATGCTAGAGGCATAAACATCTAGGAAACGTATCAGTAATAAAATAATAAAGCTAACTGGCTATCTCTATTAATCCCTATCTCTCACCTGGATCAGTTACTCTTGTAGATCTTTTAGCTACAGGCTACCTGTGAGGCCAGATGCCCATGGTGGACAATGGGCTCCCCGCGAGTAGTATGCTGCACCCAAAACCTCTGTCCAAGAAGGGCCGGACACACCCCTTGGGGCACTCATTATTATACTTCTTATGCTAATAGTACTGAGGTGACTTCATACTTATTTAGACTGTCCAATCAGAAACTTTTGAGGACAGAACCTTCTCAGAGTGGGTCTGATTGCTAGCCCTCCTAGTTCTTACCCCTCCCAACTGGAGATCCATAGCTGCATTCCATTCCGCTTGATCAGGCGCCCCTCAGTCTACTGAGGTGTTAAACATTCCAATGGGTTGTAATTCTTGTTGTCTGTCCTTTCTGGCCAGCAAAGGAGAGACAACAATCTTTTTGTTTGTTTACTCACATTCTTGCAGCTAGGAACTGCTAGCCACTTCTCCGTTACTGACTTAGTTTGGTTCAGGCTTCACATACTAACCTAGGCCTAAACTGTACATATTCATGACATCCTCACAACAACCCTGTGAGGTAGGTACGGCTAAGAGATAGTGACCAAGGTCACCCAGGAAGTTTCATGGCTCGTCGGGATTCAAACTTGGATGCTATGTATTTTGGTGCTGCACCGAGATTCTGCAATGGCTTCTGAAGAGAGGCATGCCCAGGCTTGCTTGATTTTAGCCAGGTTTTGAGAACAACTTTTAGTTGTTCTCTAGTTCTGATTTTTAGATTGCGATCTTGGGAATCCGCCCCACTGAACTCCTAAGTTTTGGTTCTGAGTAAACAGGCAGAGGATTGTTCTGAGTGGCACCCAAGGGTTCTGTTCCTCCAGAGCAGGGGTGCCCAAACCCCGGCCTGGGGGCCACTTGTGGCCCTTGAGGCCTCTCAATGCGGCCCTCAGGGAGCCCCCAGTCTCCAATGAGCCTCTGGCCCTCCAGAGATTTGTTGAAGCCTGCACTGGCTCAATGCAACTTCTCTCAGCGTGAGGGCGACTGTTTGACCTTTCGTGTGAGCTGTGGGATGAGAGCTCCCTCCACTGCTTGCTCTTTCACATCTGTGATGCAGCAGTGGCAGCAAAGGAAAGGCCAGCCTTGCTTTGTGCAAGGCCTTTTATAGGCCTTGAGCTATTGCAAGACCTTCATTCATTCATATAAGTTCATCTTTAATATATTCATTTATGTAAACTTATGTTAATTTATTCAAATTTTAAATGTAAATTAATTCTCTCCCCCCCCCCCCAGCCTGACACAGTGTCAGAGAGCTGATGTGGCCCTCCTGCCAAAAACTTTGGACACCTCTGCTCCAGAGGATTAAGTCCTCCAGGCAGTGGTCAGGGGCTCGTGCCAAACAGAGAGCCAACCTGATCAGGTCCTTAGCCCTCAATATCAGCAGCAGTGGTTGCTCCCAATGCTCTATTGGGGGCATCATGAAGGGCCTGTTTTGCTTTGCTGCCCTAAGTGTATCTTGATATAGAAGGATGAGACACAGAGAATCATAATATGCATGCGTGTTGCATTTTTGGGGGAAGATATAAATATACCACATGAATTTGTTGGATATAATCCTTACCATATTGACCTGATTAGTTCTTACTCTTGATCCTGAACTGCCGCTGGGGAGCTGAGGCTGTGAGGGGGTGGCATGCATAGGAGGCCAATTAGTGGATTCATGACAGAGGCAAGAGTTGAACTGGAAAAGTCACATTGCTAACATACTGGACCTGGTCTGAGGCCAAAGCAGACCACTGGCCCATCTCGCTCAGCATTATTGATTTTACACTCTCTGGTTGCGGGCTCTTCAGAGTTTCCCTATCTTCTCAAATATTTTATTTCAAATATTAAATAATGTATTTCTTTTGGGAAGGTGGCTTGCAAAAACAACAATAATCATTATCAATGAAAAAAATACAAGACAATCAAAAGAGTTAACAAATGCATTTACAAAAACTTCCGACACAACAAACACAAACACAGAAGCAAAAAATGACAAAAATAGTTACACTCTAATTAAAAGTGCTGCAAAATAAAAAGATCTTCATACCCTTTCAGAAAGCCAGCAAGGAGGGGCAGTTTGAGGGAGGAAGATTTCCAGAGGTAAGGAATTTCTAATCCACAAGCCCACCTCTCCCCGCAACAATATACAATATTGAGATTACAGCAAAATCTATGGTTCTTTAATATCGGACACAGGTGTCTGCAAACTCTGACAATCAGTCTTAATATTTATGTTCGTTTGTGTTAAGCTTCAGTATAGACAGATCTTTCCTGCTTAATCCTCCAAATGATTAAAAAAACAATGTTTTTACAGTTATATACACTCACTTGTAGTTAATTAAAGATGTATTAAAGCTCCTTCATTAGATTTGAATAAATACTTGGTCAGTGACATTCCCATTGGTAAGAAAAGCAAAAACATCTGCTAGAGTTATGAGTGGGTTGACATCAGAGTTCAACAAAAGGGGAGCCAGAAATTTATCAGATAGGCCTCAAATTGCCCTCCTTTACAGTCAATGGAAAATAACGTTCTGTTTGCATGAATGGCTGCAGTTTGCTAAGTCCTGACGTAAATGGAATTGGGCAAATACTTGAAGTACACCCATGTACAGATATATCAAACCAGACGTCACAGACATTTTATATTAATGGAGGTAAGGAATTGCAAAGCTCCCCAAAGCTACTGCTCCTCTGAATATAAAGCATCTTTTACATTGATGCAACATCACAAATAGTCATTGCCTAATATGACCAAGAAAGGAAAAAGCCCCACAACTAAGGGTCAAAGAACAGGTGGCATAAAGTTGGTAATTAACGGTAAAAGATCCCTTCTGAAAATTGTCCCTACATGTTGCAAATGGCTGCTTTGGGGAGAAACAATCACTTTGGGATTATTTTTCATGGGAACATTTTTTTGTGGGTATCACCCCCGCCCCCCATTGTGATCCTGACCAAGGTTCACATCCTCACCAAGGTTCACATGACAAGGTTCACATGCTGACCATGGCTTTTTTTACAAGATAGGGACACTTCAGGCTTATTCCCTGTTTCAAGTCTGTCTGTTGTTAATAGGCTTCACATGATGTGTCATTTTGCCTGTCACTGAGTGACAGACTAGTTTATCCTATGAGAAGCCAATTTCTCACCCATTTAAAAACCAGATAAGGGCCCACTGGAATGCACTAGCTACTCACTCATTTACCTGCTCGACGGGGATACGAAAGAAATGTAGTCATGACCAATAAATTTAAAGGAATTTTACCTTCAATATTATGCAATAATCAGGTAGGATTCATGATTGGTAGGTTGAGTATATGCCACATTTGTGGCTGATTGACATTATAATGGTAAATGGCAGCTCTGTGACTTGAAGCTCAGAATTCTTTTGATACACTTAATTGACCCTAACCAGTTGGTTTCCCCAATGGACTGCCTACCTGGTTTGTTGAAAAGTCAAAGTGATATACAGCTCACAATCTCTTCTTACTATCAGACTGGGATACAACTCCAAAGGGATATCATTGAAAGTTTACTGGTCTGTGCCATAAAAAAAAAAAAAAAAACCCAACTCAAGACATTCTAGAGAAGTACAAAATCACGCAATGCTTCTTGTTGGATTTCCATGCTGTTTCAATATAACTTCTGCCTTTCCCCACAAATTATATACCCTCTTCCCCCTTTCCTTTCTACAAATTACGTGTCTTCTTTGTTGCTCACCCCTTAGTTTATAATGAGTGCTTAGGGACAGGGATGGGGTACAGAAGAATATATGAGCAACTGGCAAACACAGAAAGCCTTGCGACCCTATGATATTGTTTTTAGTTCCATGTTCAGCAAGTCATTTATCCAGTGCACTCTGCTAGCACTCTTCATAAACACATAAGTAATAAAAAGGAAGTCCTGTGCAGGTCTCATCCAAATTGATATAGTCCTTGCGCAACATCCAGCTTTGCAAGAGAAATTCTCAGTGAATTTTGTCTGAACTCATTAAGTTTACCAGAATTTTGCAGAGGGGAAGTATGTCTGTGTATCAGCTAATGTACTGTCAGCCCATTCCCTTGGTATCTCTGTTAAACCTTTCCAGTGCCATTTCCCTGCTCTTCACAAATTGCTCTTTGCAATTAGACTCATCTTAATGTTCTTCCTGGAGGGATGAATCTACAGGGGCCCATCTAAAGAGGAAACGGAATTTGGCCTCTGTAGCTTCTCCAATATCCTCTCACACATGTACAACTAGAGTGAAGTCAGTTGTTGAAGCACAAGTATTGATAATGGGAGGTACACATAATGGATGCTAACATCAATAAAGTGCATCATCAACTTCTTTGGAATGCACAGGGGAGGCATTTGATTATGTGACTAATAGGAATGATTATTGATGCATTTGCAAGTGTTGGTGGAGCAGAGTGAAATATTATACAGTGATGATGGCCTATAACTTAAGGTACCGAATAGAATTTTATAGGAAGCATTGAGAAAATCCACCACAGACAGACCATGTCCACAATTCTGTTCACACATCATATTTTAAGAAGTATATAACGTTGACTAAACTTGGCAGCCCAGCATCATGACAAGGATTTCAAGAGATCTGATAGGTTCAAGGTACTCCCAACTTGAATCAACATTGTTAACAGCACTGAGGCCTAAAAAACTTTAAAAAGAGCAGTCTTCTCTGCAAGTGACATTTTCTTTCCAAGCACAGTACTACTGTTCTTGTCAGAAATGTAGTGTCATTTTATGTTTACAAGGAGGTGTAAGATCCCTGCTGGATCAGGTCAAAGGCCCGTCTAGTCCATATCCTGTTTCCCATCATGACCAGCCGAATACCTCTGGGAAGCCCACAAGCTGGACATGAAAGCAACAGCCATCTCCTACAGTTGCTCCCTGCATCTGGTATTCAGAGGCAACAGTTGCCCAACATGCTGCTGCACACATGTGAATGTGATGCCTAGGCATGCCAGGTAAGCATGACCCAGGTCAGTCTCATGGCTTTATGAATTGGGCTGATGGCAGGGAAGCCTCAGGCCCCACAGGTCAGACTTTGGATTTTCAGAACAACCCCTGCCCAGCTTTTGAGTATCCTGACCTTTTTTCATTTGGAAAATTCCATGACTAGCTGCAATTTGCTCGGTGAGCAGATTTGAACCTGTGAAGAACTACATCCTGGGAGCTTCCTGGTTTTGGAATAAAGTTGTTAGAGGCATAAAACATCTTGATGTTACCTGTCTGAACTGGTTCCCAATCAGCTTCACTAGCTGATACCAAGTCAACTGCTATGAGAAAAGGGTGAAATGTAGAACTTATTGCAATATGACCCTTTTCATTAAATGCCCCAGAAGAGTACACTCTTACCTGAAAGTTACCAAAGCAGCTTCCTCCAGGCAGGGTGACGTAACTCACAAATGGAGGTCCAGGTGAGTTTAGTGACTCGTATACAACGGTGCCTTCGCTTGAAAACACACCTTTCTGCTTCTGCTTGCTCTCCCAGAATTCCTGAAGCATTGCCACAACGTTCACTAGCAAAACACAGTGAGGATCACATATTAGTCACAATCCATGGTGCACAAGCAAGTTATCTAGACAAGCATGTGGATGAAACAATCACTCTATTAAAACACTAATGGCTTTATGTTATAACTTTGTTTTGATGTTGGTTACTTCAATCCTTAGGTGAAATATCTTTGAAGGAACTAGAAGGGAAGTTTGGATTATTTTCTTTATATAGCAATGAATGTGATGCAAATGGTGTTTATTTTCAGAATCCTATTCTGTGGAAGGAGGACCTTCTGCTTCTCAGCATCCTGGGACCTACTATATACAACTGTTAGCTAGTTGCCTTCAGAGGCTGACCAGGTAGAACATGAGTCGAAGTCCCATCCCCTACAGAACGTCCGCCAGGCTGAGCCGACTCCTGAAACCTTAGCACTGGTGTTAGATGTAGAACACAAAGCATCATTAACCCATTTCTGCCCAGCCCACAGGTGTACACATTTGATCCCTGTTGCATATATGCAACATTAGGTAGAAATAGCTTAAGGATAAGTGATAACTGGGAAGCACCATGGAGTGGGCAGTGTAGGGCTTTAGCCTAGGATCTCTAGCAAACATTGATCTTCCCATGATTCTTCAGAAGCAGCATCACTCTACAACATTGTGGGGAAAATATACAACCCCTTGTGGGGGGTACCATGTTTTTGTTGTATTGAGATGGCTCACAATGAGGCCATTTGGTCATCTGAACAGGCTCAGAGTACCATTCAGTACCATGTTATTAGATGTCACACTTTTTCACATTCTGTTTTTCACATTCTGTTTTTCACATATTCTCTTTCCTCATTGACAAAGAAGAGTGCAGTCAGCTAGATTTCTGGGTAGATTGCTAGATAGATAGATTTCTATTGGTGTTATGGGATTGGAGCAGCTCAGAGCCTACACATACCAGGGCTCACTTGGCCAGGCAAACCTCCTGAACTACCCAGTACCAGTCAGTTACTGCAGATTCCACCCCCCCCCCCATTCACCAGTGTTTGGGGTGATCATTCTCTGCTACTGGCAAGCTTGGGGGCCTCAGTGCAAGGGCTTTGCCTCAGGGATTCCAGCAACCAGGCATTGAATGGGACAGTACATTTTCCACCACGCTTTGTAATCTTTTATGTTGTATTTAAAACTTCATAGATTTACTTTAAAGATGAAATAATGTTTAAAAAATTAATGATAGAATATACAGAATATAGAGTATAGAATGAATATATATAGAGTATAGAATGAATGATTGACTTTTTGACAAACCAGTTGATTTTAACTGGGATTTTCAAATGCCTATTATGGATGAGTTCACAACTTTGGTTAATGATCCCTTTAAGTGGGAGCAAATGTGAAACTTTGCCTCTCATAGATGGCTGATGGGATGAGAAAGAGAGGGAGCTGGGAGAGGCGTCCTTATGCTGCTGAAAATGTAATGTGTGAAATCGCTGTTAAAGGATTAGGCTCCAACCATTGGTTGAAAGTCCATAAATCCAACTTCCTTATTCTCTTTTTCTCAAGGATTTCAATATGAGTGTTTCCTGTCATCCTTCCAAAACAGTGATTGGCACCCTAGAAATTCAGTTTTTATTGTTCTGAAAAGCTGCTTTATATGAAAATCACAGTATTTTAATACGGGGCTTGTCTCTCATGGTATGACTCGTATGGACCATCTAAGTGGAAAACATAAAGACTCTGTAAAATAATATGAAAAATAAAACCCCGCTTGACCTATTTTTCAGAAGGGCCTGGAGCCCCCTTTCCCCAATGAAATCAGAACGAAAATGGAAAACAGATGGTTATCTCAATGTGTGATGGTGGAATTAAGCTTTGACACAAACGGAACAAAGGTGAAAACCCAAACCACAAAAAATGGATTGTTCTTCTAAATTAAAGTTGTATCCCTCCCTTGAGACAAGCTGAATTTATGAACTGCTTATTTAATGTGCTCTGCTACTTGCTGTTGATCTCTGAATGTCGTCAAAGCAATCTAGTAGATGAGAGTTGTGATTGGTGAGCTGTTGTGTTTTCAGTCACCAAATGTATCTCCTTATTATTTGCTTTGCCATGATAATTGAAAAGGTTTAAGAGTGTGATCTCAGACATGGCTATCTAAGAGTACCTTCCTTCCATTGCACCCCATATAGAATTTCTGAATGACATGTGTAAGGACTGTGCTGTGATGGGAATGCCTTTGAACACCAGTTGCAGAGAAGTAATGACAAGAGCAAAATGTGCCTTTGTCTGCTGGTTGTGAGCTTTCCAAAGGCAGCTGCTGGGTCACTGTGGAAAATAGGATGCTGGACTAGATGGGCCTTTGGCCTGGTCCAACAAGCCTCCAAAGGACCACTATACCAAAACTCCGGATGCCACCAAATGCAACGTAAAGTACTACATGTGAAATAGAGATGCACAATTAGATTCTAGTCTGTTAAGCCATCGCTGTTTATCATTATCTTTTTTGTTTGTTTGTTTTCATCCCTTTCTCCTCTTTCCTTAATCCAGACAAAGATACACACCCACAAGTCTTGGATCAATTCCATTTAAAAGCCATTAAGGCAGTGGTTCCCAACCTGTGGTCCAGGGACCACAGGTGGTCCATGAGACCCTGAGAAGTGGTCCGTAAGGCCTCAGGGAAAACAAAAAAAAGATGATAACCTTTGATCACTTCCAGTGTCTCTCCAAGTGAGCTTTCCTCCATGGATCACTAAAGAGTTGGCTGTGACTATAGGTAGTCCATTTGCCCTCACTGGTTGTCCAGTGCTTGCTGAAGTGCCAGCTGTAGGAAGGTCCATTCTCCACCCTTTCTGGTAGTCTGTGGAGGAGTACTCACTCACTGAGATGCTTCTCCATTGACAACCAGAGAGGGTGGAGAATGGACCTCCCCACCCCCACCCCCACAGATGGCATTTCCATTGTCTCACCAAGAACTCCCCCATGGGCTAACAAATTGAATTGTATTTTTTTGTGTGGTGGGAACAGAGGAGGTTGCATGTGGTCCACACACTGTTGGCAACCTTCAGTCTCGAAATACTATGGTATCGTGCTCTGAATGGTGGTTCTGGAACAGCGTCTAGTGTGGCTGAAAAGGTGGTCCACCTGTGGTCCACAACAATTCCCATTTTTGCCTCAGTGGTCTGCGGGCTCCTGACAGTTGGGAACCACTGCATTAAGGGAACACTGATACTTAGGGAAAAAATAATTCTTCATCTTAAACCTCCACGTACTAAGCTTTGAGTCTGAGAGGAATTGTGCTGAGGAAATCAAGTCTTTACTGAAAAGCTTATGTACAGGATATCAGAGACATGAGGGAAAAGGGCAGAAACCATGGACAAAGAGAACGGCTAAGAGCCAGGGTACCCACTCTGTGTTGAGGCATGTTTCTAGAAAACTGGAGCCCATGAGGCAATAGGTGCAGTAGTTGCAGAAGGAAAAGAGAGGCTGAGAATGGTTGCTGAAGCCTTCAGGTTGTCTTTCACCCAGGCAAGAGCCGTGGCTTCAAATGCAGATCACAGTGATCACACAGGACAGACAACAAAATGTTCCCGTGGCAATCCCTGAGGTATTTTCTGCTGTGCCAGTTGGTAAGTCTTCCATTTCTGCCCTGCCTTAAAGCACTTAAAGTTCATTTGGTCACTATTTAGACCTGAATCATTCATTGCCTAAGCAATACGATAGCTGTTGAAAACCATTTTTGGCAGCAGCGGTTGGCCAGGAGGGTGGCATCACGCACAGAAGTGACCAGGGCTGCCGCTAGCCCGTATTGTGCTGTTGTGAGCATTAGGAAAAAAGTGCTTCTGTGTGCAATAGAAAAAGGCGCCCCTTCCTCCCCACCAGGAGTGACATTCCTCCAGCATCCTCCTCCTTCCCCCCATCCAAATGCCTGAATTGCACTCCCTTGGATGTGTTGCCATTTTGCAGCGCACAACTTGCAAAACTGTACAGGGCGGCCCTGGGAGCGGCTTCAGGGGTTGGCCAGGTCAGACACGTGCCTAGGGCCCACAGTCATGAAGGGCTCACTCAGCTGAGTTGACTCCTGAATCCTTAGCACCAGTGGCAGCAGTAGTGCCCACAATGCACCATTACAGGGAAGGTAAGGGGTGCCGTGAGGGGCCCAGTGCAGAATTTTGCCCCTACAGTGAAGGCACAGTGCTGCTGTAGAAAGCAACCACATAATCTGGGTAATCCACACGATTGACCCTCACAAATGTGCAATATGAAGTGAAGTGCTTCTCTGCAGCTATCCATTTGTGGCAGTGACCTAGCCAGTGTTCACCTCTCTACGCCAGACTGTCTGCAGCTCAGTCACAATTCAGTTTGCCAGCACACATCTTATTGCAATAAATGGGACTCACAGTTTTGCAAAATGCTGGAAGATTTGTGGATAAGAAAAGCAAACTGTCAGACTGAAGACATCAACTATTAAAGCTGTCCACAAGCCTTGGGAACCCAGTTGTCAAAGTCGTTTTCCCTTGTCCAAATTTTTGTCTGCTTTTCAAATGTTTTGTCAGTTTCACAATAAGACTTTGAGCAGTTTCTAATATATAATTTTTACTCCTGATCATTTTGCTTGAATCATTTCAAAGCTAGATCAGCAATCTGACAGCATAAAAGAATGTCTTGCTTGACTGAATATTTCCATTGCGATTTGAGAAACAGTCACAAAAATCACTATATAGCTTGATTGCCTTCTTGGCTAGACAGAAGCCCACAAAAATTTAAGTGGAATCTATGTTTTAGCCTGTGATCTTCTTTATAGAAGCGCTGAAGACAATTTTCCTGCTTCTTACAGGAGGTTGACCTTGAAGACCCTTTCAACTCTATGCAAAAAACGAAAGGCAGCCAGTGCACCTGAAGACATTTTTCAGTAATATATTTTTGGAATATATAAGAATATTTTTGGAATATAAAAACTGAAGACCTAGAGTAGTTTATGTGGAATATGGATTGGATCTAGAGGTGCCTTGCATGGGTGAAAATTCTGTCCTTGCAAGGTGGCCCTCTGATTTTCATTAATTCCCCCCTTCTGCGATAGCTCTCTACACTCCTGGAGCATGTTTGAGTCCTCAAAAGTGGTTTTTCTGAGCGCACAGGGGCTACAGTGGAGGAGGGGGGAGGAAGCCCACTTGTACTTCCTTCATGTGCTTCCTCTGCTCCCTTGTATTTTGCACAGCTTAGATTTATGAGATTAGCTGCCTGGAACATTACTGACTATATTCAAACCAAATCAATGAAAACTAAAACAAAAATGACTGACTCCAAGTAGTCCAGTGTCACTGGTTTGTGAAATGTTCTTTATAATTCTGAAATTGGCTGCCACCCAACCTTCACCCCCAGACCCCAAAGGGACACCTCAACTCTCCTTACCCTATTCTACAAAGCCCATCAGCTACAGGCCTGATATTTCACTAAAGCTGCCCTACAGCCAGCATCTCTCCTCTTTGTCCAGAAACGGACAGTATGCAAATCAGAAAAAGTACACGTTCTGCTTGGCCTACACCCAGCATCTGCCTATACTCACACTGCAGAATTTCATACATCATGCAGGGGAATCCTGAGTTGGCTAAAGAATCAGTTAATTTTGCCTACCTGTATAGTAAACCTGTATTATGTACTGTACCTGTTTGGTACATATTCAGACTTACTGTACTATCTGAGGTTTACACGAATGAGGACAATGTGTAGGGTTGCCAAGGGTGGCCTGGAGCCTCCAGGAATCAGCATCCCTCTCCAGGTGACTTCTAAAAGCAATCCTGGAGATTTTAACGGGGCCTCATTAGATGTCAAGTCTAGCCTCCTTGACTAGTTGCAATCCAATGCATGTCTACTCCAAAATGGGGTGGTGCTTCTCCCAAATTTCCTGTTCCAGCGTGTCATGTGGCTCTATTTGAAAACAGGGAGGCAGAATGAAGATCATGATGTAGGATAAAGGTAAGAAGGGACGATGAGTCAGTGGAAGGATGGAGTGGAGAACCTGCACCTAGCGCTATCGCCAAAGATTGTGACTATGGTGCAGGAGGTGGGAAATGGTTCTTGCTGTCATGGGGGTGGTCATCACCATTCTGCGCTGCCTTCTCGTTTCCTGGCTTGGTGGGAGGTGGCAATCCAGCCAGCTTGGAAGACATGGCAATCGTGCTAATGTGCATGCTAATAAACTGAAAAAGGGGAGGTAAATTTTGTGTGTCTGTGTGTGGGACACCTGGTGTCAAGGATGCTCTTCAACAACAACAACAACAACAACAGTATTTATATACTGCTTTTCAACAAAAAGTTCACAAAGCGGTTTACAGAGAAAATCAAATATCTAATGGCTCCCTGTCCCAAAAGGGCTCACAATCTAAAAAGATGCAACACCAGCAGACAGCCACTAGAAAAGACAGTGCTGGGGTGAGGTGGGCCAGTTACTCTCCCCCTGCTAAATAAAAGAGGAGCACCCACTAGAAAAAGTGCCTCTTAACCAGTTAGCAGGGGTTAAACTGCTAACAGACAGAGCTGGCTAACAGACAGAGCTGGCTAACAGAAATCCTTCCAGAATGGTAATAATGACAGGGGTGCTATCTGGCTGGTGGAGACCCAACTACAAACCCTACTCTACAGTGGCTAAGCCATTGCATCTAGAAATGCCCAAGAAAAAACCCATTATTAATTTTGACTTATTAAAAGAAAAAAAAGTCACGCTTCCTGACACTGTTATCCATGCACTGAGACTCCTCAGCACCTCACATTCCTCACAAAATACCTTTAAATATAGGCGCCTGAGTAATTTTCATGAGCATCAAATAGTCTTATTTAGATGGCTCTGAACATAGTTAAATGCACTTTATAAACAGAAAGACAAGAACATTCCAGGACATTTTTCCCTCAATGAGGCGAGCCATATTTTTTCAGAATGAAGCTTTCCCAGAATCTTTTGTTTGTTGACACAACATGCAGATGCCTACAGAGCAAATGGCATGGGAACAAATTTATTTTGTTAAATTTTGTGCTCCCTGGGGCATTTGGTGGGCCGCTGTGAGATACAGGAAGTTGGACTAGATGGGCCTATGGCCTGATGCAGTGGGGCTGTTCTTATGTTATGTTCTTAAATTTTGTGGCATGCAGAAGACTATGGAGCAGTGCTGACAGGGTTTAACTGAACTAGAGTTCACCAGAACGCCACTCTCTTACCCATTTTTCTACTACTGTGCAGTGCTTTTTTTGTGGAAAAAAAGGTGCAGGAACTCACAACTTGTTAATCTTTTATTTATTTATTTATTTATTTATTTATTTATTTTTAAACCATTTTTTATTGGAGAAATAAAATATTTTTATGTGCTTCCCCCCTAAAGATGAACTTACTTCTGAGTAGACATGCATAGGATTGGGCTGTCAATCTCCACATCCCCTTCTCCTAGCTATTTTTTCTACACATGGGGAAAAATACTGTACAGCTGCAATTGTAGCATGTAGTAGTGTGGCACTACTTCGAGGAGAGGAAGCAGTGAATGGATTCCGAAAAATGGCTTACATGAGTTCCATGTAGTAAAATTACTCTAAGTAACTGTGGGAGTAAGAACAAAAACGAAATTCTTACATGAGAGGGGTCCTTAGGTGCACATAGAAATAGCTACTTTTGCAAACAAGCGATTAAATATGGTTTAATTCAGGTATCAGAATACTCTGTGTCTTTGGGAAGGCGCTTGGCATGCAATTGTATGTTCCCTGCTGCCCTGAGCAGCTGCTGTGCATTGCTGGAGGGGAGCTGCAAACGCTGGCGGAGGGCATGCTTGTGGGGGAAGGATGAGGAGGATCTCTGGCAAGGCTGGACAGCACGTTGTACACACATAGAATCCCTTTTCACCTGCCCTTAGCATGTGAAAACAGGTGCAGATATATATCTCTGCCAGGATTAAGAGCCCAATCCTAGGTATGTCTACTCTGAAGTAAGTCTTGTTCTAGTCAATGGAGCTTACTCCCAGGAAAGTGCCTAGGATTGCAGCCTAAGAGCCCAATCCTATGCATGTCTACTCAGAAGTCCACTTTCGTGAATGGGGCTTACTGTGGATAGGATGGCAGCCTTAGAGTCCAATCCTGTGCCTGTCTGCTCTGCCTTTGTTTTGCTCCCCCCTCCTGGAATGCCTCTGAAGGGGAGGGGGCCCTGCAGAAAGCTGCCGGAACTCCGTTCCCCCGCGTTCCATTAGAAAAAAAGCCCTGCTACTGTGTACCATGTTTTCTTCCCAACATGATGTAATGACCAAGTGACCAAGCCAAGGAGATCCCATTAAAATCTCCAGGATGACTTTCAGTAGTCACCTGTAGATTGATCCTGATTCCAGGCCAGTCTTGGAGGTGTGGCAAGATGCCAACTGTTACCTTTTAATTGTGTTGCTAATGACAACAGCAGCAGACTGAGTCCAGACAGGTTAGTCTGGGGGAGAAGATAATCTATTTGTAATTATATTTCTAGAGCAGGAGTGCTCAAACTTTCAGCTTTAGGGATGCTGGACCTTTAACAAGTGTATAGAAGAGAGAATTTCAGCAGGTGCAACTTGTCATCCCACAGATGACAAGCTGCACCTGCTGAAATTATCTCTCCTACACAATTTTAAAGGTCCAGCATCCCTAAAGTTGAAAGTTTGAGCACCCCTGTTCTAGAGACATGAGAATCAGCATGGTGAAGGAGGAGGGTATCTCACAGAGTCTCTCAAGAAGGAGAGAGAGCGAGAGCGCAAGATACTTTTTTTCTGAATGTTAACATTGGTGGGATGCATACATTAAAATAGCCCTGGTACACTAGGAAGAAACTTGTGCATCATCCAGCAGACATTTCACCTCCACAAACTAGGCGTGACAGAGCTGGCTAACAGAAATCCTTCCAGAATGGTAATAATGACAGGGGTGCTATATGGCTGGTGGAGACCCAACTACAAACCCTACTCTACAGTGGCTAAGCCATTGCATCTAGAAATGCCCAAGAAAAAACCCATTATTAATTTTGACTTATTAAAAGAAAAAAAAGTCACGCTTAGCAGTTTATAAACTGTATGTAAATATTTTGTATTAGGGTAGATCAGAAGGGTTAAATTGTGTCCAATTCAGGTCACCACATCTCAAAAAGGACATATTGGGACTAGAAAAGGTACAGAAGCGAGCAACCAAAATGCTTATTGGGCTGGGACACCTCTTTTATGAGGAAAGGCTACATCCTTTGGGGCTCTTCAGCCTAGAAAAAAGGTACCTGAGGGGGGACACTATTGAGATGTACACATATGCAGGAGATGGATAGAGTGGATAGAGGGATGTTATTTTCCCTCTCACACAACACCAGAACCAGGGGACATCTGCTAATATTGAATGCTGGGAGAGTTCGAAGAGACAGAAGAAAATATTTATTTCCCCAGTGTGTAATAGACTATGAAACTCCTTGCCACAGAATGTGGTGATGGCAACTGGCATAGATGCCATTAAAAGGGGGCTGGACAGATTTCTAGAAGAAACTCCATCACAGGTTACAAACCATGGTTGGTCTGTGCAACCTTCTGGCTTTAGAAGTAGGCTGCTTCAGAATACCTGGTGCAATGGAGTGACAACAGGACGCAGGTATTTTGTGGTCTTGTGTGCTCCCTGAGGCATCTGGTGGGCTGCTGTGAGATACAGGAAGCTGGATTAGATGGGCATTTGGCCTGATCCAGCAGGGCTCTTCTTATGTTCTTATGTAAATGGTCCAAGGCTTAGTTGTTTTCATTGCATATATGCTCCTCTGCTAAGTTTGCCTGAAATAACCCTAATTTCCACCATGTTTTCTTAGCTGTTATAGTGGGACATTTCTTTTATGTGATATCCAAGATCTATTTCCCTGCTTGACAAAACCTTCCAACCAACCTCATTGTGGCGGTTCACCTTCATAGACTGCTCTATACAGTATCTGCATTACTTTCTTTGGTCTTGAATCCACAAATAAGCCATTTCAATTGACTTCATTGCACCACCAGATTTGTACACAACTGAGCCACTTGCTCATGTGTCCAAAATTTTTAAACTGGGCTTTTTGGCACTGGATACAGTTACTCTCACAAAGGAGAGCAAATAGGACAGTGCAAGAACACCCAAAGAATTGACTGAGCCTGTTATTTCAGGAGGGGAATCACTAGGATGGATGGAAGCCTTTCAGAGCAGAAGTTTTGCAACCTTACCCAGCAGCTTGGAACAGAGCCAGAATCCTGAAAATATTTCATTGTCACAAAAGCCATTTATAAAGAACACACACGGTAAGTATTTCCTGCTTAGTCAGTTTGAAATGTTAAAAGGCGGTTTTAGAAGGAGGGTTGTTTTAACTAACTTGTCAGGCTCTTTTAAAGAAACCATTTGACAATGGAGAGAAATATCGGCCTTTGGAGTTTAATACATTTCATATTTGATTTTTGATGTCTTTAAAAAGGAAGATGCTTTTGTGCAGAGCTACTAAAATTGTCTTCCATTTCCTCAATCCATCTGTGGCACATAATCAGTAGAACCATATCATTTAAACAAAGACCATAACTTAGAAGTGCACCTTCTTGCAGCTGCCTCCCATTAGGGGCTATAATTTAACACACACCTTGCACTGAAGTTGTAAAAGTTGGGCTCAGCTTGGTGCAATTGGATTGCTTAAATTTGTAGAAAGAAGGGGAAAAAACCATTAGGGACCAAAACTGTTACATATCATAGAAGGAATAGTGTTTGTTGTCCTTTTTATAAATCACATTTCATTAAATCACTATAAAACAAATACATGTGTGTGCCTATAATCCTTTTAGCACTGTGAACACAAACTGGTGTATCATGCTAAAGGATTAGCATAGTCTGCATGGACAGTTGGTTAAGAGACTGAGCTGTGAATCAGAACTTCCCCTGTTGAAATCTTGCCTCTCCAGTAACTGCCTAGTGGGCTGTAGGCAAACCAACCCCTCTGAGCCTCAGCTTTCCATTGGAAATATGAAGATAATACTGCAATCCTATCCACGCTTCCTAGGAGTAAGTCCCATTGATTATAATGGGACTTACTTCTGAGTAGACATGCATAGGATTGGGCTCTTAGGCTGCAATCCTATATACATGTACCTGGGAGTAAGTCCCATTCAACTCATTTGAGCTTACTTCTGAGTAGACATACCTAGGCTTGCACTGTTACTTTCCTTATAGGTTTATCATAAGGATTCCATCAAGATCTTACATGTGAAATACCTTGTACCTTTTAAAGGTGTTTTACAAATGCAAAGTTTTATTATAATATATGAGTATGAATATGAATATATATGAATATATAATATATGAGTTCATGATCTGCAATCAGCACACAGCTTTCACATAATTGCCTCTCTATGCTTTGTCTTCGGTTTGAGCAACAATTGCAAACTTGATGCTCCAAAACTGCAAAAAAGACCCAAGACTTTTTTTTCTCTGAAGAACCTTCCCTGGCCCAAATAAATGAAGCCAATTCTTGGTTTGTCAGCTCATATGAGCCAGCTATCTTGGTAGATGCTGCTGGAGAAACATGACCATGTGTTAATGCTGTATATATGGATCTTGGGACTACAACCAGTGTCATAAACCTGCTTAATGATACATCACCTGAAAGAAAGGCACAGAAGTGTTGCTCATTACCCAGAAGACCTATGTTCACTACAATGTAAAGTGTCACACATAAGGGTTGTGTCCTAATAAAGTGAGTGATGATGAAGCACCACTGTAATCCATGAGACAAGACAGTCATGTTAACTAAAGTCCCACTAATTTCAACTGCACTTAATCATGACTAATTTTCATAGGAGACCTCCCTTAGTGTTCACTGCAGGACCTTCCCTTTTCTATAGGAAGAACTGCCACTTAGTGGTGGAGTACCTGCTTCACCTTGGCCTTTTCAGCCACACTAGACGCTGTGCCAGAACCACCTTTCAGAGCACGATACCATAGTCTTTCGAGACCGAAGGTTGCCAACAACCTGCTTCACATACTGAAAACCCCAGGTCCAGTTTGCACATCGCCAGCTACACTGTTTCAAGCCCCAGAGTCAACATGGACAACACACTGAGTTGGATGGGTCAATGATGACTCCATATTAAATAGGTTTGTACATCTGAAACTCCTTTTCCACAAGTGTTTCTCAGCAGGAGTTACTTCCTGTCTTATAGCCACACAAGGCTTCCACTTTCACCCATGCACTGCCTTTATAGCAATTCAGCAGAAGCACACCCAACTGATGGTAACATAGAGGTCTGTACTTCCTATGTCTAGTGTGACTGCTCAAGAAAAAGGAGGATGTGCTTAGCAGTACTGTATGATCTTTTCAAACTGAGATAATTGTACAATTTTATCAGATAAGTGCTAGCAGAATGAGGATATCAAAAATACCATTGGGAGCAACTTCAGCAGCTGCTTGGGACTGGTCTCTGATCATTCCAGCTCTGCTCTTGCTTTTCTCAGCTTCTCCTCTCTTTGGGAACTGTTGACACTTCACTTCTTGCAAGCTTTTTGCTGCCTTCAGCGACTGATGCAGTTACCAGTGATTTATTCCTGGTTAATCCTTTATGCAGTCATTGAGCATTACCTGAGTATTTGCCCATTTCTCTAGGAGTTTTCCTGGTGGTTGGGAAGATCATGTTATTTCCAATGGGGATCTTAGTCCTCTTTCCCTCTAGGCATCTTGCCAAACACATATTCAAAAGCAGAGTTGGGACCCCTGGATGAATAGTTTCATATGTCCTGAAAGTGGCCCAGGACTAGTCTTACACCCAGGTTTCAAGAGGTGCTCTGATCTCATGATTAATTGTAAAAACTGTTAAGTACAAGGAATGATGATGAGCGAATGGCCATGCTTGTTTGGGAGAATCCATAAGGATTGTGGTCACCAGGCTGCCATCTGATCGGACCACTGAGATTTGTTTGTGGCTTTTAAACAACATTTGATGGAATGGGTCTCCAGACAAGGGCCGAGCTTTTATTATCCTAAGGTATAGCTCCTCCTCGACCTGCTGAAAGCCAAACCGCTGAAAAGTTGGAGTAGGTTTTGAGTGGAGAATTCAGAAATCTGTAAATTTCTAACCTGCTTTTAATTTGGTTACCTCTGGCTGACCTTGAAACAACCTGAGTCAGCCATAGTACACAAACATGAATAGGCTGATATGCTGAAGGAGTGTTCTGTTTCTAGGCCCCCCTCCTTCCCTTCCACTCCTATGACAAATGGATTTGGTCTTTGCAGGTATGAGCTTTTGAGTGGTTTCTTGCAGCTGTTATTGCTCCCTGGTAGGAATGGGTTCGCATAGTACTCTCTCCCCATTTTGTTCCTTTTCCCTATTTTGGACTGATTTTGTGTGAAAAGATGTGTCTGTTTAAAAATCTTGATCCATGTTAACTACCTTTAAAATGTATACCAGACCCATTTTATGATGAGTTTTCTCACAGGTATGTTGTGAACAATTGGCTCTGAACAATAAAATTAGAAAGACCATTGAGTCAAGCAATCAGTTCATGATGAACACCATAATCAAGCAACTAGTTCATGATGAACACCAGGCTATGTGAACCAGGACCACTGGTCCATACAATTCAATACCTGGCCTCCGTCAGTGATGTTCAAAGGACAACACACTTCCTATCTTTTTCCTTTGGCTTGTGTAGTTTTAGTGGCCAAGTGAATGGAGGCCTCTGGTTTGGTATACTCTGCTTGTTTGTAACATGATATCTCCCTTGCACATTGAGATAGCGTAATGATATTTGGTACACATGTCCAGGATACAATTCTGTGTTTTAAGTTTAAAATAGCCCTATCCTTGCATTCATTTTCAGAGTGAGAAGGAAAAAGCAAATATTCTGCAGTGGAGCTATTTGCCTTGAAGACCGATAGCACAATCCTGAGCTGCATGGGGTGCAGGGCTGCAGCAGCGCCAAAAATGGCTGCCACCGCATCCTGCGTGCTCTGGGCGCATTGTCATCCCCTTCCCCAGGTAAAGAGTGTAGCCCCGCAATAGGAAACTAGCCCCAAAGGTCGGCGGTGAATCAAGAGCCTCTGTGTTGGGCATTGAGCCCAACACAGAGGCTCTGGATGAAGTGGAGCAAAGCTCTACCGGTCCCGCCTCCCACCCTCCCTGCTCCCTCCTCTGGCACACCGCCTCCCTGCCCTCTCTCCGCCTTCCCCCTCCCCTGAACACCTCCTCCCTGCCCTTCACCTGCCTCTCTGCTCCTCAAAACACCTCCTCCCCCCATTCCACCATTTACCTCACTGCTGCTTGGCAATCCATGTGAGCGCTGAGCAGTGGAGCTCTGGCAGCCTCCTGGCACAAGCCCAGCGCCAGCCAGTGTTGGGCTACCACCAGCGCTCGCCCAGCAGTAAGACTGGCTGCTGGCAGTAAGCCAATGCACACTGTTCAGGATTGGGCAGTGAGATACTTGAGTTTATGTTGATCAGGTCAATTCATGTTGTTCAGGACACAATTCCACCTTCCAAGTTCAAACCTCAGGTTGACCCTTACATCTATTTCAAAGAGCACTGAAAAGATGTAGAACACTGTAATGATATATTGTCTTTGAGTGCTGCAATATGACAATGAGATGGGGTCCATTTATGACACATCTCCATTCAAAATATGATGACCAGTTTGAACCCATTACCATTTTCAGGGAGGGGAATGCAACTGTTTTGGAATGCAACCTTTGAAACAAGACTCTTCAAAAACTATGGTTTAGTAGATCTTAATTCCCTTTACATAAGGGGAGCTGACAGCACTCAGCACATAACGGGATGAAGTCTAGGATGGACAATCTAGTCAAGGGTGTTATTCATTCTCCCCACTGAAAGAACTATTTTTAATGCTTGACCCCACATTGTGATAAGATTCCAGTGAAAACGATATTCTAACCTCACTGAATTTGACGTGTGCTTTTCTGCTTTATTATAGCCAGTCTTCCAGCCCACAGATCTGTGGGTGGTCACAATAACTTTGTCTGAGAGGCCAGTACATACACTTTCAATCAAAAGCTTGTCAGTTGATCTTGAGGAATCTACCACAATGGAAGGGAAAAAAAACTGCCTCCCTTTCCCACCTTTTCTAGCTCAAATTCTTTCTCCTTACGAGACGCATCTGCTCTCTGAAGGTTTCTGCATAAAAACTGCAGCTCACTGTGGGTCTGTCTGTTGTAACAGCACAGAATTTTCCTTCTGGGTGGCCTAGGAAGCTCTATTTGTGTTTATCTGTCTAACTCATGATTTCTGTCAAAGTATGTATGGAGTAGCCGCTCCATACCCAACTTTGCTCTCTCACCAGCTGCTTATTTAAAGTCATTCATTCCATACTCATTTTGAAAGAATTTATGAGGCTGAGGTTACTAACTCTTAACACTGATACTGAAAAAGGAGTTAAGCAGATACTTTTAAAAAGTTTCAGGTTTCTCCTGCATATTGTGGAAGAGTGTATTATAGATTACAATCAACTTTCTATGTGAAACGTTACTCAACAAAGGTAGCACAAGATTTTTGTTCAAAGCCACTCAGCAATGTAGGCTAAAATAATAACTGATGTTTCTATAATTTATGCCCCCACCCCCAAAGAAATTGAGCTGAACAAAAACTGGTGTCAGAGAAGGTGAGACTGCATGCTTAAGTGACTAAATGCATTCATCCTAAGACATTTTGTAAAATGTTTTGGTTTTTGGATACTGTGGTGCAGGAATTTGGCTCCTCTGACCACAGACTCAAGTGTTTATGGGTTAATTCTGATGCTCTCCCATTAAATGGCATTTTACCCTTGCAGAAATCTTCTGCTAAGTGGCCACAGTGAGAGCCATAAATGAAACTTCTGTTGCAAAGCAGGGACTTTTTTTAAATTCTGAGGAAGCTAATTACAACAGTTTCTGACACCAAAAGAAGAGTCTAAGGAGTGAAATTCAGGAGACCTGAATGCAAAAAGATTATTAGAGAGTACTTTTAAAAAGCCTTGCTTTTGGACATAGCACAACACAAGACATGTGTATGCACAAGTCTTATAAGCAGATGAACTCATGCATTATTTCTGAGTAGGATAATACATGCCATGATTACAAACAGTATCTGTACATCTCAGCATCAAGGTCCATTTTAGACAATAAACAGTCCAAAAGTTGTGCAGCAAACTCTTAATCAAATATAACAAAGGTTTCTAGAGGTAGAAGTGTGTATGGTAGATACACTCTATTATCAATGTATTGAACAATTCATCAGAACATGAAAAATGTTTCCCTGCATCTGAAACCTTACAGAAAAACAAGAGAGTAGTATTTAGCAACAGGTGTTGATCAGTATCACAAAAAACCAGTAGATGGAAAGGTGTCTGAAAAGGTAACATAGAATTAGATCATTTGATGGCCTGTTATAGGTTTAAATTTGCCACGCATGCAAGTATTCTTTCAGAAGTCCAGAAACTTTGTTTGGTACTTACAGTCTTTAAAGGCAAGTGCAGGGTCTCTGTGAGGCAGGACTTGGGAAATTATATGTTGCAGAGATTCCAAGGTTCTGTCCATCGTGGGCTGCCTTTCTCCAGACTGCATCCACAAAGTGTCCACATGCCTGAATACCTCCAGTCTTGTAGCGAATGCATGCAGTTCATTGATGAACTGGATTACCGAAGAATCTCTTTCAACATCTGCCAATCAGACGTTGCCCAGATTCAAAAGACCCTTCAGGGGGTCCTTCTCTCTGGCTCGCTTATCTTTGTTGTAGGCTGAGCTAATTAGCCAGAGAGGCAGGCTGACAAGCTCTGTCCTATTGCTTTCTTCTGTTAAACACACCCACCTACTGGTTACTTGGAGAAGCTAATCATGTGAAAGGCATTCCTCTTTTCATCCTGACATTGACTGAAGCTGCTGAACCAGACAAAGTTTGAGTTTCTACTGACTTAAGAAGAATCCACCCTTACCTTGTTTAAAATAAGGAAAAATTAAGATTAACATAGGATCTGCTTGATCATACAGATAGGAAAAAGAAATGGCATTCATCATTCTAGAAGTAACCTCTGACCTGTTTTGAAATAAAAATTGCATATTAAATAAGTTAGTCCCCAACATCAATGGCTGTTTTGTGACATCTGGCTAATTTGGTCAAACATAATGGGATTTGCCAGTGTATGTTATTTTCCTGGATTCGTGCTCTCTTCAAGCACTTTCCTCTAAGTACATGTTCAGAACCTTGGAGTTTTGCCATAAAAACACCATAATATTATTGTGGGGAAATGGAAAAGCATCATTATGGGTGGATCCAATTTTAACATGTTATTTCTGATAACAAATATTGAGAAAGGATTTAAAAAACACCTTCTATGGGTGACAGTTTGAATTTGATGTCATCAACATGTGTTTTTGTGAAGGAAGTCTGAGCTCTTGTACGAACTTACCTGGGAGGAAGCCCTACTGACCTCTGTGGGGCTTAGTAAATATGCATGCAATTGGGCTGCCTATGGATGTTTCAAACTCTACTAAAAAATGCGTTTCCCCCAGAATCAACTGACCTGTGCTATTGAGTTAGGCCTAATTCCTTGAATTGCTTCCTGACTTGATTTTTTAAAACAATATGCTATGGAAGGTAGCCACCAAACATCCACATGGAGGGAATAGTGCCCAGGTATCAGTGCACCCACAGCCCTTCCTGCTCTCTCCTTCCCTTTTACTAGGTGAGCAGCTAAAGTAGGGGGGGGGGGCGAGAGAGACGGGGACTAATAGATCTTTTTGCTGCCACCATCCGAGGCAGAGGAGGGCCCTCTAAGAAAAACTACCCCTGCAAGTTCAGCATAGAACCCACTTGGCCTGCAGCCTTCTCCTCTGAGCTCCTTTGTTTATGGTCTGACACTCTTGTTTATGCAGCACCATCAATGAGTGCTGGAGTGGTATACTAAGAGACTAGGCTGCACTTTTCCCCCCTTCAGAGCACTGCAGCAGTGGCAGCAGCATTGGGTTGTGCCCCAGGTCCCTTGGTTACATGAGTGGAGTCATGAATTCAGTTTGCTCAGAAAAAGAAACTAAACTACCTGTATTTCCAAGTTTATTTCCAAGCAAATCCAAGTGGATGGAGCAAGGATAAAGCTTACCTGTCTCTGTTTAAAATATTGTTACAGCATCCAGATGGTCATTTGTTTGTGAGGTTGTGTGTCAAAATGGTTGGTTGATAGTTTCTTAGTGGGAGCTGCTGGTTATGAGATACTTAGGAGCCTTTCTGTGTGCTTGAATGAGATAACCATCAGAGTTTGGGAAATGTAAGTCATTCCTGCTCATTAAGGGGAGGGGGGAGATATGTATTAGTGAGTAAACAGTTTGGATGAGGAGGCACCATGGGGGTGGAAGGCCTCTCTTTAATAATGTGATATAGAGTTGCAAATATACCATCTGGTAGGTATGCCCCCTTTTATTACTCATATAATGGATATTTATATGGAATACTGCTTATGTATTTGCAAATAGAAATATTACAAAAAATATAACAAATCTTGCTTAAGATTTTTACACATTCTTAGCGCATGGCTATTGGAAAAATGGTCTTCAGACACATCCAAATGGATTGGCTTACCATGGTTAGCTTTATCTCGACTCAGAACTGGCAAAACAATGGAAAAGGGAAGCAATATGGCCTATGGGGCCATAGCTCAGCGGTAAAGATTATGCTTAGCATGCAGAAGATCCAAGTTTCAGTCCTTAGGATCTGCAAGCAAAGTTGGGATAGGTCCCTATCAAAAACCTGGAGCACTGCTACTAGTCAGTATGGATAATACTGACGCAGATGTACCAGCCATCATGGATAATACTGATGCAGATGTACCAGCCATCTGCCTCTGGATAAGATAGCTTCATACTTGCTTGAAAGTTACTGAGTCAAGAATTCAAGAGACAAACCTGAGCACAAAATCAATACTTCCTCTCCCAAACCAGTACACCTACATGAAAAACATGTTTGTTCATGGCCTCCAGGCAGAATGAGATCCTTGTATGGGAAAAAAAAAAGAGAGAGCTTTGTCTGACAAGTCCAGCAGGAGCTCTCAGTACAGTTCCATAGGGAAATTTGGTAACTTATCTGTAGATGGCTTTGATGAAGTTAAATGTTACAAAAAATGTGCACATTGGCCTGGCTTTTCCTTTGTTTAACAGCCTCAGGTAGGAGGCTTTGGCCTCACTGCAGTTCCCATTCTGATGCCCCTCCCTGCCCTGTGCCATTCTAATTAGGGGAAAAAAATCCACTGGATAACAATTGAAGTTTTCCTCTTATTATCAGTGTGCAGGGTTTACATGAGCAGAATAGGAACTGTGGTAGAGTGCTAAAGCCTCCTACCCGACACAGTTCCAACCCTTTTTAAAAATTATTAAAAATATTTAAATACCACTTTTCAACAAAAGTTCACAAAGCAGGTTACAGACAAAAACCAAATAATTGAATGGCTCCCTGTCTCAAAAGGGCTCACAATTTCACCCCCCCCCCACACACACACTAAAAAAAAGAAGGGGAAAAACTACATTCTCAGAAATATGCCCTTGGAATGAAGGAGAAGGCTGTCATTGATTCATTACTGATTTCCCCTTCTTGATCTGGAGTTGCAAATATCAGTGAGCTGGACCAGTTTCATCTTCCAAATTATGTAAGAATGTGTCATAGGACAAATAGAGCTATGTACAATGGATTCTTCATCGGATACTTTCCGTCTCCATTTTGAAACTTTACATTGCCCACAAAGCTATAAAAGCACTTACTGACATACAGCCATTAAAATGCATTTTAAGAACTTTGAAGAACAGTCTAGAAAGGAGATGCCTGAGGGGGGACATGATTGAGACATACAAAATTATGCATGGGAAGGATAAAGTGGATAGAGAGATGCTCTTTACGCTCTCACATAACACCAGAACTAGAGAACATCCACTAAAATTGAGTGTTGGAAGGGTTAGGACAGAAAAAAGAAAATATTTCTTTACTCAGCATGTGGTTGGTCTGTGGAACTCCTTGCCACAGGATGTGGTGATAGCATCTGGCCTGGATGCCTTGAAAAGGGGATTGGGCACGTTTCTGGATGAAAAATCCATTACAGGTTACAAGCCATGTAACCCAGTTTGTAAATCTAAAATCAAGCCAAAATCTAAAATCAGGTGTAGGTGCAACCTCCTGATTTTAGAAAAGGGGTAAGTCAAAATGCCAGATGCAAGGGAGGGCACCAGGATGCAGGTCTCTTGTTATCTGGTGTGCTTCCTGGGGCATTTGCTGGGCCACTGTGAGATACAGGAAGGTGGACTAGATGGGCCTATGGCCTGCTCCTGTGGGGCTGTTCTTATGATCAAACAGCCTCTTATACCTGTTAACTATGTGAATTTGTTAAGACTGTCAGGAACATTATTGACTTAAACCTAGTTTCCTGAAATTCATTATAAATAAAACTTTTGTTTGACTAGGCACATATGAAACATAAATGGAGCACTGCAGAGTTCCTCCTTGTATAAACTTCATGGTGACCTTTGATGACTTCTGGCATTCTCCTGCTTTCTTGATAAAGATATATCACACTTCACAGTTGGAGCTGCATGCCTCCCTCATTCATTGCCATGTCCAAAGAGATGCTGTAATCTAAATAAAACTGAAGGCTAAGGACAAATGGTTACTTATGGTCATCCTTTGTAGTGACTTAAAGAAAACACAATTTGCGCTTTCAAGACCAAGTATGTGAAACTGCATTTACTCAGGCTAATCCCTTGTTATGATCTTTTCCCTATATCTTCCCCCATTCGCATGCCTGTAAATTGGAGGGATGTATGATGTTAACTATATACTGAATCACACCATCTAGCTCAAGGTATGATTCTGCTCTGTGTGCACAGAGGTCTCAATAGACTTCTACTGAGGCTTCTACTTCAGGCTACAATGGCACATCTAGCCTTTCCCAAAAAGATGGTCTGGTCCCCCAAGTTATGGATGGCTGCACTGGTGCTTTCATGCAGGTGTAGTACATTCTTCGGTGGTGCGTTTGCACAGGCACAGTAGTGCTAGGCTGGTAAGAGTCTGATGTTTCAACTTAAGCATAGATTCTTGGAACCAAACCTGCCTGGCCCACAGGTGTACACATTTGGTCCCTGTTGTGTATATGCAATGTTGGGCAGAAATGACTTAAGTAGGGGACTTGGTATACATCACACAGATATCCCCCTTTTACCCAGGCCCTTGCTATGCTGCATACTCATGAAGAGGTACCAGCACTGCATTTGTTCCAGCACAGGAGCAGCAACCTGCATGAGCATTTATAGGAAGATGGGAAAAAGATGTCAGTGGCCTATGGGAATCACTGTTTGTACAGAACAGCATGCACTTCCTTCATGGAAAAAGGAGAATTGTTCTGTTAGCCTTAAGTTCTATGTATCTGGCTTATGTTGCTATGTAAATAACACATTAAGTAGACCCACACAGAATTGTGCAGTCAAATGTAAGTCCCATTGCATCAATGCAGCTTACTCCCAGAAAAGTGTGCATAGGATTGCAGCCTGAGTGTGCTAACTTTTTAAAAATATACATTATCTTATTACCAGAACGACTGCATAATATACCCTACATACCTATACTCAATATTAACAATTAAGACAGAAAGATAATTATCTGTCCTTGCTGCTAATGTTTGGGTCTGCCATGTTAATACTGAGCAGTCTGTGGAGACTATCCAGGCAACAAGAAGAAACAATGCACTCTTTAGAATATCAGATGCTGTCAAGCAACTTGTCACTAGCAAGAAAATCTACTAATACAAGTGGAATTTCACAATGATATTTCATTGTATATTTTTTTGTTTTTCTTTTTAAAAAGGACATTTCATTGTACACTCAAGATGTAAGGCCTAGTAAAATGGTAATGAGAAACAAGATTCACTATAATCACTAGCTGATTATCTTTAAACATTTGGTATGCAACATAACTTTCTACAAAAATAAGTGTCATTTTTTAAGGTTGTCTCCAGAAACCCTAATTTCCTTTGCAGTTTCCAAACTTTCCCTCTTAATTTTAGAGATACTACATTAGATTCAGTATAACAACTGTCTGCTTCTACTTATATAAAAAGTAATCTAAACTGCAAGACTGGAGCCAAGTGCTCCCGGCTAAAGAGTGTTCAGATCTTCAGTAACAGGCTATCTAGGAAGTTGCTGAATGTAGGTGAGCTGAATTTATTAGCAGTTGCACAGACTTGCTCAGAGATGGAGTGCCTGCCAGGCCTGTGCAACATCATTTTTATTACTTGTCAGTTCGGGCAGAATTTATACATTGAAACCTTTGGGGGTGGGCAGAAAAATCAAGTAAGAGCTTCAGGGGTCAGAGCTCTGCCATTCATGCAAGATTTGGTAACCTTTGTTCAAGCTCAGAAATCAAAATATTGCTGAAGGTGTTACATTAACTGTTGCAAGGTCTTTGATTTAAGGAAGTTTAGTCCCAGTGCAATCAAGCAGGCTAAAATCACCATCAAGTAGTAATTTAACTGAGCTGTAGATTAAGTCTGACGAAAGTATAAGCCACAACTGCATAAGCCTGTGAATTTGCAGCAGTCTTAGAAATCTCCTAAACACCTCTGCAGACCAAAACTATGCATAATTTTATTTCAACTTTACGTTTATTCACTTCACTCCTTACTAAAAAGCAATTCGCTTACAGCGAAGCAAATTCCACTGCGTCTAACGTATCTTCACCATTTGGTGAGTGTTCACAGCATTGCAGCCTAGGAAAACAAGCCAATGCACACTGATCAGGGAGTAAACAATATTAAACAATGTACAGCTTGCTTTTGAGAAATGCAAAGGATCAGACTGAAAAGCAGGGCTCCTATATATTAACATTTTTGTCTGTTTGAATAATGATAAGTTACTGCCTTAGGTTACTTTCTCTACACCTGGGGGTTTTGAGAGAGCTGAGGGCTTGTGTTTCTCAAACAGTAGCATGGTAAGTCATGGTTACAATGCAGACATGTTTCGAAAACAGCCTGTGACATGGCATGGACTCCAACGAACAAAGTAAAAAAAAACTTCATTGGGCATGCCCAGGAAGGCTTTGGAAACCAGTCTCCGTGCTCTTCACTGAATTTAAAAATATTTAATCACTTTGCATAGCTTTAAACCATTCTCTGATATAGTACAAAGAACAAAATGTGATATCTTAATTAAGCAGAAAGCAATTTCTTTCATTGATTTCTGGGAAGCAAAGGAAGAAAGAAAACATTTCTGTAGAAAGTCAGCCCCAGAAGGTAGCTGTATCCAAACTTGACTTGATATTGTACATGTGTTCTCGGCGTTGCTTGGTATAAATATTTGCTTCTCCTTTCTGCAGTCGTCGCCTGAGAGCGGCTTTTTGCTGTTTAGTGAGCTGGCGCTTTATCTTCTGTTTTACCAGTTCCTACAAGATATTTCCAAAACCCAGACATTAGTCTTATTTGCAAGTTATGTGATTCTTTTAAAACAGAAGTACTCAAAAAAGGTGTTGTATATAATAGTCACTTCTTACAAAATGAACCCAGAATTTAACAGGTTTTCATCAAGAGAAGCCATCTTGAATTCATGTTCATTAAATACATTTCACCTGACATCTCAGAATCAAGAAGTTGGCCAAGGTATTTACATAATGCAGGGAAGATGCGCGAAGGCAAGCAGACTGCAAAAACGGTAAGAGGTAATCTTAACAAGGTTTTGAGATGGCCACTGATCCCCCTTGTGGCCAAGACTAGTCATAGATTCTCAATGAATAGAACTTGGAAGTAATTTTATTCACATTATAAAACTGCACTGCAATTTTACATGCATCATAAAAATCACAAATACAATGAATTTCACTTGGATATATAATATAATGGATATATTACTTGGACTTCAATTTTAAGCTGATTAGAGTGCCACACTTGCAATGATTTTCAACCCTTTTCATCTCACAGCACACTAACAAGACACTAAAATTTCAGGGCACACCATTGGTTTCTGACAATTGACAAGGCACACCATGCTGCCAGTGGGGGGCTCACATCCCCAATGGCCCTACTGATAAATGACTCTGCCTCAAATTCCTGCCCCAAATAGGTGATACACCTGTGGACCATTCACTGACTTCTGCTGCTGGGTAAAAGCAGACTGGATGTGTTTTGTGGCTGCAGCTCTCCCTTTTGCACTAGTTTTTTTTATTTTATTTTATGCGTCAGGAAAAAAAACTACACATAGAAAATGCAAGTGATCCAACTGCAAACTGGACCTATGACCCAAAACAGCAAGCTATTTAAGAACAGCTAAGTGAAGCTGGGCCTAACATGCTGAATGGGGCTGTCAATATTACTAGATTTTGATGTGCAGACTGTCCAATACTTTGGGCTCACCGAGTCTGATCATTCATTTAATTTACTTATTTTCAGAATTTATATCCCACCTTTCTCTCATGCTGAAGGGGATTCAAAGCCTCTTAAGAATTCAAGGTTAACAGTACTCTTACAAAAAAAGATGGTTTACAGTCTGGTCGCAATCCAGTCCATGCGCACAAAGCTCTGAGTTGGAGGAAAATCTAAGGGAGGGCCATCCACACCCAGGAGCAATGCATATGAGAGCAGAAGATTAGAAAATGCACCAGATGGTGCTGTCTTTATTTTTTCTAATCCAAGACTAGAAATTTCCTTAGAAGTTCTCAAACACATACAATCACAAGTTTCAATAGTAAAACACTATCATTTTTTGAGACTTATAAATAGCACCTTACTGTGCAATTAGAATTTTTACTTTTGAGCTGTTTCTAAAAAAAGTTATTTCGCTTATTTTTTCTTACATATTAACAGCGGTGGTTGCTGACACCAGCATGCTTTCAGTCTCACGATTCTACAGAAATAGTTCTGTCCTGCTGTGCTCTTTTTGCCACCATTGCAGGGGTACTTTACAAGGAATTTAAAGAATTTAGAGGTCAAAGAATGTATTGTTACCAGCTCATCCCTTTTGTCAGCAGAACTCTGGACTCCAGGAATGGAGCCTGTTTGCCTTTCAGACTGTACTCTTAGATCATGCGAATCCCAGTTGGTAATAAAAGGAAAATTACCCCTTTGTCAGACAAATTGCTCTCAATCAACATTTTTGGGGGGGAGGGGGGAGAAGAGCATCATGTTGGACACCCACCGAACTACGTAGAGGTGATGCCAACACACCCTCATGCTAGCCAGCAGGAATGCGCCAATCTGATTGAGCTAGAAGGACCTGCTGGATGTTTCTGTGTTCACAATCTCTTGTTTAGTATCTTATGGCTGAAAACAATCAGAATTCTTTCTTGTGTCTAGGTATTATAACTATCCCCCCTTTGTTTTCCACATAAGAATGATCAAACAACGTCATTTTACTTCTTACATTAAGAAGAGCATCAATATAGATCTTGAAAGCTGACACATTTAACCTCTCTGCACACCATTCCTAAGATCTCCTACAACTTATAGCCACTTGGAGGCACTCTAACATGCTAAATCCCACAGCTCAGTAAAGTCATACAGAGTGTGCAAATGAAGCACATACAGAAATAGTATGCCCTTTGCAGGTTGGGGAAAAAGCATTTCCATTAATTGCACACAGTATACAAACTGTTGGGTAATAAATGGTCTTAGTCAGAAGCTGGGCCTTATAGCACATTATCTCAAACCCCAAGGTACAGGCTTTCAGAAGAGATAACTGAATTGAATTCAATTAGAAGACGATTCAATTGAAAAGGTTAAAAATATAACTCAAGATTTAAGAAGTCCTTATTATTGAGATGTAAGAATAAAGAAATAGAATATTTTGTGACGTCCATCGTGTTCCCTAAGAATTCTTTTATTTATCGTCTGGATGGGCCCATACCATAATAGTGGAAAGAACATACAGTAGAACCTCTTTAAGTTGACCACCCAAGAGACTGGATAAATTGGTCAACATAGGGAGGTGGTCAACATACGGGGAAAAAAAGGCTCTAGAAAATTAGATCTAGAAAAACCCAAGGCTCTAGAAAATTAGGTCAACTTAAGGAGGTGGTCATTATAGAGAGGTGGTCAACTCTGGAGGTCCTACTGTATTTCCAAATGAAAAAGTGATAAATAAAAATGCCCATAAGAAGTCCTCTTGCCAAGTGGGTTATGGTAGTTGTGCAAGAGAACACATCCTGGTAGATCGAAGCCCAAGCATATACAAGACTTACTGGAGGAATTGTTGAATGACTTCCAACACTGCCAACTGAAGTGACACTAGTCGTCCTTCTCCTGTGGTCATTGATGTGGAACATGTTCTCTTCATCTCTGTAATGCAAGAGATGTAATGCAAAAGTAAGTTTCTGATCAACCACTTTTTAAAATAAGTATTATACCTAATGCAACTCAGCTGGTATACGGAATTCAGACTATGGAAGAGTTTCCCAAAGGAGGTGTGTTTTGTCCTTTCATTGTATATTTTTACCATGTTGACAAGAGTGCAATTTCAGGGGACTGTGCTTTACACAGGGTATCCAAGTTTGCAATCCTAAACATTCTTACCTGCCAGTTTAGCTATCTAGTTAATTCTGATGGTTTTTTTGGTGCATGTCCAGCACCCCCTGACATACTCCCAGCCACCCACAAACACAGAGGAGTGCAAAGTTAAGTACTGATGAAAGGTAGACAGTATGTGAAAGCAGCAACAAAGCACAGTTAACAAAATCTACATGCTCAATCCACAAGCAGAAATGATCAAGCAGCCTCAGGTTTAGACCATTATAGTAAAGGTCACAAAACTTTAATAGTTTTCCCAGCAGAGAGAAGCTTGCAAATAGCAATGTAATTAGGATAACATATTCTCATAGTGCTAGTCAATAAGTCCCTGAAAAAGAAGTCCATTACATGTGCTAATGTCAGAGACAGAACGTGTTGTTTCCAATTTAGATAAGGTCTCTGAAATGAAATATGTCTAATACTTGAAAAGGGCTCCTCTTTTAAGAAAGAGAAAACAAAGTACATGAAAGGCTCCTCAACCATCAGTATAAATCTATACCTGAAAGGCCTGAATTCTCTGTTTAATGTTGACAAGTCAACCAGATCAGGGCATTCATCTTCATATTCTTTGTCAGCAGGATCTTCTCCTTGACCTGTCTGATCTTCTATTTTGGTGGATTTTCCAATTTTCTTTTTATCTTCAGAAAAATCAATTACAGAGCTCTCTGCATTAGGCCTGTCTCCAGCAGCAATGATTTGTCCTTCAACTTGTTTTAAGGCATGGCTGAACTCCCTCAAATCTAAACTTTGTTCACTTTCATCTGCACTATCTTCTTCACTAGTTTGCACCAAATCCTCAGAGAACGTGTTTCCAAAGGCATCTTTGACTTCATCTGTGAATTCTCTGTCAGTCTTTTGATCTGTGCCACTACATAAAGCTATTTCCCCTTCAGGATTTTCTTCAGTTGGAGAAAGCTCAGTTTTAAGACCCTCGTGGTCAGGACCACTTGGGTAAAGTAGTTCATCATCTTCTTGCATTTCTTTGGTGTAACCACTGGCTGCAATTTCTATGTCAAGAGAACACTCCCGCCTGGCAAAGAAAAAGAGAGTCAAGCATAAATTGCTTTTCCAATTACTGTTAGTACACCTTTAGAACAAAGCACTTTTGTTGTTCTTTTTAAAAACCAATTGCTATCACATTTTATTATAATCACTCAACTGTTGAAATTGATATTCTATTCCATATGCAAGTCTTTAGTACTACAGTGATTGCAACGTAATTTTTTAGGTATTCATGATGATGATGATGATAAAAAACTTTATTTATATCCCGCCCTTCTCCCTAAAAGGGACCCAGGGCAGCTTACAACATGTTAAAAACAGATTAAAAACATAATTTAACCAACAGATAAAAAAACATATTAAGAACACATTAACAGATACCATAAAAACAGTAGTCAGATAAAAAGAGCATAAAGCAGCAGATCATAGAGGAATCAGGCCTGTAAAAAAATACTAAAAGATGTTAAAAAGGCCATGAACTCAGAAGGCTTGCCGATGATAAGCACTCATCATATTTGTTGCTTGCTGCTCTAGTACCAATTGGGGACATTTCATATTCATACATACATCCCTTTTCAGGAATTGTAGGTTGTTTCCTGCCCTCCGAAAATAATGCAATTTGAACCATTGTTTCTGTACTGCTAGATACTTTTTTGGCATCATGTATCTGATCAGAATGTATTTTTCAACCCAAAACACAAGTTGAAATCTTGACACAGGAACCTGAAACAACTGGATTCTGGGATAGGATAAAAAATTGAGATGTGTATGGTAAATAAATCATTTAAACAATTGAAAGAGGAGGAAAAAAAGAGACATAATATTGAAGTCTAGAGATTAAATGGATAGACAGCCCAATCCTACTCAGGATTGGACTGTGGTGTGTAGCCATTTATAACAATGGAACTGAGTCATATAGCTCCCATAAAATAGCTACTTATGTAAAATATTGTTTAATGGCTGCCGATGGAGCACAAGAGGTGGCAGTACTCCCCATCTACTACCAAATTTGCACAGATCCGCTGCAGAAGTAAGGCTGCAGTGGGGAGGGGGTGAAATGGGGTGCGGGTGAAACAGGATGGGGGGAAGAATGTGGGGTGGGGAGAGGGTGGATCCAGTGGCAATGGTGCACCTTGGATCAGATCCTCTTTTTTTACATCCTCCCCACCCCTTTCTCTCCTTGGTCTCACACCAGCTAAAGAGTGATCACAAACCGAAAGTGGGTTGCAATTGCTATTTTTAGCTGTTTGGAGGCTTGGGGAGGCCTGCAGGGGGTCCATGGGCTCTCTGCACCCTCCACAAGGCTGGTGCTGCCAGGAGTACGTAAAAAAACCCTTTCGTTCCTGGCAGCAATGCTATCGTGGCGATCATGTCACTTCCTTCACCCCTCCCCTGTAAGCACTTACAGTGGTTCCTAAACTCCCAGAGAGATTGAAAACTGCGCCCTTAGGATCAGGACCACCAGAAATATGTAGAAGGAAAAAAAGCCACCTTGGGCTCTTCCTGACTGGGAGAGGAAAGATGGAATATGAATATGTTAAACAAATAATCTTCAGTTTGCAATGAAGAAAGTCCTATTCCTTCAATGTTTCTGCCCCAAGGAATGCAGTTGTATGGGGAACAGAACATGCACCTTAGAGCCTCCATAGAGATAATACAGGTAACTCAGGGTAATTCATGTAACTGTAGAAGCTGAAAAAACATGCTCCAACAACTGCTGAAACCACAGCTGGGAAGTTGTGGCTGTATTTGCAAAGGCCAGATTTATACAACTTTTCACTACAGAAAACAGGCCTTTCTGTGGAACTTGAACATATCATGTGGAGAATATCCTGAAGGCATAAAATGGCTCTGTTTCTAACCATGACACACAACTTACCTGATTTCCTTGAAAGTTGGATAGAGTTCACTTTCATAGCTGAAACGCTTCATAAAGAAATCTCGAATACATTTCACATCTCTGTCAAAATACCTGAAGAATACAAAATTGTTTCACTAATAATTGACCTTTAAAATATCAAGTTGATCACAACTTCCAGCTAATATAGCACCATCATGCATATATAATTTTGCAATAATTATGTATGTGTAAACTCTGTATTAATTAATTGGAGCTCTCTTCTGCAAGCAACAGATCACAGTTCCAGGTAAAATTATTTACAAGCAGTCAAAAAAGCTGCACATACCATTCTGCATTTGGGTGAGAGGTTGACACCATCTGTGGGAAATCAATCATTGTGATCTGATCTTCTGAATCTAACATGAGATTGAACTCATTGAAGTCACCATGAATCAAACCATGGTTGGCAAGTTTCACAATTAGTTCCATTAACTCGTTATAGAGAGAGGCAGGATCTTCGAGCTTATGCACTTGACACCTAGATGATAAAACACAAACCATCAGATTATTGAAGATATGGTCAAACAGAAGCTCCAACTGCAAAGAAGTCTAAGCTAGAAAAAAATTCATAACATTACACCAGCACGATCCATTGGAATTGCACTGAATTTGCATGTGAAAGTTGTGGGTACAAAGTCTTAGTCCAGTTATGAATTCACCCACAAGACAAACTTAGTAATTGGCCATCTGGAAAGGGAAATACAAGATCATTGAATCTATCATGAGAGAATCTGGGCTTCTGCTAGTTCCATTACTGCATTCCAGAGTGTATATGAACATACTTTCTGCCATTCTCCAGCTTTCCCTCCATAGTACAAGTCAGCAAAATTAAAATTTGTAAATCATCAGATTTTACTTATTCTGTATATCAAGATTAGTCTGCTGAAACTAAAGATACATGTCATCTTTTTAGCATTCTTTAGATTTTTTTTAAATTGGGAAGCATCTTGACAACTAGAAATTACTCTCAGAGTGCTTTAGTTTCTAAACTAGCCAACTTGTTTAGCAAATCATTGCACCAACTGCAATTTATTGGATGCTTCAGAATAAGAACCCCAAAGCATACTTCTTTGTTGGAAAGAGACATGTCTATGTTCACAATTCTGTGTGATGTACAACATGAATTTTTTTTAAAAGAAGCAGTTACCCTTAATGGTGACTCAGGTACACAAATAATACTGTCTCATCACACCAACAACACTGCTGGCTTCTATGGATGACAAAAGTTTGGGAAATCAATTCTTTTTCACCTAATAAAGAAGTTGCCTTCAGATCAGGTTTGTCATGGGTCACAGTCCTGGTGCCTATAGCCATTTAGTTACTGTCTTACTCATCTAGCAATATCTTTCACGTGCACTATATTTTAAGGGATTAGAAGAAATGTTGAATCCTTGAAAAAACCATTTTCTTTTTATTATGGTTCAATTAATGCAAGTTTTGGAACTGATTCCTTCTTGATTAAGCAGCTCATTCCAAATGCCAACCTTATCACATTCTAATGTGACCTTGTTTTTTCTCAGCTGCAGCAGATTTACTTTTGATCCAGGGATAACAGTGAAGGTCAGATTTGAACACTTATGCTTTCAGCTGTACAAACACACACAGTCAGCACTTTGTGGGCAAACCAGTGATTGCATATTGTTGATGTAAAAAAGAATTCCATGATATAAAACTAGTAATAAACATTAAACGGCTCTCTCATGATAATTCATGTGTTTGAAGAAAGCCTTGTGAATAAAACAGGCCAATTCTGTTGTGCCAACAAATAAGTGCAGAAAAGATTATTTTAACAGTTACAACTAAAGGAAAATAAATGTATGTAAAAGTACAACAACTGTATTGCCTTATATAATTAGAAAGGAACAAACACCCCTGCAAAATCATTTCTAATTTATGCAATTATTCAACTAACTTCACCTAACATTATTGCTTACGTTGGAAGGAAAAGGAAATTACAGCACAGAATCCAGTTCCAAACTACACAGCTAAGGAGCTGCGCCATACAATATCAGACCAATTGTCCTTGTGGCACTGGATCATCAACATTAGCTGGAAAGTAATCTCTTGTGTCTCTCAGACACAGATTTATCCCAACTCTGAAATAGCGTTTTTAAACTGTTGATGTGCCCTCTTCTGTGAATGCAAGTTATGCTTTACGCCAGGGGTGCTCAATAGGTGGATCGCGATCTACTGGTAGATCGCGAGGCAAAATGAGTAGATCGCGGAGTGCCTACCCCCCCCCCTTCAGGTGCCTCTGGGAGGAAACGCCGGGAGTAAGGCCCACTGTACTCAATGGGGCTTACTCCCAGGTAAGTGTGGCTAGGATTGCAGCCTCACAGCCTAATCCTAGGCATGTCTCATCAGGAGTAAGTCCTGTTATATTCAGTGGGGCTCAAGGTACACCAACATACACTGTACACATAAATGTTATATGCTATGATGGCGCGAACATTGTAAAAAAAAAAAACTCTGGTAGATCTCCGGGCCTTGCTGGGTTTCAAAGTAGCTCTCGAGTCAAAAAAGTGTGAGCACCCCTGCTTTATGCCAAGCAACTATGTTGCAGTGCTGTAAATAGCCCTGTGAAATCCACTGTTTGTGTAAAGGCCTGATGCTACTCACCTTTATACCAGATGACAATTCACACATAATCATATTGCCATATATTATTCCCTATCCCTCCAACATCCAGAAATGACAACTACTCTTACAGCCCAATCCTATGCTGGCTGCCTGCCACACAGTACAGCAGTGCTGAAATAGCCACTGCTGTATCCCACAGGGCCAAAGAGGTAGCTGGAGAGCTCCATGGGGTAAGGGAACAGCAGTTCCCTTATTCTGTGTTTGGACCAGGCAGTCCCCATGGTCTACTCAGATCTGCACCAGCTCAATAGCTGGTGCAAATTCAAGAAGATGGTGTAGGGCTTTCAAGTGTGGGAGGGGAAATAGGATCCAGTGGCAGCTGAGGCTGCCATGTCTCCCTCCCAGGCCTGAACCATCCCCCAGACCATCCTCCCCTGCGCAGTAACAGCTCCTTCCTGCCTTTTCCCACCCCCACTCCCCCCCACCCAGGAACGCCCTCCTGTTACTCAGAGGGGAAAGTACCTTTGGCCCAGTGCTGACTGGTACAGACCACCCCACCAGTGCCTTCCCTCTCCTGGCCACCCTGAAGAGCCTTTCGCAATGGCTGTTGCCTGGGCAGTATGTGTGAGAGTGGTGCTTCCCAGGCCAGGGGTGTCAAACATAAGGCATGGGGGCCGGATGCGGCCTGCGGAAGCTTTTTATATGGCCCTCAGGCTTTCAGCTGCTGTGTAGTGCTGGGGTGTTACCGATGAAAGGGCAGCCCACATAAAAATTGGGTCCTCCCATATCTTGAAATATGATTAAGATTTGAATATTCTCTGTTGTCATTTGCAGCTAATGAGTTTCTAAGTGAGAAAAAAAAGTGTTTATTGTTGGTTATGACCTGTTTAATGACATCACTTCCGGCCCTCAGCAGCCATCAAGAATGCCATGTGGCCCTCCGTATGAAATGAGTTTGACACCCCTGTCCCAGGCATAGGACTGAGTTCTTAGTATTCTGTTACTTTGCCTTAATATCCATTTCTTACCATCTGTCAACATACCATAAACCAGACTGGAGCATGTCTACACAAATATTCTTTTACATATAATAATATTACACATGCCATGAAAGTATTAATACTTACAGGGGATAGCCACTGACAAGTTCCATTACTATTGCATGTCTATTGTAGTCATATGGTTTTGGAACAGGAAATTTTCTGTCATGCAAAGCCTGGATTAAAAAAGAAAAAAAGTTAGAACCTTTTCTATCTAGCTGCTACTCTGCCTAGGGATGTTCCAGTGCCAAGGAGTTCCAAGAGGCAAAAACATTTGATACTGTCTACATAACGAGACCTATAAGATGTAAGGAATGTCTTGTTTAAGACAGAGAGCAGAAAACGGAATGTTGGAATTACGATGTTAAATGTGGCCCGATGTTACTGTGCAAACAACTGATGTGTGAGGAAGGTCATGTTGGCCCTTTGAAATAAATCCCAATCCCTATGCTTCCTCTGCTTTAGGGTCCAAACCATAGTACCTTCATATAGGCAAATTCCTTCATGGCAGCAAGGCGTGACAGGTACAGCCATGACATCTTGTGCCTGTGTTTGTGGTAGTCACGCTTGTTTTTTAAGTTTCGAAAGGATGTCCTCCCAAGTCTATGCAACTTCAATGCAAGTTGTTCCTCCTCTTCATTTGCAACAATGTAAATATCTTTAAAAGATGATAAAAGTTTCAATCAAACTGGAACTTGAATCTATATTTCAGCACACTAACAGCACAGTCCAATATATATCTGTGCAGTAATATATCCAACAGGTCTGATAAGAACGCATGAGATTCGGGTGTTAAATCTAGTACCATCAGCTTTATATTTCCAAACGATACATAATTAATGAACAGCAGATGATAAATATTGTGCAAATTCCAGGTTCATCAACTCCAATTTTAAGAGAGCTAGATACAGCTAGCCACTATCCAGACAAACAAAGCTGCTAGTTGCCTTTAAAACTTATTGACGTTAATTAACTATTGTTAAAGTCTCTAAAACAAATAAATGATATTTAAATAGATAAAATGAACAAATAATGAATTGTTATGGTTTTAATATAACTATTAGCATTTGTTATAAAAAGAAGTCACTCTGAAAATACCTGATTCTTTTCCTACACCCATTTGGTTTCCAACAGAACAGATAATTTGTCGAGAAGAAAGCGTTTTCAAGGCAAGGTAATCATATCCTCCATTAGTTAATCGATAACCCTGGACAGCTGAACAATTAAAATAACCACATTACAATAAGATATTAGTGTGCGTGTATCATCATTATGCAGAGTCTCAGTTTAAACCAGGGCTGCTTGAACCTAGGCCCGGATCCCGGATTCAGACAAATTCATCTGCCCAGTGAACAGACTGTACCATTTTGCCCAGGTGCTGCATGTTGTCCTCACCAATCGGGGGACAGGGACACTATGGGCAGTCACGTCTGCCCGGACATCCTCTTCCATGGCCTTCTGGGATGCAGAGCAGCAAAGGCAACTGCCCAGAGCGTCCCTGATCCTTGCTCGGGGAGGACTACATGCAGCACCCGGACAGAACAGAAAGATGTAGTCCAAACAGGGACCACATTTCCGTTGCACACTGGTGGTGAGTTTGGTCAACGCTGGTTTAAACCACTGACAGTTTTTTAACAAAACAGATTGTCCTTTGGAGCAAGAGATCCTTGATCCATTCCCAAGGCCTGCATTTTGGGCAGACTAAATGGTTTTGTATACAGTGCAACTCATGGAATAAAGTCAATGCTGGAATAAAAAGACTGAAAAACTGCAGAGGGAGGGAAATACGCCACAAGGGATTTTCTCTATCCTTCATATTTATTTATTATTTAGATATATATTCCACCTTGTCCCATGGCTCAGAGAGGTTTCTGATATCTTTTTCTTCATATCAGTAGTCCTGTCTAATAGTCTTCAAATGGCTCACGACAGTCATATGGCTGTTTCCATTTTTTTTTAATTAATCAAATAATGTCTACTCTTTGTAAGTCAGCACATAATTTATACTCACTTTTAGTGCGTTCATAAGCCAAGAGCTTGTGTTTTGCTAATTCTCTCAGGATTTTGTTACATCCTCCATGTTTGAGACTGGCAATGGAGGCAATCAAGCTAGGCGGGACTATTTCATGGTTCTTCATGCCCATTTCCACCTGAAATAGTAAGAAAGTATACTGGTTTTACCCACTTTGGCAAGCACACTGCACAATCCCAAACTGGAGCACCACTAGCACAGCGGTCCCTGGGCTGGTAGAAGGTGTTGCAAATGTGCGATGATGTCACAGCCAGTTACTTCCAGACTGGGAGGCCAGACGTGATGTAATGAACGCTGGTAAGATTTTCAGAGCAGATGGGAGAACTTCTCTGAGTGCCTGAAAAGTGCATGCTTGGAGCCACTGAGCCAAGCCTCCTGCTGCAGCTTGTCGTGTTGCATTGCTAGTCTTGCTGCCAGGTGGTTGAGGGCTAGGGGTCCTACGCATACCACCGGACACCATCTCAAGTACTATCGTACACCTGCTCAAGTACCACTGGGGGTACAAGCACCACTGGTTGAGAAACACTGTGTTACACTGTCATTTTGTTATCATTTAATACATAATCCTACACACGTCTCCTTAAGTCAGTTCAGTGGGCCAATTAAATATCTATAGAACTGCACTGCTGGTAGTGGTCTCAGCAACCTGGTAAGGCAGTGGTTCTCACACTGTGGGTTGGGACCCACAGGTGGGTCATGACCTGATTTTGGTGAGTTGCCAAAGGATGATGGAAAGATCAGATAACTAATTGCCTCAAGCCCTGAGGCTATTCAAAAATTAGATATTGTAGCAGTAGTTTACCCTGCGAAGAGCTCAGGTCCTGCAGTTTGCCAGCAAGTGTAAAATATAAAGAGACAAAGTTTGAGCGTCTTTTTTTGTAGTCATTATTACTTAGAAACAAAACATTATTTCTGTTTAGATATCTTTTTTTAAAAGTCTGGCAAACCTAGGTATGTCCCAATAGAGCAGCAATTTTCAATCAGTGTGCCAGAGCACACTGGTGTGCTGTGCCGCAAGTGGTCCACAGGTGTGCCATGGGAATTTGGCAATTTATTAATTAATATCACTTAATAAGGCCACTGATGGATGAGAACACCCCCATTAGCAGCATGGTATGCCATGTTAATTGTCAAGGCACACCATCAGTCTTCTGACAATTTTAGTGCCTTGTCAGTGTGCCGTGAGATGAGAAGATCGCTGTGACACAGGGCCATTTTAAGAAGTGGGTCCTGGTGCTAGGACATTTGGGAATCACTGTGGTAAGGGGCAGCACAGGGTAAGGCAGACAAGGTGAAATGAAGGAGATGCTCTCAGACTAACCTACTTTACAGGATGGTTGTGAGCATAAAATGGAAGGTGGGGACAATCTAGTACAATATACCACTGACCTCCCTGGAGTAACAGCAAGATATAACTATAGCAAGTTAAGCGGTCAAATAAAATGGTGGGCAGAAGACTTTAGAAAACAGAAGGATGAACACAGGTGAAGAGACTCTTCCAAATACTTTCCCCTCGACTTTTCAAAGGGGAGATTAAACTAATTTTTCAGTGAGAATAGTTAGAGCCCCATCCTATGCCTGCCTACTCAGAAAGAAGTCCCACTGCGGTCAATGGGCCTTACTCCCAGGAAGATGTGGCGAGGACGGCAGCCTCGGAGCCCCTCCTGTGCCTGCCTAGCCCATGCCTTAATCCGAGTCCTGCACAGACCCGCAGAAGTGCCAGGGCGCGTGGTGCTGCCATAGAAGGCCCTGCCTGGCCAGGCCGCCCCCCAGGCGATGCTCCTACCGCAGTCAGGACTCGGAAGTGGTCGCGGGAAAGGTAGCGCAGCAGCGCGACGTTCAGCTTGCCCATGTCTCCTGCGGCGACCACCTCCGTCCCCCACTGCACTCCGCGTTTCGGTTCTCTCCACCTCGCCACGGCAAGCTCTTCCGTGTGTGCATTCACGTGCTTCCTGCGCACGCGCAGGCGGTGTTGTAGAAGCCCTTCCTCCTCCGGGGGCGGGCTCAGCCTCTGCTTGACCAACCGCTGGCGGGTCTCGTTGCCTAGGAAACGGGCGGCGCGTGCGGAAGTGAGTGACACCAGGCTTCGCTCGGCCGTCATGAGCTCGCGCCGCTACTCCGTCCAGCTGCCGCGTGCAGCAGCCAAGGTGACGGTGGGTGGTTGGGTGTGGGGGAGGGGCGCGGGGAAAGGATGGGCGGTTGGCGGTTGCAACGGCGCCGGCTTCTCGGCTGGCCGCGCGCGCGAAGGGGAAGCGAAATGTCACAGGCACTGCTGCTGTGGAGGGTTGGGGGATGGAGGCGGTGGCGGTGACGGAGAGCTCTGTGGCCGCGGACCACCGTCCTATCCCCGAACTCCCCCCTCCCCGAACGCCATGGCCGGCCCACAGTTGGTGTGGACGTGGAGCAGGGCTGTCAGACTTGCTTCCTACAGGAGGCGGGACAGCATTCATGGTGCCTGCTGAGGGCTGGAAGGGACGTCATCGAGCAGAAAGTGACATCATTAGGCATAACGTGACGTCATTAAGCAGAAAGTGACCTTGTAAAGCAGAAAGTGACATCATCAAGTTGAAAGTGACATTAAGCATGACGTGACCTCATTAAGCATGATGTCATTAAGCAGAAAGTGACCTCGTAAAGCAGAAAGTGACATCATCAAGTTGAAAGTGACATTAAGCATGACGTGACCTCATTAAGCATGATGTCATTAAGCAGAAAGTGACCTCGTAAAGCAGAAAGTGACATCATCAAGTTGAAAGTGACATTAAGCATGACGTGACCTCATTAAGCATGATGTCATTAAGCAGAAAGTGACCTCGTAAAGCAGAAAGTGACATCATCAAGTTGAAAGTGACATTAAGCATGACATGACCTCATTAAGCAGAAAGCAACATCGTAAAGCAGAAAGTGACATCATTAAGTGTAAAGTGACATCATTAAGCATAACGTGACATCATTAAGCATAACATGACATCATTAAGTTGGAAGTGATGTCATTAAGCAGAAACTGACATCATTAAGCATGATGTGACTTTGTTACTTTGTTCCCACATAGAAACTCATAAGCTGCAAATGACAAGAGAAAATGAGCCTATATGTTCGTATTTTTAAGATATGACAGCTGGGATTAAGCTTATTAAGATTAATAAGATTAATTATTAAGATTAATTAATAAGATTAATTATTAAGATTAATAAGATTAATAAGAGATTAAGTTTATTAATCTCTTATTAAGCTGGGAGAGCCCAATTAAAATGGGGGTGTGTGTGGATAAATTGTTTCTGCTGCATTTGGCCCACGGGTCTTATGATTGACAACCCAGTCGTAAGTTGCCCAGCGCCCTGAGGAACAGCGGCACCAAAGAGCTGCCGCCTGTGAAGCCCTAAGAACTGCTGAGAAAGTAGTTCAAAATAGCCAGAAGTGTCCAAGCGCTGCAGAAAGCACTGATGAGTCATCCCAGCTGGTGAGAAAAAAGGGACAGATGACTACCTTCTGTGAGAGTGCAGGAGTGCTGTAAGCCAAGCAGAGGAGGCGAATGTAGCCATCGGGAGGCCAGACTGTGAGAGACTACCTGGAACAAAGGCGTTCTTGGAAGATAGAACTTGTTATTGTAAAAATCTCTATGGGGTTTAGTAAAGCCTGCCTATGTAAGCTGCCTTGAATAAAGTCGGAGGAGAAATTCAATGACAAGAAAGGCAGTATACAAATACTGGTTACTATTATTATATTACTTAGAGCCCAATCCTGTGCTCAGCAGCATGGCTCTGTGCCGCCAAGTACTGTCACAAACATGCCGTAAGGCACGTTTGCGAGGCTCACCGCCGTGCTGCCACCCATGCTAGCCTAGCACCAGCCGGTGCTGGCCTAGCGTGGGGCGGTTGCCCAGCTTCCGTAGCTCAGTAGTCTCCCGGTCTCATGGCACAGTAGGTGGGGGCGGGGGCCAGGGCGGGGAGGAGGTGTTCCAGGGAGGGGGGAGGCCAGCGGGGGGGGCGGAGAGAGGGCAGGGAGAGGCGTGCCGGGGGCGGGCTGGAGGTGTGCCTGGGGAGGGAGGGAGGTCCCTATATGAGTGGCAAAGTAAGTAGCCCCATTGCAGGGCTGCTTACCTTACCTGGGGGAAGGGGACTTTTGTCCCTTTCTCCCGAGGTGTCTCCCGTGGTAGCCCAGGAGATGCAGAATCCGGCGGCAGCCCTTCTTGGTGCCACTGAGCCGGGGTGTCCCGAGCAGCTCAGGATTGGGCTGTAAAATGGCTACAGCTGCATCTTATGGGCACCACAGCCGCCACTGAAGTCTCCTTGGGGGAAGGGGACATTTGTCCCCATCCCACAGGTAAGGACGCAGGCCGCACAATGGGTTTCCTCCACTTTGCACCGGCTATTTTACTGGCACAAACTGGAGGAGCTCTGCCTTGGGCTTTTTAGCGCTGCATGGGACATTGGATCCATCGGAGCAGGGCCAGTGCTAAAGAGGTCAGAATTGGGCTCTTTAGCACCGTTCTAGGGCAGATGGGGAGAGGGCAGGAAGGAGGCGTTCCGGTGGAGGGAGTGGAGTTGGAAGGAAGTGGGAGCGGTGGAGCTTTGCTCCACCAGATCCAAAGCCTCCATGTTGGGCTGGCTGCCCGACACAGAGGCTCTGAATTCTACACCGACCCAAGGGTCTTCGTAGAATCAAGTAGCGCCATTGTGGGGCTACTTGCTTTACCCGGGGGAAGGGGATGAAAGTCCCCTTCTCCCGAGGAGGAAACGGCAGCTGCCTGGAGCGTGCAGGATGCAGCAGCAACCATTTTCAGCGCTGCTGCAGCCCTGTGCACTGGGCAGCTCAGGATTGAGCTGCCCAACCGCTAAAAATGGATGTTTTTGCATTATTACGTAGGATAAATAAACACCCCAAATTTCATAAATTTCATTTTACACATGTATTTCAGTGTCATGTGACATTTGTGCTTGAGTGGTAATCAGCACATCTTGTGACAGTAAATAGTTTATCACTAATTCAAGTATTTTACTTTCTTTTGCATGCCTCAAATTTCCCACTCTGTCAGTTTCACCAAACAGCCATGTGTTCTTATGGGAGAACAACTTGTCACTATGGATTACATTCTGCGAGTGAGATTTCCTAGCGGGTACTCTTTTTAAAGCTGTTGTAATATAGTAATAAGATAATTAACTGGATTAATGTGCTAAGATGTGTATTTCACAATGGGTAATGTGTACGAACCTGAAATTCTTTAGGGTCATCCCAGTCAATTTTCCAGTGTGGGTGCAGCCGTGCCAATGGGGCATGTGCTCCATCCTGCAGTGGGGAGGTAGTTACAGAGGTCTCCTCAATGTATGGGAACATTTGTTCGCTTACCTCAGGGTTGCATTGTGGCTACACGAGTGCCGGGAAGTTGGATAAGATTGGACCCTTGGTAGTTCTAAATTTTAAAGACAACAAAGGCATGAGGGCATTCTCTTTTCCAATAACGGCAGCGATATCAAAGTCTTCCCCAGATAAATTTTGAGTTAATTCTGATGCATCCAACCTGATGTTGCTAATGGCAGAGATGAACAAGAAACCATTGTATGTGGAAAGATATATGCATAAATATGGGTGCAGTCCTAACCCCTTATGTCAGTGCTTTCCAGCACTGGCATAGCTGTGCCAATGGGACATGTGTTGCATTACGCAGTAGGGTGTCACTCACGGAGACCTCCTCACAGTAAGGGAATGTTTGTTCCCTTACCTCAGAGCTGCATTGCCCTTATGTCAGTGCTGGAAAGCACTGACATTAAGGGTTAGGATTGCACCCAAACATTGCCTTCAAAATCTGCAACTGAGTGACAGTCAAACTTTCAGTGCCAGTGCAGCCATGTCAACAGGGCACACGCTGCATTCTGTGGTTGGGGAACAGTCATGGAGGACTCCTCAAGGGATTGTTTTTTCCCCTTTGGGCTGCATTGAGGCTGCATCGACACTGGAAAGTTGGTTAGGATTGGGCTGTTAGCAACATATTCTTTTGTTTTAAAGCATGGTAGACAAAATTTGTTAAGATTATAGGGGCCCATTCCAAACCAGCTTTCCAGCTCTGGTGCAGTCATGCTAACAGGGCATGCAGTGCATCCTGCTGGGGGGGGGAGCAGTCACAGAGGCCTTCTCAATATTTGTTCCCTTACCTTGGGGCTACATTGCTGCTGCAATCAGCACTGGAACGTTGGATAGGATAGTATTCTGTTTTTCCTCAAAGGTGATTGTGTGGCATGCATGGAACCCCATTTTATGTCCACTACCACTCTGTGTTAGGCTCAGACAGAAACTCTGACAGATATCTTCAAAGTTAGTAAATGTTTATTTGGGGAAGGGGCATTATCATGACTAGTTCTGTCTTGTGTCTCTGTGTTTTTAGTTGAAAGCATGAAATCTATGCATGTACAATTCTGTGCATGTAAGGCTCTCTCCTCATAACTGGGTAACCTGGAAAGATGGGGTTCCCAGTTGTAAGTACAGAGCTCTACATGTACACTTGTATGCTCATGAACAGCTTGCAGACCTGAACATACACATGTACCCCCTTCAATACATATCATTCATTCTGAATTGTAAACTGCCTTGGGCATTTGCTCCAGCCTATGGAAGGTAGGATAAAAATCTTTTAAATAAATATGTTGTGAAATTATTGTTGTGAGAGCAGTGCTAGAACCTAGTCTGAAACTACATCCTAAACCAAAGAGGTTCACATGGTAATGGGCATTTTCCATGGAATAAGCAGATTTTAGAATGCAGTATTCATGAGGCTTTCCTTATCATGTAGGTTTCATGCCAGGGATGATCCAAGTACTTCTTTACAAGGCATCACCATCCTAATTCATCAGTTTGGATTCTTCCATGTGAATTTTTGAATGTGTGGTTGCAAAACCCACATAGTTTTTTATTTCCATGACTTTAGTAAGTGGAACAATATCCTAGACTGGCTGCTGGCAGAGCCCTACTTTGTCTTTGCTCTAATTCTTCTTGTTTTTTATTTTAAAGGGCAGCCATCTTTCCCCTTTGTTTGTGGCAAGAGGCAGCAAGTAAAAGCTGCTTTTGCTTGATTTTTTGATGCATCTGGTTGGGGTGGGAGAAGCAAACAGTGCTTTGTTCTTTGGGGCACTCACAAGAGCTGGACAAGCAAAACTCTCAGGTGGAAGCCCCCATCTTTTCGCCTAGCAAGTGTTGCTGGAATGCAGACAGGAAGTCTGTTGAAGGACGATTGGCAGCACTGGAAGAAGAACTAGCACAGCTTTTGCCTTGAAAAAAGCCCTGTAGTGAATGTTTACAAATCCCATGTGGACTGAAACTCATGGATGTGACTCATGGATGTATTTTCCCACGGAAAAGCTACACATTTGGTTTGAGCCTCAGAGTCATCCAGTGAACTTCATAGCTGAGTGGTTTTACCTAATCCAATTTCAACACAGTGTTCCCTACATGTGTGTTTGAAAGGTAAAAGTATGAGTGTCAGTTTCTGTTGAAGGTGTCTTTGGCAATGCAACTTCTATTTGATTGGTAGATCCTGGAAACGAGTTTGATAAATTCTGTGGTTCTGGGCACAGTGTAAATGAGGCATTTTTTCTGGCACTACAGGCCTGTTTTTTCTGGCTGTGCTCTGTAGTAAATCTAACCAACATCTCTTGTATTAACTTCTAGCACTGAAAAGGCTACATATAGCCTTGTGACTTAATAAAGTCCTGACAATTGTTTTTTGTGTTAGATATATTTTTAGGATGCAGGTGTTGGGCAGTAATGTAAATTATGTGCATGACCTTAATGCAGAAAAAATGTTTTTTGAAGTGTTTTGACTTTACCTTGAAATATACTTTGAAGAGCATTTTAAAGTGTGGTATGTTTTCAGTTTTTGGCTTATAGAGAATAGACACTTTTCAAAACTGCCAATTCATGTTTCAGTCTCTAAGTTTGCAATATGGTTCGAGGATTGCAATTTTCTTTGTGATATCTTTTTCCTAAATAACTTGTAGGATGGTCTTTGCTTCAATACAAGCCCTTACTTTAAAAAAGTAAAATAAAAAGTCCTCTTTGAAGTTAAAAGTATCCTTATTGAACTTCCCTGGCAATTTCCTATTTTTTTGCATGCATGCATGTATGCATGCACTCACACACAGACTGAATTGGATAGCATCATGTCACTCTTCTCTGTTGGTTCAGTAGCACTGACATCTTGAACCAGGGATTGAGGACCCAATCCTGTCCAGTTTTCCAGTGCCAGTGCAGCCATGCCAATGGGGCATGCAGAACTGACTGTATTTGTAGATTTGGTGTGATTTTTGTCCTCATGTTCTCATAACATGATTTCATTAAAATAAGGAATTTTGAGAGTGGTAACCTAAGAAATGAGGGAAAAGGAGAAATGTAAAAGTACAAGTCATGAGACTACACGATAAATTTGTTGTTGCAGAATTAGAGCCCAATCCTGTGCTCGGCGGCACGGCTCCATGCCGCCGAGCACTGTCGCAAACATACCGTAAGGCACGTTTGCCAGCCTCACCGCTGGGCTCCTGCCCATGCTAGCCCAGCACTGGCCAGTGATGGGCTAGCACGAGACTGTTACCCAGCTTCTGCAGCTCGGCAGTCTCCTGGACCGCTGGGTTGTGGCACGGTAAGTGGGGGTGGGGATGGGGGCAGGGAGGCCGGCAGGGGGTTGAGAGAGGGCAGGGTGAAGCGTGCTGGGGGGAGGGAGGGAGGCGGGTCCGCGGAGCTCTGCTCCGCAGGATCCAAGGCGCTCATGGAGGGCTCCGTGCCCTATACGAGCGCCTTTACTTTACCGCTGACCTTTTGGTCGGCGGTAAAGCGAGTAGTCCCATTGTGGGGCTACCTGCCTTACCCAGGAGAAGGGGATGAAAATCCCCTTCTCCAGAGGCGCCTCCCGTGGTAGCCCGAGGCATGCAGGATCTGGCAGCAGCCCTTTTCGGTGCTGCTGAGCCTGGGTGCCCTGGGCAGCTCAGGATTGGGCTGTTAGTCATTTGTTGACTTGCAAAATAGCAAGGATTTACTAGGTGATTCAAAGTTGTAGGTATAGCCAGTTGCTAGAATCCAGTATATTGTGTCATTTTAATGTGACCGGAATGGAGTTGGGATGCCAGGGATAGTAGGCATAGAATTATATATACTGTGAAACTTGGTGTAAATACCAAAGATGATTTAGGATCTGGTAATTAAAACTGACAACTATAATTAATATAAATCCAGTTCTGTTTATTTTAAATGCCTTTTAGCTTAATATTTCTAAAACTGGAAACTGTGATTGATTTTGGAACTCTAAAACCAAGCACATTTGATTTAAGGCCCAATCTTACCCAGTTTTCCAGTGCTGGTGTAGCTGTGCCAATAGGGAATGTGCTGTATCCAGTAGTGGGAAGGCAGTCACAGAGGCCTCCTCAAGGCAAGGGAATATTTGTGCCCTGACCTTGGGGCTGCATTGCAGCTGCACCGATGCTGGAAATTTGAATAGGATTGGGCCCTTCGGATCTACAGCATATACCATTCAATGCCACTCTATTAAGTTGTTGCACATTAAATAGACCAGTTGCAATTTTACCGTAAATACTCGTCTAAGTCCAGTTAAATTTCTGCCAATAAATCAAGTGTTAATCATCAAACCTTATCTTTGGGTCACTCAGGGATCAGGGCTATTCAGACAGAGGAGAGCAGAGGACAATGCAGAGATAATTAAAAGCTATTAGTCTGCAGGGCAACCAAAGGATTAGTCTCTGCAAGCTGCAGCCAAATTTAAGCTTTTCACTCCTTGAGAAAAATGTAAGTCAGGTTTCAAGGCTTCCGTTTAAATCAAGCAAGCCTTGTTCTCTTTATCAGGATCACACTCAACCCTTCTGCACCATTTTGCAAATGTTTTACAAACGTTTTGCACCATTTTGCAAATTTTGCATTTTGCACAGTTTTGAAAATGTTTGGCAAAAGTTTGGGTTTTAAAACACTTGGATAAAATCCTCATTCCGTCTGAAATAAAGTCCAAGGCTACAATTCAGTGTACCATTACTTAAGAATAATGCCCATGGAAAGCAATGGGTCTACGTTTGAGTAAATCAGGTTGCAAGTATGTGTAGCTGTTCCTGCCCATGCTCAGTCCTTGTTTCTCTGCTGATAATTGAATTGTACACTCCCTGTTATGTGTTATATGTAGAGCCTCTGGCTTAACACACCAGGCATCTTAAAGAAGGATTTGATTAATGGTTCTACTGGCATGTTGTTTACAGTGCACTTACTCTGATAGTGTTTACAAAAAGATTGTGAAGACCAGAATTCAAAAAAAGTTAATGAATTCAAATGTATCTTATTTATTTATTAGATTTGTATTCCGCCTTTCTCCCCGAAGGGCACCCAAGGTGGCTAACAATCAAGTTAAAATGCAAGGCAACAGATAAACATTAAAAATACAAAACACTTAAAAACAATTAAAACAAGATAAAATAAGATAAAGTAAAATAAGTAAAATAAGATATAGTAAAATATGATCTTTTACTATATTTTTAAAAAATTAGAGACTGTACAGTTATTAGTAACAATTACTGTGAGGTTATTTTTACGGTGAGGTTATTTTACGGTGAGGTTACGGTGAGGTTATTTTTCAGGATCTGGCCTTGGATAAATTCAGACAAAATTATAGGCAGACACCCCCCAAGTTTAACCCCTGACTTATCCAAGGATCATAGAAAATTCCACAATTTTTGGCTCAAAACCTGCCATCGTCTTATCTGTGAGATAGACTTATGTCTGCAGTATGTCTGTCAGTAAATGCCTAACAGCCCAATCTTATCCAGTTTTCCAGTGTTGCAGTGTCTGTGGGGTATGCACTGCTTCCTGTGTTGGGGGTGCAGTCACAGAGGCCTCCTTAAGGTTTGGGAACATTTGTTCCCTTACCCTGGGGCTGCATTGCGATTGCACCGGTGCTGGAAAGTTGGATAGGATTGGGCAGTAAATATGCAAAGTTAATGTAGTTGTTGTACAGTGGGCCCTCCTTATCTGTGGGCTCAGCATCTGTGGATATCCCTGATTTGGGTATCCATGTGTGTGGGCAGGAGGGGTGGTGATGCCTTGGAACAGATCCCCCACAGATGCCAAGGGCCTGCTGTACTGTATTAAAGTACTGTGCCCAGTTACTTCCATAATTCAACCACCAAGGATGAATTCAGCATTTGGGGGCCTCATCTGGCCTGCAGAAAGCTCTTCTGTGTGTCCGCTTCCCACATAATATTTAAAAGGCTTTTATCTGTGCATCCGCCTAGCCACTGCCAGAGAGACAGAAGAAAACTGACATACAGCATATGAGGCAATGAACAATGTAAGAATCTTCTAAGTGTTAAATCTGTTCAACGCTGTCACAGACAAGTGCTTTTCAGCAGTCTTTGCTGGTGTGCCACATTTAAACAAGTCTTTAAGTACTGGTTTCAAATTAATTTCATAGCTGAAGTGCTTTAACCTTCAGTGCATGATTTACCTGGCTAGTAAAATGTGTTGTAAAAAAATATCTGAGATTTTACTTTTTTAATTTTGCTGTATTGCTTGTCTGATGGGGAATTTAATTTCTGATGGGGAAATTTGATTTCTCCCACCAAGACATCATCAGGAATGTGTATATGGTATTTGGGCTCCTTTAAGGATATTCTAGAATTGCATGTAGTTATCCAGCATTTGTCAATAATTCAATAAAATTCATTGACTAAATTAATAATGAAAAAAAGAAACTATTTATGCCGCAGCCACTAGGGCTTGCTTTGAGCAAGGAAATTGTTGGTGCTCCAGCCACTGGCACTTGCTTTGCCCAAAGTTTAAGGGATTTAGATCCCAATCTTATTGGCTCTCAGCGCCGGTGCTGGATGTCACAAACATGCTGTAAGGAACATCCACAGCACCCAGAAAGGGGGGCCACTGGTGCTGGGCCAGTGCCAGATGGCACTAAGCCTCAGTGCTGCATGGAGGGCTTACCCCATGCAGCACTGGCCCACCCCAAGCCCTCTCCCTGGAACACCTCCTCATTGCCCTCTCCCCACTCTCCCTCCTTCTCCCCCGTCCCAGAACGCCTCCTCCCTGCCTCCCCCCATGCCTCCACCTACCTCACCCCTACTCGGCGGTCCGAGCGACCGCCAAGCAGCAGAGCTCTGGTACTCGCCCATCGGTAGTCCAGTGTCAGTCGGTGCTGGGCTACCACTGGCGGAGCACTGGTGCTAGGGTTCGCAAACATGTCTTACAACTCGTTTGTGATAGTGTGTGCCAGCAGTGAGCCCACGCGCCAAGATCAAGATTGGGCTCTTAGTTTGTTGAAATGTATATTCTAATGTTGCTCCATTAAAAGACTGCTAGAAAAGCTAAATGACCTGATTTAGAATAAATTTGTCAAATTTACTGAAGGTATGGAAAATGTATATGCAAGATTAAGTGCTTGCCATAGTCAAATGTAGAGAAAAGAACATAATTTTCCTTCTTTTGCTTTTGCAAATCTGTTCTTGAGAAAAGTTGGCACTGAAACAAATTTAAGAAGTAAAACTTGTGAACCACTTGCAGTGTCCACATAATTGACCCAGAAAGGTATTTGTAAAGGGCATTTTATTCATGTTGTTTTTTGTTTTGAAGAAGACTTATTCCTGAAGAATTCCTGTAACTGCTGCTGTTCTGGAGCTTTTTCTTTACTGTTTTAAAAGAGGGAAAATTGAGTAAGTTCAACAATTTCCCCCAGTGTTAAAGCATGTTGTGCAAATGATTCCTCTAGAGGGCATAACTTCACTCTTGAAGATTCTACTGAATTAGGATAAAAGCATGTCCTAAGAAATCAAATCTGATTTCTATTTGAAAGTATAATGAATTGTAATCTTTTTTTAATGTAGCACAGTGGGGGCCACTTGCGGCCCTCGAGACTTCTCAATGCAGCCCTCAGGGAGCCCCCAGTCTCCAATGAGCCTCTGGCCCTCCAGAGATTTGTTGGAGCCCACACTGGCCCGACGCAACTGCTCTCAGTGCGAGGGTGACTGTTTGACCACTCGTGTGAGCTGTGGAATGAAGGCTCCCTCCACTGCTTGTTGTTTCACGTCTGTGATGCAGTAGCAGCAGCAAAGGAAAGGCCAGCCTTGCTTTGTGCAAGGCCTTTTGTAGGCCTTGAGCTATTGCAAGACCTTCATTCATTCATATAAGTTCATCTTTAATATATTCATTTATGTAAACGTATGTAAATTTATTCAAATTTTAAATGTAAATTAATTCTTCAACCCCGCGCATCTGACACAGTGTCATAGAGATGATGTGGCCCTCCTGCCAAAAACTTTGGACACCCCTGATGTAGCATATAAGGCTGAAAGGTATAAAATACTGTATAACTTTTATTTAAAAATAACTGGGAATGAGAGAGTAATATTTAAATAACTTTCAAATTTTGGTACCTTCAGCATTAACTTTCAGCATTAAATCTGAAATCTGATTTGTTGAAAGCTCTTGTTGAAAGTTTGGTTGAAAACGGGCTGCTCTGTTTTCCATTAGTTATCCAGGGGCTGGAAGTATCTTATGCTATACAAAATAATCCTTTCATGTATGGGCAGTGTCCATGGTGCCATCTAGTGGTCAGGGCTTTCCATTTATGCCACACACACATTCAGATACAGCATTGCATACAAATAAATGTGTTTAAATGTTAACTACATCTTAGTGCAAAATGGGAGATGTAACATAGAGATGTGAAATAATCTCTATTTCTCTCTATTCCTTACAACCTGGAAACATTTTATTTTGCTTGTAGCTGAAAATGTTGACCTCACTTTACTATAACTGGAATAAAATTTGATCTGGCTAATAGATCACCAATTGGCAGCCCTACTCTAGATCAGATGCCCAAACCCTGGCCCTGGGGCCATTTGCGGCTCTCAGGAACTCCCAATCTGGCTTGTGGGGAGCCCCCAGTCTCCAATGAGCCTCTGACCCACTGGAGACTTGCTGAAGCCCATGCTGGCTTGACACTGCTGCTCTCACCATGAGGGCGACTGTTTGACCACTTGCGTGAGCTGTGAGATGAGGGGTCGCTCCACTGCTTGCTGTTTCATATCTGTGATGCAGCTGCTGCAGTGAAGGAAAGCTGCTGCTTTGTGCAAGGCCTATTATAGGCCTTGAGCTACTGCAAGACCTTCATTCATTCATATAAGCTCCATCTCTAATAAATTCATTTATGTAAATTTATTCAAATTTGAAATGTAAATTAATTATTTTTTTCCCTGTCCCCCAACACAGTGTCAGAGAGATGATGTGGCCCTCCTGCCAAAATGTTTGGACACCCCTGCTTTAGATAATGGTCTGCAAGCAGAAAGAAAGAGAGAGAGAGGGAGGGAGATCCTCTGGGTTGGAAGACTTTATAATATTTATAGTGGCTTCCTCGAGTTCCTTTATGACTGTACACAGTTATAAAATGATCAGTCATGTATTTCATTCATTATAAAATACATTTTTCTCTTATAAAATATGATTTAATTAGCTCTTAATGTGAGAAAAGTCTTGCCAGTTTTATTGTATTTGGTTAGTGATATATGGAATAATAAGAACAACCTTTAGGTTTTTACCTCTTTGTTTAGTAATAGTTTTAATAATTATTTATTATCTGCCATTTAACCTTTTTCTTGTGCCACCCTACTGCTAAAGTCTTGTTTTTGCTAATGAGTATTTTATAAACATTCTATTAAGATTCAGTTTGTTATGGCGTTCAGGGAAGGTGCTACATGCTTTTTTATTATAAATATAGTTAAGAAAAGTTTCAAACGATAATTGTACTCCTAGAACTCTCGATTTTGTTTTAAATAACTCTATCAGATGATCTGTCCTATCAGATTTGATCCTGAATTTCAATACATAAGAGGAAACAAAGACCAGATGCCACTTCCCTATAGCAGGCATTTTCTAGCTTTTTGCCAAATATATGGTTCACTGTTTGGCCATCAGTGCCTGTCATTTTAGCACATTTAAAGCAACTCTCAGTGCCATTCTTTTTCTCCAAAGCTTACTTTGGTGCTTCAGACATTGCCTTGCTCATTATTCCCTGCTGAAGGTTAAGGCCTTTTCTGTCAGACCGGAACTATTCACTAATTAGAGCCCTTCGTTAGGCACTGAATGTGTCATGCCTGCAAGCCTTCCTACTGGGATCAACGGCATTTGTGTTCACTTTCATAAATGTACAATAGATGCAAACCTCAGCTGAAAACTACCTACTCAGTTTGTGCTAAGAAAAACGAATACAGACCCTGATAAAATGCAGGCATTACCATAATGAGCAGAAAAAAATTGGCCTGTTGGCCAAAGACTGGCCAGTCAATAAACATTATGAGTTCCCTGCCCCTATACAATCTTGTTTGGTCTTGTTCTTGAAATTCTTTACATGCCCTGTGTTTTCAGTTTAAGATTGGTTTGAATCACTTCCTAAAATACATCTACATTGGGACAATAATGCTCCCTCTCCCTTACATTCCATTCTTATTAGGATATATGTTGTGCAGGGCTGAGTATTTTGTGTTTGCACTTCCAGCATAAGGGCACATAAAAGAAAGTGGAGGAAGAAAGTGTGTTTACTTTGTTCTGCAATTGTTCAAGTCTATCTATAGTGAACAAAAGCTACTTGTTAGCCCAACTGCTAAGTCATACATTTTAAATAGTGAACAAAAACAAACAAAAAACCTGGCACCTAACTTGAGAAACAGTAGACAACTTTTAAATGAATGCAAATGCTTATAATGCATATTTATCATTTGTTGATCATTATACAGGCAAGCAGGCAAATACTTGTCTGCAAATGGCATCCTGTGAGTAAATTATGTTCCTTTTAATCCATGATTTATGGTACAAGAGGGCAGTGACAGCACTGCCATTTGCTGAAAAGTGGCATTGGAGGTAGTGGTAACTAAACTTCTGTTTACAGTGCCTCCTATATTGCTGTTGGCATGTGCAGTTGTGATATTGATATAGCATTGGCACTGACAAAAGCTATATTTTGAAGAAACACTTGGGAGTAGTTCTTGGCTTTCGCACTAGTAGGGTACTGGTTTGGTTTTTATGGGCAACTTACATGCTATGAAAATTAGAGATGTTGGCTGAGAGGAGGAGGAGCCAATAGTGGAAAAACAGACATGTCTCCAGGGGCTCCTGAGTGACAGTCTGTTTCCCCCCAAAAACCGCAGGTCTGAAGAGGATCTGAAGATCTTTATCAGGAGAGATAAGATCTTTCCATGGTGCAAGGTACCTGAGAGATTGAAAACCCGACCGGGGTGGGGGGCTTTCTTCTCAGAAACCTAATCATCAGGGACAGTATTGGGGGAGGTGCAGTGTCTGCAATCAAGCTGCTGGCTCCGTGCTAAGATACCATGTGGAAGAAAAAAGCACGAAGCGTAAAGTTTAAGTTGGAAATTTAAGATAAGTATGTGTTAATATTGTCCCCGGCTCTGATTGACTGATTTGGCTAAAAGCCCTGGATACACCGGAGGCATTAATGAGAAACTTTTTAAGGATGTTGAAAGTGCTCTTTATCTTTGTAGTGGAATAAATCAGTTGTGGATTATAACTGTAAATATAACTTGGTATGTGGATTAAAATCCAGAATTATTTTTGGACATAATTTTCATTAGACTTGAAAGAGTTTTGTCTTCTTGACAAATGGAACCTGTTCCAGATATTTGGATTCAAATGATACTGACAAATATGGAAAAATTGCTCACAATGAGAAGACAGCAGTTGAGTCAGTCTTTGCAGGTTCAAGCCATTTTAGAGACTCTCTCCCATCAGATGGATGTGTGCAAGGAGCAACTGGAAGATGCGAAGAAACAAGCAGAAGATAAACAAGATAAACAAGGGAGTGAGAAAGTGGAAAGGATGCTGGTGAGGGACGAAACCAGAAGATTGGACATGGGAAGAAGTCAACAGGATGGAGAGGAGGTGCAGATGGAGATCAAGATAGATAAGATGGACAGAGTAACATGGGTGCACAAAATACAAAATTTGTTGGAACAAGAAGGAGAAAATATATTCCAGTTAACTGGAAGAATGAACACATCTTATATAAGAAAGTGTGGACCTATTAGTGTGACCTAATAAGGTCACACTTATTAGAAGTGTAGACCCATTAGATTAGATTCTAATGGACCTATTAGATATATTAGTTTATATAGAGATAAGCTATTAAAGATATTACAGGAGAAAAAATGGAAAGTAAAAAAGAAAAAGAAACCCAAGGGTTAACCTGAAGGTTAAAGAAAATTGGAGGATTTTCTTTTGTTAATAATAATGGTCAAAATCTATTTTTTAAAAAAATACATATGAAATTGATAAATATGAATTAGAATGTATTAAAAAAATAGCTGGAAATGTTAACATGTAGACGAATTGTTTTATATTCATTTATTTATTCATTTATTCCACCTTTATTGGCATAAAACAATCCATAAAGAAAACAAAATTAAAACATTCAAGGTAACCACCAGTCATTGATCAGGCATAGCAATACAGAGGAATTTATGCCTCAACAGTGCCTTAAATAAATATTTTGCAACATTTGATGATCGGCACTCATTTCTCCCGTCCAACAAGTAGCGGACCAAGTCTGTGTCTGAACCATAAAAGTTCTTCAGGAATGGATATAGAAATCGATGGTGTAAATCAATATAGTGGGTCCAATACAATAGTACATGGGTTAAGGACTCTTTTGAGGTCAGGTCGCAAGAACATGACTGGGGACTCTCCAATGCTCTATTAAATCTTGCTCTTAGCACATTTGTAGGTAAGATATTAAACCTACCCAGCGTAAAGGCTCTACGAATCTGAGGTGAACACATGAACGATAGATAGCTTGAACCCAAATCAGAGGGCCATGAAAGACCAAAATATAGAGGCAGACAAGACTTACAGGCTGCAGCTTGCAAATCCTGTTTCTCTATATCGAATAGTCGGGTCTGGATAAGATTGTAAGCAGCAGACATGGGTAATCCTCCTATCAGATCAGGTGATAAACCTAGGAGCTGGAGTCTTTTGTGAAATAGAGTTAGACCAGGGGAAAAAGAAACATCAGCAAGAATATTGGTGAGCATGATGTTCTGATTTGCCTCTAAGCAGACCCTTAGCCAAAATCTCAAGAATCTCAGCCAGGCCAATGTTTCGATTTTATGCAGACCAACTTCGAGGCACAATGCTGTGTAAGTGACGCAGTGAGGTACCGCAAAGATCTTATAGATAAATCTGGATTGAACACGTTCTACTAGAGTGGAAATGGCTGAAATCTAGATAGGGGTATCAAACAGCAGTCGTGCCAGAACCTTGGACTTAAAGAGCTGCACCGCTGCTGGGTGCAATATAAAAATTGCCCCAGGTGTAAAAAAACCCGCAAAGTAGCTTGAACTAAGAAATTGCTTGAGTTAATAGCAGCCTGGCGATGAAGTGACCAAGTATCCCTATGATGAAACAGAATTCCTAGGTACTTGAAAACTTTAACCTGTTCGATTACCTTCCCACCAAAGGACCAAGAGGTAGGTTCCCATTGGGAACCGAAAACCACTATTTTAGACTTCTCAAAGTTTAATTGCAAATTATTGGAAGTGAGGTATTTAATACACAAGTTGATTAAACGCTTCAAGCCAATTTTCGTATGGGACAATAGCAGCATATTTTCTGCATACAACAGAAGGGGGATCGGTAAGTTACCTAATTTAGGAGTGGGCGTCACCTAAGGACAAATGAGGAGCCAGATCATTAATGAATATGTTAAACAGCAAAGGGGCTAAGACACATAAGAACAGCCCCACTGGATCAGGCCATAGGCCCATCTTGTTCAGTTTCCTGTATCTCACAGCAGCCCCACCAAATGTCCCGGGTAGCACACCTGATAACAAGAGACCTGCATCCTGGTGTCCTCCCTTGCATCTGACATAGCCCATTTCTAAAATCAGGAGGTTGCACATACGCACCATGGCTTGTAACCCGTGATGGATTTTTCCTTCAGAAACTTGTCCAATCACCTTTTAAAGGCATCCATGCCAGATGCCGTCACCACATCCTGTGGCAAGGAGTTCCACAGACCAATCACTCGCTGAGTAAAGAAATATTTTCTTTTGTCTGTCCTAACCCTCCCAACACTCAATTTTAGTGGATGTCCCCTGGTTCTGGTGTTATGTGAGAGTGTAAAGAGTATCTCTCTATCCACTTTATCCTTCCCATGCATAATTTTGTATGTCTCAATCATGTCCCCCCTCAGGCATCTCTTTTCTAGGCTGAAGAGGCCAAAACACTGTAGCCTTTCCTCATAAGAAAGGTGCCTCCGCCCAGCAATCATCTTAGTTGCCCTCTTTTGCACCTCTTCCATTTCCATTATATCTTTTTTGAGATGCGGCAACCAGAACTGGGCACAATACTCCAGGTGTGGCCTTACCATCGATTTGTACGACAGCATTATAATATTAGCCGTTTTGTTCTCAATACCCTTCCTAATGATCCCAAGCATAGAATTGGCCTTCTTTACTGCCGCCGCACATTGAGTCGACACTTTCATCGACCTGTACACCACCACCCCAAGATCTCTCTCCTGATCTGTCACAGACAGCTCATAACCCATTAGCCTATATGTGAAGTTTTGATTTTTTGCCCCAATGTGCATGACTTTACACTTACTTACATTGAAACGCATCTGCCATTTTGCTGCACATTCTGCCAGTTTGGAGAGATCCTTCTGGAGCTCCTCACAATCACTTCTGGTCTTCACCACTCAGAAAAATTTGGTGTCATCCGCAAACTTAGCCACCTCACTGCTCAACCCTGTCTTCAGGTCATAATGAAGAGGCTGAAGAGCATCGGTCCCAGGACAGATGCTTGGGGCACACTGCTTTTCACCTCTCTCCATTGTGAAAATTGCTCATTGACAACCACTCTCTGTTTCCTGGTCTTCAACCAGGTCTCAATCCATGAGAGGACCTGCCCTCTAATTCCCTGACTGTGGAGTTTTTTCAGTAGCCTTTGGTGAGGGACCATGTCAAACGCCTTCTGAAAGTCCAGATGTATAATGTCCACGGGTTCTCCCACATCCACATGTCTGTTGACCTTTTCAGAGAATTCTAAAAGGTTTGTGAGGCAAGACTTACTCTTACAGAAGCCATGCTGATTCTCCCTCAGCAACTCTATGTGTTTTGAGATTCTTTGATGAGATCTTTGAGATCTTTGATGAGGCATTCCACCATCTTACCCGGTATAGATGTTAGGCTGACCAGCCTACAGTTTCCCAGGTCCCCCCTCTTTCCCTTTTTAAAGATCGGTGTGACATTTGCTATCCTCCAGTCCTCTGGCACGGTGTGACACATCCTTGTTTGACTCCTAAATTAGTAGAAATTGAGGCTGAAAGTTTCCCATGTGGTGTTAATTTAACACAGCAGCTAGTCTCTGAGTAGAGCTTCCTAATTAAGAGAAGGAGTCTCTTGTCCAGACCTAAATTGTCCAATTTTAGCCAAAGTAGCTCCCTGTCAACGGTGTCAAATGCACCTTTTAAATCCAGGAAGGCAGCATAGAGATGGAAATTTTTAGATCTGGCATACTTAGTAACTAAATGGGATAGGGCTAAACAGTTATCCAAAATAGATTTACCAGGTAAGAAACCTGTTCGTTCTGTGCCAATAATGTTATTTTTTTTCAGCCACTTGGTGAGCCTGTCGAAAAGGTATTTTGCGTAAAACTTGCCCAGAGAGCATAGCAAAGAGATGGGGCAATAGCTCCCTGGGTGCTTTCTATCACCTTTTTTATAAATGGGCATAATGATTGATTGGGTCCATGAGTTGGGCATAATACCAGTATTATTTACAAATGTGAACAGGTCTGCCAATAATGGTGCCCGCCAATCTGGGTCAACCTTGAATATATCAGGGGGAAGGACGCCGGGGCCTGCAGCCTTCCCAGGTTTCAAAAGAAGAAGAAGTTGCTTTACTTCAGAGTCAGATACAGGAGGCCAATTGTGTACTTCAGAGACTGAAGCCAGTGGTACAGAAGAAGTGCCTTTACAATCATCATAAAAGATTGATTTAATATAATTTTCCCAAATAAATGATGAGATTGGAGAAACTGGGGAAACATAATTATGGAAGAAACCTGAAGTAATATGCCAAAATTGTTTAGAATTCTTAGACAAAATGGCTCTATGGAGTAAATTCCACCTTGCAAGATAGGATTGTTGATGTGCAAATTCAATAGCCTCTCTAAGATGACTTCTCAGCTCAAAATAGCGTGGAGGTAGAACTGAAGCCCCTGATTCTTTGAAAGTTCTGAAAAGCTTTCTACGTTCTAATTTAATCCTTAAAAAGGGATCACATGAGACTACGTTTGCCCCACTCTTTTTAGGGCCCAAATTCTGAGGCAGGGATCGTTTTAAGGCAGAGATAAATAATTCAAAAAAGGCTTCAAACTTGACAATAAAATCAGAAGGGGTCTTTGATGATAAGAAAGTAGATTTGGCAGTAACTGCCAAGTTAGAAAATTGTAAATTTTAAAAAATCCTTAAAGGTGTTTCACCCCAGAGAATTTTGGTGTTAGTTACACTAGAAAGGGAAGGCATATCTTGAGGAGGAGAAGAAGAAAAGGTCATTGTGAGCAGCAAAACACAGCTAAGGGGGAGGTGATCGCAAAGCAAAGGATCTCCCACTGCGAATTCTCTCACAAAAGACAACATGGGGGCAGAAATCAAAATATAATCAATTACACTATTACCATGTCCAGAAATAAAGGTGAAATCTTGATCACCCATATCTAATAAACCATTGAGCCATATCAGACTCCAGTGCAGGCTGAATTTAGCTAAGTAAGTACCAGTCTCATTGATCACTTGGTCCTTTAATTGTGTTCAAACAAACAGTAATAGGGGAGATCTAGGACAGGAGGTCTGGCTCAGTTGGTAGAGCTGCCGCCTTGTATGCCTGATGATCTGAGGCTGCCAGTTCGAAGTACCCGAGAACTTACAGCATGCTGATATACTGATGAGCTGACCCTAGGTGGCAGAGAGGAGTTGCCGTCAAGTGGAGCGTGGGAGGCAAAGGGCCAGAGAGAGGCCAGACCTGGAAGGAATCTAGCTGGAACAAGGAGTTCTATGAAAGACTAGAACTATTCAATTGTAAAAATCCCTACGGGGGTTTAGAACAGCCTGCCTATGTAAACCGCCTTGGATTAAAGTCTGAGGAGAAATCTGATGACCAAAGAAAGGCGGTATATAAATACCTGTATAAATAAATAAATCTAAGTCATCCATGGAGTTGCAAATTTGTGAAAAGATGACATGATCCGAACCAGTTCTCACATTCAGGTCCCCAAAAATAAGAATTTTAGTTACCACAAATCTGCATTCCAGATCTTCCATGATCTGATTGAAATATTTCCATTGGTGCTTCTGAGTGGCTTTAGTTTGTGATGGTGGAATATAAATATTGACTATCAAAATGTCCCAGGGTGATGATGACAGTTTCACAACCTGTATCTTACAGTAACTATCAGACATAAAAATAAGATCAATTGGGAAATGCGATAAAGACAGGACTGCCAACCTGCCTGAAGGACGGCCTTTGGCTTGAGACTTTGTTGCTGGTAAGGAAATAACATTATACCCTTCTAGAGTAATAGGACGGACCATCCAAGTTTCTTGGAGACAAATTATATCATATTTTTTTAAGAAAAGATATAAAATCAGGGGCCTTGAGCTTAGAAGCCCAGCCTGCCACATTTCAAGAAAGAAATCTAGCCAAATTGGTATCTGTTGGAATAGGCGGTTCTATCAGTCAATCACTGTAATCTAAAGAGCCGGGACCAATTGTTAGGGGCATCTTGAGAACATCAGATTGCGAGAGAATTGAATGTCTGGGAGTCTGTGGGGAAGTTGGAGTTTACACCGACAAAAAGCCAGGGACTTGCTGATGGTATGCAATAGTAGGGCTAATGGAATCATTTAGGCCGGGATCTGGGAGAAGAGTTTCTGTCTCTAAATGCAGGGAATTCTGATAAACATCACGAAGTGGGCGGGAATGCTCAGAAAGATCTGCTTTAAGATCAGCTAAACAATCAGTTTTTTTTCCCTTCCTTCCTGAGGTAAGTCCTTTATAGTTTGTACAGCCTTTTGTTCAATCACAAGTCCATCTGATTCCAGTTGATCCAATAATGCACTAATGTGTGATGCAACATGATTACATGCCTCTACAGTAGTTGCTGTAGGATCTCCTAACATAGCAACAGATGTAGGGTGGGGAAGATGATGTAGGTCAGGAGCTTCCTTCACATTGTGCCTGTTTGATTGAGATGGATTCATAAGGACTGGAGAATCCATCATGGATGGTTGGGCTTTAGGTAGAAGCTCCTGAGAACAGGTGATTTCTTTGAACTGTCCTTCTTCCAACTTCCTCTCTTCAGAATTCTTAAGTAATTCTTCTCTTAGCTTCACAAACACGTTAATGACCCTCTGTTGTTCGAGGTAAGGAAGTTGTTTTGTAGCTATCACTGCTCCATTGATGATGTCCTCCTCTTCAGGATCAAGACTTAGCAAAAAGGCTTCAATAGTGTCCTTGGAAGCTGGTCCCTTGGTTGGTGGCGTTCCCTCACTGCTATTTTGTCCTTGTCTAATCGTGGATGGAGTGCAGGGAAGTGGCATAACTGCCTTTTCGAGATGGATTCCATGAGCTACATCTACCACAGTCTCCTCTAGCTCTTCTATCTCTACAGAAGGAACTCTTATCAGCAGATTGTTAGCAGGAGGCATTCTCACGCTGGTTTTGTGTCTTTTGTCCTCTTGTTTACTGGAGGACCAGGTGAGGGATCGAGGCACAACTGCCTTTTCAGGTAGGATAGCGTGGGCTGCAGCAGCTGGTGTCTCCTCTGCCTCTATCATCTCCACAGACGAAGCCCTTTTCAAAGATTTAGCATCAGTCCTAAGTTTGGCAAGGGATCTCTCTAGAAGGTGAGTTATTTCCTCCAGCTCGTCAGTGGATGCTTTAATTGAGCTCTCAGAAATAGATTGTGTCAGTTGCTCTTCCTGTGAATTAGTATTGCATTTCTCCAAAAGTTCATCAGTTGCCTGAGTCCTTGGTTGGATGCTAGCATGTGCTAGCCTTGGTATCCTTACTGTAACAGGTGGGGATGATAATCTCCCATTTCCAGATGAAGGTGATGCCCGGCCTGTTTCCGTAAAAACTCTCTTAGCCACTATATCAAATGTGCTGAAAAAGCTCCTCATTCTAATGAGCATCAAGGGAATAGTTGTAGTTGTAAATTCCATCAACAGCCTGGTTTTAGAGGGAGGTCCTGATAGTTTTTCAATAGATCTCAAATCTATTTGATTAAATTCCAGCCTCAGCATCCTGGCTAAGGAGTCCAAAACTTGTCGTCTGGTGGACCATCGATTAGAATTCCAGAAATTGCGCCGTATCTCCAAGATTACTTGCTTAGTTATTAGATGGCAAGTAGTTATTGTTTCCCCTCCCCCACGTTCCAAGGCAGTAAACTTGATGGCTTATCTATGCTCGAGTCTAGGTGATTCCCTCCCATTTCTCGCACGCAGCTGGTCTTGCAATTGCTGTAACTCCGCAAGGCACTTATTAAACCTTCCTGCAGGGCATGAACTTGTGTTGTCACATATATGATTTCCCTGAGCACAGCCAGAAGTGTCCTTCCAGTCAAAGTACAATGCTGCCCCATCAAAGACAACAGAGAGTCATCAAACAACAGCAAACCCTCCTTCCCTTCACAGGGCTTGGGAAGTTCACCTTTAGCAGTTGTTTTCCTCTTTTGGACAGAGGAAAAAGGTGAGGTAGCTGTACTCTGTCCCTTATCCAGCTGCTGGCAATTTGGGGAGGAGAAGGAAGAGTTTTCCTGTAAGACAGCATTATCCTCATCAACAGCTGTAAGTGGCTCTGATTCCAGCACATTAAAAATATTTGATGAGGCAAAATTAGTAATTTCAGTTGTTGACTCATGCCAAGAAACAAAGTTGTCCAGATGAAGCTGTTTAGGTGCTTTATTTGGAGAGTCCTGGCCAGGGGAAGCTCTAGTTCTCTTCTTCCTTCTCATTATGTTCTGCCTGAGCTTGCAGAGTAATCCGATGCAATCCTCAGTCTGTAGGACTTGAAGGTCAATAAAAACAGCAGAACCTTGATAAGGAATCCTTGTCGAAAAAGAATGTAAAAATTGTGAAGACCCACGTCCTAACAATTGTAAACTGGGGGAGAATTAAGACACTTTTCTACTGTGGAAATGTCAGCTGGCAGCCATCCTCCTCCAGAGCCTTTGATGTGAAGTGATGAGTGGAACTCAGGAGACAGCTGCTGACAGTCTTGGGAGCCTTGTCTGAGACTGGGAAGAGTGGCACGGGCCCCTGGGCTAAGAGCCACAGGCAAAGAGCCCTTTCGCTTGCGCCGAAGGCTCGCGCCTCTGGCAAGCCCTGTGGTGAAATAGTATACCTGCCAACGAGGAGGAGGAGAGCAATCAGTCCCCCAGTAGGTCAGCAGGCTGGCAGGCTCCACCCCCAGCAGGCCAGTCCCTCAGCTGATCTTAATGGGCCCTTCCAGACACTGACTCTCAAGAGGCTGCCTCTGGCAAGCCCTGCGGTGAAATAGTATACCTGCCAACGAGGAGGAGGAGGGCAATCAGTCAATCATTGTTTTATATGTGGCTATTATGTCAAAGAAAAAGAAATGTAATGAGATTGGAGAATTAGATTGGAGAATTGGAAAATTAGATTGGAGAATGGTAAAGAATATATTATAAAAGATGGTTGGTTCCATGATAGTTTGGAAATTAGATTATTTTTATTTGATATTAATGAGAAACTGAATTAGTTGAGATGATAGAAAGTGAATATTTAGAAAATATAGGGAATTAGGAAAAATTTATTATATATAAGAAATATATAAATGAGTAGAAAAGTTAGAAATAGATGGAAGAATTGTTTTATATGTTGTTATATTTTGGTAACTAGATTTTGTTTTTCTATTAATGAGCAATTGAAGTTAGTTGATAGATAGTGAATATTTAGAAAATATAGTATAGGGCATTAGGGAAAATTTATTATATATTATAAAAATAAATGGATAAATTAATAATAGCTAGTAGTAGATGAGTAGTAGATTAGGAGATATGGTATGATTAATTAGTAATGGTATATGGTATTTAGCACTCCTGAATGTATGTTATATGTTTGTATGTCTCTGTGTGTCAATTAAAATAAATAAATAAACAATTAAAAAAAGAAAATTAGAGATGTTGACGGGGGTATGGAGAGTCATACTGTGTGCTGATCTGCTAGTTTGGTGTTATCAACTCCTGTAATCATTGCTGTTTTCAGGCAGATGCTTTAAATGCAATCCTTACCACTTCTTATCTAGTCTAGGTAGAAGATTGATCCATATATTGCATTATCCTTATGCATCTTTGCAGGGATGCGATATGCACATTCACATACTAGAACACTGTATATATATTTTAAGAACCTTGTAGGAAGAAATAGACAACCATTGGACAAATCAAACTTTCAAAGACACTTTGTTGGCAACCTTCAGTCTCGAAAGACTATGGTATCGCGCTCTGAAAGGTGGTTCTGGAATAGCGTCTAGTGTGGCTGAAAAGGCCAATTCGGGAGTGATAATCCCTTCCACACTGGGAGCAAGTGCAGTCTGTCCCTGGTCTGTCTCCCTGGCTATGGGCTTTGCCTCTGCCTCAGACTATTGGCCAAGTGTCTCTTCAAACTGGGAAAGGCCATGCTGCACAGCCTGCCTCCAAGTGGGCCGCTCAGTGGCCAGGGTTTCCCACTTGTTGAGGTCCACTCCTAAGGCCTTCAGATCCCTCTTGCAGATGTCCTTGTATCGCAGCTGTGGTCTACCTGTAGGGCGCTTTCCTTGCACGAGTTCTCCATAGAGGAGATCCTTTGGGATCTGGCCATCATCCATTCTCACGACATGACCGAGCCAACGCAGGCATCTCTGTTTCAGCAGTGCATACATGCTAGGGATTCCAGCACGTTCCAGGACTGTGTTGTTTGGAACTTTGTCCTGCCAGGTGATGCCAAGAATGCGTCGGAGGCAGCGCATGTGGAAAGCGTTCAGTTTCCTCTCCTGTTGTGAGCGAAGAGTCCATGATTCGCTGCAGTATAGAAGTGTACTCAGGACGCAAGCTCTGTAGACCTGGATCTTGGTATGTTCCGTCAGCTTCTTGTTGGACCAGACTCTCTTTGTGAGTCTGGAAAATATGGTAGCTGCTTTACCGAAGCGTTTGTTTCAAACGCATCGGTTTGTTTCAAACTTTCAGAAGTTTCAAACTTTCAAAAGTTTGTTTCAAACTTTCAAAGAAAACCCTTCTTTAATGTCCAGAATAAAACAGCTTGTAAATCTAGTGAACCCATATCATTAATTACATTTTAACATTGTCAGTTTGTTTGCTTTCTGCAAAGTGTTGTCTAGTGTTGGTACTTCTTGAAGTCTGTATTAAAAAAAATTGTTTTTACAGTTGTGGCTGTGTGTTTGTTTTAAAGGTTGGAAGGCCCTTACTGAAGCATCCTGCAGGCAGCCACCTGTCCCAAGGTTCAGCATGTCAAGATAATTCATTGCTCAGAGGGGAAGAGAACAATGAACTTCACACTCCTTTTATGAATAGGAATGACCAAAAAGTAAAAATGTTGTGTGTGTACTTTGTTTTAACAGACTTATCTGAAGACTTGTTGTTTTAAAAAATCAGCCTTTCTGGTGGAACGTACAGCATAACATTCCATCTGAATGCTTTAAAGCAGTGGTTTGTGACCCACCAGGAACCAGAAGCAGACCATTCCCCCTTAAGGGGAGTGGCCAAGCACCGATGGCAGCAACAGCACTGCAATGATCATGGCACTGCTGTGACTGAGGGGTTTCATAATGTACCTGGGGGGTAGTGCCGGCAATCCAGAACGTGCAGGGAGCTCGCAGCCTTCTCTGATTGCAAACAAAAGTGGGTCACAGTCAGACCAAGGAGCCTTTCTGAGCAGTAGGGAGGCCTGAGGTGGAGGCTGTGAGCCCCCCACAGCCTCCAGATGGCCAGTGCTACCGCCCAGGTACATTATAAAGCCCCTTGGTTGTGGCAGTGCCGCAATCGCTGAGGTGCTGTCTCCGCCCCTGCAAATATATATGGGGTAAACTTTTGTGTAAAAGTTTGGGAACTCCTGCGCTAAAGAAGAATGCTGTTCCAGCTTTGCAGGGATATTAGCACGTGTAGAATGGATGTACCAATGCAAAGATTTCATATATTTATGATTATGGTCCCATTCTATATCTGTATGAACTTAATTCTGTTAGTTGTCCGATATTCAGAACTTGTAATTTTTTCTAGAATGGCATGATTTTTTATTTGAGGTAACCTCTGACATTAAAAGAGCAGGCACTGAGGTCTTCAGCAAATCTGCTTCTTGCATACAAATATTTTCTTTTTTCTACTGAAATAACCTTATCTTGAAAACACATGCTTATGATATCAGTTCAATAAGACATTATCATGATTTAATGTATTTAGGTTTAGAATTTTAGTTTAAAATAATATGTACATTTCACGGCTTCTGTATAGAGCAGTATTGGCATAATTTATCTGGTTTTTGTTTTCTGTTTTGAAAACAAGATCTGTATTCATACATCTTACATATACTATACTGCTTTTGTTTTTGTTTTTAGAAGCTCCAGGAGGAAAATCTAAGATTAAAGCATGAATTAGAAGATGTAAGGTACTGATACAAATTGATTTTAGATAATAGAACAGCTAGCAATTTAGTTTTAACTATCAAATGGTATACTGAAAGCTGAGGGTTATAAAATCATGGCTGAGGATACTGAGAAATCCTTAGTGAAAATTGATGTTTCAGTTCCTGTGCAAACCCATAACATCAGAAATCTGTCTGAATCTTGAAATCTGTTTTATGTGACTACTTATTCATAAAATGAATTGGAGGAGGAAAATTATTACGTCCAACCTTGTTATACATGGATTTTTTATGCACTAATTTGACTCAACATGAATGGCCACTGCAAATGAGAAGGAACGTGCTGATCCCTGGAGAAGGGGAAAAATGCACCCCTTTAAAATCACAGTTTAAAAAACTGCTTTTTACTGTTGTAGAGAGACAGTCATGCAAGTGATTGCAGGTATAACCTAATTATCCACAGATTTTTCTATCTCAACTTGATGAGAAGGACCCTTTAAATTAAAGAAAAACAGTCTTTTAACAATAGCCTCATTAATGCAAGGGGGCAGCTGGCTGACAATCCATCAATCATTCTCTTTCCAGGCACAAGGCAAACCGCTCCCTTCTCCCTGAGCATGTGAACGAAAGCTAAATGGCAGTTATTATCAGCTCCATTCTTTCCCCTTCACTGGGGCTCCTAGTGAAGGGAGGGATTGCTGCCTCCTAGTGAAGCCTAAGTGCCTGAAGAGAGACTGATTGCCTCTGTGTGCATTTCAAAAGGTCAGCAAGGCTGTTTTGAAATCACCAGAGCAAAGGGATTTTGTTTTTCAAATTGATTTGCTTTAGTGTATTTTTTGCCATCCAAAAAGTTCTGGGAAGAGAACCTGTGCAAATAATGAGATTCAACCTGTAGTGTTTGAGTATTTGGAATTATTCTCGGCAAAGAAATGATGAGACACTAGCAGGTTCATGAGATGAGACACTAGCAGGAATATTTACACTGCAATCCTATCCACCCTTACCTGGGAGTAAGCCACATTGACGATAATTGACTTACTTCTGAGCAGACATGTATAGGCTTGGGCTATCCATCTGTGTAAGGCAGTAGACTATTTCTAGAGCATTAGAAAGCAATAGATTCCAGAAAAACACCTTTTCGGGTACTCAACTAAAAGAGAATCAAAAACATACCTGCACTCTTTTCTGCTTTAAACAAAAGTATTTCTTATAAAATGTACTTATTAAAGATCATTATGTGTTGGTTTGGCATCCTTAATAAAAAAAGTACATTTATTTCTTAGAAGCCAGTATGATCTTCTCATGGAAGGGAAGAATGAATGTTTTGATGAAAGACGTGTCAACCTTCTGAAGGCTCAAATACTACAGCTGGAAAGGCAGGTAATATGGTGTACGAACAGACAGTTACACACAGTCCCTGCACCCAATAAAAAACCTTGAGCTGAATTTTATGTTAAAAATCTTCTGAAAGTTGTCAACTTGTACAAATTTCGTTTTTGAAAAAAAGCTTTGCAGAAAAGATGTCAGAATTTCAGAATTCTTGTAGATATTTAAAACTTGAATTCTTATATTCATGTGTGTGTGCCACTTCTCCCCTCCCTTCTTTTCCTTCCTATTCCAGATAGGATTGGGCCCTTAATCCGCCATAGAGAGCATTTGGGGCCATTGTGGACAAGTGTGGCTAAGTTCTAAAATCACCCTGCGCTTCTGTTGTGTTGTGGTGCACTTTGGTTCCTCTGGCTCTTTGCTGGGCTGCATTGTAATATAGATAATTGCATTCGGATTTTCCAGTTTAATGGGATAATCCAAAAAATTGCATGGGTGTTGAGGATGCTAGTTTAGTACTTGATACTGAACTGGAAAATTGGTCTCCTTAAAGCCCAGCCATTTTGTGATTTCTTTAATGACATACTGAGGCTAAAATTAAACATTGTGGAGGTCATGTGATTGGTTGCAAAAGGAGCAGCTGTATTCTTCTCAACCCATTGTGCCTGGTCCCCTAAAATTCATGATGTGTCATCATGCTGTGAATTTTTCTATCCCACATTTACTACGTGGTTTGCTGTTTGCAAGCTGCAGCCACCTTTTTGCTCTTCTTATAGGCAATGATCACCAAGCAATGTTGCAATATGTGAACTCATTCTTGTGCATTACATTAAAACAGAACTCCTCTTCAGTTGTGTGTTAGCCTACATTCTTGTTAACATAGAAATCATTGTGCTCTAGTCCCCCCAAGGGAAACCATTGGGATTGACCACGTTTTAGGAAGGAGCCACATTTTAGCTAGTAGATGCGATTGGGTGAAGGAGGGGTAGGAGATGCAGGTTTGCAGCCATGTGGTCTCCATGACAATGTGAGCCTGAGAGACTCATCACTGATACTGGTATACATGCACAGAAGAATGAGGTGAAGAATTGGACAAACTAGACAAAAGTCCATAGAAAGCTATGGGAAGAAAAAAATAGGCACAGAGAAATGGAGGAGGTATGAAATTTCATGAAATGTTAGTTGGAATAGCATGTATACATAGCTACAAATAATGTATAAAGTGTCTCCCTTTCCTTGAGTGGTTTGCAGCGAGCTGCCATTAGTCTTTACTTTTGTCTTCTTCTCGAAGCTATCATGCTAGTGTGCTTCTTTAAATAAAATTAAAAAGAATACAGTGGGCCCTCCTCATCCATGGGTTTGGAACCTGTGGATTTGACCCAATGTGGGTTCCAAACACGTGTTGGGAAGTTCACAGAGGACCTCCTCTGGTCGCGTCCAGGAGGTTTACTGAGTCATGTGGAAGTTGCGCTCAGCCTACCTGTGGCTCAAAAGACCTACCGGAGCCTTCTCACAGAAAGTTCTTCTCAGAAGTCTCCAGCAGGCCTTATGAGCTGCAGGGAAGTCACATGCAATCTCCCCGTATCTCAGAACACCACTTGACATGACTGGAAGGCACTTCCAGTCGTGTCCAGATGTTGGGTGATTGATTTCATTAACTGCTGTTTTCAGCATCTGCGGTGGTTCCAAGAATGAAATCCCCGTGGATGCTGAGGAAGGAAAAGTTGAGTTGTTTTTAGGAATCATTTTATGTGTCTAATTTTTTCTAAAGGTGGTGCTGCTTACAGAAGGATTAAGTTCTCGAGCTGCTCTTACATTGGAGTTCAATAGTTCTTTAGAAGCTCTTACTGACAAACTTAGGTAAGTACTGGAGACACTTGAACTTTGTACTTCTTGATTGAAATTGATCCTAGAGAAGAAATCCTGGATAAAATGGTGACCACTGTGTGCTTTGCTTTGAGCCGTTTATGCTGTTAGGATTATGTGTGTTTTTCTCAAAGTAAACTTGTTTAATCTTATACAAAATGTACAGATAGACAGTATTTCTTATTGTACCTGTTCTTATACTTTATATTACAACAAAGAGAATCTGGGAAGAGAGAGTGAGGCTGACTATGCGCACCTCTCCCTCACTTTAATCCAATTCACGTGCAAGTCTTGACATCCCAGATATCACCCCTGGGGCTGGGGGATAAGAATAGGCCCTCAGTTTGGCTGTCGTAAGAGGCGACTGAATAACCACCTCAATAGCTGACTCAATAGCCTGGGAAGGCAGCTCATCTGAGAGAAGAAAAACTCTGATGCCAAACCTCCACTGCCTTGTGGCTCCATCCAGTTATGGAAAAGGCTTCAGGAGTCAACCTGGAGGCAAAATCCAGAGCCGGAGTCTCTGAGGCAGTTCATGGCTGAACACAGTCACGTTCTGGCAACTCCTGCGACGCCGCTGTAACCAACCATATTGGCTTCTGCCTTTCCATTGGACCATTTCAGTGACGTGGAGAGGGGGGATTTGCTGCATGGGAAACAGTCTATCCTCCATATCTACTTTACCCAGGCTTCATGCTCTGGAGAGGACATTCTGTTCCAGAACCACAATTCAGAGCACAATACCATAGTCTTCCGAGACTGAAGAATGCCAATTACAACAAAGTTTAACTAAAGGGACCGACGTTGCTGATGGAGCAGTCACTATTCCTTGAGTGGTTTGGTGATAGTTAGGTATACAAGAACTCCCTATGTTTTTCATTCTGCTTTCATTTTGTTTTTACTTTATTTCAGTGTTCTTGTGAAATCCAGATTAGATTACAGCAGTGGTTCCCCAACTTTATCGACCCATGGCTCCCTTAACCTACTGGCTATTGGCTGCAGCTTCCCATTACGTTACTTTTTGGGGGGGCAGTTGGGGTAAGCCCAGCCTCAGCAGTACTTCCATTTTTTCTCCCTGCAAATAATTGAGATGAAGGGAGCTAGGCATGTTTGCTTATTGCGCTGGAATGTGATCCAAGGCAGCAAGAGTCAGGCTCTGAGCACTAAATAGGCCATGGACTTTCCATCCCAGAGATGTTTGACTGACGGAGGGCGCAATCCTAACCCCTTATGTCGGTGCTTTCCAGCAGTGGCATAGCGGTGCCCATGGGACATGTGTTGCGTCCTGCAGTTGGGTGTCACTCACGGAGGCCTCCTCAAAGTAAGGGAATGTTTGTTCCCTTACCTCAGAGGTGCATTGCCCTTATGTTAGTGCTGAAAAGCACTGACATAAAGGGTTAGGATTGTGCCCAAAGTCATCGAACTGCTGCTGCTGCTGAGAGAGAGAGAGAGAGAGAGAGAGAGAGAGAGAGAGAGATGCACACAGGAGTTTCGCTGTTAAGGGAGGAAGGGTGATGTGTGCAAAAGACATGTAAAGCTCTAACGTGGTCCATGTCTGCTGCCAACTGGAGCCTCTGTTCTTCAACTAGACAGTCACACTCATGTTACAGGGCAGGCTGAAAAAGCAACTCCAGTGCTTGGAGTGTCTGGCTGAACACCAGTTCTCCTGTCAGTCATCACCTTGGTTCAGCAGCAGTATGAAGTAGACGAATGTATACAACCTGACTTTTGGGAGTAGCTCCTCCCATCATCTTCCATTGCTGCCATGTAGGAGTAGTGATGGCAATGGTGGTCAGTTACATAGCAGACTCTGACCTAATGTACTGGTGAGTACAGTATTTTGAACACATCTATTTTAGAACAATGTTATAAATACCTTCTATTGTGCAGCCTCACACAGCACTCCGTTTTACAGGAACATTCCATAGCATTAAAGCATTTCCATAGCATAGCATTTCCAGTGGTATTTCCTATAGCATTAACCCATTCTGCCCCGCCCACAGGTGTACACATTTGATCCCTGCTATGTATATGCAGTGTTGGGCAGAAATGGCTTAAAGGAGATTTTACTGTTCTTTAGTGTAGGGTTGCCTTTGAAGACCAACTTGAAACTTCATTTGGTGAATGCAGCAGTTCGTTGATATACTAGTGGTTGCAAAATATGTCTGGTAATAAAGTGTTCTGTTTCATGGTCTTGAGGAGATATTTGAGCAGCAGATAAGATGTGATTTCTAAAGATGCTTTCAGAATCTGTATTTATGATGCCTGTCCAATAGATGTCTGTAGATGACTATAGACAAGTGATTGTTCAGGTTTTTTTTTTCTCAGTTTGTGTCTCAAAATCAACATTGTAAAAAACACAATTTTCTAATTGCACAATCATTTTAAAAATGTTGAAAGCAGAGCTGAAAATTGTGATTTAAGTGAGAAATTGAGTAAATTTTGTATCTGTAACAATACTCATATATTATAGTTGTACATAGCTCTTTTCTTAGCATTGAAGGAACAGCATCAGAAGTCAGAATTCCACGTCCAAAACTTCTACAAATAATTGAAATATGTCAGGGGATGAGACTAAACATGCAAAGGAATCAGAAAGTGAGTTGGGACTGCACCATCAATATATTCTTTTTATATTTATTGTTATTATTTTGTTAATATGTGATTTCTATACTATAGCTTTACTGCATGTCATAGCATACCAATGGACTATTCTTTAAGATGAATGTGTAAGATTTGATTCTGCTCACAACTGTATCCAAGGTAGATTTCTAAAGGGATATGGAAAATCCCTGTCAGGAGTCATTCTAATGGTTACTTCGGAATAGATTGTTTTAGGAGAACGATTTATATGTTGTACAAATTAATTTTTACACTGGCCAAGAGACGAGGGGCTCAAATGCTGTTTAGCCTCTAGTACTCCTTCACATAACACTTTTAAAATAAAAGTTGTATAGAACATTTTCATCTTCCTAGAACAGGGGTGGCCAACCTTTCATCTATAGGGCTCATGGACCTTTAACGATTGTGTAGGAGGGGATTTCAGAAGGTACATTTTAGGAGCACTGCCACATTGGCAGCAGCACTGGTGGCCTGCTCCAGAACCTGAAAAGGCAGATACAGTAGCAGCTGGGACAAAATGAGGGGGGAGGGGATAGAACAGGAATGGGGAGGAAAGCAGACTGGCAACACTCATGTGAGCGGATATCCTAACCCCATCTGTCTCCCTTACTGCCATCCCTGTCACGTATGCCTGCTAAACTGCAGGCATAGTTCCAAGGAGTCTCATGGTGGCAGTGGAAGCTTTCCCCAGGGTAAGTGAGCAAATATTCAGTTATCTTGAGGAATCCTTTCCAATGGCCCCTTTCCCACAGATACAGCATGCACTCCATTGGCATGGCTGCATCGGTAAGGAGAGTTTGGGCTGCCTATGATGCCACTTCTTTTCCTTCAAATTTCTCTGTCCCGTGGACTGGGAAATACAGTATATAACTTTGCTTTGATGATGTCATTAAGTTACCTGATTGGAGAGGTAGAACTCACCTGGTCACTCCATCCCATCCCTGTCACCTAGATAGATAGGTTTGGCTGCCCAGTCATGAAGTGCATGCCAATCTTAGTATCCCAGACACGGAGGAATCTCCCCAAACTACAAATGCACGTGGAACTGGATTATGGAGTTTCAGATAATGAAGAAAGGTAGCTTGTAAAGCATACCCAAGTAATTTTTTTGGCTGCTGAATTTGCACATTAGTCAAAAGTACCCCCAAACCAAGGAAAATAGGCAAAAAAGCAGGGGGGATTAATCACATATTTCTTCTTGCTTTTTATTTTCATTTATCATAGTACAACTCTGTGCAAATGTTATGCGATTCAGACTGAAAAAGTTTTATTTTTTTAGTCAGTAAAGGAGTGGTGCCTGTGATATTGAAAATCTCTTTTTCATAGTCTGTGTGAAAAAAATTGAATTTTACAGGAAGTGGCAGAAATGCTGTTCTTCTTCAGGTTAATTTGGTGTATGATTACTGTATTAGAGGCATGTAACTTATAGCTAAAGATCTCTCCTCTCAAATGCATACCAAGAACTAGCTTAAAAAAAAGAAAATGGAGATTTTTGGAAGCAAGGAATCCTGCAGGAAAGATTGAAATAAATGAAATTCTATCAAATCATTTATAACATTAGGCAAATTGGTTTTCCTCCAGAAAAGTGGGTGAATAGTGAACTGGAAAATTATTTGGATGGCAAAAACTTTTAATAGTATAGAGTAGAAAGATATTAAGAAACTTGAACCTAACAGTGCAAGCTCATGCATGCTTACTCAGAAGTAAGCCCTACTGAGTTTAATGAAACTTACACCTAGGTGAATATGTATAGGATTATAGCCTAAGCCTGAGCAAACTATTGTTAACAACATAACTGCACTTTGAATGATGAAATTTTGGTTTTTGAATTAACTGTGTATGAAAGGATGCTGTATTGTAGCTTAACTTAATTTTTCTGTAATTGTGAGGTAGTTTCATGTCCTGAGAATCTGGGAGAATTAGTGCCTTGACTGTTGATATTGTTGTGGTCATTCAAAACAGAATACAGAGAAACCTCTTGTTACAGAGGTGAACGTACAGTGCCAGCAACATAGGGCAGGAAAAGAACTGATCACAAAATGGATGAAGTACAGCCTATGGCTAGTGGTACTGGACAAACAAGCAGCTTTTGAAGACTCATCTTGATCAGGCTGTAAAAGGAAAATGTAAAAGGAAAATGTGTAAAAGGAAAAGGAAAAGTGGCATAGCCACAAGTATATATTGAGATGGGCGGACTTGGTCATCCTCTCTGCTGGAATCTCAAATCCTTAGGGCAGGAATTGGTACCTCAGCCATGATCTGTAACACGTTCTGTGAGCCTGAAAGGGTTCTACACTGTTTCTTTTCAAACAATAGCATACTGATAGCATACTGTGTTTGGAAACTTAGGAAAGATTCAAAAGCAGTTTTTCGATAGGACTTGGGGGTAGGGGAGGTGTGCTGTTCAAAGAGGGAGGAAGGAAAATCAGCATTCCACTGGGTAGGCACAAGATCTTGGCTTGGCCCAAAGTAGTACATTTGGATTTCAGCCGTCCTTCCCCTTGCCTTCCTGTTTTCTGTTCATAACCTGCCTCCCTAGGGCACAGAAAAAAATTTCCTTTTGGTGATGACAGCAACTGCATGGTGATTACTTACCTTGCCCCAGAACTCACTGTCTCCTTTCAGCTCCACCTTCCTAAAGCCTTTCATCCATAAATCTCTCTTTATTCTTTACACCATTCATGTTACTTTGGTTTCGCCTCAGAGCTTTCTTCATCAGTTTTTCTGCTTTGAGTTTTTAGTCATAGAGACTAAGAGTGCAGGGGCACTTTCATGACTGAACTGTAGGAAGCAGTTCATTTTTTGTGTGCGTAAAAAATATAACTCTTAGGGTGTAATCCTAACCCCTTATGTCAGTACTTTCCAGCACTGGCATATTGGTGCCAATGGGACGTGTGCTGCATCCTGCAGTTGGGTGTCACTCACGGAGGCCTCCTCAGAGTAAGGGAATGTTTGTTCCCTTATTTCAGAGCTACATTACCCTTATGTCAGTGCTGGAAAGCACTGACATAAGGGGTTAGGATTGCACCCTTAAGAACAGAGACTTGGGAACAACAGCAGCAGACCTAGTGGAGAAATACAAATGTAAAAGTAGCAAAGTTCATAATCATGTTCCAAATTACTTGTATGAGTTATTAAGTAAGTAGAATTAAATTATTTTTATACCTTTTATTAAATGGCTCAAGGCCTACAAGAATATATTTTGTACCAAAGAAAGGACATATAATAGGCTTGGGAATATTTGTATGCAATAGATTTTTTAAAAATGTTTTATATACATTTTTATTTTTGAGTTAAGCTTTCACAGATAAACTGTGGCATGAAAGCATAGGCAGACCATCCTCTAAATCCTTGAATGTGTTTTATTTTCTATAATGCAGTATATTCAATTGATTATTTCATCTCTTACTTGTTATCCCTTTGAAGTGGCATGCCTGTTGCTGTGGTTACACCTCTGAGTTGATTATGATGGTGTTCAAGGTTTCAGTTTCAGCCCACCACCCCCAATCCATATGAACCTGCATATCCATCGTCATGCAATCGCATAGCAGCAGAAAAGAATATAATGTTCCACTTACCCTGAGCAGGGAAAAATAGGTTGAGAAACCCATTTTCCTTTCTATATTTTTCTCCTATCCTAAGTAGTACACAGCTACCACAACTGCACTAGAACATGTGTATTCACACATGTGCTTCCCAAGACAGACACTTTCAGAGATCTTTGTTGGCCATTGTTCACTAATTTCTTGACCTGGCTTCCCTAGAAAAAGGGACTCAGATTTTTACTGTAACATGGTTTACTGAGAGGATTATTTACAGTAGCAGGGAGAAAAGCATGATAAGCAGTGTGGTTCCAGTAACTGAAATTAACAAACTGCTGCCTCCAAAAAATCACAGTGACTGCTGGGGAATTAGCAAGAGGATGCTGCTCCTGTTACAGTCTGTATGCAGAGTGCTGGTTTCCTTGGGATTCCAAAGTTGTCTCATGCGAGTGAGAAAGATATAGGAAAATCTATGAAGAAGTTGAAAGAAAGGTGAATTCAGCTGGACCATGAAGATGTAGCTTTAGGAAGAACTGGTATGAGGGAGAAGGAGGCATAGTAAACTGGAGCCAAGCCAGTTGCCTAAGTCATAGTAGAGAAGTTGCTTTCTGTCCTTTGACCTTCTTGACTGGATTCACAAGCCTCTGAGTTTTTTAATCAGAGAAAAAGGTGCTCAGAGTTCCTGCATGATCAGTCAAGAGGACTGAATCTAAGAGAGTTCAGAAGCAGATATCTGGGCTCCCTCTTTAGATGGTTAAAATTAGGTGGTGGAGGAGTAAGGTGGAGAGTTTGTGAGAAGCTTTGCAGTCAGTGAACTGCATATAAAAAGGCAAGGTATGTTAGAGGGAGAAGTATGTCTGTCATTCTGCTGATTGAAATTCAGGAAAAACAAGATTATGGCATGGGGGTGGTGAACCCATGAACTCCAGTTCACTGGGCTGAGTTTCCAGGTAGGTTCACTGGCAATTGAGGATGGATCTTTGGAGAGGCACCTGGACTCTGGTCCAAGTGAGCACTTGAGGGCACAAACTGAGTGCGTTTGGAATGCACTTTGAGGCCTCTGGGCACAATAAGTGCATGGAAATCTTACTTGTAGGATGTTCTAGCATCTGAATGTGAGGGCCAGTTATACCTTTCTGCACAAAGGAAAACAAAAGGATTTCCTGACTTGAATGGTCAATGCTTAGTCTAAGATGGTTCTGATGTCTCTGGAGTAAAAAAAATATCTTGACTGGAAAGGAGATGGATTGCCAGAGCCTAAAAAAGTAAGTGGTCCTTGAATTGTGGTCTGGGGTGTTGGTTCAGAGGATGAAAGAGCAGTAGGTATTCATCAGAGGCATCTTGTTTGAAGTAAGGCATTCCCAGACTTTCAGCCAGGTCTGGGGCCCGATGCATCCATTCAGTCTTTGAAGCAAAACAATCAAGGAACCAGGCATGCTTAATTAGGTCCCAGACAGAAAGCCAATGACTCTCTTTCCATTATTTATTTATACAGGTATTTATATACCGCCTTCTTTTGGTCCTCAGATTTCTCCTCAGATTTTAATCCAAGGCAGTTTTACATAGGCAGGCTGTTCTAAACCCCTGTAGGGATTTTTACAATTGAATAGTTCTAATCTTTCATAGAACTCCTCGTTCCAGCTGGATTCCTTCCTGGTCTGGCCTCTCTCTGGCCCTTTGCCTCCCACGCTCCACTTGACGGCAACTCCTCTCTGCCACCTAGAGTCAGCTCATCAGTATATCAGCGTGTCATCAGTTCTCGGGTACTTCTGGTTGTTTCGAACTGGCAGCCTCAGATCTTGAGCCATACAAGGTGGCAGCTCTACCAACTGAGCCAGACCTCCTGCCCATTATAAGCAACAAGTTAACCATGTTGCCCATGATCTTGTCCAGGCACTGCCTTATGCCTAAATTTGGCTATTGTTTTGCCAGATTCCCACAGCTGTCCATGCCAGAGGTAAAGGAAAGAAACATCTGGGTAGTTGAATCAGGACACCTGTTCTAGCAACTTTAGACTTACCCAGAAACTCCAAGCTATTTGAAAGAGTAAGGGGCTGCATCAGAGAATCTCTGTCTCTCTGGATTTGTCCCATATAATTCCCTCCTTGCCTGCTTAGTGCCCTTGCAAACTTGGTATATGTATATTGAATTATTCTGTCTGTGTCTTATAATGTCTGTGTCTTAGGGCGCAATCCTAACCCCTGTCATAAGGGCTGACATAAGGGCAAAGCAGCTCTGAGGTAAGGGAACAAACATTCCCTTACTTTGAGGAGGCCTCCATGAGTGACACCCAATTGCAGGATGCAGCACATGTCCCATTGGCACTGCTATGCCAGTGCTGGAAAATACTGACATAAGAGGTTAGGATTGCGCCCTCTGTCAAACTTTATTTCCCATAGGAATGTTGGAAGGGACAGGTGTGTCAGATGGGGACTCAAAATTTTGCTCCATACTATTTGTGAGAGACACATTAGGGACAGTTATAATGTTATCTGAGCTATTGTCATTCAATAGGATACTATAATTTGGAAAACAGTGTGCTGGAATAAGTGGTCCATAGAAATGGGGCTGGATCGAAACATAGGACATATTAATAGGTGGGAGGAGCAAGTTCTGTCTGAATGCCATGGGCTTAGATAGTCTAATGCCAACGGATGTGGGCAACTGGTTTCATATTCTGGAAACCAATGCCTAAAGGGAGCAGTGATCTGTTTCAGAAAGCAAATTACTTGTGTTCTGAAGAGCACAGTTTTCTTCTGACTCTGAGGAATGAGGCCTGCTTGTGTTTAAAAACATTCTCTTCAAGGGGCTTGAAGGACAAGATGGCAACTAGTAGGCCATAAAGGCTTCATCTTTTTTTCCCCCTACTGCTCATTCTGATAGCATGGCACACATGAGTGGCTCATTAATGTGTACCTCATATGAGAGGACGGCTTCTCATTGGGGATTGCCATTGCCCCATGTGTCTTACATTATAGCTGTTCATTCAAAACTAATTTATGGTATATTGAGAAATGTACAATTGCATATGGTGCTCCTAATGCAGGCAGCGGGCAGCAGGTTAAATGAGGGGAGTCAGGTGCAAGAATTAGGCTGCTCAAATTGCCCTGGTGCTATCATCATTAGTAAATCTCTGTGCTCCATGGACTTGGCACAATATTTCTTAGCATTGGCAGTCATTTTGGCAATGAAAGCTCTTGCATCAATCATTTTCATACACTGGAACAAGCATATCTCTTCTTGGAGTAGAATGATTTCCATTCAGAACTGGTTTTATTCAGGTTTTTAAAATATTTAAATTGTATCATGGTTGCCACCCTGATTTAGTTTTAAAAACTAAAAAAAATCGAGTTTCACATTTTGTAGGGAAAAGTGCTTTAAACTGCCTGTGATATTTTGATTTGTCCTTTGGTTTTCGCTTTCTTTTTGGCATCTTGTCTTGGCCAGCTGTGCATTTAGTTTGCCTCATCAGACATCACACTTAAAGTCCTGGAGGTGACAAGGCCGCTGCAGCATCCATGTCCAATAGAAACCATAGAATTGATAGAAAAACTGTGGCATTTGTACTGTATGTGGTTTCATTTCCTATTAAAATTCTAGTGTTTATCATCTGACTGCACCTTTGATTGAGTTGGGATGCAGAGTAACAATTGATCCCTACCCGCTAATGGCAATTGAAGTGGCTACAGATCCACATGTGATGGGTTATCACTTTTGGTGGCTCAGCCTTTTTAAATGCAAAATTCTTAGGTGTGTGCAGTGGCATCACTAGGATGCCACTTCGTATGAAAAACCAGTGTGTCACTCCTATGATGGAGCTCCTCCCATGCAGTTGAGCAGCACCCCCGGGTGGTTGGTGTGATGATGTACCATCAGCCCGTCCCACTGGTTTTTCGGCTATAACTTTTGATAGAACAGAGATATTTCAACAGGGTTTGTTTCATTGCATTCTGCATGAAATTATGATTGATATCATATGATATGAAGCAGACCTGAAGCAGTGTACCCCATGATAGTATTATTCAAAAATATCAACATTAAAATTTTTTTTGTGAGTAGTGGTGTCACTCCCCCTTTGTTACCCGGTGTGGCCCAGACCCTACTAGATATGCCACTGGGTTATGTAAGACTTAAGACTTGTTTGTGGATCTGTTTGTCACCGTTCTTTGCTTTTCTTTTAGTCACTTTGGCAACAGGTTTAAGGACAATAGTAAAAATTACTATGAGGTGTGCATTCTCTTGGCATTGGCCTTGTAGTCATGATTAGGGGAGCTTGGAGAACTTTTTCTTATTTTTAATCTTGAGAATGTTTGAGAGGCTCTGGACTACTCCGAACATATGCCAACATGCCAACATGAACATAACAAACATTTCATTATTAGGAACACAGTTATATTTAATATTATTATTATTAACCCATTTTTGTCCGGCCAACAGATGTACCCATTTGCTCCCTGTTGCGTATATGCAATGTTGGGCAGAAATGGCTTAAGAATAATAAAATTTTATGGGGTGTATGTTCAGAACTGAGAATGAGAACATGTCTTTCAAAATCCTTTATTAAGTGGTTCTCACAGAGTGCAAAAATGAGATTTGTTGATTGAATAATGTCTAATAATAATGACTAATAATTGAAATCAGTCAATACGAAAAGATATTTTGTGTTTCAAACAGTTGCTGTAGAGATTTTGATTTTTGGACATTAGTAGAAGGTAGAAAGTGTCCACAAATCTGTTTATATAAGAGAGATGATTTCTAGACCATCATTTTCTTCCGTCTGAGTGGATTTAACTGTATTATCACAACCTTAGTTGATGAAAATGACTTCTTATTGTCTCTTTCTTTTAGGCTTCTGATTTATCCAAGCTTGCATTGCCTTGGACTTTGGGAGGAAACCTTGTTGTACAGCCAATTACTCTTCTGGATCTTTGCTATGGCAAAATTGAAAATTTAAATCTTAGATACGTGGTAAGATCTTAATATCTTAAATTCAAGGAAAAATACCTCAGACCAAAAAGTGTAGAAAATGCCAAAACTGAATCAAGGATCTCAAGGGATACTGAAATAAAGGCTATTATAGGTATTTCACAGTTAGATCAGATTTCCAAACAAGTTATTTGTGAAAATGTATGGTTTATTATAACATCAGTAACAATAAAGTCATACAAGAATATATCTCTTTCATACCACTGAACCTTGATGTGGTGCTAACTTGTTCATCTATACTAGGTATCATATGACACAAGGGTTGTGAGGTGGGCATCTCATTCATAAGGGTTGTGAGGTGGGCATCTCATTCACCTTGTACCTCTGAGTCCACAAGATGATAACATTCTGTACTGACTTGGCTTGCCATCAAAGCAATGTCAGGGCCACTGGCAGTGTTGCCTTCTGTATGATTACTCCAATATTTTCTGGAAGAATTCCTGTACATCCTCAAGTGCAAGGGACTTCATGCTTGCGATGTATTTGGATGAAACCATAATTTCATACCAATAGTTTGATCGAGATACATGCCATAATTGACTTAAAAGCTGTCTTATGATGAGTCAGACCACTGATCCCAACAAACATGTCTTGTTGTTTTGAGTGGTACAACCCACTGTCTAGCTCTGGCTCTTCAGGAGCTCTCCTGGCTCTCAAAGAGGTCTCTTTCCTACTGTACTTGGAGATGCCAAGGACTGAACCTGGTGCCTTCTGCATGCAAAACACATGCTTTACTTTTGAGTTGTGGCAAGGAAGACAAACATGAAGTCATCTGGGGCATTTGGTGGGCCGCTGTGAGATACAGGAAGCTGGACTAGATGGGCCTATGGTCTGATCCAGTGGGGCTGTTCTTATGTTCTTAAATAAAGATGAGTAAGGCCAATTAACAGATGCTTTTTAATAAATTTAGATAACACTCATGAGGCTCATGATGACTTTTTTGCACTGACCTTGCTCCACCCAAGACTAATTACAGTTCTTGTGGTTTTATGTTTTTATATTTCACTTTAAACAAAATTTGGAAATGTGTATCTCCTACAATATATCACATTTAATAACATTTAATGGTAAGAAAATAGAATGTGTTTTCTATTTGGGATATCAGAGTGTACTCCATAAGGAAGAGTTTTGTGAGTGAGAGAATAAAAAAATGTATTTATCTGACATGTGGCACTGCTTTCCAAAAACTTGTTTTCATGAACTGTCCAGAAAAGACCAGACCTTCTTGGCTTCTGGGAGGTAAGTGTGGAAATAAAAACAGTCTATATGATAGCTGGCATGTAAAAGAAGAAAGGGCATTTTTAACCTTTGTAGTTTGTCAAGAGTGTGACCTTTTGAATCTGAACTGAAACAAATTGGCAATGACAGCTCCTGATTTTCACTGATCTCACTTGAAAAACATTGCAAATTGTATCTCAGCAGAAGTGGCTTTCATGATGAATTATTCATGAAACTATCTTCATCACATGGAGCACCTGCTGAGAAGAGCCTGCATCGCATATTAACATATATGCAGTAAGCTTTGCAATTAAAGCTCCAGTATCAAAACTCTATTTGCTATGGCAATGTTATTATGTGCCACGCTAAAGGCAATGACAAATACGGGTTTACATTCTTGGAGCATTTCAAATTTTAATTAGTTTGAGGAAAAGGTCACCTTCCAACAACAAAAGGGAGCTACATTCAGCTTTTCCTATGCATTTCAATACATCTAACATTTTGTCCTTCATTTTAGTTTGTACTTCCCTATATTTTATTTGTGTAGCTTGTCTCCTACAAATCTAGATGGTTTGTGTTCTTTGCTAAGTAGAATTCTGATGATGATCTACAACTTCCAGGCCAACAGTAGCACTTCTGTACTGATGAATGTGTTTAATGTGTTTACTTGAAATAAATTCCATTAAATTGAACATGTTTCCTTGTAAATGTATTCAGAACATGAGGTGCTTGATGGGGCTATAAATAAGAATAATATTCACTCTTTATTGTGGTCTACATATAGTCCTACATAAGGGTAGGTCAGAACTTCCAGAACCTTCTGGAGATTTTAGAAGGATAGAAGGCAACAAACAACTCTCACTAAATGGAGACTTGTAAAAAGTTTTCCTTAACCCTGTCTAGAATTTCTGTCTAGAAATTTATAAATATATTTATTTTTTCCATGTTAACAAATAATAGCATTTAATCATAGCTATGTTAGGAACCATATGCACATTTAGGTGCTGCTCTCTAATTTAGTAGCAGGGGCTGCATGTGCATAGCCTTTTAAAAATATGCTGAAGTTTCAGGTGTCCACTGCTTGGGTTGAGGCTGTGATTCAGCATATCTTTCCCTCCCCATTTCCCAACCCACCAGCAGATTGATGAGTTCCTAAAGATATTTTAAAGAGATGGCTCTATACGTGCTCCAGTAAACCAGGAGATAGTTTGAACTGCATAAACTTAAGAGAACATTCTCCAAGGCAGCTGCAGCCTTATGCAGAGAGGAAAACAATGTATTTTGCTTTCTTTCACTTAAGAGCAAGTTGTTCTGTGTTGCCTACAAGTAACTGAAAATACAGTTTGTTAATTAAAAAGCTAAAACAAGTAGGATATGAAACTAGGATCAAATTATGGTTTGCTGTCCTGGCTTACTCTAACTTAAAGCCCAATCACTTTCCAGTGCCAATGCAACCCTGGGGTAAGGAAACAAATATTCTTTTACCTTGAGGAGGCCCCCCTGACTGCACCCCTCCCCACTGCAAGATGCAGCACACACTTTGTTGGCATGGCTACATCAGTGCTGGAAACACACAGAGAAAATCTATTAAGGAATCAATCAAGATTTTAGAATGACAGGACGTTATTTTCATTTTATTAGATTTTAAACGAAGTTTTGTTTTTTCCTTTTGTAGATGAAGTAGTCTATGAAAAATTGAGTAGTCTATGAAAAAATAGTCTGTGACATTACACATAAGTAAATCCACTGAAGTCAATGTGACTGCAGCTCTCAATGTTAGCATGCAGTGGTGGGGGGGGGGGGAAGGTGTGGTCTGGAGGTTGAGCTGTCTGGAGGTTGAACTGTCACCTTGCCTGAAAAAGCTAAGCAGGATCTGCTGCCTTGGATGGGTGACTGAAACCAAGACCTGCTGGTGGAGGAGTGGACTGTGACAGTCAGCTGGCAAGAACAGATAACATTCTTGAGATACTGTTCTGAAGCTTGGTGGGCCACTGTGAGATACACAAAGCTGGACTAGTTAGGACTTTGGCCTGATCTGTCAGGGCTCTTCTTATGCAGCTGCCTATGAGAGCTTGGAATGTGCAAGAGGTTCTCAAGTCTGCTCTGACAAAATAGCTGATGCAGACTCAAGTAGCCCCATTGTGGGGCCTGTGCCCTTATGCAGAGGAAGGGGACAAACATCCCCTTCCCCTCAGGAGACCTTCGGAGGCCTCTGCAGGGCCACTGGATACAGCACCATTTTGGCACTGCTGCATCTGGCAGTGCCGGCAGCCATATGATTGGGCTACCCAAGAGCTTTACAGCAGCATTTGTTTTCATAGATAATATTATTATACTGATCATCAACTATGTTGCAAATCACTGACTACCCAGGTTCCTCCCCCCCTCCATTTCCTTCCAAGGAATGCCTTGGAATGCCTCCCCCCTGCCCCGAACAGCCACACCACTGGCAGGCAGTGCCACTTACTGCTGGCCAGCATTCCTGTGCTGGGTCCTTCTCCAGCACTCCCTCCTCCCACAGTGCTGTAAATGTGGTTTACGGCACGTTTATGACACCTAGTGCCAGAGTTGGAGCTCAGAGCTGGCTGTACTAGTCCATAGGATTGGGCTGTAAAAACCTTCTGGCTAGTTCAGATATATTTGTCCATCTTATTTTCTGCAGCCACTGGTTTCTAAATTTACCATCTTTGGGTAACTCTTCACCCATGCTTTTTTCTACTGAGGAAGACTTAAGTGTAAGCTGTGTCACCTGTGTCTGTGGCAGAGGATTCTGGCATGTTTCAGGGTGCAAAGTCAGTTCACATGTAAGGTTAACAAGGCCTCATTTCACCAGGACCTCATGCCACCAGGCCCAATGAGTGTGTATCCTAGAAAACTCTGCAAGTCTGTTCTGAACATTGCAATGGAGAACAGTTGTAGTAGACAATCCATCTTTCTGGAAAGCTTGTGCACCATTACTGATTTCTTACTGAGGAACTCCTGATAAACTTCCAAAGAATTCCAGAGTTTGGAAGAATATAGGCTGAAAAATACTGTGTAGAACTCATACAGGTGGCACCAATGTGCCTCAAAAGTAGACAACATGATGCATTTGAACAGGTGCAGGAGCATCTCATCCAGGAAAGCATTAGTGCACCAGCTGCTGAAGGACTGTGTGGTACTGTGTGACATCAGCACAATGTCCAGAATTGTTTTTGTCCTAAAATGTTTTTGTCTTGGCAAGTTATTATAAAATGCTTCCTCTAATATTCTCAGAATGCATGCTAGTCTAGTTCTTGGATGTGTCGTTAGTGCAAAACTACACATTCCCCTTATCATAGCATTTATACATGTTAATGTTTTTTATGGTGATTGTTTCAAAATAAGCCCTTGATCTTTGCAACAGTTTCTTATTCTTTACTTAATGAAAACATGATGTTCAATAAATTCCAAGTACAGCTGGCTAAAGGTTTAAACAGGAAAAGGACACAGGATTCTGTGGTAGGTAGAAGGTAAACATTCTCTTGTTTATGCTTTTCTAATACTCTGTTTAGGAGTTTAAATTTTTCTTCTTACTATTCTAGCTCTGAGCTGTTCTTTTGGAAAAACAATCATTCCTGTTTGGAGAGTGGCTTTGATCTCTGTTTTCCTATTTGTTTTAAGAAGCTAGAAGTCTGGCAATTTGTTGTGTTTCATGCTTTGTCAGATCATGCCCCCTCAACACATGTTCTCCGCAGATGGCTTCGAAGGGGGAGAAAAGAGAGAAGGCGGAATGCCTGGAGTTTGACATCTCCACTAAAGCACCTGAGAGATTGTTTTATGAATGTCAAGCCATCCGCTCTGAGGCCTGCAGGTGCTCTGTTAGGGCAATGTGGCCTTTCACCTGGCATAATTAGCTGGCTTGTATTTCTTCAGTGTTTACCATTTTTCATCTTAACCTTTTTGTTTTTGCAGAGCGCACTGGAAGGAAAACTGAGCAAGCTGCGGAGGCACCTGCTTGCCATGAGGCAAAATCTGAGTTTCATGCTTACCCCAGGACAGGTGTCCTCTGAGGCAGCTCATCGTATTCTACCAACTGCTGTTTATGCTCGGCTGATAAATCATGCAGCTCAGTGTCATCAGTCAGTGGAGGAATGCTGCCATGATTTGCTCACATTGACACTTCTGGTTCCTTCAGCACCTTGGGTGAGCATATCAGAAAATGAATTGGTTCAGAGTTATGTTAAATACTTTTCAAAATATTATTTTTCCTAATGATGCATAATGAAGCCTATTCTGCCTCTGGCTTTCATGTGTACTTCCCTCCTGTGTATTCAGCAGTCTGTCTTTTTGTTTTGTTTTGAAAAAAATAAACTAAATCACCTGGCTTGTAACTTATCAGTTTAAAATATTACACAGACTTTTTTTTGCAGATGTGGCATTGTATGCACCTGGGAGATAAACTCTAAAGGGTGTAAATCAGATGATTTATTACAAAAAACTATTCTTTTATAAGCCTAACATGTTTTGGAATAACTAATCTTCTCTAGGAGCATCAAGGAGGATTTCAAATGGCATGATCTACCACTAACTGTGGTGACCTTCCTGAATTTGATGCCTTTAACATTAGGCATTTGGAGATCATCTCCTCTGCTGCACTCCTTGTTTTTCCATTGTCTTTGAGTGTCTGCCCCCTTTTTTTCTGATGATGAGCAAGAGTGTCTGAATTTGTTCTTCACTTAGACCTTCTTCTAATGGCCAAGGAACCACTTCAGCATTGATTCTGCCCTGCTGAGATAACACTGGAAGCCATGGATTTTCTGTGGGTGTGATAGAATCAAACCCAAGGTGCTGGTCCCAGAACTGGGCCAACACTATAACAGAGAGGAATCAGGATGAAGGTTTCTCATATTTTTCCTGCAGATGCAGAAAGAAAAGTGTTGCAGCAGATTGATGATAGCCAATGTGAAGACCTTTGCAATTGGAGAAAGAGACTCCTACCTGAGAAACTGGATAGCTGCTGCTAATTAGGGAAACCAATACTCTGCTAGAGGCACCCATTTTCTCCTCTGTTACAAGCAATTCTGTATATACCATACTAATATGCCAAACCACCTACCAGCCCTTAAGGTTACTGAACACAGGGCACAATCCTATCCTGCGCTGGAACAGGCAAGCCAAGAGGCTTGCGCTGTATCCAGCGCAGGATAGGGGCCCAAGGCGGCTCATCCAGAGGCAAGGGGAAACTTCTTCCTTACCCCTGGGTAAGGCGCCCTTGCCACTGTGGGTCTCCTCAAACTTGCACTACCTCCTGAGGATCCATAACTGCCGGATCCCAATCCCACCTCCTGCTCCCTGCCCGCCTGCCCCCGGGGCCACCCATTGCCCGCCTTCCCCTGCCTTCCACCCACCCAAGAACGCCTCCCTCCCGCTGGCCCAACTCCTTTTCAGGATTGTGCCCACAGTAAGTTAAAGCTACATTAAATGAGATCAGCTGCTGTTGTGATTCCCCATAGCTGATACTGCAACTGTAAGCTACCTATGTTTGTTGAACTCTTCCTGGTGGAAGGTGTTTTGATTTCTGATGAGCAACAGAATAATAGTGGTGGCCACTGATTTTTGTTTGGAATGGATGAATCAATTTGCAGAAACTGTCTTGATTGGTTAATCATGAGAGTGGGGCCTTGTCAACTGAGGCTTCATTTTTGAGCATATATACAAACTGTATCTTCTAATTGTGGTGAAGAAGCTTAGAAGTTTGGTCTCCATGTGGGGCAGTAGTAGGCTTCTTGTCATCAGAATGCCTGGATTGTTGATAGTCCTGAGTTCTCATTACCATGTGTATTCTTGGACTTTGTTTTCATCCACTGTACTGACATGCCCTCTGCTCCAATGATTTGCTTTTCCTGGGAGCAGATTGCTTCTGGGCTTTGACTACATCTGGTTCAGAACTCCTCCCCCCCCCCATACTAGACCCCCATTACTCTTGGAATAAATATTCTGAGATGTGGCGCTGGTCAGATCCTCCATGCAAGACCTATGTAACAGTTGAAAAAAGTTCTTAGTACTCTTCTCTTGATGCTGTGGCAGTCAGAAAATATTGAAAACTTTCCTAACCATGTCAACTATATTCTGGAAAAAAAATTATATAGCAAATGAATTATAGAAAATGTCTCTCTCTCTTTAATAAAGTGAAAGGAACATCTGGCAGTATTTCTAGAACAGTTTTGTGCTCCAGTCACAGGATAAACATCAAAATGGTCTTGACATTTTTAAACATCTAAACTGAATACACATCTAAACTGACAGAGTACTTCCAACAACTGCTTTCCTGGAAGCAATGAACTTTCAGTTAGAGTAGTAGTTTAAAAAAAAAAGCAAAATGTAAACTTTTTTTTTTAAATGAATGTTAATTATTTGTTTCACCATAGTGAACACAAAGACTATAGAAGTAACAAATGCTAACAGTTTAATGAATGGAGTTGGGGGAAGCAAGTGTTAGCCAGGAGATAGAAAACTTTCAACATTGAGAATCAAAGACAGCCATGTTGTAGAATTCTCATCACAGTGAGTTCAAATGTACATGAGAGTACCAGGCCCGTAGCCCGGATTCTAGAGGTGGTGGTGGGGGGCAACCATTTTTTCAGGGGGGGCAATAATGTCAAGTATCTATACTTGTGTGCAAAATGAAGGATAAGTATGGAGAAACATCAAAGACCCATAACTAACCCAAATTTCATTAGGAGGAAATATTTTGAGTTGTTTTTTTTTTTAAGATGCATTCATCATCTGTAAAGCAATCTAACAATGATCTGCATAGAATAAAGACATCTCTGTATGCAACGTTAAATCTGTTTACATAGAAATAACATGCATCCTTTCATAACATGTTTCAATAACATCCTTTCATTTTGGACACCAGTGCAGTACACAGACTTGCAACACTGCAAAAGTAAAACATCACTATGATACAGGTAGTATTTACTTGTATTGAAAGCCTTTCATTTGCTGATGACAAAAGTAAATTTACTTTACCTAAAAGCAAGAGGAAAGATATTGAAGTAAAATATAGCAACGCCATGGAACATTAGTTTTTTACATTATTCATTACTTTTAAAAAGCAAGGTACAGAAGATTTGAAACTACCTAGTAGAGCTGAATTCTCCTATCTTTCTGAGAATTGAATCTTCTTAGAACCTTTTCCACACTTAAATTCTTGGTTCTCTTTAGCTCAAAAGCTAGGTATACTAAATTAGCCATTCCTGAGTGAGACATTGATATCTTTGAGGTCTGTTAATTCGTGTAAGCACTGAGTAGGTCGATTCACAAACTGCTGTGCTACATGCAAAAGTTCCTACTGCTGCTAACATACTGTAACAATCTTCAAAGGCACTCCGGTGTTTGTATATTTCACTGATGAAATTTCGCTTTTCAGTTTTGTTCTTCTCAAGGAAATGTTTTACTACTTTCATTTCTTCTTTACTTGGAATGGTAATATTGAAATTTTTTAGATAATTAAGCCTACCATTTTCATCATCTAAATTTTCTGCTGCAATTATTGCCTGAACAATCTCTTCATTGTTGTGGAATCTTCTTTTGATTTTGGCTAGCACTACATCCAGAATTTCAAAAAAGTCAGAAGCATGCTTACTGTGGGTGTGACTACATGATGCTCTATTACCTGTTGTTTCAGACACCACATAATCATCAAGTAAGGAATTAAATTTCCTTTTCCTTGGCATTTTTACTTCTTCCTCTTTGGCCAATTTTGATGTTTCCTGCTGAATTGATTTCAAAGTCTCACTGTTTCTTAAGTCTTCTAGTGAACTTTCTGTAGCTTGAATTAAGTTATATGCCTGCTCCAAGGAAATGTCATGACTTTGGAGTCCCTTATCTACTGGAGAAAGAATTTCCAAAATATTTTTCATTACCACTAGACAAAATCTAAACTCTTGCTTCCGCATTATAAGATGGAGACCAGTGCTAAGAACCACATCTTCCCCTGCAAATTTTTCCATTATTTATTGATATTAGTTCAAGAGTTTCTGATATATGTTTGTATTCTTCAAAAATTGTCCTACACACCTGAAGATGTCCTGACCATCTCTGTTCCAGCAGACGAGAAAGAGCTTTGCCTTCATACTCAGCAGCTACTACCCCAAGGGACAAAAAGTTGTATAATTCCACACATTGTCCAAAAAATTCCCTCACCATTGGCACAACTTCAACTGCTTTAACTACAACTAAATGCAGCCTGTGGTTAAAACAATGGATGTATGGAATTTCTTTCTTCAGTTTTTTTTTAAATTAATGCCTGGACACCACCTTTCTTGCCACTCATAACTGATGCTCCATCCTCACATTGGCTGCACAGATTGTTAGGATTTAAACCTTACCTTCGGAACATATCTAAAGTTGTGTTTGTAAGTCTCAGCATCCAAAGCAGTTGTTGTCTCTATGGCTAGCATGGACTCCTAAATTTCACCATCTTTAACATATCTAGTAGCAATTGCTATATTTTCTCTTCGATTTTTGTGTTTTGTTCCATCCTCCAAGACAGAAAAAAAATGGAACATCTGCATTCTTTATGTCATTGGAAACTTCCTTTTGAATGAGTTCAGTCATTACTTTAACTATTTCATTTTGAATTTCTGGGGATTGGTAAGTGGCATTCTTTGGAATAATTTTATAAGATTCAGCTAGTTTTGGGTCCTTTTTGAGGGTATATTTGAAAAGATTTTAAAATAAACTTTCCTCCACATGTTCTTCAATGTTGTATATTACCCTCATTGGAAGCTCATTAGCTACAAGAAACTGAATGATTTCAACAATGCTTGATATGTAATACCTATGTTTTTCAAGCACATTGTCATTAATTAGAGTTGAAATAGATGTGCTTGAATCAGTTCTTTGGTTTCTTTCAGACCACATTAACATAGCCTGCACGTGAGATGAAGCATGCTTGAAAAATCCTGATTTAGTTTTATCCAATGCAGCCTTCCAATTGCTAAATCCCTTTTTTATGTAAGCTTGCTCTTTCGTAAATGGAACAAATTGGCGACACAGATAGCAAATGTAGCATCTTGTTTTGAAGAATATTCCAACCACTTAAAATGTTGAAACCACTCTGATCTGAATGATCTGCCATCTTTGTTCTTTGGATATTTACCAAGTTTAATTTGTTTAATAGACTCTGTGATAAATCATCAGGAGTTTTCTCATTAATTGCCTTACTGGTGCTAGCAGAAGCAATGATATCTCTATCTCCACCTGTTGTTTCCAAAGTTTCTTGATTACATGAGTTTGAAGCTCAGTTTGTTCTGACAACAAAATGGTCCATGTTGGAAGATTTCAACACTAATGCTTTTGCACTCAGGTTCTTCAGAGTAAATGTCTGTTTATTTGGTGGTGTATAATAATAATAATACATAATACAGGTATTTATATACCGCCTTTCTTGGTCTTTATTCAAGACTTTATTCAAGGCGGTTTACATAGGCAGGCTAATTTAAATCCTGGTAGGGATTTTTACAATTGAAAGAAGGCTCTGTCTTTCAAGAGCCACAACAATTCAGATGTTTTGTTCTGATCTGGCCTCCATCCTGGCCTCCATCCTCCCACGCTCAGAGCAGATGGAAATAGCTCGACTCAGCTTGTCAGCTGCTTCAAGGTCGCAGGGTGCCGGTGGGCTCAAACTGGCGACCTTATGGATGTTATCTTCAGGCAAATGGAGGCTCTGCCCTCTAGACCAGACCTCCTGCCCATGGTGTATATATCCAATACCCATAAAAAAAAAACTCTGAGATCTCTAGGAAAGATGAGGCCAGACCCTTGCTTTCCTCTCCCCCTTCCCAAAGAGAAAGGCCCTAGCAGACCCAAGCAGCAGAAATGGCCCATCCAAAATCTCCTGCTTGCTCACCCCCAAATGATGCCAGAGTCACTCAGCAGCAGCCTCCAGGGTCCTGCAAAGTGCCTGCACAGCCACTCAGCTCCCAGGAAGGTGATTGAAGGCACTGAGCACATTCCCTCCAGGCTTTTTCAGACTTTTTCTCTGGTGTCCTGTGACTATCAGCAGGTCACTACGATTGGCCCCAATGGTGAGTTACTAAGCATCAGCAGCCTGAGCTGATTGGAGGAGGCTGCCTGCAGGGAGGGTCTGAGCTGTCAAGGAACAAGAGCTAAATTGGAGGACATTCAAGCACATTTACATGACAAGTGTGGGAAAAATGCCGGGGGGGGGCAAACTGCTGGCTCAGGGGGGGCAAAGCCCCCCTGGCCCCCCCCCCAACTAAGGCCCTGGAGTAAGCATGTTTGTTTTTCTATTTTTTTTTCTCTTGAGGCAGTTGAATGTAACTATGGCAAGTAGTTTTTAATCTCCTGGGGTTCTTTTTGCAGTGCATTATAATGAAGTCTAATTACCCATACAGTAATTGGGTGCCTTGCAAATGAACAAGATTCAGGGAAAGTATCATAATCTCTTATTTGAAATGGATTTTCCCCCTTCATTCTCATTTTATCACAATCTTATTAGAAGGCCTTTAAGCGGCTCCATAGTTAAGCTGTTATTCTGATTTGTACTTAAAGCAAAATTGGAATTCCTCTTTTTTTTTTTTTTTTGAACAATTAATTTTGTTGTCACATCCTAGTAACTAGAACTATGGTACATATTTATCAGGAAGTACACTCCACTGGATACAGTGGAATTTACTTCTAAGTAGACATGGATAAGATTGTGTTTCGTATTCAGTATCAATCTTTGAGGAGAAAGAAAAGCTAATTCTATTTGATACTATTAATTATTGCAAATCATGGGAAAATAATAAGAATGTTAGTGGCTGATCTAACATTCTCTTCCTGTTTATAGTTTTATGCATTTTATAATTTATAAATCTATTTTAAGTTCTAGGCCACCTTGAGTGCCCTGTGGGGAGAAAGTTGAGATATAAATTGAATGAATAAATGAATGAACTTCAGTGCTGGAAGAGTGTTACATGTAAGAAATGCTACTTATTTTTGCATGTAGTTTACTCCTTAGGCTCATGTTTTCAGAAACTGGGTATTATGCACTGTCTCAAGACTTGCAACCAAAATCAGGAGTATTGTAAATTTTTGGAGAAATGTGATAGAAGCTATGAACTGTGATGAGTATAGAAATAAAGAGAATAATATACTGTAAGATTGATACCTTGCAGTTTAATTATCTGCACATATTAAAAAGAATGAATGGCAATCTAAAGTGCATACAGATAACTTTTATGAATTAAGATGTGAGCATCAATAACATGAGCTTGCAAGCTGCTGCTTAAAGATATTCTTGTTGATTTGAATGTTCCTAAATAAAGAATATACTTCAAAAAAATAAAATATTTATTTAAAATATTTAAAATAATTTAAAAATATTTAAAAATAATATTTATTGCGTGAGAATTTAGAAGTATGTCTAGATTATGACTTTCTGGAAACAATTGAGTAAAAGGCGTCTGACAATGTACAGAAGTCAGAATAAAGAGGCTGTTCATCCATGATATTTTTATTGGTTTTCAGCCTAGGTTGGAAGGTTAGTTGATGACTCAAGCCAAGTTGATCACAGCAAAAATGTACATCTCCTTTCCAAATTCATAAACAACTTGCAGTTGATGGTTGTAGGATTGTTGAAAGGAAACTTCTTTCCTCCCTGGTAGGGGTTTTCTGTAGTCTACCACCTTTATAAATGAAGGACAGGGCAAGAATGAGGGGCCATATATTGAACTGGTGAAACAAACAAGTGCCCCATCTTTTTTCAGAGTAATATACCTCCTAAGTAAGGTAATATAAGCCCTCTGAGCTTCTTGGAGGAAGGGCTTGTTCCCAATATGAGTTGTCTTCTTGGGAATGTTTGTGTCTGATTACAGTCACCCCAAACTTCTTCTTTCTTATAGGTAAGTGGTTCCAAAACTGTGAGCCCTGACTCCCCTGGGAGCCGCGGAAACCAGCCAGGGGACATGTGGAATCTTTGCAAAAAACTCACTGCCTGATGCAAAGTATAGCATTGTAGCCCTAATGGGGAGCCACAGCCATTGGCCCTTAAGGTCAAGGGAGCTGCCAGTCAAAAAAGTTTGGGAACCACTCTTATAGGTGATTAGTGCTGTCAAAGCTGACTGTGCCAATCATCTGAGAGGTGGGGAGATCTTGTGTGCCAAAGCATACACAGAACAAAATTTACTTAGAAATGTTTTAGCTGCGAGTCCCAGTTTCATTCAAAACCTTCTGAACTCTGTGAGGACAAACTGAATACAGGGTAATGTGGTACTTGGGGAGACTTGTCAAATACCATCTATAGTTGGTTTTGCCAGAACACATTTAGACGGTGGCTGCATTTCCCTTAGTGAAGTTAGTTCAAGGGAGTTTAGTTTCTGCTATAGCTCTTCCCTCTTTTTTTATGGGATCTAACTCTTTTATGGCTCAGTAGCATTACCACTACAATTTTTTATTATATGTAGTGTCTTTGAAAAAATTTAATGGTTGTCATATATAGGGTAATTTTTTTTTAAATTTTGTTACTGAGTATTCTTAAAAGGCTTTTGAAAAGGATATTCATTTCTTGTGTCTGATAACAAGATGATTATAATGTCTTTATATTATAAGAATTCGTCATATATATTATATGTAATACTCTTACATTATTATACATAATTATTATATATCATATATTATTATTGTGCTGGTGTCATCTAGAATTGAAGCTGTATTTCTAAAATAGTCCTCCTTGTCTGAATCAGCTGACCTGGCAAAAAAATGTATTAATGAATAATTAACATAGATGCAGGCCTACTTATCTCTAATTTGTTTTTTGAATGTAATATCCGCCCTATATGAGAAGACAGGCACCTAACCTCCTCTAGAGAGCTGTGAACAGTTATTTATGGTGTTAGCAGGCAAGGGCATTTAGTGCCTTAGGTTAGACAGATCCTAGTAAGTGGGTGGCTGTGATGAATTATTTAATAGTCCCTTTATGGTTTTGTCCATGAAGATGGAGGGAAAGGGGGTTTCCTGAAGTCTCATGAATAAGCATGTGCTTTCAGTAGGGAAATAATGAAAATAAAAGGGACTGGAAACTAATGGAGACACTGACAGCTAATGCTTTCTGCCACTAGTTTGATGTGGTGATTTAGTAGAATTTCTTGACTCCCATTAGATTTTTCAGCAGATTTGCGGTTTCTTTTAATTGTGTTGTAAACAAGCCACCTGTTATGATTCAAAATATACAGAACCAAGCAGACAAAGGAACATAGTACATCTACTCACGAATTTATGAGAATAGGTGAACTTATTTATGTTTCTGGAATTCCACAAGCATTTGCCATATTTATTATGCTCTGATGAATATGGACGTTTTGAGTGTTGAATGGTAACTTCCTACTTGATTAAGCATGTGCACTTCATTGGGGAATCCTCTAATATTTTGCATTTTGTGCGGCTGAAAAATGGGCTCCTGAAGTCCACCCCATTATTGTGTTGATAAGGCAGTACTATGGATCAGTGGGCTACTCTTCAGTGTTGCTTGGGAGGCTTCATACTTCTTTCATGCTTCAGGGAAGTTCTTTCAGATACTGCTTGAGCTGCATGATCGTTATCTAATCCCAACACAAGTATGATGTGTATAAATAGATGCAAAGAATAATTTATAATGCATCACAGTAAACATCTGGGCAGGACAACCTACTTATGACCCAATCCTGTTGGGCCTTGCTGTCAGTGGAACATGCATTCCGCTGGTGGTGACTAACTTATGGAAGTTGTAAAACACACTCTGGCAACATACTGAGTAACAAGCTGCAGGAGCAACCAGTGGGCAGTTTGAAACCTTCCTGCATGTGTCAATAGATTGCCAGTGAACCACTGAGGCAGGAGAAGGGGAGGCAATGATGGGGCAGGGGAGGGTGGCATAAGGCAGCAACAGGGACAGGGGAGAGTGGAACAGGGTGGAAACAAGGGTTGGGAAGGGTGGATTGGGTACAGGAAGGGTGGACCAGCAGTGGTGGCTACCAAATCCTAGCCTCCTTCCTGAATCTGATCCTACGGTGTAGATTTAGGAGAACTTGAGCTAGTGAATTTGCTAGTGCAGGTGCGAGGAGCCCTTCCCACCATGCTGTGGAGGATTGCCCCTGGTACGGCCCCTGTGGAGGCTTTCTCCCTGGGTAAGGGAGAAAATGTTCTCTTTGCTAGATAAAACCTTCATAATTCCCCCCCCCCCAGGATACAGCTATAGCCATTTTGGCATTGCTGCACCAGCAGGGGGCGGGGGGAAAGAATAGAATTGGGCTGTTAGAAACAACTGGGGTCTTCATTGTTTAAAGAGTATTGCATGTTAAATGTTCCTCTAAGACAAAATGTTTCTAGTACCTATTCTCTAGGTTGTTGATACCCATAGCCTCTCTGTGATTCCTTTTTTTATCTGAAATGTAATAATACTTATGCATATTTTAAGCAAGCTTTTGAGTTCTACAGAAGTCTTTTACAGAAGCTTTTGAGTTCTACAGAAGTAACATTGAATGTTAAGCAATGCACCCCCTCCCCCCCAAAAAAAACATCATGATGGTGCCTGAGCAAGATATAATAGTTCCCAAAGTCTGCAGTTTATCATGACTTACATTGAAGTGCAGGAGAAAGTACATCATGTTGTAAAGGTCTCTGCAAGCAGCTTTAGATTCCACTTTTTCTGCCCTTTCCTTCAGATTTTCCAGCTATAAAATTGTGGTATTCATAGTTGAGACATCTCTATCTTGCTATCCGAATTGGAGGCCTATGATACATAAATACATTCTCTTGAAGCTCCAGGTTTACTTTGGATGGTATTAGCATTAGCTTGCTCACTTTAAATTTCTTTTTGTCTTTGTGGATTGTAGTTAATTCAGTGATTTTCAATTGGTGTGCTGCAAATGGTCTGCAGATGTGCCACAAGAATTTGGAGGTGGGTCATTTATTAGTAGGACCATTAGATGATGTGAGCCTCCCACCAACAGCATACTGTGCCTTGTCAGAGCCCAATCCTGTGGTCGGCATAGTCACAAACATGTAAGGCACATTCACGGGGCTCACCGCCAGGCTCCCACCAGTGTTAGCCCAGCGCCGGCCAGTGCTGGGCTAGTGCGGGACGGTTGCCCAGGTGCCATGGCTCGGCAGTCCCCAGGACCAGAGCTGCAGAATGGGAGGTGGGGGCATGGACGGGGGCGGGGAGGAGGTGTTCTGGGGAGGAGGCAGTCTGGTGAAGGGCGGAGGGAGGCATGCCAGGGGTGGGCGGGAGGCATGTTGGGGGGAAGGAGGGAGGAGGATCCGCAGAGCTCCACTCTGCAGGATCCAAGGCACTTGTGCAGGGCTGAGCCCCTTACACAAGCGCCTTTTCCTGGTCGGCGGTAAAGTGAGTACCCCATTGTGGGGCTGCTTACCTTACTTGGGGGAAGGGGACAAACGTCCCCTTCTCCCGAGGCGCCTCCTACGGTAGCGCGGGAGGTGCAGGATTTGGCGGCAGCCCTTCTGGGTGCTGCCGAGCCTCGGCGCTCCAGGCAGCGCAGGATTAGGCTGCCTGTTGTCAAAAAACCGATGGTGTGCCTTGATAATTTTAGCATTTGTTGGTGTACTGTGAGATGAAAAAGGTTGAAAATTGCTGAGTCAATTCCCTGAGTAGAAAAACTTTGTTCATTCTAGAATTATCAGCTTTCATGCATAAGACTATGCAGAAGGTCTAGGTACTGATCAAGCTCTTTTTCCTTTTATCTTTTCTTAAATTTCTTAGACCTTGAATGAAATTATTTCTAATCACTTTTTATTTCCATGTCGGAGTCCTCCTTATAAGAACATAAGAACAGCCCCACTGAATCAGGCCATAGGCCCATCTAGTCCAGCTTCCTGTATCTCACAGCGGCCCACCAAATGCCCCAGGGAGCACTCCAAATAACCTCATCCTGGTGCCCTCCCTTGCATCTGGCATAGCCCATTTCTAAAATCAAGAGGTCGCACATACACATCATGGCCTGTAACCCGTAATGGATTTTTTTCTCCAGAAATTTGTCCAATCCCCTTTTAAAGGCATCCAGGTCAGATGCCATCAGCATATCCTGTGGCAATGAGTTCCACAGACCAACTACACGCTAAGTAAAGAAATGCTTTCTTTTGTCTGTCATAACTCTCCCAACACTCAATTTTAGTGGCTGTCCCCTGGTTCTGGTGTTATGTGAGAGTGTAAAGAGCATCTCTATCCACTCTGTCTTTCCTATGTTTAATTTTGTATGTCTCAGTCATGTCCCCCCTCAGGCACCTCTTTTCTAGACTGAAGAGGATCAAACGCCGTAGCCTTTCCTCATAAGGAAGGTGCCCCAGCTCCATAATCATCTTAGTCGCTCTCTTTTGCACCTTTTCCATTTTCCACTATATCCTTTTTGAGATGTGGCAACCAGAACTGGACACAATACTCCAGGTGTGACCTTACGATCGATTTGCACAACAGCATTATAGTATTAGCTGTTTTGTTCTCAATACCTTTTCTAATGATCCCAAGCATAGAATTGACCTTCTTCACTGCCGCCGCACATTGGGTTGACACTTTCATCGACCTGTCCACCACCACCCCAAGATCTCTCTCCTGATCTGTCACAGACAGCTCAGAATCCATTAGCCTATATGTGAAGTTTTGATTTTTTGTCCCAATGTGCAAGACTTTACACTTACTTACATTGAAATGCACCTGCCATTTTGCTGTCCATTCTGCCAGTTTGGAGAGATCCTTCTGGAGCTCCTCACAATCACTTCTGGTCTTCACCACTCGGAAAGGTTTGGTGTCATCTGCAAACTTAGCCACCTCACTGCTCAACCCTGTCTCCAGGTCATTTATGAAGAGGTTGAAGAGCACCGGTCCCAGATAGATCTTTGGGGCACACCGCTTTTCTCTTCTCTCCACCTCTCTCCACCACTTTTCACCTCTTTCACCTCTCTTATAGCATTTTAGCTCACTGTTAAGGAACTCTGAGATTGGTTCCCTCTCATTCGTTTGGTCACTCAGATTTTGGTTTTATTTCTTGTGGTTGCCTCCCTGAATAGACTTGGGGGATCACTGAAATGGAATCTGCAGGGGTGCCCAAGTTTGTGGAGCAAGATGTTTCTTATTCATTAAGAATAGGTGTATCCTGTCTCTCTTTCTCCACAGTGATTCTTCTGTTTATCTCAAGAATTACAGCTTCAATATAATGGATGGAATGTCAGTGTGTGAGTAATACCTTAGGACACCTCCAGAGGCAATTTTGCTTTAGATGATACATGAAAGGATTGTGTGTTCACATTCAAGCAAGTAATATGTCATATGTATCTATCTATCAAAAGCAGCATGAGTATTTTAACAGGGGAACAGTTCTGTAAAATAATGTTTTATCAACCTCCTTCCTGCCTGGAAGTTATTACTGAGCTTGGTGTAGATATGATGCCCATGCAGTTCCTTTCCTGTTGCTGGTCTCCAGGAGGGAATGTTGGTTTTATTTTACTATTTAAGCGAGCTTTGGTGTTTCCCCCCCCCAAAAAAAAAACTATAAATCAGTTTCAAATTGTTCATAGCTGGCTCTAAGCAGATTAGGGTTGCAGTTCTATGCAAGCATACCTGAGAGTAAGGCTGCAATCTTAGCCACACTTACCTGAGAGTAAGCTTCATTGATTATAATGGGACTTCTGAGTAGGCATGCGCAGGATTGGGCTGTCAGTCTACTGAACACAGTGGTGCTTATTTTTGAGTAAACATGTACAGGATTGTGCTGTAGAATAGATAACCTAGTATAGGAAAGAAAAATCACTTGACTTCAACATGATTCCAAAGCAAAGAAAGATGTAGAGATAAGACTAGTTAGAAATGCATATTTAAATCTAAAAGAAAAAAAATCCATTAACTCCAGGTAGAAATGAATATTTATATTCACACACACACACACACACACATGATGGATCTTTTTCAATTTTATCTGTGCATTCCTATAAATCCATTGCCTGGTCCATGAGGTAGTGTGACATAAGCCCTGTCGTTAAATTACCCACTGATAAGTCATATGCTCACAAAATAGCTTTTTCTGCTTGAGGACACAGTCCTAACCAACTTTCCAGCACTGAGGATAAGGGCAATGTAGCTCCAAGGTAAGGAACAAACATTCTCTTATCTTGAGGAGGCCTCCATGAATGCCACCCAACTGCAAGATGCAGCACACATTGGCACAGCTATACCAGTGCTGGAAAGTTGGTTAGGATCTGGGCCTGACTTAATTATATATAATCATATTATTGCAGTGCCCACATTCAGTGACTATGACTATATATTCTCAGATTAGTGAACTTTCAACCAACAATATCCCCATGACACTTAGGGTCCAATCCTATCCAGTTTTCCAGTGCCAGCGTAGCCGTGCCAATGGGGTATGCACTACAATGGGGTATGCATGGGGCAGGAGGTCTGGTCTAGAGCAGGGGTGCCCAAACCCCGGCCCTGGGGCCACTTGCGGCCCTCAAGGCCTTGCAATGCGGCCCTCAGGGAGCCCCCAGTCTCTTTGGAGATTTGTTGAAGCCCGCACTGGCCCAACACAACTTCTCTCAGCATGAGGGCGACTGTTTGACCTCTCGTGTGAGCTGTGGGATGAGAGCTCCCTCCACTGCTTGCTCTTTCACGTCTGTGATGCAGCAGCAGCAGCAAAGGAAAGGCCAGCCTTGCTTTGTGCAAGGCCTTTTATAGGCATTGAGCTATTGCAAGACCTTCATTCGTTCATATAAGTTCATCTTTAATATATTCATTTATGTAAACTTATGTAAATTTATTCAAATTTTAAATGTAAAGTAATTCTTTTTTCCCGAGCCCCCGACACAGCGTCAGAGAGCTGATGTGGCCCTCCTGCCAAAAACTTTGGACACCCCTGGTCTAGAGGGTAGAGCCTCCATTTGCCTGAAGATAACATCCACAAGGTCGCCAGTTCGAGACCACCGACACCGTGCGACCTTGAAGCAGCTGACAAGCTGAGCCGAGCTTTTTCCATCTGCTCTGAGCTTGGGAGGATGGAGGCCAGGATGGAGGCCAGATCAGAATGAAACATCTGAATTTGTTGTGGCTCTTGAAAGATAGGATTGGCCCTTAGGCTGCAATCCTGACCACACTTTCCTGAGAGTAAGCCCCATTGAACAAAATAGGACTTACTTCTGAGTAGACCTGGTTAGGATTGTGCCCTAAATCAACAAAACCTGCAAGGTATTTACTTTTTTGCTTCTGTTTTATGTAGGAAACAGGTGGGGACAGTGTCGGTCAACCAGATTTTATTTTAAACTGACTGTTTTGTTTTCAACAGATTAAAACAGATAATATTTATTTATTTCAAAATGTTTTATTCTCCTCTGCCACAAAGAATCCCAAAATGAGGTACAACCCAAGTACAGCAAGCACTTAAACACAGCAACCAATTGTACAATAAATAAGAATTCTTGCTAGCAAGCTATATTGTATCATTTTTATTGCATAAAAATATTGCACGATATAGCATCAAGACAAACCATCAATGATTAGCAATATCAAATCTGAATTTCTAATGGAAACAGATCTCTACTCAAAGAAAGGTCAGTGAATAAGTAAATAAATATGGACCATGCAGGTTGCTGCCACCTACAGATCAAAATAACAGATGTCTTTGCTTTCTATTATCAAGGTGCTACTTTATTTGGTCTCTAGATGGCAGCAGCTTGCCACAGTAATGGCTTATAGGGGCTTCCCTATTTAACTGGAGATTGCACTCCTTTGATAAAGCATGCAGATTCAATTAATTAAACCATCTCATATGGCTATTGCTTTTAAGTCACAGTATAATTCACTAGATAATGTGATATGGGAGAACTGAGTTCAAATTCCTGTTGGGCTAGGGACACGCTTGGTGGCAAGTTGCAGGCTGCGAACTATCAGCTTCTATTCCTTACCATTAAAATAACACTGTCTGTCTTTGTAGGGTTGTAAAACACTTTGAAATTTACAGTGTTATAGATTAGCATTAGTAGTGTTTTGCTAATAACAGATGTGATAACACACTTTGTAGGAGCATACACAGAGACTATAAGTTCACAAGTAAGCATGAGAAGTTGCTTACATTTTTAATGACATAAAGTGACTTGCTCCATTCCACCATGTCAAAAGTATTGGCTCTTGTTCCCTCCACCCGAGATTTCAACTTTTTACATTGGGCAACTATTCCTAAGAAATAATGAAAAATGGGTGGTGGTGGTTGTTACTCTTTAGTTTCTACTGAAAGTCTGTGTTTGTAAGGGGGGAAAAAGGAATTTAACATCCATCAAGATATCCAAAGTATATAATTTGTATTAAGAATATGTGCAAATGGTTCTTGGAAATTCAGGTGGGTCATTATTATCTGCCAGTGAAGCATTTGTCATGTTGGGTAAAGAAATGTCTGTGCTGCTGCCTGCTGAAGGAAGCGCAACCCTTGTGGTTCACCCAAGGAGGAACCGTTCTTCCTAGTCATTCACTGTTTTCTACTTCTTGGCCATGAGAACTAGGCTTCACTTGTGCCTTGCTTCACAGTGCTGTGCAGGGGATCTATGGCTCTCCTCCCATCATAGTAATAGGTTTCATCTAGAGCAGGGGTGTCCAAACTTTGTGGCAGGAGGGCCACATCATCTCTCTGACACTGTGTCGGGGGCTGGGGGAAAAAAGAATTAATTTACATTTCAAATTTGAATAAATTTACATAAATGATTAGAGATGGAACTTAGATGAATGAGTGAAGATCTTGCAATAGCTCAAGGCCTGTAAAAGGCCTTCAACAAAGCAAGGCCAGCCTTTCTTTTGCTGTCACTGCCACATCACAGATGTGAAACAGCAAGCTTCGGAGGGAGCCCTTGTCCCAGAGCCCACATGAGAAGTCAAACAGTTGACTGTCACACTGAGAGCAGTCGCATCAGGCCAGCGTGGGCTCCAGCAAGTCTCTGGAGGGCCGGAGGCTCATTGGAGATTGGGGTCCCTGAGGGCCGGATTGAGAGACCTTAAGGGCCGCAAGCGGCCCTAGGGCCAGAGTTTGGGCACCCCTGATCTAGAGATTTGTCGCCTCCTCTGTTCCTCTCCCATGGAATTCTTCATTTTATAGTCAAAATCCCATCAGTTTCCTCACCGCTGGGCTCCTGCCCGTGGTAGCTGAGCGCAGGCTGGTGCTGGGCTAGCACGGGGTGGTCACCCAGCCTCCGCAGCTTGGCAATTTCACAGACTGCTGAGCCGTGGCACGGTAAGCAGGGGCGGGGGTGGGGGGAGGCGTGACACTTAGGCGTGACACAGGGAGGGGGCAGGTGGGAGGCATGCTGGAGGGAGGGCGAAAGACAGGTCCGTGGAGTTCCATTCTGCAGGATCCAAGGCGCTCGTGGAGGGTTCAGCGCCCTCAGTACCTTTACTAAAGTGAGTAGCCCCTTTGCAGGGCTACTTCCCTTACCCAGGCGCCTCCCATGGTAGCCCAGGGTGTACAGGATCCGGTGGCAGCCGTTCTTGGTGCCGCCGAGGCTGGGCGCCCCGGGCAGCTCAGGATTGGGCTGTTTGCTGGCACAGCTCTGAAGAGGTCCATTGAGCAGGCTGGGACATTACTTGGGGCATTAATTGGGGTAAAGGGATGAATGCCCCCTTCTTCCACGGAGACTTCCAGCTGACTCAGATCCAGCACAGGATGCAGCAGTAGCCATTTGGCACCACTGCTTCTGTGCTGGATAGGATTGGGCTGTAATTCTTCTCATCTCTGGGAAGTTTTTTTGTACATCTGCTGGACAGCACAAGTAAGGTTGGGCTGGATAGCAGAGGGCAGCAGAAGTGTGGTTCAGAGGCAGGGAGGGGGTGTTTTGGGACAGGGGAAGGTGGAACGGCAGATCAGGCCCAGGAGGGGTGGGGTTGGCGGAGCAGGCCTCTGCCATATCCTAATCTCTCTCCAGAGGCAGCTGACATTACACCGGGGTGCTTGGACTTCCACCGGTTAAATAGCTGATGGAGATGCAAGTAGCCCCATAGGGTAGGCTGGGACATTACTCACGGTAAGGAGAAAATATCCTCTTACCTCCAGCCTGCTCCTGATGAGCTCTGGATACAGCAGAGGTCATGCTACCCTGCTGCACCAGTGCTTGTTAGGATTGGGTTGTCTGAGAGAGGGAGAGAAAGTAATTAATGCAGTGCTGCAAAAGTGACTTTAAAAGTGGGACTAATTATGTCCCTTATTATTAGTTTTAATCAGGGGTCCAAAGCTGTCGATGATATAACAAGCCCTCCTGACTTTTGAAGTTAATCAGACCTCCATAAATATATGGGCCAGGATCCAAAGAAGAATCAGTTGTGTGTTCCGAAGGTGGCTTTGAATTTGCGTATTTTGATATCATAGCCCAGTGTGGTCAGAGGCAGAAGAGGTGGTCAAAGATGGGCTGGGTGGTCAAGTGTGTGTAGGCAGAGGAGACTGAAAAGGGCCAGAAGCAGAAGCTGTGGTCAAAGATAGGTTGGTGTTCAGGTCTTGCAGCAGGCAAGCACATCTTGAAACATTAAAGAATGATCACACTGTTTTGATTATTTTTATGTTGTTGATTTTTAGATTAATTTGTATTTGCAATTTTGTTTTACTCTGTCCCTGGGGTGAAGGGTGGTATACAAAGCTTGTAAGTTGCAATTTAAGACTGCAATCCTGTACACATTTAACTGCAAGTAACTTCCATTGAATTTATGGCATTTACTTCTGAGTAGATGTGCCCAGGATTGCACTGTAAACAAATCTGAAAATATTTGGGGGGTATACACATAACAGAGTAATATGTAAATGTGACTTACAAAGTACATTTTGAAATATATGTATCATACAGGTCCAATTTTCAGTAATAAGGATTGACTTCCCTCCCTCATAACACTACATGCAACGATAACGCATCTTAACAGACACCATTATAGATCTAGTTGTAAACCGCAGCCCAAGATTCTCTCAAATACACTTTTTATTTTGCCTTTGTATTCATACCTAACAGACATTTCCACCAAAATGACAAAGGTGAACTTTAAAAAAACTAAACAATTTCAGCTATTTTAACTGTAATTTTTATTTATAGCCTAATATAACCTGAGGGATAATATAGCACCTAGAGAACATAATATTTCTCTCCGATATCCATATTTAAACAAAAAGCTAAGACTTGTCTATATTTTTACAAATATAACATCTCCAACAATTTGACCCAATTTTATCATGTGTCCTTTCATTTGTTTGAACTGAAAGTCACATTTACAAGATCTGCTTACTATAACCAATAACCTGTTTTTCAAAAATTTGTTGTAGATACCAGTTTGGTCTTTTAAAGTGTGTAAATAAAAACTAACCAAAATACTTGAACCAGAGAAGATTCAAGCCATTCATTTTGATCTAACTTTCATTAGGTTTCTCACTCAGCTATAATCCATTAATTCCTATATCAGTTTATTCTGATATAAGTCCTGTTCACTCCAGGACTTTACATTTTCCATGCTCTGTATTAAATTACAAGTTGTCTGTTCCTGAAGTCCTCGGTGACTTTGAGCTCAACCATATGATTTATTTTTTCCATATTTATGAATAGGTTTGATCAATTTATTTTTTACTTCTCTTGGATGCAAGTGTTGTTTGCCAAAATGATTGCCTATAAAGAGTTGCCAAAAAATGCTTTCTCAATTTCACACGTGGCTAACTGTCAATTGTGAATGGAATATGTTTTTCAATCCAGCTCAAGTAATAATACTGAGGAAAGAGTGAACTCTTCTCATTCTATAATCCTGAATGACTATTGTTTTAATTTTATGCACATATTTTAATAGCTTTTATTCTAGCATTCTCTCTATTATTGCTAATGGCTCTAAAGTTAACATGATCAAGAGACAACAGCCTTGTCTAGTATCTTTTTCTTAGATTAAACGATTGGACATTTTGAATATTTTATTATTTGACCTTTAGGGCTACTAGAAATACTAGTCAAAGGGCTTTTTGAATCTGAAACAATACAGACACTCCATGCTGTCAAATGCATTTTCAAGATTGACAAAGGCAAATTCGACAAGATTTTGGCAAGATTTGACAAAAAAATTCATTCAAGAACTCTGTATTATGCTGGACCTTCTAGGTATTATCTGTAGTTTTTAGATTTCATGGTAAACCAGTCTGATGTGGATGAATTTATTTAAGTAGTATTTTTATTTATATTTCCTTCAATAATTTCCCTTTTGAATCTGAGGATTCTTGGAGTATCCACCAGACCTGGTGACTTGTGGATATTAACAAGTCACCAGGTCTGATGGATACTCCAAAGAATCCTCAGTTTGCCCTAGAACTTCATCTTTTGTTATCTCTTATCTTCAGCTCTATTTGACTTAATCCTTTAGACATATACTCTCAAAAAAACTCTGATTTACTGCTGAGGAATGTAGATAGTGTTGTACCAGCTCCTAGCAGAGTGCTGCAGATTGCTAGCTCCAAGGATACCGAAGAAGTCCCAGGGAGAAGGAACACAGACAAGGCAGATGTCCACCACCAAGCTGTATTTACAAACTATGTACAGATAAGCAGTCTCTCCGGCAGCAAAACAGCATACGTATTTACAGCAACAGATCTCCAGCTCTCTGACACAGACTCCCACTCTTTCTGACTTAACACAATGACCCACAAAGGTAGACTGTGCCTGCCTTCCTTTTATACTGCAGTGCACCAATCATATTTAGGATGACCACATTCCATTACGTCATCCTCTCATGACTGATTACATCTGCTCCCATGGTGCACCAGTTACACTTTTACATTCACTTATATTGCAAATGCATAATCACTGTGACTCAGCACTTTTACAGATATTTCATTGGATGCACAGGAGTCAGGTGGGATACAGAGAGCTGTACATACATTTACATGGGTTTACATCCACAGGCCCAGACATCAAGGCCTTGCTCTGTTCAGACAGTAAATTTTCCTTCAGGGGTATTTTACCAAATAATCTTGACATTTAGGCTGTGGTTTTCTGCATACTGGAAGTAAACCCTATTGAACACAATGAAACTTGCAGCACAATCTTATGTATGTCGACTCAGAAGTAATTCTTGTAGAATTCAGTGGAGCTTACTCCCAGGAAAGTGTTATAGGATTGCAACCTTATTTTGAAGTAGACATGATAGGATTGTTCCATGAGGCATGGATATCTGCCCAGCATTTCAACAGTGAATATTGATACAAAGGATTGTCTAATGGTGCAGTTGCTTCCCTGGCTGGTTTTGTGCTTATGCTTTGTTTAAAGAAATATTATTTTATTTTTTAGCACATGTGCCTCAAATTCTTTTTTGATGTTGCTTGATTTTGTTGGTTTACATTTATTTTTTGAGAGATTGTGCTCCTTTTATGATCTTTCATTAGAGGCACAGAGACATTGTCTACCAAATTCATTGGTTACACTAAGCTTCAGATGTTCACTAGAGCGTGTTTTGCACCGGAAGCCCAGTGCAACAAACTGAACAGAAATGAGTGTCAGTAGCAGCAATTCACACAAATATTTTATAACTTACATAAACCAGGGAAACTATCATATTAATGACTACAGTATTGATATTTTTATTTTAACTTAATATTGGTCATCGTCAAATGTTACTGCTATGATGTTGGCATGCTTATAGTAGAAAATACAAGTAGCATATTAGTAGCAAAGCAGCCAATATATGAATGAGTTCCATTTGGACTTGATGGACTAACCTCATAAGTGTTTTGTATCACGGCTTTCTGACATTTCCAAAACCATTAATCAGGTTGCAGTGATTTATTGTAAATTAGTGTTCATGATGTTTTGACCTCTTGATTCATAGCACTGAATCCCTGTTGAAAATATTTTCTCCACAAATTGCTCTAGGGCTTCTGTTATTAATTGTATACTTTCAAAAGGTTTTGTAGCACTTAGTGTAGCCATAAACTTCAAATGAAGCATATAAGCAATTTTGTCATTAGGCGCCTGACAGGTAATTATACCTTTTGTACGAGACTATATTTTTAACATTGCTTGTATAGCTTTTAGTATAGCAAAATAATCACAGCAAGTTTTATGGACACATTGTGTGGCAGAAGAGACAAAAGGATGGTTAGAGAGAAGTACTGTGGAAATATTCATTTTTTAATGGGATACAATTCTGAGATTTTATTAGGATTTGGAATATTTAAAATGGCTGTTACAAATCTCAAAACAATGTATAATTCAAAGATACCACATCTATGGGCATTGTTTACCAATGGCTCTATAACCTAGTCCCACTTTACTTCACCCTCCAAGAACTCCAAAAACATTCATAATTGATGGGGGAGGGGGTTACACAAATTAAGGCTTTAACGTCCCAGTCCTATCCTTTCCCCCTGCCTATGCAGGAATACCAAAATGGCAACTGCTGCATCCTGCAGGGGGTGGGCAGTTGTGAAGTTTCCTCGGTATGGTGCACGGTGGTGTCTGCCTGTACCTGGATCTTTGCTAGCAAAATCGCTGGTGCAGGTTCACATTGACCCACGCCACAGGTTTGGGTCTGGGAAGGGGACTAGGATTTAACAATTGCCGCTGAACTTACCCACTCTGCAGAGCCTATCTGCCCTTTCCCCACCCCCATCGTCACCTTGTTCCATCCTTTCCTTGCCCTGTTACCATCTAATTCCACCCTGCGCTGTGTGCCACCTGTCTATTGTGTGTGTGTGTGTGGGGGGGGGAGGGTAGGTCTTCATGAGCATGGGGGCACATATTGCTAATGTGCTGTCCCTGGCATGCCTGGCCATGGATTCATCTCCACAGGAAGATGAACATCCAAATAAGGCTAGAATCATGTTCTCCATAACAGACTGTGAATAAAATATACAATTAACCTTCTTTAGAGTATCATAGGGTCACACATAGAATGTTTGGAGTTAATGATTAACAGTGCAATCCCGTTCTCAGGTTCCACCAGCTATACAATGATGTGCTTGTTTCTAAAACATGGACTGGTGTAACTCTAAATTATGCTGACGTAATAAGAGTATGGTAGTGTAGTGAGGTAGTTTCAGTGCTGAAATATCCCAAGAGGAAAAATTAACACATATGGTGGTGTGTGGGAAACAAGTGGCTAGCTCATTTGGAGTCCTATCCTCCCCAAGAACTCTGGAACCTCTTTTATGTTAAGCCTGTGCTGGTCTGTTGAACTACAGTTGAAAAAGCTCCTCTTTGGTATATTGAAAGTTAGATTCAGAGAGATCACAAAGATCTAATCATGAGTCTTTCAGTATGCCCCAGTGGCTGTGTAATCAGGGTGCTATTTTCTGCAGTGGGAGGACTGAGTTCTAATGCTGATGCCTCTTTTTTCCCCCCTACCTATAATTATTAGACTTTGTCTTCTGGCGATCACCTCGACATCTCCCAGGAGTAGATTTTGAATCAGATCACCTGCTTTTGCAATGGTTCCCCCCCCCCACCATGCAATCAGCTAACTGAATACTATTGCCTCCTATGAGCTTGCTTAATGCCCATTATTCTTTTTTCCATATGGTACCTCTTTGACTTCCTTGCAAAATGCTAATACCTGGCTTCATGTATGAACACTGTATGCTTGGATGTATCTTGCACTGCAGGTGTGAGAAGGATGCATGATGCATCTTGGTGTTCCTGTCCTTCTCATGTATTAATTGATATTGACCATGTTTGGCTAATGTGAGGGCATTGGCAAGATTCATTGTAACTGGTGGATAGTCAAGGAGTTGCTAAGAAAGGTGGGAAGTAGCTATCTTTGTTGCCTTGTCTCTTTTATTCTGCATTCTTAATGTGCTTTTGACATTTTGTTATGAGAGCGTGAGAACTCCAACTAGTCACATTGTTGCAAATTCTAGCCTAACGGCAGTTATTTTCATTAAACCATAGGACTGTGTGTAAATTAAATGGTTACCATCCTATAACTATTATACTATCATAATTATTATATAACTGCTGTTGTAATTATATACATATGTGTGTATGTATGTATGTAAAACACTAATTATGAACATGATCCCACGACGCATTCTATGCACATCCTAACACTGCCTACTGGTTCACTTCACAATCAAAGAGTTTTCTGTTTTCCTTCTAGAAAATGTTTTCTGTGTTCTAGAAAAGAAATTAATGCATCTTTAAAAATATTGTGTAAAAGTGGTATTTTTTAGTACTATTTCTGAATGCTTTGCAGGAAGTATTGGAGAACTCCTTGAGCCAAGAGTTCACTGTCGAGAATATACTTGCAACATTTCCAGCCTTCCCCAAGGGTGCCCCTCAGCAACGTGCTAAAAGGGCAGCAGAAGCCCTGGTAAAGGCTCAAAATTATTCCAGGCAAATGGCAATGCAACAGGTGAGAAATGTGGGTTTATTGGAGCTTAAAATTCTTCTGACCTACTTTGCAGTCTCGGGTCAGTTTTTTTTCCTTGTACTAACTTTTTATCAAATAGTGGATGGGCAAAGGTTAGCATTCTTTTGTCTGGTTGTGTCTAGTAGCTGTGCAAGCAATATTTCCACTTCCTAATGGTTAGTCCACTTTTTATGTGTGGTGGTTTCATGCAAGTCTATACCACAGAAGCTTCTGAATACTGCCATTCATGACCAATTCTTGAGGCACTCAGGAAAATGGCCAGTCATTCATTAAAATTGAAACATAAACGAAATTTGGAGAATTCCTCATCTTTCAGGAACCAAAACAATTTGTAAACCAAAAATTTAAGAAACCAATGCGGAGCTTAGGACACAAAAACAAACCAAAATTTTTTAAAAAATGTTCTAATGTATTTTTGCAAAGTGGCTCAAATTACAGATAATTCTTAATAGTCTAAATAGACTAATAACGGTTGTATGTTAAGGAATTTGCAAACTTCTTATGTAAAAGTTGGTCTGTTGGAAGGGCAAAAGTTTTCTTGAAAACATGAACAAATTGACACCTTCTCTTTTATCCAATTGTTAAGTGTTGCATCAGCTAGAACTTAGACCTCACTCATTTTGGGGTTTGCATAGTCCTTTGGGTCTCTCCACCAGATGTTTGGCAATATATTGGACCCCATCTAGACAGCAGTCTGGTGCTCAGCTTCTTTGAACATCTGACCTGATGCTGTTCCAGTTTACAAATTGAAATTTCTCCAAGTCCTGCCGCTGAAGATAAAAGCTGATTCTGTAACTAAACAGTGGTCTTGGCAGTGGGAATTGATGTGGCAGAAGCAGCAAACAAAACTACAGCTATCTGTGCAGTTCTTACACACGCACGAATCACAGCCATCCTTATTCTTTTCTTTGTCAACTGAAGGTTAATTTAGTCAAAAATAATATGCTGACTTTTCTCTGTAAACCTGAGTCCATAGCAGAGGCAGGACTTAGAACAAAGGACCTTCATGTTAATTTCAACTATTTAGCTGCTTGACTGCCTTATGTCGCAGTCCTATCCCCCATCAGTCTATCTGATGCAGTAGTGCCAACAAAGCACACATTGCATCCTATGGTGGGCAGCAACCAGATGACCCTGGTGAGGTAAGTAAGAATATTTTTTTCTTACCTACCTATAAACCACCTGGCCATCAATGGGTTGCCTCATTCCTATGCCAGCTATTTAGCTGAAGTAAGTCCAAGGAGCATTGGTGGTCATGTTGGGCCAGGAAAAAGGGATATGATCCTGGCATGCAACTGCCACTGAGATCCACCCTTCCCACCCTTGCACTGCCCCCCTTCCTGCTCTGGTCCCGACCCCAAACACTACCATTGGCACTTTTCTTTCTCCACTGCAGCCTGGGTGAGCCATTGGGGCATGTGTGAGGCCTCTGGCCACTTGTGCCAGTGGTCTCATAGCGCACAGCAGCAGCATGCCTTTTGTGACACTGGACTAGGACTTATGGTGATACGATAAGTAGATCATGAGATCCGGCACCGTAAGCCCCAGACTGGATTATTAGGCTATTTGAATTATAATGATTGCAACTTATTTCGTTCAGCCACATGGATTACCTGTTTGATCTGAAGCAGTGGTCTCCAAAATCAGGGCTGCTGCGTGCCAAGAAAAATGCTTCCCAGCATGATTGGAGCTTACCGTTCCACTAGGGAACCTGATGTTATCACCTCCAATTTCCCCCTAAGTTAGCACTGCCCAACTGTGTCAGCCCAAAAATCTGGGCACAGAGCCTGCTGGGGTGGCAGAATGTGGAACCAGCTGTACGGCGTGAACTTTTGGGGAAATCAGAGGCGATGATAGCAGGCTCCCCTGCGAAACAGTTAGCTCCATTGCATGGGCACTGGATCCAGCCTGCAGCCTGGGGTTTGGTGCCTGCTGGTCTAAAGAATCATGAATGAGGAGGAAATAACTGCTAATACTATCCCACAAACACTTGTGCAAAAAATTCACTCAGTGCTATAAAACAGTTTCTGAGCAGCTCTAGTGCTTCTGCTTGCACAGTATACTCAAAGCAGAAGAATGTATTTGGATTTCATGTCACTTATCTTGCACAATGATCTGGTGCGAAGAACAGTGGAAGATGCTTTCATGAATGGAAGATAGGTTGCTTAAATGGAAGTGCATCTTTTGGATACAATCCATTATCTGAGGGTTTCTGGTAGAATAACCACGCTGCTGCTCATTGTTCTTTGTTTTCAATTGACTCATCTTTTAATGATTTGATCTTGTGCCTGGGAAAGTACATTAGGTCACTAAGATAATCTGGCAGTTACCTCAGTTCTGTCTGCTACAGATGGCCAAAAATCTTGAAGTCAAAATTTTCTAAGGTCCATTTCATAATATTTATTTTTCTGTGGGCTATTGAATTCCCCCAGGAGGCAAGGAAGTGAGCATTTAATGACTTTCTATAACAAACTTGCCTTCATTTTCCTTTGTTTATCTGTTGCTACTTGAAGTCAGAGTAATAGTGCAAAGTTAGGAAATTATTTTAATTTTTATGCATTCATGTTTATGCTTGCTCTTAATAAAGGGCCAAAAACATTGCTAGTTTCTGCTATATGGAGCACCAGCAACATTATCAGAACAACTATAACTGAAAATGAATTATGAAAAATGTCATACAATAATTTGTCCTTTTTAAAAGTATGAATTTATTTTTGTTGTAGATCTTGGCTGTCTTTCCCTTCAGCTGTGTAAACTGCAGGCTGGGAGCTGTTGTAAAGATTATTTCTTAGAATAGAAACAGATTCTTGCCACATAAGCCTCTTTTACAAACCTGTAAAATAATCTATGAAGGGCGCCATTTAAATGTTCCCTATAAATGTTGTGTTTGCCTAGTCACTGAAAAAAGAATCAAATATTCAGACTTGCTTCTTGGTTTAACTGTTTTCATGGATTTTCTTGGCGATATTGTCATAGCTAAGGATCAGAAACATGTGGCAGATAAACAGCCCAATCCTAATGAACTCCCCATGTGGTGATGCAGTGGTGCCAGTGTGGCCTCCGCTATATCCTGTGGGGGAGTTTCAGCATATCAGGGCATCCTTGGGGTCAAGGAACATTTGTTCCCTTGTCCTGGGGTAAGCCCCAGCAGCTTTTTGGGTCAACTCGGAACTGCACCTGTTCTATAGCTGGTGCCAGTCTGCATTGGCCCATGAAGCTGGTCATGCCTGGGAAGAGGGGGGTTAGGATTCAACAGGTGCTACTGCCTGAACCTGCTCCCTTCCCAAGCCCGATTCGCCTTCCTCCTTTCCCCCATCTCCTCCCTGCTTCCTTTTAGCCAGGTGAAAAATGCCCATCTGCATCATTCCCAGTGTACCCTATTTTGTATGTAGAAACTTAATGCTACGGAAAATATATGAAAGTACTGTACAGGTTTCCAAGTAGTTGGAGGAATAGCATTTTTGACCTTCTCATCAGTTCCTCCTAATCAATAAACACTGAGAACAGCCGAAACCCCCCTTTGCTACTTTCCAGACAGAAGGGTATTTGTGGGTGCTAATTGTTTTTATATTTCCTGTTCTTTCCCAGATACTTGCTTTGCAAGCTGAACTTAATTTCCACAGAAATGTATATAATCTCCAAGTTAAGTACACTGAAGCTGTTTTTGATGGGATAAAACAAGCGTACCACACATTTCAAGATAATGTTGCAGCGGTTCTGTGTTCACCACTACAAGGTAAGTATATGCCTGGACATAACAGCATAAACAAAATACCTTCACTAAGTGCTGGTCAGTACTAAATATAAAAGTGGAGAACATGTTTTTCACTTTCTGCTTTATATTTTTGCCTGTTAGATACAATTATCACTTCTTCTTGCAGATGTCTTTTCTTCTTACACAAAACTTAAAACAGACGCTTCAGAGGCTGCTTTAAGAGATTTTCTCACTGCTTTTAAAAACAATGCTGAACAGATCCAATATGCAGTTGAAACTTTGACTCCTCCAATGAATAAGCAGCGTGAAGGTAAGAAAGATGATGAAGAGTGCAAGTGATGGTTTTACATCTTAAAAAAAGCTGTTTTTAGGCACACTGTATCATTGGGTTATTCTCAAATCTTGATAACACTTGGTCAAATACAGAATAACTAAAATTATTCTGCATTCATGTTGCAAGTCAAAAGCAGCATTTGAATTTTGGTTTCACCTTTATCTTTCAGGTTATAAAAGTGAGGGGGAACAAAAAAAGATCATATATTTATCAAAATTTAGGGCCCAATCCTATCCAATTTTCCAGTGTTTGTGTAGCCATGCCAATGGGACATGCGCTACATCCTGGGGTGGGGAGGCAGTCACAGAGGTCTCTTCAAGGTAGGGGAACATGTGTTCCCTTACCACGAGATAGCATTGCAGCTGCACCGGTGCTAGAAAGCTGGATAGGATTGGGCCCTTAGTTATTTTGATTTTTCCTTATTTACATCAGTAGCAATATTTTAGACATTGCTCTGTCAAACACCTGAAGTAGGCCCAGATGAATTGGATGTTGCTGCATTACTATTTGTTTTATTTTTGCACCACAAAAAGGAAACAAACCATCTCGCAACAAGGTTTAAAATTAGACTTAAGGTACTTTAAAATGACAATGTGTTGACTGAGAATGTGATTTAATGGCCTCTAAAAGCACTGGTAAACTCCATTTTTCTTTGGGAGTTGATCTGGACAAATATTTTTCTAATGTTATAAAAATAAAACTTTCAGCATTTTGGCAATGTGAAATGAGAATCTCATGCAGCCGATGAATTGCAAAGACTGATTATACAGTATACTATCACCACAAGCTTAACTTCTCACACCTATGAGCCTAGGGCCTTATATAGGGCTTGGTCCTATTTGTTTAAATTCTAGAGACAAGAATAACATTTTAATTTGATGCTTTAATCTCGCATCCCTAGATGACTGATGAAGAGTGCAGACTTATAAAATCATTCACTATTAGTATGACAAAGTTGACTGTGCACCCATTAAATTGGATTAACTTTTAGCTATCTGAAATTGCTCATTTGGTAAATGGAAACTACAGTATTTTCTATGGAAATTTCAATGAAGTTATTCATGCCAATGGAAAGGATTTTTTCTTCTTCAGTGTATACATTTACTGGGGATAGTTTTCAACAGAAAAAAGGAAAAAATGATCATCTACTATATTTTGATACAGGAAAGAGAAGTGCATAACAACTATGGATGCTTAAAGTGCTTGGTGAAATTATCACATGCGCTAAACAGCAAAACATTTTGGTTTAAGTTTGGGTAAATGTCATATTCCTGCAACAGAAATGCTATTTAGACCATGGTAAATAGATGGTCTAGATCTTCTCAGCGGTGTCAATTGCCATACTCAGATCAACCCTGCTGGCTTTAATGGGTGATATAGTTGCCATTATGCAGCAGGGATGAGTCAGACCATTGGTTCATCCAGCTCAGTGTTGTCAACACTTGCAGTTACTCTTCAGGGTTTCAAACTAGAATTTTCTCTGTCCTATCGAAAGATGTTGGAGATTGAACCTGGAATCTTCTGAATGCAGGGCATGTGCTGTTCCACAACAGCCAACATGCAGAGCAGCTAGATGCTAAGAAAGCAGCTGCAAATATTTTTTTATGTATTTCAGATGTTGGTATTTCAACTGTCCTTTCTCCCCCCCCCCCCCAGAAAAAAGACTCAGGTGGCAATCAGCATAATAAAAATACAATAAAAACCATAAATAAATAATACAAAAGAGCTAGCAAACAATAAAGCAGCCAAGAACAAAATAACAACCATAATTATAGGATGCAAAAGCAGTTTGTAATGAATAAAGGCTTAATTTAAAAAAGCCTTATTTGTATTTTATTACAAATAAAAAAATTTGTAATAAAAAGGCTGTTGGATGACCAAGAGGAAATGGTTCAGTTCTCAGTTCAATAGGGAGGAAATTCCAGAGCTTGTGAAGCTTGTGAAGCTGAATCAGGACTATCTCTAGAGGCTATCTGAATGCCTCTACAAATGACTAACAACGGTGTATTAACTGTATATTTGTACACACCAAATTGACTATGCATGCTCTCAGTTCTTTTCCTTGATTTACAGTATTTGCAATCAATTTTGTCTTAAACAAGTTGTGAAGGTAGTATTTTGTTTTCTAAGCTTCAAGTGCTGTACTGAATAAGTTTAGTTACATAGATAATTAAATATAGCATGAAAAAGCAAGTTATGCCTTGTATACTTGAATAGTTCTTAAGTAAGAAAGCTGTTCCTATGCTTCTAAGCCTAAGATTGGGGGTTGTTTGGCCCTCCCAGGAACATAAGTTTCCTCCCCTTTAGGAGGTTTGGTTGTGAACTGGAGTGGGCTTGGAAACATTTAAGCAGCCTGCACCCAGCTCTCTCCTCTCTTGCATGCTAATGATACATCTCTGTCCAGTTGTGGAGTACAGTTCAGTAGCGGACCTGCCCTTATTCCAACCCAAGGCAGGTCCACAACATGCCGCCCCCCCAGCACACCACCCCCCTTCCCAGGATACACACTTAGGCTCATGGAGCTTCACGTGATGTTCCCCAGTGGTTGAGAAGCCTTCTGAGGTTTCTCCTGCTGTTTTAAAAAATACTTCTGGTTTCCTGACAAAACTGGAAGTATTGTTTAAAACAGGGGTGCTCACACTTTTTTGGCTCAAGAGCTACTTTGAAACCCAGCAAGGCCCGGAGATCTACCAGAGTTTTTTTTACAATGTTCGCGCCATCATAACATATAACATTTATGTGTACAATGTATGTTGGTGTACCTTGAGCCCCACTGAGTATAACAGGACTTACTCCTGAGTAGACATGCCTAGGATTAGGCTGTGAGGCTGCAATCCTAGCCACACTTACCTGGGAGTAAGGCCCATTGAGTACAATGGGCCTTACTCCCAGCGTTTCCTCCCAGAGGCACCTGAAGGGGGGGTCGGCACTCCGCGATCTACTCATTTTGCCTCGCGATCTACCGGTAGATCGCGATCCACTTATTGAGCACCCCTGGTTTAAAACAGTGGGGGAAGCCTCAGAAGGCTTCTTACCTGCTGCTGAGAGCCACATGGATTGGTTCAGATGGGCAAGTGGTACAGAGGCGGTAGTGGTGGGAGTGCAGGAAGCACACAGTAAATGCAGTGTCTGGGGCATTTGCCCCTCTTGCCCTGCCTCAGGTCCACCACTGGCACAATTCTGCCCTCCTTTTGCTAATGAAAGGAAAGTATGATGTGCTGAACTTGTAGCAGATAAGAGAGAGTTCTCTAGCACTGTGATAACATTTTTAGTTTTGCTAGTTTCATTATGGAACACCTCAATGTGAGAAAATAGGTCATCATTAAAACATACAACTTAAAATTGTGTCAGTGGATTTCAAACATCCTGATAGAAACTGTTGATTTGTTGTTTTAATGTGGAATGTATGTTGCAGTTCAGCTCCCTATTTTCTCTCTAATTTGTTTTGAAGGTAGTGAAGCCCTGTCAAAGTTTGGAAGAGAGTTCTTCCTGTCTTTGGAACGTTCCCTTATAGCCTGTGGGGAGCAGCGGGATAAAGCAGCCAGTGAAATGGAAACCTTACAAACTGAACTGGATCGGGCCTTAGAAACCCTTCGAAATTTGAAGGAACAAAAGGTGAAGAGAGCAGGAGCAAGCCAACATTTTCCAAAGCAAGAAGAGGGCAGATCACAAGGAACAGAAGCAAGTGGCTTCGATGTACTTTTAGAGAAAAAGTCTGAACCTGCTTCAGTGTGCAGGTTTCCTCAACAAAAAGAGAGCCTCCTGCCAAAATCACCTCCTGCCATAGAACAACAATTGATCAACCCGTCCTCCAAGCAGAAACTGGAAAGCTCTGATGGTATAGCTGTTCAACAGAAGAGGACGCTCCTTTGCAGGAGCAAGAGTATGAAGGCTACAGAAAGGCCACCTTGGCAGGATTAGTCATAGCTCTTTAATGTTTTCTCAAAGGATAACTTTTAACTTTGTTAGTTTCACTGAATGTTGTGGGGCAAACCAGGGAAGCTTTGAGCAGCTGGCACATCAATGAGAGATCAGCGTATGGCCTTTTGGGAGTCTGTTTTGCACCTAAAGTGGCTTTTCAGAGCCACTTCAAACAAATCAAATTTAATTCATAAAACTGTTTTTTTTGCTTAGGAAACAACACATTTGATACATTGAAGCAACTTTTTGCTTTTTGCATTGAAGTGTCTTTTTGAAAATACAAAGAGCATACTCAAGCGTCACATCCGCATCTGAAGACAGTCAAAAGTAGAATGTCAAAGTTGTCATATGCGTGGGCCTCAAGTAGAAGGTGCTCAAATACCAAAGAACGCCTCACATCTTGCCATACACATTGCTACTCTCCACGTGTATTACAACTTTAAAATTAGTTTTGTATATCTTCAGGCACTTAAATCAGTGTTTTTAACAAAAAGCATCCAATGGAATTATTGGTTTCATTGATCATTGAGTATCATTAATGAGTATCAATGGAAAGATGAGTATCATGAATATCACTGATGAGTGCGAGATCATGCATTTGTATGTGAGAGGCTGCATACCACATGGTGCATTGGAAGGTGTTTGAATGCATATAGCAAAGCATCTTTCCATTTCAGCCCTTGGCCTTCCTTCCTGTCATTCAAATGTATAGATGCATGCAGGTTCTGCACCCATCCCTACAACAGATGAAGGATGGCAGCATGGAATCTATTCATCGGATATCGGCAGCATCGGAATCTCTATCATTTCCCAGACATATGCCTTTGCATGAAGGCAAAGGTTTGGTGCAGCAGGTTCATCATTTGTATCTTCACCCAAAATATGGTTCTCCTTAAATGGCCAGGGCTATCTGAAAAATATATGATTGCTTCCACTTGGCTTTTGGCCCTTTCTAAAAGCAATTCTGTGGGTTCTTTTGATTGTCCAAAATGACAGACAAAAGTGGCATTCAGAAATGTCTACCAGATGTAAGTTGTTTTGAATAGCCCTTGTTTTGGGGAGATGATCTAGTAAAGGAAGGTCTGTGCCTTGTTTCTTTATTATCTTTAAACTGTCATTTTCCATTTTCCAAATCAACTGTCCCTTGAAATTCTGAAGATGAAGATTTGTCCGAACGGCCCCTCCTAACCGAGGAGTTAAGTCAGATAGAGGTTAAAAGAGAAGATGTTTCAGACCTCATTGATAAATTAAAGATCAATAAGTCACCAGGCCCTGATGGCATCCACCCAAGGGTTATTAAGGAATTGAAGAATGAAGTTGCAGATCTCTTGACTAAGGTATGCAACTTGTCCCTCAAAACGGCCACGGTACCAGAAGATTGGAGGATAGCAAATGTCACGCCTATTTTTAAAAAGGAAAAGAGGGGGGATCCGGGAAACTATAGGCCGGTCAGCCTAACATCTATACCGGGTAAGATGGTGGAATGCCTCATCAAAGATAGGATCTCAAAACACATAGACGAACAGGCCTTGCTGAGGGAGAGTCAGCATGGCTTCTGTAAGGGTAAGTCTTGCCTCACAAACCTTATAGAATTCTTTGAAAAGGTCAACAGGCATGTGGATGCGGGAGAACCCGTGGACATTATATATCTGGATTTTCAGAAGGCGTTTGACACGGTCCCTCACCAAAGGCTACTGAAAAAACTCCACAGTCAGGGAATTAGAGGACAGGTCCTCTCCTGGATTGAGAACTGGTTGGAGGCCAGGAAGCAGAGAGTGGGTGTCAATGGGCAATTTTCACCATGGAGAGAGGTGAAAAGCGGTGTGCCCCAAGGATCTGTCCTGGGACCGGTGCTTTTCAACCTCTTCATAAATGACCTGGAGACAGGGTTGAGCAGTGAAGTGGCTAAGTTTGCAGATGACACCAAACTTTTCCGAGTGGTAAAGACCAGAAGTGATTGTGAGGAGCTCCAGAAGGATCTCTCCAGACTGGCAGAATGGGCAGCAAAATGGCAGATGCGCTTCAATGTCAGTAAGTGTAAAGTCATGCACATTGGGGCAAAAAATCAAAACTTTAGATATAGGCTGATGGGTTCTGAGCTGTCTGTGACAGATCAGGAGAGAGATCTTGGGGTGGTGGTGGACAGGTCGATGAAAGTGTCGACCCAATGTGCGGCGGCAGTGAAGAAGGCCAATTCTATGCTTGGGATCATTAGGAAGGGTATTGAGAACAAAACGGTTAGTATTATAATGCCGTTGTACAAATCGATGGTAAGGCCACACCTGGAGTATTGTGTCCAGTTCTGGTCGCCGCATCTCAAAAAAGACATAGTGGAAATGGAAAAGGTGCAAAAGAGAGCGACTAAGATGATTACGGGGCTGGGGCACCTTCCTTATGAGGAAAGGCTACGGCGTTTGGGCCTCTTCAGCCTAGAAAAGAGACGCTTGACGGGGGACATGATTGAGACATACAAAATTATGCAGGGGATGGACAGAGTGGATAGGGAGATGCTCTTTACACTCTCACATAATACCAGAACCAGGGGACATCCACTAAAATTGAGTGTTGGGCGGGTTAGGACAGACAAAAGAAAATATTTCTTTACTCAGCGCGTGGTCGGTCTGTGGAACTCCTTGCCACAGGATGTGGTGCTGGCGTCTAGCCTAGACGCCTTTAAAAGGGGATTGGACGAGTTTCTGGAGGAAAAATCCATTATGGGGTACAAGCCATGATGTGTATGCGCAACCTCCTGATTTTAGGAATGGGTTATGTCAGAATGCCAGATGCAAGGGAGGGCACCAGGATGAGGTCTCTTGTTATCTGGTGTGCTCCTTGGGGCATTTGGTGGGCCGCTGTGAGATACAGGAAGCTGGACTAGATGGGCCTATGGCCTGATCCAGTGGGGCTGTTCTTATGTTCTTATGTTCTTATGTATATTCTAGTAGTTAATAAATAATTGAAGCCAAATGTGACATTTATGTGGTATGTTTGTTACTTTGTTATCTTGTCAGTTTCTACAGTGGGAGAATTTTTCTATTTTGTGTCTTTTCCAAAAGCCTCTGCTAACAGATGTAATAAATGATTCCAACTATGCAAGGAATGACACATGTTTATATCAACTTCTGTGGTCCTTCCAAAATGGAAGTGGCCTTGTTCGTTACAGCAGCCACAGCAGTGAGAACTCACAAGTATGATTACTTGTTCCAAGTTAATGATTCAAAAATCCTTTCCTCTTTAAATCATCATATTTATTCCAATATTTAAAATATGCTTCTGCTGCTTTTCTATTAAAAACATCCTAAGAACCCAATCCTATGCTTTCCCCCTGCCAATGCAGCTGGACCAAAAAGGCTTGCATTGCTTCCTGGGGGGGGGGGGGCGGCAGTTCTAGAGGTCTTCCCTGGGTAAAGGGTCATTTAGTGCAGAGGGGGTCTACGCAAACCTATACCAGCGAAATTGCTGGAACTGGTCTGTGTAGACCCGGGTCGTTGGATTCCACAGCTACTGCTACCGCCAAATCCACCCTCTTTGTGGACCTGATGCTCCCTCCTCCCTACCCCCATCACTGCCCAGTTATGTCCTTCGCATTCTGCTCTGCCTTCCATGCTGACTTAATTGGAGCAATGGGCAGGTCCCAGGCCATCGCTGCTGCAGGAATGCTGGAGCCTCCCTGCTGCACTCAGGTAGCGTGCAACTTCGTGTGCTGCTAGTGAAACGCGAGTGGATTGGCCCCTCAGCACTGGGCTAAAAGTGGCTTACAACAGAACTAAAGAACTTGTAGAACAGGAACAATGTGCTCAGACTGAACACATTGCACACCAGGGATTCCAGTTAACCGGCACTCTGATTAACAATCTGGCTGCCATATTCTGAACCAACTGAGGATTTCAAGCAATCTTTATGGGCTGTCCTACTCATTGCAGTAACTTCACCTCAATATGGATAATTGTAGTACAACTCCCAACATAGGTAGGTGTTGTAGCTTTCCCCTTCAGCCTAAGCTGCTGAAAGGCACTTCGTGCCACCAGTGCTTCCTGAGCATTGACTCACATATCGTGGTGTCTCTTAACACTTTATGATTTTAAATACATACTTACAAATACAAAATGTGAACACAACACAAACATGTTTCCATGTGCATCAAGTACCGGTATGTACATCAGGGAACCAGGATTGACTGCAGCTCCCTATAGAGCAGACTCTTGTTGGTATTATTTAGTGTGCTGTGACAAAATATGTGAAATGGTCCTGTGCTGAAGGTTCCATATCCAATAATCTCTCCACAGTGGTGTTTTGTGGGTTTGCTGTAAGGTTATAAATGTATGGGTTGTCCCAAGTGTCTACTGAGTAAAACATGTGTTCAAGGTATAAAAGGAATAGTAAAAAACTCTCAAGTCCATGAGGAAGAGTAGTCGGATCTCTGCCTGGTGCTCAAGTGATTATTGTGAGAGATTTTTAATACCAAATTAATTGTGCATGTAACTGTTTTATTGCATTTAAGCCATTGTATTTAGCATTTTAGAGTGCAATCCAGAGATGGAGATGGGCCAACACAAGTATACTCCTGCAGCTTCACTGTGAGCAACAGGTCATGCATATACAGGTTGAACCTTGTCATCGGCGGATTTGACTCAACGTGGGCTCCCCAACCCACATGGAGGCCCAACCTGTACCTGGGTGTTCTAAAGCCTCCAGAAGGCCTAAAAATGTCACTTTTGTCCAAAGAACTGGAAGAGATATTCTAAGGCTTCCTGGAGGCCTCAAAACATCCTCCTGACATGACCTGAGCACAGCTGCAATTATGTTTGGAGATCTGGCGCGCCCTGATCTGTGGATTTATTTATCCACGGGTTTTGGCATCTGTGGAAGTTCTGGGAACAGGACCCCCATGGATGCCGAGGTATGACTGTTTCATGCCATGCTCAACGTGTCAGGTGTGTTGGGCCACAAACCATGCCCTGGTTAAACAATAGCATGTCCATTTACTTCAATGGAAGTCCTAAGTGCCGAGGTGGAGGGAGCTCTCTGTTGGGCAGATTTAGAATGAATGTTGCACTGTTCAAAGAAAATGTGGTTTATATGTAATCCTGGCCAATTCCGAACCAACCAATAAAGAAAAGAAACAAACCTGGAAAATTGCTTTTGCATTTAATCTAATTAATCTTGTGGCAAGAAATGAAAGACAAAGGGCAAGTGAGACACAAAGAACACCTCCCCGCCACCCATCACTCCTGCCGCCCTTGCCATTACAACTTCTTTTGGAAGCTTGATCGTTCACATCAACCTTTTCTGCTGTATGTTTCTAATGCTCCAGGTGTAGCAGACTGATCAGCAGGATGGCTACCAGCCGCACAAATGACAGCATGATTGGTCGCCTATTCCCTTTTAAGGTGATCTTGGCCTTGCTCACCAGTAGCTGCAGGACTGAAGCTCATTAGACTGTGTGAAGGAGATTCTTCTGTCAGCTTGCTGGGGGAAAAATGGAATTCCACTGCCAGTGATTCTTGCTTCATTTAAAGTAAAAAATATGTGATCCCTTAAATTCTGCTGGTTATCTGTGAATAATTTATGGGACTCCATTATTCTGCACTTTTGCATGTAAATAGCCATCCATGCACTGTTTCCTCTGAATTGCATTTTAATTAGATTATTCTTGTGTTTTTCTGATTTTTAAACTAGCATATGATACATTTTTATATGAGAATTATTGGTTTTAACAACGCTTGATTAAAACCATAGCCGCTGTAATTTTATTAGGTAGTTTAATCAGGAGAGGAAAGTTATTTAAAAAAAGAAAAAGAAAATTGATGCTAGTTCCCTGATCACCAAAGTAATTTTATGTAAAATTACAAATCGTTGGGATTTAATTAATCTGTATATTGAAAACATGTGTTTGGACAACAGTACAACTTATAATAACCTTAACATAATTAATTTTCAAAACATCCAAACTTTGAAAAGAGTCTGCAGCATCCATTTTTAACAATAAAACAAACCATTCTTTGCTTTTGAATTGCACATTTCCTTTGAAGTCAGGCCAAAAAAAATGATCTGCAATCCTCAGTCATGTTCAATCTCTGATACAAGCCTTATGGAAATTTTTGTCCAATTAGCCATGTTAATGACCGCCTTATTACAGCACCCAGAATACCATCCCATGAAAAATTACTCCTTTTTATTAAAACCATGCATTTCGTTGGGGTGGTGGTGATGTTATTTTGTAGATTGGGTAGTTGCACCACAGGAACATACATCCTGGTGGCAAAGTGTACTTTATGGTGGTTGCAAAATGTGACCTACCATTCTGTACAGCCAGGCTGTGGCCATGCACCAGTGGCCTCCAGAGAACCCCTGGCTTCAGCAAATCAGTGCGGGGGAGGGGGGGTAGGCTGTAGCAAGGGTGGATGGAACAGGGAAGGGAGGTGGAGGAATGGGGCAGAGACAGGTGGGGAGGAGGGTGTTAGGGCCATGAGGGGAACAGTACTGGTGGTGGTGGCAGTTCCACCGATATTCTGTCCACCTACCTGGGTCCACTTAGACTTGTGCCAGCAAAATAAACGGTGCAGGTCTGAGCAGACCAATGAAGGCCGCAGATGTATACCTCCAGGCAAGGGAGGGAATACATGTTTCCTTCACCTGGAGGAGACCTCTGGGACTGCCCCCCCCCACAAAATGCAGCATTTACTCTGGTGGTATAGCTGCATTGGTGGGGGGAGGAATTGGATAAGATTGGGCTCTTTTTTATATGTATGTATATGTATGTAATGGTAATTATCTATCTGAGTACAATTCTGGCCCCATTTAGAGATAACTCTCTGCTTCCCTGCCATGCTGCCTCTGTACCTGGCACACCATTGCCAAACACACTGTGATTCCGCAGCCCCCTCACTTGAAGCCAAACACCTCTCAAATCCCCCCTAAGAATATTCAGTGACCTGCTCTTACCTAACCCTGCACACAACTTCAGTAGATCAACTCCCATGTCATCATCTTGTCTTAATTACTCGCAATGGCTCTGTTATCACTTTTCACAGACGATTCCCGTTCACATCCCTTACATTTTAAGGTTTGCTACTGCCCCAAGTATCTCCCTTCATGCTTTGAAGGACCCTTGGATGTCAAAAGTAGAATCTGTTATTGATAAAACGGTCTATATCAGTGGTTACCAAACTTCCTTGACTGGTGGCTCACTTGACCTACTGGGCCATTGGCCGCAGCTCCCCATTAGGACTACACTCCTATATATTGTATAGGGTAGCTGTTTTTTTTGTGAGGATTCCGCTGCTCCCCTAGCTGGTTTCTATGGCTCCCTGGGGAGCCACAGCACGGAGTTTGGGAACCACTGTTCTAAATATATGGAAGTTTATTCAGATGAAATCTGCATTCATGTCCTGAACACCATCTTCTCAACATTGTGAAGCATTTGTCAGTGAATCTGCATGGCATGAAATCAGTCAGAGTTAAGCTGATTTGGGATCAAATGAAATGATACAACAGAAACCCCAAGGCTGTTGTTAGAATGGCAGCATTTTTGATCACCTCATTCTGTAGGGCATCTTTTTTTGTCCTCAAGTACTTTTCAAACTGATCTCAAAGATTCTATGAACATCCTCCAATAATAATGATTTAAAGGTGCCCTTGCACCCTAGCAGCAGCTGGTTCAACATTTTATTCCAGGATTTGATGACCTGGATAAAGATCCAAAAGAAAACAGCTACTGACAGCTTGTAGGAATTATATTACTTCTCGGCTAAGACTCAAGTTTCAGCTCAAAACTATTTTTTCAAGTTATAGGCTCCCATTAAGGTAATGACAGCCACACACAAACTAATAAAATCAGGAATGTGTCATGTTGTTATGTAGTGATAGGCTGGATGGATTCACTCTGGAAGGGACCACAAGGCATCAACTCCAATCTCCTGTCCTAAGACAATGTCTTTCATATATTGGCCCTCTATGTCACTATCAGAGAGTTGGAGCAAGGAGTTACACCCCATCAAGATATGAACAGAACAGCAAGCGTCATGAGTGAATCAGGTGGGCCATTCACTGTAGTGCAAAGCCATGCGAATCAGAAAAACAGCCTGACAGACTTACTGGTCTACTAATTTACAGACTAATTTACTGGTCTAATAGGGGGGAGAAAAAGTATTATGATAACAGTAGATGAAATTTCTTACCCACAGCGGAAAAAGGTGCACCAGAATTTCACTACTGCAGAGCAGGGCCTAGGAGAGGGGGGTAAAGGGGGTAATTTGTACCCCGGCCTAGGGTCAGAAAGGGGCCCAGGAGCCAAAAGAGGGGAACCAGAAAGTTCCTGGGATCTTATATTTTCCTATCTACTCAGACTTGTTGCCCGCATGGGATGCTGAGGACACTACCACAAGCATGCAGCTGCAGCTACTGGCAAGCCATATATGCTGGGCTGAGGAATGCATATATTATACTCCTTAACACAATGTCATATCTGAGAGGAAACGGGCCTGCTCCAGTGGCTCCTTGGCTTGTCAATCTGCTAACCATGAAGGAGTGGGTAGGAGTTCAGGGACACAGCTACAAGACTACAGCTGCTGCAGAAGCAAGTTTTGGTGTGCACAGGACACTTTCCATTCTAGTGTGAGCCTAAATATGATGATGCTAATTTTATGTAAGATTTTCTATATTTGAAAAAATTTAGAGAGACTTAGTGCGTTTGGTTTTCCGTATTACTGTATCTGGCTGCTGATGCCACAAGGGTGGGTAGACCTGGGCTCCAAAGACTTTTCCAGCCATCTCCACCCTCCCCCCCCAACTTGTTTTGCCCCTCCTTGCTCCCATTGTGCTCACCCATCACCACCCTTCCCCGCTGTTTTACCCCTCCCCCTTGTCAAGGGGCCCAAAAGAAACTTTGTACCCCCTGATAAAATTCCTCTCAGAGGCCCTGCTGCAGAGAACAGTAAGGAACTTGGGCATCAATTATGATGGGCTGTCAGACTGGTAGCAAGAAGCTCTTTTCTTGTTTCAGCAGGAAGCCATCCAAAACAGAACACGCACAATACTCTGGACAAGTGAAGTATTTTCTGTCTTCTCTGAAAGACAGCATCTGAATCAACAAGAGATCGTGAGATGCAGACAGTAAGTGGGTCCCTAAAGTCACTAATGAGATATATAATAGGTTGTGCAGCACTCTAATAAGTATATTTTAAAATCTACCCGTTGATTTACTTGACCTATTTATGAGCAGTAACATGTCTTCCCTGACTGAGATTTCTTCACCATGTTGACAGTTTTCAGGCGCTCCCCACAGTCCAGTCTTTGTGATTAGCTTATTAAGGCCCAAATCCTAACCAACTTTCCAGCACTGTCATAGCTGTGCCAATGGGACGTGTCCTGCATCCTGCAGTTGGGGGGCACTCATGGAGGCCTCTTCAAGGTAATGGAATGTTTGTGTCCGTACATCAGAGCTGCATTGCCCTTGTGTTGGTGCTGGAAAGTGGGTTAGGATTGTGCCCTAAATGTATTTTTATCATTGGATCATAGAGTTGGAAGGGACCTATAAGTCATCTAGTCCAACCTCTACCTGTAGCTGGAAATCCTCCTAGAGCATCTCCAGTAGATGATTGTGGAGCCTCTGCGTGAAAATCTCCAGTGAGGGAGAATCCACGCCACACATGGCATTATGAGATCATTCTCAAGCTCATGCAACAGCAGAAGAGTATACAGTAACTTTTTGTATGCAGGTACTTCCCATCTTATGTAAGCATTAAGGATTCTGTTCTGGACACTCTTTCATAACTTGAGTTTTACGGAAGTTGGAACAGGGCTGTGCAAGAAGAGCGACCCGCACTCACTGCTCTGTAAACCACTCAGCTCACTTTTCTCTGTATGCTGGGGTTGTTCTCAGTTCGTCCCATGTTTCCTCCTTTGTTTAACCCATTTTTACCTGGTATATACATTTGATCCCTGTTACATATATGCAATGTTAGGCAGAAATGGCTTAAAGAGTTCACGTGGAGGAAGGAGCAAGGTCTTCTTCATGTAAAAAAGGAAAAATGGGACACACTGGAGAGAATCCCGGCTTAAACAGCAGTGGGTGATGAGCACAAGTGCCTCCCCGTGTGTAGTTCAGACTCTATGGAAACTCAAAATTACATAGGTTGTGGCTTTTGTAGGTTAGGGAGTGCCAATAGTTCTATCAAATGAGTCCATTCTAAATGTAATCGTATAACAGATGCATCCAGGTGTTTTGAGCAAATACATTAGCAGATGGGTAGATCACCAAACATGAAATGTCAAAACGATTGCCTAAAGGTTTTTTTTTTTCTGCTAAAGAACAAGGCAGTTGGGATGAAGTGTTTGAACTAGCATAGCCTACATGTGATGCAGGCTATAAGGGTGCGTGTACTGCTCCCCCAACATGCTGTTCCACTTTTCATAATTATGTGGTCCATTTTCTTCAGACTACCCCTTTGCATACTGTTATGGGTGGGCGAGCGGCCCCTCCCTTCGGAGCCATTCCCAGTGGGGGGCAGGAAATGGAGCCGTATGGCCCACCTCCCTGCCAGGCTGAGTGCTCTGCCCCCTTCCAGCTACACCACCACTTGCAGGTCTAATTGTTTAAGTGCAGAGTGAGTTTGGCTGTAGTATCCAAACTCACCCATTGTGTAGTTCACAGATTGTCCAAATGGCTTAACCAGGTCCTGATTTACACAATTAGTATCTTTTTGCTTTCATGGTAGAGCATCAGGCCCCTGCACGTTTATCTTGCCTGGATCCAGCTTCGGTTTGTTCACTCTCATCCACCAGATCGTGGTTGCCAAGCTGTGGTTTAGGACAGAGCTGTTGGGGTTTTTTTTTGTTTTTTTTTAAAAAGGGAAAAACAGTTGGATGCCCTCAGTATGCTGTTCACTTCTGTTCTCCCAGATGATGTCTCTAAAGAGGTTTGCACAGATGTTAAACAGCAGAGGTGAAAAGGTGGGTCACAAGGGAACCTTAACAAGATAGCTCTCAGGAAATTAAAACATGACCACAACTCTTCTCTATGGTCCACCAAGCAATATGTAAGCCATACTATCATATTTGCCCCGACCCTTGGATGAGTCCGGACATACAAGTAACACAGAATAAGAAAATAATTCAGCTGTTAAAATGGAATATAAGGTTGTAGCGTCTTTAGAGTTAAATTACCAGCAGAGAGTCCTGTGGCACTTGTGCATTAAGACTGTCTTTTGAATGAATGTAAATAGCAAAATACATAAATGAATGCTACTGCTGTTAATTTCATATATACATAAAGCTTATGTACCAGGGTTCGTGTGTAAAAGGTTAAGGGTTTCTTGTTGTTGTTCTTAGTATGGAACTAACAACATGTATGGGACTTTTAAAATGTTGGCATGTACTTAGGAATTTGTTCTAAATATTTTGTGGGTGCCTAACCATATCTCACTAGTTTCACTTTATGAAAGATGTGCAGTTTATCAGGTAGGTCCACGTTAACTAACTGACAGCCCAATCCTATGCATGCCTACTCAGAAGTAAGTCCCATTAGAGTCAACGGGACTTACTCCCAGGAAAGTGTGGATAGGATCGGACTGTGACTTAGGGCCCAATCCTATCCAATTTTTCAGCTCTGGTGTAGCCACACTGCAGCCCTGTGGTAAGGAAACAAATGTTCCCATACCTTGAAAAGGTCCCAGTGACTGTCCCTCCACTATAGGAAGCAGCACCCACCCCACTGGCACAACTGCACCAGCACTAAAAAATTGGATATGATTGGGCCCGTAGATGTACAACATTTGGGGCAATTGAAACAAGGAAGGTTTGAGACATGGAAGCTGGTGCAAGTCTTTGTTTCTTTTAGACAGAAAACAAGAAGCAGGAATAATTGTTGATATGACCCATAAAGACAGTTTTCTTTGATCTGTGCAACTTGTAGTCATAGCCAAGTGCTCTAGCTCAGGGGTGTCCAAAGTTTTTGGCAGAAGGGCCACATCATCTCTCTGACACTGCTTCGGGGGCCGGGGAAAGAAAGAATTAATTTACATTTAAAATTTGAATAAATTTACTTAAGTTTACATAAATGAATATATTAAAGATGAACTTATATGAATGAATGAAGGTCTTGCAATAGCTCAAGGCTTATAAAAGGCCTTGCACAAAGCAAGGTTGGTCTTTCCTTTGCTGCCTCTACTGCATCACAGACATGAAACAGCAAGCAGTGGAGGAAGCCCTCATCCCACAGCTCACGCAAAGAGGTCAAACAGTTGCCTTCATGCTGAGAGCAGTTGTGTCGGGCCAGTGCGGGCTGCAACAAATCTCTGGAGGGCCAGGGGCTCATTGGAGACTGGGGGCTCCCTGAGGGCCGCATTGAGAGACCTCAAGGGCCGCATGTGGCCCCAGTGCCAGGGTTTGGGCACCCCTGCTCTAGCTTGAAAAACAATTCCTGAAAAAATCCCACCACCTTATAACTATGGTCTCTTGATTATGAAAATATTCAAATATATTTTCAGACATAAATGGAGTACAGAAGGCTTCATTTTTTAAAGCCGGATTCTAAGACCTTGGGTGACAGACAGAAGGGCAGCTGTGATTTCATTTTACTTTTATAAGATACAGTTGGTGCCATTTACTGTAGTTATGAGAATCGGTTGAGCACATGGAAGCAAATATGTTTGTAAAGCAAGTCCTGAGTATCTAATGCCTCTGTTTTGGAAGAGCTTACACAACAAAATGAGGAATTAGTTCACTGGACAAAAGCAACTTTAGTATAATTTTGACCTTCTGAGTATGTTCCTGATGAGGGGTGATCTGTTGTTCCCAATCAACTTCTTATTGTCATAAGAAGAATCATAATTGAGTCAAATCCACAAAATGCTTCTGATTTGGTATAGGTTAAGCCTGTGTTACTAGGTGCATGATTTCCATATCTGGAAGAATTAACTATCTGCATGAAATATAACCAAGCATATATATGTATCTGTTTAATCCATACAGGATTTATTTAAAAAATGTACACACACTTTATAGTGTCAGATTTATTATACTGTAATTCACCCATATACTATAAAAACTATAATTCAGACATATATGGTGTACACAGAAGCAATTGCTTGACCCAATAAATAAATTAGTTAATTAAGAGAATGAATTAGACTGAGTGCTTGAAATGTTCTCCATTGGCATCTATACACATCTGACATAGTTGACTAATGGCCCAATCCTATCCCCCCTCCGTGCCATTGGAACTAATGATTGACTAACCTTGGGAAGCAACTCATTATCTTTTGTTTACGTTTAAGAACACAGGATTGTATCCTAAATTATTCTTCTGCTCTCATAATGGAGACTAAGCACAGGGAAGTGAGATTGCAAGGTTCTTGAGTGCGGAAATTCACATGGAATCCTGACTTTGCTTTGTGCTTGTGCAGTGTTCTGTGCAACACATGAAGCAAGATGTCACACATGGGCAGCCCAATCCTGAGCTACCTGGCGAGTGGGGCTGCAATGGCACTGAAAATGGCTGCTGCTGCATTGAGCACACTTCAGACAACCGCTGGTGGCTCCTCGGGAGAAGGGGATTTTCATCCCCTTCCCCTGGGTAAACCAAGTAGCCCCACAATGGGGCTACTCAATTCTACATCAACTCAAAGGTTGGTATACAATCAAGAACCTCCGTGTTGGTCAGTGAATCCGTCGTGGAGGCTCTGGAGCTGGTGAAGCAAAGCTCCACTGGTCCCGCCTTCCTCCCGCCCCACTCCCTCTCCCCGGAATGCCTCCCCCCACACTCTCCCTGCTCTCCCTCTCTCCCCCTGTCCAGAATACCTCCTCACCACCTTTCCCCATGCCCCCACCTATCTTTCCACTGCTTGGCAGTCCATGCGACAGCTGAGCAATGGTGCTCCAATAGCTCACCTGGTGCTAGCCCAGCGCTACCTTAAGGCATGTTTGTGACAGTGCACACCGGCAATAAGCCAGTGTGCCAAGGTCAGGTTTGGGCTCTAAGTTGTCTGGACCTCATGGTTGTGCTTTTTCAGCTGCATGCAGGGCAGCATGAAATGCCAACTCATTTCCATGCTCACTTCTTAGGACACAACTCACAGGTAGCCAAAGTCAGTGGCGTAGCTAGAGGGGTGCAAAGCATTAAGTTTTGCAGGGAACCTCACTGCAGTGTACAAGCAGCCCCTCCCCTTTGGAGCCATTCCAATAGTGGGAGCAAATTGGAGACAAATGCCTCTGTTTTGTCCCCCCCTGCCCAGAATGGCTCTGAAGGGGAGGGGGAGGGGGCACTTGCAGGCTGCAGTGAGGTTCCTTGCAAAATTTAGTGCTTTGCACCCCCTGTTGTTACGCCACTGGGTAAAGTTCACTGGTGCTAATCTCATCGTGAGATGGCTTAGTAGTTACCTTATAGAGAAAAGGAGCTTTTGTGTTCTATGTTCAGGGCCAGCTACGATGAAAGCTGCCAAGTTTTCTCTTTCCCCTCCCCACCAAGCGCATTCCTCGAAGCCAAACATTTTCCTTAGGAAATCGTATCCATTCCTGTATGGAGAATTCTGAGCCCCGAGTGCTGTTTTAGAATTAGCTAGCATATGACACAATGGGCAAATGGCAACAAACAAACAATTCTCAGACAATGCCCTCAAAAATCTGCCATGTCCGTAGTATTTTCTTTGACTTCTTTTCATTGCTAAACTGACATCAGTTTAATTACCGCTAACAATGTTATCACCATTTTTAATTTGTTCTTTCCCATTGAACTTACAGCTTCATTAATTCCAATGACTGGGGTTTCTTTTCCTATTGTGTGCCTTGGATGTGCTTGGAAGGGTTAAACCTTGTCATGTTTTTACAAAAGCTTTTGTGGCAATGGGATATCAGCTAATTGCAGGACACAACACACCACAACAAGATAATAAGCCGAGCAATGCAGGTTCTAAATTACCTTTGGTGAACAGAGTCAGAGTTTTGTTTTATGTGGAAATGAATATTTAATACTTAAAGGGACCAGGAATATGAATGGTTTTTATTGACGTGACTGGCAAGAAGCAATCCACTTTTGTCTGATTTCTATCTGTTGCATTCACTGTTTCACTACTATTAGTTCCATCTAGTCTGTCTGAGTTTGTTAAACATTTAAAGTTTTTATTTACAATATCCCTTGAGGCAAGATCTCAGGAGACAGCATTTCAACGACACCCAGAGAGACAAGGCATAAAATCACTGTGGTTAAGTTGCGGTTGGGTCTCTTAAGTTTCTGGGCTCCATGCGAAAAGTGAAAGGATTGTCCTTGCTTGCCGTGAGCACCATGAAAGTCTGAGAAAATTTAAGATTAAATTGAGCAAGTTCAAAATGTGGTGTGGGCCATTTTATGTTTAATCCAAATGGCACTGATAAATGTGGAAAAAAATAATTAGGATGGCAACCGACTCAAAAATTCAGAGGGATGCAATACAGTATTTTAATTAGTCATGACACAGGAAGGTTAGTCATGACAAACAACCCAATCCTACATAATTCCCTGTATGGTAATGCAGCCACAGCAGCTGTGTGTGAGCTGCGCCCCATGGGGAAGTTACAGGGGGTGTAATGGGGAGGAGATTGGGTGGGTCTGGCCCAAAAGGGGGGCTAGATTGGGGAGGGCTGGCACACACCATATTCAAACTCCTTTCACAGGCCTGATCCACTGGCACAGATCAATGCAGGTCTGAGCTGACCTGCTGTGACAGCTGGGGCTTGCCCACGGGCAAGGGGATATATGTCCCCTTACTCCAAGGAGATCTCTAATTGCTGAAAATTCCCTGCAGCAGAGCCCATGCTGGCACCACTGTGTCAGCACACAGGGATTTAGTTAGGATTGGGCTGTATTATTGGTGCATTACGCTGGAAAACAGATGCGAATTCCATTAAGATGTAATTTTTCAAGTACTGTTTTCCTCCAGAAATATGGGGTATTGTTGGTTCAAGGATCCAAGAAACTTGTATAATGTGTCCTTCCAATAAAGAAATCATTTTAAATTGTTTTAATGTGTGTAGGGGAGGTGGTGACACTAAGCTAATCCTTTTCATATGAATGTTATTGATGATCCTTATGCTGTCTTTCTATACTCTAATAGTACCTGAATCCTAAATCTTAGTTAATTTGGTCCTGGAGCAAGTCCTGTGAATCTAGCAGATCGAGATGTGACAATGTGAAAAGATGTGTTATTTTTTCCCCTTTGACATTTTAAGGACTATGGTTTGAAAAATTGCCTTGAAACCTTTCATTGCAGTGTTCTATATCGAGAAACCACTGTTTTCCATCTTATGAGTCAATGCCCTGCTCTTCCTCAACAGAACAGACGTTGGGAAGTCGTTTAGGCCTGGCTAAGGACCCCAAAGCCAACTGTTTGATTGCCTATAATTACAGCCTTAATAAATGAATCATTTCCTTTGGAAGGCAAGTGTTAGGGACTGATCACACCATTATGAGAATTAGCCATTCTGGAAACCGTCCAGTGGCGTCTGGTCTAGGAAATGGGACTGAGAGTTTGCAGAGAAATAGCCAGGAGTGTGCTTAGAAGAAAGGCAATGATTTGTAGAAAAGAATGATCAAATTATACTATTAATGGGTTGGGCTTATTAGGCCATAGTCTGTAAGATGCAAATCTAAGTAAAAAACATCATCACCCCCTGAACAAGAGCTCTGTATGGCCTCATGCCACTGTGCCATGATATCCCTAGCCTGCCTGAACCAGAGGGCTAATTAAGTTTGTTGTTGTTTGTTGTTTGTTAAGTTTGTTGTAGGCTCCATTATGTGTTAGCAGCTTCTAAACTGCATTCAGTTTGACTAAACAACACAAGAAGTTTGTGAATGCTGAAATGAAGGTAATCTAGGGCCCGAAAGTACAGGCTGTAGTGCTGACGGTACTTGTATACCGTTGGCTCTGGGTGTTGCAATGTGCTGTAAAGCATATTTGTGGCACCTGGTGAGGAGGGAGTGCCGGTGCTGGGTCAACACCAACACTGGGTCAACACTGGGTCTCGGGTGGATGCTGCAGAAGAGCCACTGACATTATCACCGCCAGGTGGCAGTGAGGTTACCCTGGGTGGGAGGAAGGTGGCGGGAGGGTGGAACTGGGTGGGGGAGAGGAGGATCAGGCCGAGGAGGGGGGCAGAGATGGTGGCAGAGTCTGCTGCCTTGTCTTATCCCCCCCCTCCTGGATAGGTAGCCTGACACAGGCCTCTAGGAGTCTGTGCCGCTTAACAGTGGGCACAGATCTGAGGAGACCCATTGGAGCTGCGGTGCTGTTACCTGGATATAGGAGCAGACACTCCCTTCCCCCAAGGACAACTCTAGTGGTTGGCCCAGCCCCATAGGATATAGTGGTGGCCATTTCAACGCCACTGTAGCCTTCAGTGTTGGGACAGATAGGATTGGGCTGCTACACCTAATTCTTTGTTATCTTGAATCCTTCCTATTCAATTCTCATAACAAACTAGAGCAAATCTATGTAGAATGAAGTGTTTCACTGAGTAGTACAATTTTGAATTATACTGCTTCGCACTGCAGGTGGGTGTTTGGCAAATGCAGTTTCATTCCTGGGCAATTATCCAGGATGCCTTGTGCTTCCTTCTCTGAACAGTAATCTGCCAGTCTGTTTACATACAATTTTGCAATGGGCATAGGTTGTCTTTGTAGGGTTAGAGCAATCCAACAGGAATGCAAAATTTAAAAAATGGAAGCAGCCATTGCATATGAGAGAGAGAGAGAGAGAGAGAGAGAGAGAGAGAGAGAGAGAGAGAGAGAGAGATCAGCGTGGGAAGACTGCCACCAAACCCAAGAAAGAAAGTCTGACAGCGTTGGGGTGGGCAGTGGGTGAAACAGGAAGGCGAGAGGGCAGAACAGGGAGGAGATGGGGCAGGGCAGGAGGTGATTGACGCCAGGAAGGGAATGATACTGGCGGCAGTGGTGCCACTGATATCCTATGTCCGTTCCCAGTCTCAATCCTGGCTCCACTTGGACTTGCACCAGCAAAGTATCTAACATAGCTCCAAGTAGACCCATGAAGGTGATGGAAGCTTAACCCTGGGCCTCGGGGGCCTGAAACTCCCCCTTGGAATACAGTGTGGGCCTTTTGTTAGAGCTGCATTGGCGCAAGGGGAGGTAAGTTCGATTGAGCTGCCTGTTTGTAAGAGTGTGTCCAAGTTAGCATTGATAATAGTGTATGAAACTTGATGCACAGCAATTTAGTTTAGCCCTCCACTGCTGGATGCTGTCATGGAAAAGCATGTGCTTTGTTACAGTAGTACAAATCTGGCCCCATTTGGCACTCTGCATTTGATCTCTTGAGGTGTAAATTGGGTTTTGGGAAACATGCAAGTTTTCAGTTCTGAAATGTACAAATGAGAAGTGCATGCCTATAAACATCAGGAAAACAAAGGACCAAAACTAAATTAAATGGATTACATATGGAGTAGTAGCCTTAAACAGAGTCAGATCACTGGTCCATATAGCTCAATATTGTCTACTCTACACAGACTGGTAGTGGCTGCCCAGGGTTTCTATCAGGAATCTTTCCCAGCCCTTCCTGGGGCTGCACTTAGGGCCTGCTGCATGTAAGTCATGTGCTCTACACTCAGCTATGTCCTCTCCCCAAAATAAAAGAAAACATTATTTCTGGTCTGGATGTATCTCAGAGTTGACCTAGAATGAGATTTTTTTTTCTCCCAGTTGATGCAACTTAGGGTCATAGTTATATTTTCTGGAGTAAGTGGTGTATAGACATGGGGAAAAAAATTCATGTTAGTTTTCATGGGTTAAAATATGGTTAAAAGCTGAAGGTCTAAGAATCAGTGTAGAACCCTATGGACAGATTTGGATCTAGGAGCTCAAGAGTCAAGTTCCATCATTACTTTGATGACATGACTATGAGCAAGTCCCACAAACTTAGCCACCAAAATTTGAAATGGGATCATAGCTTTTTCACCAGAAGAAGCTCAGTAAAGACCACATAGCACTTAGCAGATTTGAAAAGGTTATTTAAATAGGTAGTAAAGAGAGGTGAGGTGATCTATTAGAGGTGACTACTAGATTACTGTTGAAAACTGGAAATCCTCAAAATGTGGAACCCAGCCTTTTTTTTAAGCTGGCAAATGCATTTTGGCTACCAAAAAAAAACCAAAAAACATACTCTACATATCACAAATGGGTGTGAAAACTAACTAGCAGAAATGCATGTGAAAGCACAACTAGCACGCTGCACAATTTCGAAGATATGCACCATGAACAACTTCTATACATTATAGACTGGACAAAAAGATAGCACCCAGTTAATTGAAAGAAAAAGCAATGTGTGGTTGCAGAACAACGTGGAAGTTTGTGGGAACATGATGAAAGAGGTAGAAAGAGTGGACCACACATCAAATGTATGGGTTCGGGTTATAACTGAAGAGAGTCCAAAGAGTAGATCATCGAAAAGCAGACTGTCAAAAAACAGGGAATGCCTGAAGTTGTAAAATATAGCAATATGTTACATGTTAAGAATCTGAAAAAATCAATCCTGTTTTTTAAAACAAGTTTCTTATTTAAAAACTTTTTAAAAAATGTTTTATATGCATTTGCTTGCTAAAGGATTATTCCCCTCTAATCAGTTTTCTGTATAATTTTGAAGCAGGCATTTCTTTCATTTTTCAAACATTTCTCCCCGTCACAGTCTAGTAAGAAATCTCCTATGTTAACACCTCTGTTAATCATAACTGCAGTGTTCTGGAAAGCCTAATCTGTTATGGGTTTTCTAATTCCTTTGTTATTATGGGATGGTATTGATCAAGTGCTTATTCGTGTGCTTATTTTCTTTTGCTTGAAGAATGCAGGTAATTTGATTTTGGCTTCTGACAGAGGATTTTTCTATTTATGGATTTTAGGTCAGGTAAAGCTAACTCCAATATTCTAAACAACTACCACATCCCCCCTCCCCCATCACAACTGAGATTTAAATGATCTCAGGGTGTGTGTCTTTGAGCCAAGGCATTGCCTTGTAGATCTACAACAGTGGATTCTTGGACAGTAGGGGAAAAAATATTGTACACTATTGTATAAAATTTACAACAGTTATAATATCCTATAGTCCAAATCTATATATTTTAATCACCTGATATATGTGATGGTTCCTTAGTCCAATGCCTGGTATTTATTGCACTATACATCTATTGTCATGATATAAATTCCACATGGCTGAGTTTATTTCTCATGCAATTGGCTTGCTTTGGTGGGCAGATGTACAGGAGATCCATATGTACAGGCTTGGATGCTAGTCCACTACTGAGGTTTCATATTCCCTGAACTGACATTACTGAAAACCAAAGCTTTGCAAAGGACATAGAAGCTGGCCTTTCTTTTGATGGGATTCAGGGATGGGATTCTTGTGAGGTCCAAGAAGGAAATGCAACATTTCTGATGAATACCTTGTAGCCAAGGCTTCCAGATGTTCCAGAATATGGGGCCGATTCACGGTTACCAGCAGTGGTGTCACCTATCTGTAGTTGCCTCTCATACAACTTTGCTAGTGTAGCAGCTTAAATGACAAGCCGTCACCAGCTTTATAAGGAAATCAGTTGGAGAGGGACTCTAACTTAGTAGCAGAGCACATACTTAAAGAAGACAAGAATCTTACCAGGTTCCAGAGATCTGGTGGGGCCTGATATACAATTTATAATCCAGTCCTGATACACCTGTGCCAATGGGGCACTCTCTGCATTCTGAAGAGGGAGAGTTGCAGAGGCCTCTTGAAGGTAATGGGACATTTATTCCCGTACCTCAGGGCTGCATAGCAGCTGCATCAGCGCTGGAAAATTGGTCAGGCTTAGGCTGTTAGCTTCAACGTTCTTCCTTATGGTAATGTGACTCTTGATCTTCCAGATCCAAATCTGTCCATAGTGATTTATACTGATTCTTAGGCCTTCAACTTTTAACAATATTTTAACCTATGTAGAAATAACATAAAATGTTTTCCCATGTTTCTGCACCACTTACTTCAGAAAATGTAACTATGGCTGCAATCCTAACCACACTATCCTGAAAGTAAGCCCCATTGAACAAAATAGGACTTACTTCTGAGTAGACTGGGTTAGGATTGCATCCTATGATCATAAATAGTATCAACTGGGAGAACAGGCAGGACTGGCATCAGAAGTTGGACAAATCAAGTGCTGGCTGAAGGCCCACATCTAGAGTGTCTGACTGACTAGGCCAGTCCTCAGTACCCGTGGCAGTGACCCAATGTACCATTGAGGTGCATAGGGAGGTGCCCAGTGCAGGACTTTGTCCCAGGACTCCTGGCAACCTTGTGCCAACATTGAGAACAGGGACCTTCCCCTTCCCACTGCAGTCCCCCATGCCTCCTAAAAGCTGCTCCTAAGGGTTGAGGGATATTCCAGAATGGAGTGAAATGTGATGTGGGAGGCTGAAGCAAGAAGGGAGAATCAGCAAAAATCAGGAGGGGGCCATTACCCAAGCAGTAGTACCTTCTACTTACACAAGGGCACCTTTGAATTCAAGGCATCTGCTTATAGGCATTGTTCTTTTAGAAATAATTCACACTCTATACTCTTCCTTCATAGGAGGTCTCAGACTTCTTTGAAGTAAAAAAAATAATCCACTTTTTAACAGGTTAATCAACCTCCTTTTTCCAGTAGTCCATTCTATTAAGCAATATCCTCATTTCCACTGTTCAGTTTTCCAGAGCAGTAAATCATAGGACCATGTGTGCTCATTGCCTCCACGTTCCACAATAGTGCTATTGATCGTTCAGAGTTCACCCCTAAATAATTATCACCAGGATTAGCAGATCTCTGAAAATTCCGCCGCATGCCACCAGCACATAAATCAATGCTCATTCAGGGTAAGGTTGAGCAGTTCTGCACATGGAGATATGCTCTGAATTCTCTGTGTTGCATTACTCACGGTTGAACCTTGGGGAGAACTGACTCAATTGTGAGCCTTTGTCATTGCTTATTGCCTGGAGGTCCAGTTAATGTTTTCTGTGCATCAAATGATTTGTAGATTAGGAAAAAAAAAAAAATGAGATGATTGTAACATGAGATGTATACATATATACATAGTTTTACGTCTACATACACCTAATAATGAGGGCTTTAAAATGATTGAATTAGATGTTATCAGGCTGTGAATACAAATGTAATCATGCTAGTTAATTTAACACACAGACATACCACACATAGGCGTATCACTTTAAAACTAGGAGTGTGTGTCCGGTTCCCTTTTCATTTGTTACAAAATGAATGGCAGAGAGCTCCCAATGAAATTAACAACATAGGAGCCATGTGCTTTGTTTGGATCCCTCATCAATTTTTGTAACAGGACTCTTGGGGCCCAATTCTAACTTGTGCTGCAGCAGGCAGGCCGATGGGCCTGCACTGCATCCAGCACAAGTTTGAGGACAGAATCAGCGCAACCCGAGGCAAGGAGAAAACTCTCCCCCTACCCCGTGTCATGCTGCGCTGGCCCCAGTGGGTCTGCCCTTTGAAACGGCTACTATGTACAGTGGTAGCTCGCATAACGAATGCCTCGTGCACCGAAAAACTCGCAAGACGAAAGCGTTTTTGAGATTTTTTCTGGTGACTCGCAAGACGAATTTTCTATGGCCGTGCTTTGCAAGACGAATTTTTCCTATGGCCGTGCTCCGCAAAACAAATTTTTAAAATTAAAAAGTTGAAGTTTTGTGCTTGAAATGTTTGAAATCCTCTGTACAGTATGTATGCCTTTAAAGAGCACTTAATAAACACTTTGTAAACCAAATTTGACTTTGTTCTGACTTTTTTTGCCCATAGGAACGCATTAATTAAATTTCAATGCATTCCTATGGGAAAACGCGCTTCGCAAAACGAAATTTTCGCAATACGAAACAACTTGCGGAACGGATTAATTTCGTTATGCGAGGTACCACTGTATATGGTTTGATAGCCAATAGGGGTTTCTCCCATTGTGGATAGGTAAGTTTAAGTGTAAGAGGTAAGTGTGGATGGGACTGCAGCCTTTGGGATGCTCAGGGATTTCTTTTTTATTTAAATAGAACACAACTGCATGTAGGATTTACTTCTGAGTAGATATGGCAAGGCTTGGACTCTCTCTTTTTCAAAAACAGGGATTTGTTATGAAATAAATGGGACTACAAACAAAGCGCTACTTAAACAATTCAGGTTTTGCTTCTGAGCACAATTGGAACAGCTCAGAAAGCATCTTGCAGTTTTCCATCCCTATGTAAAGCTAAAAATCATCATGCAATAGTCAGCAATCCAATGAACCACTTGTAAAGAGAGTCAATGACAAAGCAGAGCACACACGGTTTGATGCGAACCACTCAAATTACCACCGTTCAAGTACGCTGTTTAGCCCATCAAGAAAATGGGGTATTGGCCAAGCAAAGTGCTCTTCCAAAAATAATCAGACAATATATGTATTGCTTAATTTATCTGAAGAACTAGTGCAACTAAGAGCTCACCAGCCAACCAAACATGGCTGATGGATTTTATACTTTTCATTATGTGCTACAGCCTCTTTCATTAATTTTTATTTTTTGATAATCTTCAATATTTCTACAGTAGTCAATCAAAATGTAGGATTCATAAAATTCATTGGGCATGATCCTTTCTTGCTCAGGCACAGTACAAACCCACAGAAAGATACCCATCGGATGTGCCACTTTGTTTCTCTTCCCTCAGGCCCTCAGTGTGCTAGCTAGGCTAAGGAACAGAAGGCCTGAGGGTACGTTTCCATTCCATCTCTCCTGCCCCTGCTCAATCAATGTCCTTTGACTGTGCAGAGGAAAGGCAGGCTGGATACAGACATGGAATTTATGTACAGGACTCTTGTTCCTTGAAAAAGCCTGGGGCATATACCAAAGACAAAGGTCAACAATGATGTTCTGTTATGCTCCGCTGTATGGATCCTGTTATGTTTGTCATATTTTGCAGCACATCCTGTAACCACAGTGCAAATGATAGGTTGTACCCAATGAAAGTTAGTAGTTAACAGTGCAATCCTAAGCATGTCTATTCGCATTTAAATCCTATGGAATGGAACTTACTCCCAGGCAAGTGTACATAGGATTGCAGCCTTTGTTCATTGAAATTAATGGGACTTTTGTTAGTCATAACTAACATCTTATTGATTTCAATGAGGGGCGGCCGAAGGGCAGGTTGCAAGTGAGGTCCAGAAAATTCATTTCCACCCCCTACCTGTGCTGCCTCACTTACCCCCATCCCCTTACCTCCAAGCAGGGTGGTGGCAGAAATGGTTGTAGTGTTGCTGCCAAAAATTCTGCTCAGAAGGAGGCATTCTGTTTGGTACCATCTTCCTTGCATGGTCTCTTTGAACTTTCAGGAAGGGACACACTGGGCCATCCCAGCACATTCACACTTTCTTTTATTTAAAGGGACAGCACAAGAAAGGACTGACATAAGAAGAGTAGGGGGTTGGATCACTGCCTCCCAATCCTCTTCCTGCTCACTAAAAGCTGATTGGAGTGGTTCTTTCTGTGGCAGGCTGAAGGGAGGCGGCAATAGCAGACAGGGTTAAAAGGATACCCTTGACCCAAGTCTGTTTGCTGCTCCCCGCAACCCAATCTGAGCTGCATTGTTTGGGTCATCTATGGGCCAACCTTGATTTCAATGGTGCTTAATAACAAATCCAAAGAAGGTTAGTCATTATTAATTTTTCCCAGCCCACCGGTGCACACATTTGATCCCTGTTGCATATATGCAACGTTAGGCAGAAAGGGCTTAAGCACCATTGAAATCAAGGCTGGGCCACAGATGACACAAACAAGGCAGCTCAGATCAAGCAATGGGTTGTGGGTGGTTCAACACAATGAGATAAATTTTGTGGTTATAGAAAAGATATATTTGAATTGTCCATAAAGACATTGTTGCATACATTGAAGAGGAGAAAGATGCCGGAGAAAAACACAAAGGGAGAATGCAATTCCCTCCTGTAGTACAGTACCAGGCTTTTTCAGTACTGATAGCATTATAGAGTTGGCGACACTGTATGCTTTTAGAGGTTATCGTGTCATCTTTAGTGGATTCCTCCAGCTGAATGCAAATCCCAACATTCTAGAAGCCTTTATATGCTACATACCACAGAGTATGAGTTAAAGGTTCTGAGTTCAATGTTTCTGACCCATCTATCTCTGGTGTTACCAATTTTGTCAGAATGCCAGATGAAAGGGAGGGCACCAGGATGCAGGTCTCTTGTTATCTGGTGTGCTGCCTGGGGCATTTGGTGGGCCGCTGTGAGATACAGGAAGCTGGACTAGATGGGCCTGTGGCCTGATCCAGTGGGGCTGTTCTTATGTACTTTTCCGCACCACTAAAGCTTGAGGAATATCTGAGTTTCTTGAAGGACATGAGAAGCCAACATTACAGAAGTGGAAAGAAAGAGAGCTTTAGATGAGAACATCGGCACAGTTCTGTGTGGCTTGTTTTCAATGAGCAAAACACTGAAAAAGAAAGACTTGCAGGGCATGTCTGCAGGGGACACTTCCTGATTTGAATGTAGAACTTTTGTCATTGGATTACTCCTCTGACTTTATTCAAGGCGGTTTACATAGGCAGGCATTTCTAAATCCCTCAAGGGGATTTTTACAAACATAGAGGTTCTCTCTTTCAAGAACCAACAACATTTCAGAATGAATCTTCCTGGTTTGGTCTCACTTCTGGCCTCCAGTTCTCCCAGGCAGGCTGACAAGCAGCTCCATCTCTCACCTGGAGGGCAGCCAAGGCACTTCTTGCTCACACCAAGAACAAGCTTGTCAGCTGCTTCAAGGTCTCACCATTCTCAGTCGTTCAGGGAGCTGCTGGTGTCCTCGAACTGGGGACCTTCTGATGTTATCTTTGGGCTAACGGAGGCTCTACCCTCTAGACCAGACCTCCTGCATATTATGTAAGAGAATTAGGCACTGACTTGGAGCATTGGTTAGCGTGGTAGTGCCTGTTATATGAATGGTTGTGTGTGTGTGTGTTTGTGTTGCATGAACACAATCTTTGTGGGTCCAAACACTCCACAGGTGGTGGTAAGAGGCATAGAATGTCTTTATGAGTTGCATGTGCTCAGTCTTGTGTAGATACACCTTTGAGTTTATAATGACTGTTTCCTCTGAAATTGGTGGTTTAAGCTAAGGTGTTTATCTCCCATACTGCTGGAGGAGAGATTATGATGGCACTGGGCTAAGGCCTTTTATAGGCCTTGAGCTACTGTAAGACCTTCATTCATTCATATAAGTTCCATCTCTAATAAATTCATTTATGTAAATTTATTTAAATTTTACATGTAAATTAATTCTTTTTTTTCCCGCTGGCCTCCGTCACAGTGTCATAGAGATGATGTGGCTCCAAAATGTTTGGACACCCCTGATATAGAAGGGCTATGCATTTTGCATCCTGTATCTTTATTTGTTCCATGCTCCACCTGTGCAGGAAAAGATGGCAGGTATGAAGTGGCAGTGAGTCTTGCATTAGTCCAAGACAGGGGTCTCCAAACCCTGGCCTGGGGGCCAGATGCAGCCCTCAGCAAGCCTCTGTCTGGCCCACAGCCAGGCTCTTGTCCCCTGGAAGCCTCTGGCCCACTCAACTGAACACGACCAGAGCTGTGCTCTGGTTGTCTGGAAGGTGTTCTGAGGGCCAGAGTGGTTGGATGAATGAGCCCATTCATTCATTCACTCATCTAAGTTCATCTCTAATTTATTTATTTATTTATTTAAATTTTATATTTAAATATTTTTTTTCTGGCCCTCAACACCATTCCAGATATTTGATGCGGCCCTCTGGCCAAAAAGTTTGGAGACCCCTGGTCCAAGAGACTGGAAGAGGGAGGCATTGTCCATTCAATGTCTCCCTTCCCCTGCCCACTCTTTCTAACAACACACAGTTTTGTAGTATCACTCTTGTCCACTAATGAGAGATCTGATCTTTGGCTCAGAAAAGAATTCATTCATAATTAACCTTTCATTCATAATTGGCCATTCAGATCTCATTGTCTTTGGTAAAATGTCTACTATTAACACAGAAATCATTTCTGGAAAGAAAGAAAGAAAGAAAGAAAGAAAGAAAGAAAGAAAGAAAGAAAGAAAGAAAGAAAAACTTCAAAATGCATGCCACTGAAGTTATTAAAAAAACAAGATTAAAAAACTGTTTAATCTGCCAAAAACAATTTGGGTACTGGTTTATGTCGTTGTTTAGCTGTTTTTCCCCCCCAGAAGTTTATTTATTCATATGCCATTCAAGATATCATTTCATCCCTGTTGTTCTCTATAGGGTGTCTGTTTGGGTATCTTAATGTCTATGTAGCTTGAATTGTTTTGTTATCTTCTCATCTCTGGAAAGGAATTGTGGAACTAATCTTGATGCCTGTCAAAAGACTGGATTGTTCTGACATCTTGCATATCTTACCAGTATATTCAACACAAAGGAGTAATTGCATGGCTTAGCCAAGGATATAGTTGTTAGTGAACTATGAACCTTATTCTTTGTTTCCGAAAAACATTTGATAATCTTTATGCATAATTAAACAATACAAAAGATTGAATCCCCTCCCTCCTGCCTGCACAAATAATTCTGTTATTTTTCCTGGAAATATTTTACACACACACACACAGTTTGCCAAATCCCCTTGCAAAATGGCTGGTTCTGAAATTTGCTTAGAAAGTAAAAGATGAATTAATGTTATACAAATTAAATATTTAGCTGCCTGTCATTCCAGGAAGTTCCAGATATGGCTTTCTTTTTATTGTGCTTTTCAGTGGCAAGCATGCACCACAAATGGAAGTTAAAATATCATAAATCCTAGCAAGCATTTCTTTTAATAATTTCTGTCCTGTGTGACATTTGCTTATCTTAACTTTCAAACACAGACAAGGGAAGCCATATCACATGTTCATGGCAGTGTGTTGTTCCAAGCTCCTGTTTATAGAGATACAGATGTCCCCCCACTCATTTGACAGGTTAGGGCAGCTATTTTCAACCTTTTTCATCTCACAGCACACTGACAAGGCACTAAAATTGTCAAGGCAAACCATCGGTTTTTTGACAATTGACAAGGCACACCGCACCAACAGCAGGGGCTCGCATCCCCCAGTGGCCCTACTCCACTGATCCTCTGCCAAACTCCCACGGCACACCTGCAGACCATACGCAGCACACCAGTGTGCCATAGCAGAGTGGCTGAAAATGGTTGGGTTAAGGAATGGAGCTGTGGTGAAAAGCAAAAATGGTTGAAAAGTGAAACCCGGTCTTTTTTTAGTTTACAAATGTTGCTTCCACTGCTTTTATAGCTAGTAAATTGCAAATGCCTTTTTTATCTTGCAAATTCCTGATGTCACACAAAGATTTCTGCAAAAGGACTCTCATTAATGCCTTTGGGAATGGGCATAAACCCAGAGAGCTAAAATTGGCATGCGCTCTCTCTTTCTCTCTCACACACACACATCCCAAAACAGTTTGAATCACCATGTCATACGCAAATCAACATGGGGAGGGCAATTTTAGCCTTTAAAAACAGCAGAAAGAGGATGAAAGAGCGGAGCATGCATTGAATGAACGAGTTCCAGGTATAACTAAAATGTGTTGAAAGAGCAGATTGTCGAAATATTAACTGTCAAAAAGCAGGAGATATTTGTAATGGGGAGTGCTTGGGTGGGAGTGCCACTCACTGGGAATGATCAACTGGTGAAAGGGAGAGTTACTTAATATCTCCCACACCAACCAATTCTCCCTTCCGGGTGGCTCTGAACAAGTTGTTTTTCCTCCAGTTGGACTCACTTCTGGTTTGAGAAACTGTGGCAAACAAGGTTCAGGGTGCCAGGGTAGGGAGGATATTGACAAGACAGAATGGGGGGTGGAGATAAATGCCCTCTCCTGCCTGACTCGTCTCTTTTGCAAATGCTCTCCCAGCCTCTGCGTTAGCATCAGGAGATGAAAACAGGTTTGGAACTCAGTTTCTCTTGAGTTTGGCTCTGAAACATCTAGGCTAGGGGTAGCCAACCTGCAGCATGCCATGTGCCACTTTTCATGTGCAGAATCTTTGAAAGTGCCACTCTGCTTGCCTCCGGTGGCAAGCTGCATGTGGCTTTGCCAGCACTGTTGAGAAGGGGTAGGAACTGCTGCTGCTTGCCTTCAATGGCATATAGACCTACTGCTCCTCATCTTGCCCCACCATGCCAAAGGCCCCGTCAGCAACCTGGGTGAAGCCTCTCTTGACTGCATGGACCAGCTCAGCATGAAGGCTGCCTCCAAGTTAGAGCTACTGCAGGCTGGTCAGCTGCTAGTCACCCACACCAAATGCTGATGGGGCCTTTGGTGTAGTAGGTGTTTGGCGTTGCGGGACAAAGTGGGGTGGGACAAAGCAGGGTGAGATAAAGCACAGCAGATCTGGCCACCACTGAAAGCAAGCTGTTTTGCTAAATTCCCATTCCAAGCTTTGCCTAGAGAACCTATGCCCACTTTCAGCTAATTAGCTCTCCTTTGTTCCCCAACAATGGCCCAGTTCTGCACTGCAGCACCCACCACTAGGATAGCTCACCTGTTCAAACTGCAAAGGTCCTCCTTCCTCCCCTCTCCTTCCAACAGCTTCCCCAGCCATCACAGCAACAACTTGGTCCTCAGCAGGTCTTGGGAGTAGCAGCCACACACCAATCTCCAGTGCCTCCAGCAGTCTCAGAAGTCTATTCGCCCATCTGTCCATTAGTCAGTCCATCAGCAGGTCCAGTAGTCCATCAGCCATCAGTTCCTCAGTCCTTTAATCCATCAGTTCAAGTTCAGTTTCCTTCCTTCATACTTTCCTCCTACTACTACCCACCAAACTCTCCCTTCATCAGGTGCTGCTTTTATCCCTGAATGACCTGGTTGCTTCTAGTGGCTGCAGCTGTGCAGCTTACCCACTGCTTGCTAGAGCCCTGGGATTAACCCTATGCTTGCCTGCCGGAGCAAGGGGCCACTGTTGACACCACACACTATCTCCAAGGGATCTCGCGCATTTCCATTATACAAGCAGCGTCAGTTCCCAACCCCTCCCAATTGTGTGGGATGCCCCAACCAAGCTGCACTCAGCTGGGACCCGACCAGAAACATGGAGCCATTTTGCCCCCCCCCCCGCTGGGAATGTGTGGCGTAGCTGGAGGGGGGACGGAGCACCCAGACTGGTGGGGAGCCTCAGCACGTTTCCTGGTGGGGGGGGAGCAAAACAGCTCCATTGGAGATGCTCTAAGAGGATTTCCTGTCTAAGGCAGGGGGTTGGACTATTAGTGGTAACTTTATTGTCATTGTGCTATAGCACAACAAAATTTATGCACCTTTGAGATACAAGCATAAATACACACTACAGTTCCAACAATCACACTCTACACACTCACCCGCACATTCTATATGACATGCATCATAATATAAAAACAGTATAACAGACCATAATGCCCAGGAGCATGGTAACAACTATATCACCTTATTCAACATAATTATGGCTGTGGGATAAAAACTGTTAAGGAATCGTGTGGTGCTGCTCTAATAGTTCTGGACTAGATGGCCTATTGGGTCCCTTCCAACTCTATGATTCTATGATTGCAAGATCTTGTGAGAATAGTGCAAGATCCCATGAGAGTAGCACAAGATCTTGATAGATTAGTATGGGATCTTGCGAGATCTTGCACAATCCCAGCTGCCAAGATGGCAGAGCCCAGGAGGGCTGGGAGGAAGGGGCTGCCAGGGACATCCTGTGGCACCCTCGGGCACTGTAGCACACAATTTGGGATTCGCTACTATAAGACAACTCCTTTTGATTTCTTCTGATAAAACCATCACATTATAGTAGTCAAATAACAAAACAAAACTAAGAGCACAGAATGGTAAATCCATGGATAAAGAGTCAATGCAGCAACAGATGAAACCTATCAAAAAAAGAGGAAAATAAATAAAACAAGATACTAAACAAAATCAAGTCAACTAATAAGTGTTAAGTGATTCTTCATAGCTATTATAAGCAAAAGTTGTTGATTTATTTTAACACTATGGGTATATATTCTGTCAGATTTACAACTGTGACATCTCTCAGTGACTGTTTAATGCTGAACCGGTGCCTAAGGATGAAAGTCTTCATATTTCAAAATGGATCCTTTGCTGTCCAATCCAGCAATCACCCTGATTAAATTCTAATCGCTTGCATTTCTTTCTTTTATGTAAACAATCACAGATCAATTTCAATCAACAATATTTTGTCATCCTGTGAGAATCAATCAATACACATATCCAACAATTTAGTTTTCCATGGTAAATTAAGGTAGTGTGTAGACCTCATGGGGGTTCCTAGACCATTATTATGCCTATTTCTGCGGGAACGCAACTGGTGTAATAGGAATCCCAATGGAAATCATAAGGCCATGTAGGATACTGTAGACCTACATTCTGTATTTGCCAAAATACATGAAGTAAACATACCTTTTACCTACCTGGTGTGTACCGTGGAAATGCATCAAACAACTGCAATTAGTCTCAACTTCCCAACTGTTTCCCTGTGGTGCACAGTAGGTTAAAAAAATGCACTCCATAATGTGCACCTGATAAAGCCATAATTTTGCTTTTCAGCATGAAGCCGCTAAAACGGTGATGTGTGAAAGACTGTTATCTAGGCAATGCGTGGGGGATGATGTTAACAACAAATCAGGCAAAACCCACAACCTTCCCTCTCTATTACACCCATCACACGGTTCTTTCAGCACCATTGTGATGGGATTCTAAAATCCCACCTGCTTTCATCACAAGTAAGGAAATTCCTTTTTAATGAGAAAAGGGAAGGGACTCTAACAAAAACCTCCCCTTTCCTTCCCTGCTATGGACTTCTTCACCAATCACCCACTGCCACCATATACTAAAAGCATTTCCCCAGTAACCTAGTTAAGCACGGCTGTGAGTGATCACAAAACCCAATATTAAATTGAACCAACAAAAACAATTTATAAAAATTATTATTTTATATTACTTTCTTTGCTTTCTTTGCTTAGATCAGAGGTTCTCAGACTGGGGCATTGCAATGCCCCAGCCTGAGGACCACAGCCTCTGCCCCCTTAAGGGGGGGGAGGTAGCAATGCGATCCCCAGGATAGTGCCACCGTGGGGGCAAGGGGGCTTTTTAAACCTAGGTTACCTGCTGTGGGGTCCAGGGAGTGCTGGGACCCCCATGGAGCCCTCTGTAGGGCTCGCCATGACTTGTAGAAAGTGAAAATAGCGATTGCGACCTACTTCTGGTTTCACAATTGCAACCTGGAAGTGGGTAGCGATCACTGTTTTCATTTTCTACAAGCCACAGGAAGCCCTGCAGAGGGTTCCGTAGGGCTCCCTGTACCCCCTAGCCCTCACAGCAGGTAAGTTAGGTTTAAAAAGTCCCCTGCCCCCACAGCAGCATGATTCTGGGGGTTGCATCGCTGCCTTTTTTCCTGCCCCTACACAAACTTACTTTGAGAGTTTTACTCCCGAGAAGTTTGAGAACCCCTGGCTTAGAAGTTCCATTGCTTAGAAGAAGGGTCTCCGAACTACAGCCCCAGGGCCACATTCAGCCTGCCACAAGATTTTATCTGGCCCACAATAACTTTTTTTTTTTTGTTAGAGTGTTTGCTAAAGTTTGACGTTTTCAGTCATTATATATCATTTGTCAGTTTAAGCACAGCACTGTTTCTTTGTAATTGTCGCATTTCTTTTTTTTCTGAATCATATTATGCTGATTACAAAATAGATCCAAGTAAAACTTATTCATTCATTTAAATTTTATTCATTCAGTTATAAAACTTTTTTTTGGCCCTTGAAAATGTGTAAAATATACAATGTGGCCCTTGTACTGAAAGGTTTGGAGAGTCCTGGTTTAGAAGGTTACTTTAATACCAGCTCTCAAGAATGACTAAACAGTGTGACTATTTCAGTTCCCTAAATCAGTGGTTCCTAAACTTACCATGGTCATGGTGCCCTTCTTTCTCTTCTTCCCAGCTCTCCCGGGTATTGTCATCTTATATCTCATGAGATCTCATTTATATTTCAGGCCTGCACCAAACGTGCATTTAATCTCTAGGAAATTACATCTGTGACTTTTATCTCCCGTGGGATTTGTAACCGCATTCACTCCAATCTGGGGTTTATCCCTGGAAAAAGCCATGCCAGTCCCTCCTCTGGCTCTGTTGTTATCCTTTGGCGGTCTTCCTGTGTCTGCACATTTCCCAGTGCATTTGCTCAATGAAAGATGTATGAGTTTCTGCTGAGGATTTTGCCCATTTGAGGGCAGTAAACTTCCTGGTCCTGCACGTGATGTAGTGAGGAGGGATGGCACAGCAGTAGTTGTGTGCTATTTACTGTGCCAGTGTGCACCAGAATTCAGGCTGAAGTCCTTGGTGTGCTTGCAGCCATGCAGATCCCTTGAGATTTCTTGGACTTGCATGTCCATAAATGTGCTCAGGATTGCAGCATAATTTCTGCTTTCCCTTCCAGCTGCATGGAGTGTGCATTAAGGGCAGAGCCACACATGCAGGATCAAGCCCCCTGCTGATCTTTGGGGCTTTCGTCCAGCAAGTGGGCATAAGATTGTGCCCCGAAGCAAGCACGTGAGGGCACTCACATATGCAGCTGCCATACTCAGAAAAAGCAGACAAAAGAGATTTTAATTTAAAAAATCAGATTTTTATGTAACCAGATTGATTAGCTGTCAGCATCCTCCTCCGCTTCCTTACTCTCATTCATGCTCCACAGCTAGACCACAACATCTACACATTACCTAGGAGGGAAGGGCCAAGTGCCGTCCTTCACAACTTTGGCCTGGGAGCAACAGCCTCCCCATGCGCCTGAAAAAACAAGGAGATGTTGAACTCTGGCAAAGTCGTCACCCCACCAGGGGACTCCAACAAGATTCACAGAGCAAACGATAAATGAAAATTGTTTTCACTTCTGCCTCTTCCACTTGCCACAAGCAAGGAGAGGAGATGGCTGCCTTGAAAAGCTGGAGAAAACAAAGACAGGACAAGATCTGGCAAAGAAGGCCCCTCTGAGAGACAGTTTGGGACACGCCTCCTCTTGCGACTCAAAATCCATGGATGTCAGGTACCCATGTCAGTTTCTAACCGTATTTTCAAAACCCATGTGGACAATTCTGAAGTAATGGATTAAGAAGTGGAAAAGGTACTTGGCTTACTCTATGGGACAAAACCTTGTGGCTGTCTCTCTGTCTCTCCAGAGGCTGCCTCTGGCAAGCCCTGCGGTGAAATAGTATACCTGCCAAAAAGGAGGAGGAGAGCAATCAACTCCTAGCAGGTCTTCAGGCTTCCATGCTCCACCCCCAGCAGGCCAGTCCCTCAGCCGAGCTTAATGGTGTCTTCTCTCTCTAAGGCAGCAATGAAAGTTTATCAATCAACATGGCAAAGTACCTTTACAGTATTTAAACAAGATTTGTCTCAAGAACTTTTTAACACCCTGGTTTTATTGTTTTTGCCAATAAAGGTTTTTGATTTAATTTGATTTGAAACCTTGTGGGTAAGGAAATCGATGGGGTTTTTGCATCCAAACATGCCCTGCACCTGTGAAAATTCGTGATTTCCTTGTGGGTTTTCTCTTTGTTCTGGGCCTCAGCTCACCAGTTGCAAAATGGGGCCATTGGTTGGGCGTCCAGGACCACCAGGGGAGCTGAGGCTGAGCCCTTAGTCAAGACTTCTGTAAAAAAATTAAGGGGTAGCTGCTGAGAAGTGCTTTCAGTTGCTGCCACCAAAGTCAGTGTTCATTTGTTGGCTTACGTTGGTGGAAGGGCTGTCAGGGCTTCTCCTTGGCTGCTGTCTTTAACCAAAAACAAAACAAACAAACAAACAAAAAAACAGCAATGCAATGATCTGTGATACAGCAATAAAGGCAGAAGCATCGCTTATTGGTTTTTTAAAAAAGCAGCAGCCACTAAAGAGTGCTCCAGACCACCGCCATCCTTGCCAGCAAGGTAAGCCCCTGCTAGGGCTTGGAGGAGCCCACCAAGACTTTACTAAGGACCTCAACAAACTCTGAGGGCCCAATCCTATTCAATTTTCCAGTGCTGCTGCACTGGAGTGCAACCTCAAAGTAAGGGAACAAACATACCTTGAGGAGACATCTATGTCTCCCCCTCCCCACCTCAGAATGCAGCTCACACCCTGTTGGCATGACATCAGCTCTGGAAAGTTGGATAGGATTGGGGCCTGAGCCAGTCTTGGGCACATGCATGGAAGATAGGGATATCATTAGCAACTGTTACCCTGCAGATGCCAGATCTTGTTTGATCTTGGAAGCTAAGCAGGGTCAGGCCTGGTTAGTACTTGGATGGGAGACGGCCTCAGAATACCAGGTGCTATAGGCTTATACCAAAGTTTTTTGAGACTGAAGGTTGCCAACTAGGACCATGGCATCCATTCTGATGACCTGGCATCATTCTTGGGGGATCACCGACTACATTAAGATAACGTCATTCTCAGTTAACTCCATTTTCTAGTGGGGAGTCATTCTCAGTTAACTGAGTCTGTTATTCTCAGTTATTCGTCATTCTCAGTTAACTCCATTTTCTAGTGGGGTGAGTTGACTAGGTATCACAAGGTTTTGAGGATGATTAAGTATGAATAGGTGTGTTGCTACATGTTTGTTCATTGTGTTAAACACACCTCTGACATTAACAGCTCATCTCATTTAACCACCCGTGTTTTGTAAGGTGCCCTTACAAAACAATCTCGTTGCATTGATATAAAGCTGAACTCCTTCCTTGTAGCAAAGGAATAATGCGGCAAAAGTTGGTGGCAATTATTCAAATTTTACGCCTACAAATTAGTGCTTAGATGACAGCTGAAAAAGCATACATCTGTTTGTGTTGATTCTGGGATCCATTCCTACATATTATTTTCGTGCAGATGGTTAGGCCTATAAACACCATTTGAAAAGGCACATCATGCCACAATTTGCATTTTTATTTTATGGCGGCTTGAAAAAAGGAGCCAAGTGTTTCTAAGCACGATATAAAATCATGTTCTGATTATCAGTGAATAATTGGCCATTGTACTTTTTTTCCCACCAAACTAGCAACAAATTCTAATTAGTGTTTGCCAAAATTCTGATGTCTTTTCAACTGATGTAAGCAGAGCATTAGAATCAAATTGGTGCGCAATCAGAATTAGTCATAGAAAAACTAATTTGTTTCTTTCTTGATGTGCTGTTTTGTGAGGTAGTGTGGGAGAGAGAAATATAAGAGCAACATTTAGGTTGCCACACGTCGAGGCTCCAGTCCAATGACTGAGATGTCATCAGTAGTGTAATAATTGCTCACCTGTTCAATAAAAAGGGCTTTGACTTCAGAGGCCATTAATTTGAGAAACTGGTGCAGAGTTGGTGACTTTCAAGACAACTTGGACTCTGAAACAACAGGCATTTTTACTGAATATGCGGGAATAGCATTATAATTACAGTGTAGTACCTCTTTAAGAATGTATGGTCTCCCCAGCAGACCTTTTCTGATAACCAAGTTATGTATTGCTAACACTTCACTGGAAAAGTCCAGTGCATAAAACAAAAGTATGGGTCAGTGGGCCACTTTTTATTAACTGTTACTTACAGAGATGGAAATGTGTGACCTGCAGCAGTTAAAGAAATGACAGACTGTAGTGCAGAGGCTGATTCACTGAAGCGGTGTCACCCAATTGCCCAGCCCCCTGGTCAGACATTTCATAGAATCATAGAATCATAGAGTTGGAAGGGATCTAATAGGTCATCTAGTCTAAACCCCTGCCTTAGGCAAGAAATCCTCTTAGAGCATCTCCAACATGTGCTTGTTGAGCCTCTGCTTGAATATCTCTAGTGAGAGAGAGTCCACCACCTCTCTCGGCAATCTGTTCCACTGCCGAACGGCCCTGACCGTCAGGAATTTTTTCCTGATGTCTAATCGAAATGTCCTCTCTTGCAGTTTGTACCCAGTGCAGTTTCCACCCTGATGTCAAGCAGTATCCCCTGCCAGGGATGTGAGCTTATCACTGTTCAACCCCTTTGAGGGAGAGAGGCAGCTGAACTGCACCAGCCCACCTCAAGTATTTGAGACAGCCAGGGCAATCCAGGCCAGGGACTACCCAGCCAGCTCCTTGCGCTGGCAAGCAGCTGAGGAGTGGGAAGTAGGTTCCTGTCCTGCCTTTGCTGACCTCAGGGGACATAACCAAATCCAACTTTGAGCCTTCATGCCCTCACTAACCTGAAAGACAAAGTGACCATGTAAGGAAAGAAAACGAGACTCCAACTCCCCTCCCCAGTCTTGGATAGGAGAACAAACAACCTGCCAACAGCCAATCAGGCAGATAGAAAATTTCCTACCTGGCCCCCAACCAGCTAGTCCCAAACTGTGGCAATGGGAAGGAATCAGAAACACATGCAACACAAACCACATGCAAAATGGCTGCTGTGCAAGGTCTGGTCAACAAAACAGTACCAGCTCCACTTTTGCATCCAGTGGCCACCAACAAAATTAAGCTCGTGTGATGTGAAGGCTGGTCCCAAGGTGATCCTCACGTGAATAGCAGCAAGAGATTGGGACAGTTTGTGGTTTGTGTTTTTTGCCCTCACATCCCTTGTGGCCAGAAGATGAATTATTTACAGCAAAGTTCTCAATGTCATAACTGAAAGAGGCGGAAGGACCCTGAGGATTCTGAGATGTCGACCGCTTTCTCAAAGAGGTTTTTCCCCCTCCCCTCCTCTCAGACTATTCTCTTGGTAATATATACTGAAAATAAAAGAACCTGCTCAGGGATAGGCCCAGTGTGCCAGAGAAGAACTGCTTTTAAGTGAGGGTATGTCACCTGTTCTCTCTTTAAAAATGAATTAGTAAGAGGAATGTTTTGGCCCTCTGTGCCACTTAAAATGACTTGACAGGAGCTGGTTTTTGTAGTTTAAAATCACCTTCAGTTGACTTGAAAGTTCATGGGGAAGCATTCAAAATTCAGCAAGCAACCTGGAAAAACTGCTTTTAGGCCAGCATCTATAGATTCCATTTTGCCCTGAAAAGAAATCCACTTTGAGTGACAATCAAAGGCATGGATCAAAGACAAGGACGAGAGCAGGCTGGTCTTTGGACACCCAGCCAATATTTCTGTATAATATATATACAGCATAAAAACAAGGATCTATTTGCAAATGACAATGATACAATTACAAGTTTTAATATTGATCAAGGAGTCGTATTTTGGAGGCTAGCGTTGGGTAGATTTAAAATATGCTCATCACAGGCATGCAAGGAGTCTCACTGCAGCTTTGCCAGTGGAAGAGTTCCAGGGGAACCATGCTGAGAGGCTAGCTCAATCCTTCCTCTCATTTCAAAGGACCTTGTTCAAAGCAGCTGCAAATCACCAGCAATTTCCCCCTCTCTGCAGGTCTCAATGGTTTGGAATAAAGAACCTTAAAAGGGCAAATCGCAAGCCTCTTGGGTCAGGTTCCCTGTTCTCCTTGATATGTGAATGCAACTGTCTGTCCCTATTAATTAAAAAAAATAGTTTGTTTCTTGCACTAATTCAAATGTACCAAAAGATGTGAATGATGTATTTTGGAATTAACTTTAAAACTGTATTGAGGACCAAACTGTGAGTGCATCAGATACAGAAAAAAAGCTACCATTTATTAACTCATTTTCTCATTTGCTGCATGTTTCCTAAAAATACTACCTTTTCACTCGTCTCTAGTAAAAAGTGTCTAAGAACATAAGATCAGCCCTACTGGATCAGGCCATAGGCCCATCTAGTCCAGCTTCCTGTATCTCACAGCGGCCCACCAAATTCCCCAGGCAGCACACCAGATAACAAGAGACCTGCATCCTGGTGCCCTCCCTTGCACCTGGCATTCTGACATAGCCCATTTCTAAAATCAGGAGGTTGCACATACAAATCATGGCTTGTAACCCATGATGGATTTTTCCTTCAGAAAATTGTCCAATCCCTTTTAAAGGCATCTAGGCCAGATGCCATCACCACATCCTGTGGCAAGGAGTTTCACAGACCAACTACACGCTGAATAAAGAAATACAGGGTGACCCCAAAAAAACAGAACCCATAAAAATTTTATTAAATCCTACAAAGGTCCAGTAAATTTCAAGAAACTTACTGGACTCAAACTTCAATCTGTGTACGATTATTCCTCAAAGTTTCAGTTAACTTGGTCACTTTGCATAAAAGTCATGTTCTTTCCAAAATATGCTCCAAATGGGCTCCGTGGCATTGGAGGCAAACTTGCATATGTTGTGCAAAATTGTCAACTACTCGAACACATTCCTCTTTGGGGATTTGCCTGATTTTTGCTGTGATTGCTGCTTTCAGTTCACCAATCGTTTGAGGGTTGTTCTGGTACACATTATCCTTGAGATACCCTCACAGATAAAAATCTGGGGGGTTAAAGTCCAGTGAGTGCGGTGCCCACTCAACGTCACACTTCCTGCTGATCAGTCTCTCCTGAAATCGCTCTCTCAGCCATGCTAGGGAGTCATTTGATGTGTGTGGGGAGGCCCCGTCTTGCTGGAACCACTGTTCATCTCAATCTATCCCTCTGCGTCGTCCCAGTGATGCCCAAAACTTCCTCAGCACAGCCACATAGCGCTCCGTATTCACCGTTTGAGGTCTCTCATTTTTGTCTTCGTACCAATATGGACTGATAATGCCATTTTTAGAAATTGCTACCCATGCTGTGCACTTTGTTGAGTGTAACGGCCTCTGTAACACATTCTCCGGTGCGGCTGTACCCCAATAAACATTGTTTTTGCTATTAACATGTCCTGACAGCAGAAAGTGTGCTTTGTCAGAGAACCAAACAAGATCCAAGAAGTCTGGATTGTCTTCGATTGTGTCACAAAACCATTCACACATGGTTACGCGTTTTTCCATGTCTGCCTCCATAAGTTTTTGCTTTATTTGGATCTGGTAAGGATACCAATGAAGATCTGATTGTAGAACACGCCTCAAAGACTCTCGAGAGATTCCCAGCTCTTGACTGCATCATCAAAGTGATTTCTTTGGGCTCCGCCCCACTGAGTCCCGTACAGCATCAATGTTCCTTTCTGTTCTAGCACTCACCCTCCGACCAGAATAAGTGTCCCTCAGACCTTTAGAATTAAGATTTTGCACAGTCCCATACTCTCTGAACTTCTGAACCCAGTCAAAAATTCTGCTTTTTGATGGAGCATGACGATACTGAAACTTTCTCCGAAAATTGGCTTGCACTACAGTGTATGATTTGTTGGCGAAATAGGCCTCCATGCAAAATGTCTTCTCCTTGGTTGACCAAGACATATTGGGGAAGATTATTGTTCCAATATTTCATGCACAAAGTTGACTTGTATACCCTGAAAGAAAAAAGAAGAAAAATTAACAGTTTTATTCAAAGATTTGTGGGTTCTGTTTTTTGGGGGTCACCCTGTATTTTCTTTTGTCTGTCCTAACTCTCCCAACACTCAATTTTAGTGGATGTCCCCTGGTTCTGGTGTTGTGTGAGAAGGAAAAGAGCACCTCTCTACCCACTCTATCCTTCCTGTGCATAATTTTTTATGTCTCAATCATTTCCCCCTGCAGGTGTCTCTTTTCTAGGCTGAAGAGGCCCAAACGCTGTAGCCTTTCCTCATAAGGAAGGTGCCCCAGCCCAGTAATCATCTTAGTCGCTCTATTTTTCACCCTTTCCAATAGATAATAGGTCTAATAGTAGGTCTAGTAGGTAGTAGAGTTGGGGGGGGGACTTCAGGCTTGCAGGGCCTATTTTTTCTTTATGCCAGAGCCTTTGGAGTCACCTGTGCAAAATGCTAATGCAGCCCAGTTGTGGACCTGCCATAAGGTCCGATGGGTCAAAAGCCCCGGGTGTGAGCCTCTAGGACTCCGTGGAAGCCTCTCAGAGCCTCGGGGAACCTCAGAGAGGCTTCCCCGACATGGGTAGACATCACACAAGGCTCCATGAGCCTCAGGTGAGTGGTGGAGGTGGTGACAGCCCATGGGGGGGGCCCATCGTGAACCTTTGCCCCAGGCACGGAGCTGGGGAGATCAACTGGTAATGCAGCCAGGCCAATGGAGTGCACGCTGCATCCTGCATGGGGAGAGGGGCAGTCATAAAGATCTCCTCATGATAAGGAAACATTTATTTCCTTACCCAGGGCAAAACTCTGCTGCCCTAGTGGGTTTGCTTGGAGCTGTGCCAGTCATTTTGATGGCGCAGAACCAAGGACAGTAAAGGAGAGGGAATAGGGATAGGCTCCTGGCTCATGCTGTACCTCTGGGAGCTGCTTCTGCCCACCCCCTCCACACACAGACACTCACCTGTTCCTCCTCCTCCCTGCTTCTTTCCCTGCCCATCCCTCACAGCAGCTTACCTGTGCTCCCACTGGTATCCAGCTGCAGCAGTGGGCTGCCAACACCACTGCTATTTGTCACAGTGGTTTGGAAATGGCTGCTGCCAGCATGCACAGTGTGCCACTCTATGGCCAGTTGCAACAGCAGAGCTTTGTTCCGTTGTCACAAAGCCCTTGTTAGGATTGGACTGTCGTATTAGGATTTAAACCTGGAAGTTGGGAGGACTGTAGGAAAAAAATTCAAAAAACTGCGTTGGGTGGGTGGGCAGAAGTTTCAGGAGTAGATCATTTCCACAGCTACTAGTAGCTCTTGAATGACCCTCTATCATGCCTGACTTTTAAGCTGGTGGGAAACTGCAGAGAAGCTGCTCAAAGTGAGAAGCCAAGTCAGAGTCAGCAAATGTGTAGGGGCAGGTGGGAGCCTGTTGGTTCTTTGTGTCACCTGCAAGTCCTAGAGACTTGCGGAACTGGGAGCCACAGTATCTCCCTCCAGTCAATATGGGCAGTATTGCAGCAGCATGGCTGAGATCAGCCGTGCAGTTTTTGCCATAGAAGGGCATAAGTCACCTGGACCTTGTGGTCAGAGGCCCTGGTTCGTGATCCTGAGGCCTTGCAGGATTCCTCTCAAGCATACATAGGCAGGTCTCTAAACACTGGAAGCAACCAGCAAATGGTTCAAAAAGACTTTTGGAGGTGCATGTTAGGGAGAACCTACCTCAGGTTCACTCTGTCGTGCTGGAATTTCTTTAAGCTATTTCTGCCCAGCCCACAGATGTACACATTTGATCCCTGTTGCGTATACGCAACGTTGGGCAGAAATGGCTTTTGAGGAAAGTGGGAATTTGACTGGGTGTGCAGGGAGAACGCTGCATGTTACTCCCCATTTCTGTGTTTTTATGAATCAGTACCTGCAGTGGCTGAGCTGGGTTGTCTGACTTCTGCCTGACCTGGAAGTAACCTGGGGACAGTCATTTCTGGTACCAAACGATACATCTGGGGATCAATGAACAAACAACTCTCCTAGCATGGACAGTGGTGGGATGCAGTCAGCTGAACTTGTACAGTATTGCATTTCTGTGTTTTCTCAAGGGATGTTGGAATGTACCTTGAACTGCATGCTTTCTGTCGTACAGAGCCAAGGCTCTGTCCAGAAATGCTGCTTGTCCTTAGTGTCAACTTTTAGTAGATGTCTGTTTGATGCACTTTGCAGCTGAAACAAGTGAAGGTACTTGTTGGCTCAGGTTTGCCAGTATCTTAATATTTCAGAAAGCTCCACTGGAGGATGTTCTTTGAAATCATCAGTCCAGTTGTTGCGTTCCCATCAGACCACAATACGAAGAAATATATTGTGGATGATCTTTTCTTCTCGTTTTCCCCCTGCCTCCTTTTGAGTTGTTCTGATTTTCCTGTTGGTCTTTTCTCCCCAGACTGATTTTTGTTTCCTTGAAAGAAAAAAGAGAAAAGAGGGGGAAAGGATGTTGAGGCATAAAGCGATACAGTAGCGTTAAATAAAATATGAAAACCACAAGTGTGTTTGGTGTTTTGTTTTTTTAAAGAACAAAAAGATGCTGTGCTATACTTCAACGAAGCATAACTACATGTACCTGAAATAATTGCATATTCTTTCCCTGTTCACCTTACCAATACTCCCCCCGCCCAAGTCTTGGCACTAGCTTTTTTTTTGGGGGGGGGGGGCTTTCAGCACAAACCCTCTGACCCCCAATTACATTTATGTGCATGCTTGCCAACTTCTCCTTCTCTGCCCAGAAACTGGCTTGCAGATGGAGAGTTCTTTGTGCTGATGCTACAGCAGTTGGTCCGTCAACTTCTACCCGCTTTCTGCACAGGGGGATTGTGTGAGTGTTCATACGATTTTAAAAAGGAGGGGCCCAGAAAGCTGACCCCAAAGTGGAGAGTGCGGCACTTGGAAATTTTAAAATGGTCCCCAGGGTGAAGCAGCACTGTGACTATTGTACTGTCATCCAATAAGCCACAGATAGACCTACTGGGTGGTGAAAGGGAAAAGCTGCAGCGATTGTAGTCATAAGCAGAAGGGCAAAGGAAAGGTCTGCCTGCAGTCCTGAAATTGGGTAGGAGATGGAGGAGTGTTGTGAACCTTCATGCTGCTGGTGTCTCAGGTGGATATGGGGCTTCGGAAATTAAACAGTGGGCCCCCAGGAAGGCCTGGTCCTCAGCCAGTCCTACCCCTCCCCTTCTCCTGTTGTCTCTTTGGAAGTGATCTTAGAAGGCATTCTGAGGGCTGGTGAGGCCCTCAGAGCATCTTCCAGGGGTAAGGGAAGCACAGCTTCCCTTGGCTCCCGAGGATTACAGGGCCCTGAAACCCACAATTTTATTATCCGCGGGTTTCCTTATCAGCAGGGTTTCCTGGAGTAGAACCCCAGCAGATAATGCATGAGGCCATGTATAGTGCAATAAGAACCAGAGCTGTGAACCTTTCTGCTGATGCCTTTTCACCAACATCATTATAACTATACTAAAGAAAATGATAAAGCATCTAAAAATATCCTCCTGATTAAATCCTGAAATTACATAAAGACACATCTGCTATCATTCAATGCTGCGGTACTGCTAGGGAAAAATGTCTAGCACAGAAATAATGAATCTGGATGAAAGGCAAGATATTCAGCACATAAGTTAAGCAATGCAAGGACAAAGACATTATAATATCAATCCTCTCTGGTAATTTTTTTCTCCAGTGGTGCTTATCCCATTTTAACCTGCCATCTGAGACAAATTCTCACTTTGTATTTTCTACCCAAGTATAGATCTCTGAATACAAAATACACACACCTCTTGAATGTATGTGTATAAAATGCAGTACTTACAATGAATGGGGGGTCATTCCCTCTGCCTTCTGAAGTTTATGAAAGGCCTTTATCAGAAGATCTCATTTTTAATAACGCTTTTATGCTGAAGTAACTTTGCGATCTCCCACATTTACTTCCAGTTCACACCAAAGTAGCTGAGATCCAGGAGTTTCTCAGGGGGTAAACATGGCAGTATGAAACTGGCTATATGGAACTCCTAGGAAAGTGAGCCTTATGGATGTATGGGCTATTTGGGGGAAAATTTTTTTTAAAATGTACTTCTATTAAGTATAAACGGCAAAGTCATGTAGTGAGGTGTGTGGGAGGAGTACCAATATTTAAAATAAGCTGATTTACCTCTTTGGCTCACCATGCACTGTTATCTCAGTGATTAAGCAAGAAGGATCAGCTATTGTGCATTGGCTAAGAGAGTGGCAGGGATTCCAGAACTGCTCTAAACTGTATTAATCTCAGAAGAAAGAAAACATTATTCACACTGAGTCTTTGTGTGTTGTCTCCAAACCAAATCTGAATTTACATGTTTCTATTTACATGTTTCTATTTGAAGTGTGCAAATAGAAGCGATCTTCCAGGTTTTCAAATGTTTCCAAGTGTATGTTCTACAGACTCTGGCTAGCTTTCCAAAGAGGAGATTGAAGCCATTTCATATACAAATGGTCTTGAACTTTTTATTCATTCATAGTTCATTGTTTGATAATACTGATTTTCTCCATCATAGTGATTTGAGAATGGATTATGCAAGTGTTTCTCATACTGTGAGTCTGGACCAACTAGGTTGGTCTCCATTCATTTCAACGAGTATTTTATTTTTGATATATTAGACTTTTGATATAGATATAGATAGATATTTTTGATATATTAGATATATTAGACTTGATACTACCATAGTATGCGACTGCCATGTTACAATCTGTACTTTTAACAGGCTACTATCTATACTCTTTTAATAATGATAGTCAATAGGGCTTACTCCCAGATAAGTGTGGATAGGATTGCAACCTTTGGAATGTTTGGGGAATTTTTTTTAACAGATCAGCAACTGCTTGGGAGGGTTAGAGGGGTTCCTCTTTGTTTTCAGTCATTTTTTAAAACTCTTTAATTGTAAACTTTTAATTTAATTGATTGATTTACTTTTATTTTATTGTATGAAGGGTATTAAAATTTTTTTCCTGCTGGATGATGTCACTTCTGACCATGACATCACTTCTAGGTTAATGACATCTCTTCCAGTGGGTCCTGACAGATTGCATTCTAAAAACTGGGACCCAGTGGTAAAAGGTTTGAGAACCACTGAACTATGCAGTACGGTACAGTACCCCATAATGCATAGCTTGGTTACTGTGTGGTGCGACTTGGAACACCACCTGCTGCCATTTGGGTCTACTGCCAATGTGCTATTAAAAAAAAAAAGAAAACACCAAACCCTTACTGTGGTCCTTGAACTCTGCCATGAAACCTGGAAGTGGGACTTTCGGATTTCATGGCAGGATGAAAGGGGCACAGTAAGTAGGAGTGAGTAAAGTGAAAGCAGATAATTGTGGCTTGTGGCAGGTTGGAGTGGCAGATTTGAAGGGCACCCTGAATCTGCTGCCCCCTCAGACCCCGTGCAATCTGCCACTGTTGCAGCCTACTGAAGGTAGCTGCATTGATTTGGTGCTTGGTTAGGTCTGTATCACCTAAACAATTTCCAGATAACAAACACCAACCAATTTAGGTATCACTTGGAAGTCAGATTAGACAAGATGATGAAGATCCATTATTAGATCTCCCATCTCTTTAAATTCTGCAAGCAGCCATGGGGAGGGTGAGATTTGCATGTCTAGCATGGTGAATTTTATTCATAAATCTCCAGAATTCAGGCTTTTTTTCAAGAAAATATTCCTTTTTAGCACATGATGATAACAATGTCATAGCTAGAAACCCAGCTTGAGCTAACTCAGTTCTGGCCCACAAAATCCAAAAAAGGACTTTGAATTTTGCAATATATATGGAGAAACTGTCAGATAGATAGATAGATAGATAGATAGATAGATAGATAGATAGATAGATAGATAGATAGATATCTGGCAGTTTCTCCATGAAAGGAACTCCTGAACAGACACAATAACTTCAGAAGATGTGCAGCAGATTCACACCAGCAATGCATTCATGCATCTGTTTCATTCTTCACTTTGTGGTGGCTCATCGTGACCTGTTTATTGCAACCAGTTCTGCACACCACTACAGATTTGTTCCTATCCAACCTAAATGAGAAGCATCTGATTTCCATTTGTAAGAGCACAGGAACTGGGGGCAGCAGCAGAGCAGGGGAGGAATGGGACAATTTCTGGCCTCTCTGGAGGTGGATCTTCAGGCACAACTGTGATGGTTTGGCAGATATGTACTAATCAAGTACATCATGTACTAATTGTTATGTATGCAAGTTATGCAGGATCGAAATCGTGCATAACTGATTGGCTCAGACTTATTACTGAGGGATCGAAATCCTACCATCCAATTGGCCCTCTATTTAATGTTTCAACTGCACCAATCATGGGAAGTCTGGGCGGAGCTAAAGGGTATAAAAGCCAGCGGTGTTTGCCTTGTGTCAGATTCATTCAGATTCATTGCCAGGTCCTGTTCTGAAGATGGAATAAACGTATTGAGCTGTTATCTCTATGCCTTCCTTTATTCGCATGGACCCACTATATAACACTAATGTATCCTGGTGAGTCTGTAAAGAATCAGTATAGGGAAGCCCAATTTTACCTAACTCCTGGTATGGCGATGCAGCCGTGCCAATGTGGCATCCTCGGCATCCTGCAGGTGGGTTTCAGCCTCCTCAGGGGAAAGGGAGGCCCCCGCCAGCTCAGTGTGTCTATCTGAACCTGCAAATGTGATATTGGTGGTACTAGTCTGTGTGGACCCATGAAGGTGGGTTGAGTCTGGGAAGGGGATGAGGCTTTGGCAGCCACCAGTTCTGCTAAACCTGCCCCATCGTGTCCCCATTCCCTCCACCCTCTTAGTGCTCCACTCCCTCATTGATTCCCTCCCAACCCCCGTGCAGTCCTACCGGAGGCGATGGCTTTCTGGTGTCCATCACTGAGTGCAACCAGCCGCTCTCAACTTCCAGCAGTGCCCAGCCACATGCTCCGGTGTGTCATGTTTGCTACTGCTGGAAAGTGTGTTACACTGCCAGAAAGCGCACTCTGGCAGCACAACTGGCCCATAGGATTGGGTAGTTAGTTACACTCAGAGTGCAGCAGTACCTGAATAAGGGCTCTTGAGAAACCTACAGCAGTTAAATGAGGGCCCACAGGAAGCACTTGCTTTTGATGGTGGTAATATAAATGACATTCTTTCAGACATTTGCAGCCTACGGTTTCAGTGGGATTGTGTAATTGTCCCCCTAAAAGAAAATCATTGCCAAAGATCATCATAGCAGCTGTTTGCAGAGATTTGCTCTTAGGCATTGCTTGGAATTTAATTTTCACTGTCTGGATGATAAAATGAAATTTTGAGTTACATAATATTTTTTTTTTTGCTGTTCTTAAAGAATAAGGGAGTTTTCTTGAAACCTTTTGGTATTTGATTGTATTGTATTCTATTTATACACAAGAAATGGCTCAGCTTGCAATCCTGTACATATTCACTGGAGAATACTTTTGCTGACTAGAGTATGCACGGGATGGTGCTGTTAGCCAACTTCACACATTAAGGGAAACATAATGAAACTCTTCAACCCCCCACAGAGATGGAATGTGATTGCAGGCACGTGGTACCCCCTCTGAATTGCTTCATGTCATGCCATCATTACAGGGCAGGCTCCAGGTTTGAAGGGGACCTTAACATGATGCCTTCAGGTGGACCTGTCTCAGTGGACCCCCTTTCACTTACCTTTGCTGCAGGTGTAGCAGTTGATATGGTCTCTTTTTAACACTAGCTTTATAGCAGTGGTTCCCAAACTTGTGAATTGAGACCCACCAGGGAAACTGGAACTATGAGACTGGCAACAAAATAGGGGAAAACCCACTTCCATTTTTCGTCCTGAAACAGGAAGTGTTTCCCCCCCCCTTTTCTACATTTGGAAGCCTTGGGGAGGGTTGCAGAGGGGGTCACTGGCTCCCCCGGCCCTCTGGAGAGCCATAGTGACCACCAGGTATGTGAACAAATCCCCTCCCTGCCTGGCAGCAGCGTGATCATAGTGATCACATTGCTGCCCCCCCCCCCAACTCAAAGACTTACAAGGTTCTCAAAGTCCAAGTAGGACTTTGGGAACCACTGCTTTATAGCATTGGCAGTCATCCACTATGTTCCCAACAAAGCTTTGGTAACCCTGTAAGTCTTTGAGTGAGGGAGGCAGCACTGAGGTCTGAGGATACATGAATTACATGGGGCACTGTGGAAGTCAAAGATGGCAGGCAGCTGGCAGTTAAACAACTGCAGGTAAAAAAGGAAACTGTGGTTGGTAATAGAAGACTGGCAACAGATGGCAGCTGTGAGATGCTGGCTAGGCCCAATCTTGGGAGTCAATGGAATCTCAGAACCTGCTAATCTGCATCCAAAAAGGATGCACCTTTATACAGTCACAAAATATTTATCATGTTTTTATACTGCCCTTCTTCTAAGGAACTCAGGGTAGTGTACATGGTTCTTTCATTTTGTCCTCACGACAACCCTGTGAGGTAGGAATTGCTGCTTCATATTGGCCTCCAGCTCCTGGCAACATCACGGTGTATGTCTGCTTCAGTCTAGATGGAGTCAGACACCAGCAACATAGCAGTTTATAACAATTTTCCTTAGGTGAGACGACTATCACATCCTTAACAGTGTTCCAAAATGTCCATATTCCACCAACAGGCTCTATTCTTTCCTTCAAATCTCTTTTCCACTTAGTTTGCCAACAAAAAGTTGTCTTATCCAATCCCATAAGAAGCATATACGATTTTCCCACAAACCTTCTCCTACCATCAAAAATCACAAGATGTTCTGCTCATGAGCACTTCCATATTTTTTCATTAAACTAATAAGTATTTTGGACCCGCAGTTTGGGGGGGGGGCGAGATTCCCATAATGTCTGTGATGTCTTGAACTGTAAAACAGAGGTCTTCTCGCCATAGTTGTTAAGCCATAGACAATTTGTGCTGATATCATCTAACCACATTGCTGAATAACAGAATGAAACCTCTCATGATAGAAAACAGATGTGAAGGGTGATAGACCTGGAACTAATTTTTCTTTTAACTTGTACTAGACCAGAAGACTATTTGTTTAGATACAAATAGGAAACTGTTCTTATCCCCATATTGCAGATTGGGGTGGGGAGAACTGAGGCTCAGAAGAAGTGGAATGCCAAAGGTCATATGATGAGTTATGTCAGAGTTAACATTCAAACTGGACTTCTTGATCCAGTGCCCAGTTGTTGAGACACTGTACTGCACCAGCTTCATGAAAATGTAGGACCACTTGTTCTGTGTTTACCATTATGAAGTTGCACATTCACATCACTGGCTTCCACTGGCAGGGCTGGGCAATCATACAACAGAATGTATGATAATTGATCCTGTGAATTATGGAAAAGTGGGGGGAAAACTTGAGAAATGGTGCCATTCTCAGTAGATGCCCTGTATTCAGGGTAACACCTGGCTCTTGTCTTCGGATATCTAAATATTTCAAATGTCTACTGTATTTTAATTTTTTATAATTGTATTGATATCTCTCTAGGGCAGGAGTGTCCAAACTTTTTGGCAGGAGGCTGTGCCAGGGGCACACTGTGCCAGGGGCTGGGAAAAAGAAGAATTAATTTACATTTCAAATTTGAATAAATTTACTTAAATGAATATTTTAGAGATGGAACTTATATGAATGAACGAAGGTCTTGTAGTCGCTCAGGGCCTATAAAATGCCTTGCACAAAGCAAGACCAGTCTTTTGTTTGCTGCTGCTGCTGCATCACAGATGTGAAACTGCAAGCAGTGGAGGGAGCTCTTGTCCCATGGCTCACGCAAGAGGTCAGTTGGCTGTCACGCTGAGAGCAGTTGCATCAGGCCAGCATGGGGTCCAGCAAGTCTGTGGAGGGCCAGAGGCTCATTGGAGACTGGGGGCTCCCCGTGGGCCGGATTGGGACCCCCCAAGGGCTGCAAGCGGCCCCAGGGCCGGAGTTTGGGCACCCCTGCTCTAGGGTTACAGAGAACAAAATCAATTCATATAGTTTAACCCCAGCACGACTCATATTTGTTTTCCTTGGATCCTTCCATTCAATACAGTGCTCTTATTTCAAGGTTATCCTAATTAAAGTTCAGGAAACTTGGAGTGGTATATCTGGTCCGAAATGTTGTAGACCAAGACCCACATTAATGTTAGTGACACACTGACCACTTTTTTTTTTTTAACAGATCTGAAATCATTTGTGATTTTTAAATATTATTATTAAGATTCCTGAGAACCAGTGAGTACATATCTGCTTCATGAGTTGATTTAAGGTTAGCTGAGGAAAGCTGTTGGAAAGAATTTATTAAGTCAGGGGATTGACAGAAGGTTTTATCACGGAACCCCCAAATGCCTGCAATACTTTGATGCATGCAGTGTTTATTGGCGCATATGTGACATCCTTATAATGCTGCCCAGGAGAGATAAGAAGCTTTTATTTACTGCAGCTTGAGCTGTGCTTTGTATTAGGGCTATATTAAGCAGTGTTGGCATTTGCAACATCAGATATGGCAAAGCTTAAACCTTTGGGAGCTTGTCCTTAAAAGATTAAATGGATCTGCTTACTCTTCCTGCAAGCACAGTGCACTTTGGTGCTTTTGCATAGATATGTGTGTGTGTGTGTGTAATTTTAATTACCATGATTGCTCAAGGCCTTTTCAAGACTTTGCTGAAACAGAAAACACTGGTCAGAATGCAAAATGATAGGTATTGAAGGGTTAAGAAGTCACTATCTGCATTCAATCAGATTCCAGCCAGAGGATAAATATTACAGTATTCTCCATTTCAGGGGGAACGGAAATTCCAAGAAGGTGTATCATCACTGTACATCTTTAGAAATTTGTTCACTGCTTACATAACCTTTCTGCTAGGTGGAAGCCTGGATTTTTCCATTTTCAAAGGCCTTCTCAGAAGACAAAATGGACAGTGGGTCAGACTTCAGTTTACTGCTGCATTTCCAGTTCAGACAATGGGAAAACAAAGTTTAACTTCCCAACCTGGTGTTCTTCTACTACTACAGTATTACTTTACAGGGCTCCAACCCAGGGAAATCACTTACTGAGAACCAATTGAGACTGCAATCTCGATGGGACTCCAGTGGGACTTACTTCTGAGTAGACATGCTTAGGATCACATTGTGTCTTGTAAGCTGTGGCTGATGAAAATCTAGATTCCAGACAAGACTTTGCTCAGATGTTCATAATCAACAAATATTTCATCTCAGTAGCACCCATCCTATTAATCAGTGCTGTCCCATCCATGAGGCAGACTGAGGTGAGTATGATTAGGGAATAAAACCATTTCTTCCTCCATGGCCAACTCTCTTCCTCTCATGGTCACAGGATTTGGAAACGAAATGGGATATGGCATGAAATAGGTGTCAAGAGTGCTGCACTAGAGTGTCTCACAGGAGATGCTGCAGACCAGTGGCTGGCTGTTGCCGCACATGTGGTCTTCCGCACCATCTGTGGCAGTAGCTTGGAATTACATCGCTATGTGCACTTCTGTAACAGTGGTTGCAATGTTGTAAAGTATGCTCTGTGATGCCATGTTCCAGTGCCACTTGATAGGATCGGGCCCTTAGAGTATCTAGAAAATTTCTCTTTGTCATGGCCAGAATATTAATTTACCCAGTCTTACAGTTTATCATATCCGAGTAATAAGACCATGATTGTATCAAAGCAGGGGTTTGAATCCTTTTATACAGTCACAGTCTTCTTACCCAGATAAACTATTGGAATATTGCTGGCCATGAAACCCTACAGACATACATTACTGAGTCCTGTGAGGTTAATTGGAGTCACCCATTCACTGCAACACTTTGAATGGCTCCCTGATTTCCTTCTCCAAGTCAAGACCAGCGTTTTGATCAGGACGGCAATTACATGTCCCCAGTACTAAGCTATTCTTTTGGCCTTGTATTTCCATCTACAAGGATTCTGTGGAGGAGTCTGGTACCCTTAAAATTTCCTGTTTCATTGGATTTTATACCCCTTTTGATGCAGAGCTACACCAGGCTCAATAAACCCTTACGTGTTCTTTCTATACATAGCCTGGGATAGCCGTACCCCACTATTTCACTCCATTCCACACGGTTTCCATTATGTTAACTACAGTCATGTTTGCCTTTGCAATCAAGCACTCCAGCTCCCCTACTGTGGCTCAGACACTTCTGTTGTTTGCCTGAAATCTCCTATACGTTGTGAGCCCAATCCTGTGGTTGGCGGCATAGCTCTGTGCCGCCGAACACAGTCGCAAAAGTGCCGTAAGTCACGTTCACAGGGCTCACCGCTGGGCTCCCGCCCTTGCTAGCCCAGCACCAACTGGTGCTGGGCTAGCGTGGGGCAGTCACCCAGGTTCTGCAGCTTGGCGGTCTCCTGGACCACCGGGCTGAGGAACAGCAGGAGGGGGCAGGGACGGGGGTGGGGAGGAGGCATTCCGGGGAGGGGGGAGGCCAGCGGGAGCAGAGAGGGGGTAGGGAGGTGTGATGCGGGGAGGGGGGCGGGCTGGAGGTGTGCTGGGGCGAGGGAGGGGAGGCGGATCTACGGAGCTCCACTCTGCAAGATCCAGGGCACTTGGGTAGGGCTGTGCGCCCTACATGAGCGCCTTTACCTCGTGTAGCGCCGACCAAAAGGTCGGTGGCAAAGTGAGTAGCCCTATTGCAGGGCTGCTTACCTTACTCAGGGGAAGGGGACGAAAGTCCCCTTCTCCCGAGTCACCTCCTGGGAAGCGCTGGATTTGGCGGCAGCCCTCCTTGGTGCCACTGAGCCTGGGCACCCCGGGCAGCTCAGGATTGGGCTGCCTGTCCTCTACCGAATGATACTGGTGTATATCTTTTCCCTTGCGGCCCTTTCACCAGCTACCCAGGCCCACCCTATGCTGACTTCCAAGTTGTACCTTTCCTCCTTCTGGGTCATCTGCAATGTTTATATCCTCATCCCTTAGGAATGATTTGGTCTGAACCAGATGATACCCAGCTCCTGTCAGCTTTGCCTCAGTGCTAGTTAGCATAGCACATATCCATGTGATCAATTCAAACCACATTGGAAAAAGGCTTGGGAATAGCATTGTAGCAACTGTCACCATGATGACAACCCAGTACTGGCACCAGGTTGCTGGGGGGTCTGCAGCCAAGTAGTGCACTGCACTGTCCTATAATGACCCTGTTTGCCCCTCATGGAGCACTGGATGCTACTACAGTACTACCACTGGTACTGAGGGCTCGGCCCCTGATGCCACTCCAAGCTCTCGCTGCTCCCCAACCAGTAACCAAGCTCTCGCTGCTCCCCAATGAGGTGGGCCTTTGATGGCCTAAATCCAAAGCCTTTGGTTTGGTTTAAGCACACTGTCTTGGTTTAAGCATATTGTCTGTTGATCAGACTGACCCACAGTTTTGCAGTGAGCCTATTTTGTCTCCTTCAGGCAGAGTAGTCGGACACAAAAAACAGGCTTGTATTGCTTTTATCTGAGTCTGGACAGTAGTTTTGTTTATTATGGCTGTAGAATGGGGTGTTTTGTGCACTGGAACATTTAAGGACACATCGGTCCATAGGAGCTTTAAAGCTAAATGGAGTTATTTAGCCACAAATAATAGTGAACATCAATAATTCTTCATTCACTAACCTGCCTTTTTTAGCCACTTGTAAGTTAGCCACAATACAAGCTCTTGATGAAAACATTTTGGAAGTAAAATAGGAATAATATTCTCCCATCTGTTTCTTTTACATTGATTTTACTCTCTCTTTTATCAGGATGTCCAGGGAGATCTTTCAGCTTTATGAGCGAATGATTTCATCTTTGCCAAGAAGGTCATCATCAGGCCTTCTTTTTGTATAGCAACAAAGTATACCCAGCTGGAAGTGAGGGTGCAGTTCCTTAGCAGAAGGTGCATTTCATATCCTCTGCAGTAACTTATTATACGTAGCCATGAATTATTAAGGAGCAGGGTGAAATTGGTTCCTGCCACTTGCTGAGCAGCTGGCTTTTGGAGAAAGTGACACACTACAGGTGGAGGTGAGATGCATAAACAAAACATTATTAACAAAGGTATCAGCAAATACCAGTGACAGCTTCCCTGGCTTTGGAGGGGAGCTGCCAGAATATGACATGATGTGCACCTTGGAGGAGGAGGAGGCATTCACCTGCTCCTCCACCATGTAAAAAGGAGCCTTGGCTCAGCAAGTGTCTGAACTGGGCTCTGATGCTTCCAGTTGGTGCACTGTTTTGGTGGGCTTATCTCAGTGTTTTCTGGTAGCTCCATATCTTGGAGCTCATCATTTGGCGAGCAGGCAATGCTGCACCCATCCCACCCACCCTAGGGATAATCTGAAATTAGCTGACTGCCTATGGGAGCTGTATAGGAATGTCTTGCTCTTCATCTGATCATCATCATCATCACCATCATCATCATCATCATCGTTGTTGTCAACCTCACACCATTCCCTGAGGTGTGGTGTTAACGTAGCCACTTTGATCACTTCTGTCAGGTACAGTGTTGGATTTGGAGTTGGAGTGGGGATCCGGTGTGCATCCTAAGGTACGCAAGGGCCAGAGGGGGAGCCAGTACTATCTGGCTCAAGGATGCTGGCTGGCAACCCTCAAGGCCTGAATGGAAAAGTCCATCCTAAACGCTTCCCAACTTGGAATGAACTGGGTATTTTGGCTGCCTTGACCCCCTTTTCAGGGGTTGGTAAGGGAAAACCAGTGGTTGGCATGAGCCAATCTCTGGTTGAGCCAGTATGTTAATGCCCAGTGGGAGGAGTGAACAACTGTGTCTGTCTCCCGCACCTAGATGCCCGCACCTAAGGGGGGAGAAGTTCAGAATCCAATGCAAGATTTAAGTTGAATGAATCCTATAAGCAAGAAAGTGGCCCAATCGACCAACAGCCATCTTGTCCCATTTGATGCAAGGAAGGCATTGCGATCTAGGTCAGGTGAAATGCTTGCATTGGGAATCAAGTTGGGGGAGAGTAGCAAACTGCGAAGGGGTGCATTGCACTGTTGCTCCTTCCAGCTTACTGCTCATCGAGCCACTTCAGTCAGCTCTCCAGGCTTATCCCTGCTTGCTCGAGCAAGTAAGCAAAGGATCAGACCAGCAGTGGTCCCCTTCTTTCATTGCTGCTGGAAGGAAAAACAAAAAAAGCCTTGCACTTTCTCGGATCACACCCCCTTATTTGCAGCTCCAGCGTGGTCTCCCTTGCTCTGCACTGATCCTGTTGAATGCAGATGGGAAGTTGAGGAACATGCCACTGGGAGCTCAGCTGCTCCTTGCCTACCTGACTGCTTTGCCAAACAGCTGGACTGCTGAGATGCCAGCTGCCCCTCCTCTAGCAGCTCCAAAGTGTCCAGCAGACCCGGCTTCCTGGAAAGTCATGTCAAGGTAAAATAGTGGTGAAAAAGCTAGCTGTGAAGCAGGCTGCCTCATTGTCAGGCATTTCCATCCTCTCCACCGTCACGATCGTGGACTTGTTAGCCAGTCTTTTGCTACACTTGCATGGTGGCTAGTGAATGACAGCTCAGCAGGCTGCGGCTGCATTTGACACACATCCCAGCTGTCTTCCTTTCCAAAGGTGGCATCTTATTTCTTGTTTTACAAAAGATACCATTTGCAAAGGTGTGTGTGTGTGTATGTATGCAAGGGACTAAAAACAGAAAAGGCTGAAATGTCCCATTAGGCAGTCCATGCACTGTTCATTATCTTCCACCTGACTTTTTCTGTGTCCACTCCCACTCCTTTGTCAGACTCTCTGCTCTTCCCTACTTTCTTACAATTTATCATCTCCTCTTCATTTATCATCTTCTAATATGTGTTTTCTGAGTGCGTGTGTGTAAGGGTGTAAAAGCAGCAACTCATCTGAGAATAGTATATGATTTGCCTTGCCCCAATCCATAAGACTGAAATAGAGATGGGAGTCATTTGCAGAGGGAGAATACAGAGGAATTAATGAATCCTGAAAAGCACACGGAGAAACCACATGGTGCTTTTTTTTATTGAAGAGGAGAAGCCAAGATTCTTGTGTTAGTGGTGTGTATAATGATAGGCTATTAAGTCTCCATGCTAGCTCAGCCTCTCTGGGGACCGAGGCTGACAATTACAGTGTAATAAATGTGATTCTTTTGTGATGTGAAAGGTTCAATGTACAAACAGCTCTGACAACCAGAGCTGTTGCCTACCATCAGGGGTTGAAATTCAGTAATGGGGATTGGCTGGTTCAGAGTGCATATTATGGATGGCATATGAGCTCATTTTACAGTCCTAAGAATCAGAATTTGGTGGGTTTTCTTTTCTTTTCTTTTTTAATTCAGCCAACCCCCCAGTCCTCAAGATTGGGAAGATAAATGGTAAAATACGAAAGACATTTGGGGGAAAAATGAAAAAGAAGGTGAATAAAATAAATTCACAAATCAGCAGAACATGCCAAATTGCTTTGAAAATCTCCTCTAAAGCTGTTTGCCACCTGGGATGGAGGTAAGCCCCTTCTCCTATATGGCTTACTGAGGTCATTGAGTACATCTTTGGAATCCTGTTACAGTATACATTTTCCATAAAGAAATAAATGCAAAAGAGAACACTGTGTTGCATCCTATTGGTTGGGTATAAAAGCAACTGTACATGCAAGCCATATATTGTCCACATGAGACTGACCGATTGCCTCAGGCAGGAGATTGGAGAAGGGTGCCCACCTCTCGCCTTCCCACTGCCTTGATTAGAAAAGGAAGCGACAGATGGGGTGGAAAAGGAAGTGTGGAGGAGAGGAGAGGAAAGGGATGGGCTAGAGCGTTGCACACCAATCTCCTCCTCTCTAGACTGCTTATTCCCCCCATTTCCAATCTGTTGAGTAAGGGCGCAATCCTAACCCCTTATGTCCGTGCTTTCCAGCACTGACTTAAGGGCAACGCAGCTCTAAAGTAAGGGAACAAACATTCCCTTACTTTGAGGAGGCCTCCGTGAGTGACACCCAACTGCAGGATGCAGCATGTGTCCCACTGGCACCACTATGCCAGTGCTGGAAAGCACTGACGTAAGGGGTTAGGATTGCGCCCTGATACTAATGCATCACCAGTAACTTCATTTGGCATATCACCTCCGATGATAGTTCTGGCCCTGGCTATATGACCAGTACGTCTGAAGTTTACTCTAGACTATGTTCAGAGGGGCCCCGTCTTTGGAAGCAAGGATGGTGGTAACAGAGCCCTCCCTCTCCATTTGCCCCTAGGTGTTAGTTGCAAACACGGCTATTAATTTTTTAATGGAGTTCAGGCTCTTTTAGGTATTTTCTTACAGGGCCTGATGCTACAGGCTAGTAATGCTGCTTGGCATGTTCGAAGTTAGGACTTCAAATCCCTGGCTTCTTAGTGCCTTTGCAGGGAATGGGAAGTTGTTCCTTTATTACAGTATTTATTTGTAGACCTTTTTTCAGAGTAAAGCCTTCCAAAACGGTTTACATGCAACTGCAAACCAGTGGCGTAGCTAATGATCGTGTAGCCCAGCACTGAGCTCAAAATGATGCCCTGGAACAGATGTCACAACCGGAAGTGACATCACAACCTGGCTTTTAAAAGTGGAAATTGGGGGAAAACCTACCTACGCCCCCCAGCAGCTTGTCATCCACTTGCTCTGCCGCCTCCCCCTAGCCAGTGGCATAGCTATCTGCTACCTGGGGTCAAAGAAGATTTTGTAGCCCCCCTCCTCCAGAACAAAAAGAAAAATCAAATTCAATTAATTAAATAAATAAAAAGTGTGCCCCTTATTGGTTAGAGACACTGGGGTGAAGAGGGATGGTTATTCTCCCCTGCTAAATATAAGAGGAGCAACACTTGAAAAAAGTGCCTCTTTACCCAGATAGTGCCTCTTTACCTGATAGGTAACTGTATTATGATACATGGAAATGAGCACTGACTCATATTGTCCCCAAAATGCCCAGCTCACAATACCAAGATACCCACAATGCCTGGCTTCAAAGATCAGGATTCTCTGGTTTATGCCCTCTGCTCAGGAATGCTGCTACTCAGCACCAACCATCCTCCTCAGAAAGATCTGACCAAAACCAGATAAGCCGAATACGCAAACTATGGGCCCCCAAGGAAGGACAGAGGGTAAGGAACAAAAGGGTGTGGGGCAGGATAGTTAGGATAAGGTGGTGTAATTGATTACCCAACCCTCGCTAATGGATATCTTGTATGTAGACACCCTGTCAAGTAAACATTGTACCGTGCTTCCTAACAGAGCGTTCCAAACTGATAAGAATGCTGATCTTGCTCTCTTCCCGTTTACTTGGTAATTTTCCAAGGATGTTTACCCCTCCTTTTTTGTGTTCTTTTGTGCCCCTCCTCTATTCAGAAAACCCCCTCTGAATTCTCCTGTCTGTTGTTTGCCTCTCCATCATCCAATGAATACTGCGCGCATTTGGGAACAATATGAACACCTTATTGGTTCCATGGTGTATCATAACAACATCTCATTGACTCTTAGAATAATCAGTCTCATGGGTCAGTTTTAAGTTAAGCAAATTCACTTTTTATAATATAAGGCAGTTGTGTTTTCATTTTCTGGTTAATTGTCCATAACTTTTGATAGAATATAGATATGCCAATGTGGTTTGTTTCATTGCATTCTTCATTAAATTAACTTTCCAATGATCCCTGATATATAACGTGATGGTACAATTCATACATACCAAGGTTTTCACATTTTGGCCACTAGTGTCAAGCTCAGGTTGTTGCTCCCCTAAAGCTTGTTGCCCAGTGTGATTGCTACCCCCTGACCCCCTTAGCTATGCAAGTGCTGCAAACCACAATGATCAGATGTTATCCATTATTGGACTGCAGAGGTAAGAGTGCCCCTTAGGGAATCCCTCTTGTCCCTGCAGTAGCAACTCACCTGCAGTGGGTCTGAGGAGTGGCCCAGGTGTTCTGGTTGCTGCTGGCTCCTCAGGGAGGTCTGATGTAAATAGCCCCCCATGAAAATGATCACCAGAAAGGAAGGGGGGAAAGGAGTGAAATGTTCTTGTGGAGAAGGACTATCAGTGGAAGAGCAACAGCTTTGCATGCAGAAAAGAGCTGGTGCTATCTTCAGCCTCTCCTTGCCTGAAACCCAGAAAGCTGCTCAGATAAAACTGAGCTTGATGAAGCAACTGTTACCCTGCACATGCCCAATCTCATCTGATCTCAGAAGCTAAGCTGGGTCAGGCCTGGTTAGTACTTGGATGGGAGACTGCCCCGGAATACCGGGTGCTGTAGGCTTATACCATAGTCTTTTGAGATTGAAGGTTGCCAACCAACCATATGCTCTGTATCAGACAGCTTCCTGCTGTTACTCTGTTTTTGCGAAATATATGCAACTTTTATAGCTGTTGAGGCTTTATTGCTATCTTAGTTTTATTGATTTAAAAAAATGGTAGTATGCTCTCTCAGGAACGAAGTTGGAGATGTTGGCTACAAAAATTTTTCAGAATCCACTCAAAAATGGTTTCTTGACAAACTACATGTTGTGTACATAGGTAATACATATCGCCTCTATTCTGTTGCTGTGTACTGTATCAATTTCAGGCTTGCTTCCTATGCTTATTTTAATGTATGAAACTCTGGGGCTCTGCAAATTACTTTTCCTCTCAGTGGGCTCCTGCAGAATAAAATAATGCAATTACACCATTCCTCTTGCTTATTAACCATTCTGAAATGCATTATTCATTTTATATAAATTACTTGAATGCCCTAATGTGCTTAACTGAAAAAGTACGTGCACATAATGCTGGGTGCATCTTTTTCCCCCCTCCCTTCTCTCTCTTCTAATTACACAAGGCTTGAAACTGCCTGCATATAAATGTGATCATTATTCAAAATTTGGAAGGGGGGAAAAAAATACAAAACAAATGAGAGGCCTTGGAGTTCTCAGTTTTGGTTGCATTTTGTGCAAAGGTAGGGTGTCGTCACTATTTGTTGTACTTTGGAGAGTTAATCAGAAGCTGTAAACATTTGTGGGAGCAGAACTGCAGGCAGCAGAACAAAATGAACTGAGCTTCACAGAAGTTTGGTTTGATACAAAATGTGGCTAGGCAAACCCGATACTTCTGTAGCAAAAATATTGAGAAAGCTGATGCAGAAGTTATCATATAATGGAGTCCACAGCATTCTGTAATTTTTTTCTGTTTTTGCCGAGAAATTTCTGGCCCTGGAACAGCTTTGTGATTTAAAACTAGGTTTGGTGTTTTCATACAAATACTCTGGATGAGAATTAACGCTTGGCAGGCTCTGTAGGTTAAACAGCCTATCCGTTCCTGCATCCAGCTTGGGCACTGGATGTCTTTATGCTTTGCCAGATAGCTGGTGTGTGGCCCATTTTGAAAGCCACAGCGATGACCTAGGAGACTGTCTCATGGTGAGCTGACTCAATTAAATGTGACCTAGATGGGGAAGACTGGGAAAATGAACACAGGCACTCTTGAGTTTCATGTAGTGGCATCGCTAAGGGGGTTGACATGCACAGGGGGTGACACCACTATTGGCCAAAATTTTTAAAATCTTGGTATTTTCGAATAATACCATCATGTTATATATCATTCGATGTGTGATTTCATGCGGAACACAATAAGACCACGCTGAAATATCTCGATTCTATCAAAAGTTAGAGCCAAAAAACCAGTGGGGTAGGGCAGTGGTGCATCACCATGTCCACCACCCAGTGTTGCCCTGTCCATTACATTGGAAGATGCCCATCACAGGGGTGCTGGCTTCCCGCACCAGGTGATGCAAACCCTGGTGATGCCACTGGTTCCATATAAGTTATTCTGTGGGTTCCAACCTGATGTGGATCTCTCCTAAGAAGAACAATATACTGGGATATACTGTACACAGTGCAATAAATGTACCCTTTCATGGACTTTAAAAAATGGAAGCACAGGAGAGAAGCAGGTGAAATGGAAGAATGGTACATCTCTTTGCAGAACTGGAAGCAAGTCAGAGGTCTGCAGCTCAACAATCTGCTCATTTTCTAATGTGCGTTGGGCCAAAAGGCAGAGTTATCTGTGGATATGACCCTTTTGTGGCAAGCATATAGAGGAAGGAAAGAAAGGTGTATACAGGCTGTTTGCCCTTGTTGAGATCTACTAAATACTAAGGAAATATATCTCTAAAGAGAAGGAAAATTTATGTGCGAAATTAGGGTTGAACAGAAATTCGTGAGGATGATGGACTAACCCAACAGCTGTAAGGAACAATGTCCTAGCTACTGCAAAGGCTGGGAGTCACATCAGGGACCTGCTGCCAGTGCAGTAACTGCTGTGATGCTTCTATTGCCATGGCAACAGAGAAGCCTAAGGTAATCTAGGCATTAGAAGAGGACAAAGTCTGTTCAGGGTGCTGGGAGGGCATTAAATGCCTGTTTGGCTGCCTGTGATGAGGAGGATTGAGGCTTCTAGCTCCTGTAGAGTTAGAGATAGCCAGTTAGCCCCAGCCATCACCTGGAGTTAATCTTGTGGCCAAGAGAGGGACTCGGACAGGTCACAAGGGGAGCCTCAAAAGCACACAGGCAAAGCAGGGTCACTGCAAAAGCTCACTGCTCAAAGACGTAGCTGGGAGCCAGATGAGGTGGTTTTGAGTTCAGCCAAGGATGGGTCCTTGAGTGCATCAAGACCCTCAACTTCTGCATGATTAGCCAGAAACACCTATGGCAGGGCAAAAGAAGAGAGGGAGGCAGCTCTAGAATTCAAGCTGGCTGCTCTCTAACCACCCAGCCGCAGCAGGAGGCAGGCAAAGAGCACCTCATCTGGCATTTACACCTTGCATCACTGCAAACAGGCACGCCTGGCTGGGAGGTCATAGCACATGGACCGAACAGAGGCACAGCTGCATGGCCCAGTCATTGGGCTGGCATGTGACATGGGGTGTTGACTGCAGCAGCCCACCCATTGAGTCCACACCCACAGACACACCATGCCCTTTGCTTCATTGCTGACACCTGCCAGCATGGCTGTTACTATCTGTGAGTATGCTACTCCTCCTGTCCCCCTGCCACTGCCCACCATATACTTGGTGGCTCATGAGTGAGAATGCTGCAGATTCTGAGAGTAGAGGCTTACCCCCTGGAGACCCACCTTGAGACTAGCTGTGGTAAGAAACAACTAGGGTGGGAAGGGTTGTCTGCTAACAAGGAGACCATAAGGGTGATCCAGTCAAAGTTTTTATTGAATAGTATTGGTGACAAAGCAGCATCTGAAAGAGGAACACACAAGTCTGGTTGCCAATCATCTCTGGCCAGCAGGGCTGTTGTGCCATTGCATGTTATCCAACGGGCAGCCAAGTAACAGGTGCATGTGGGGTCTGGCTGTACCAGTTGGTTCACTGTCTGTCGTGGATCCTGCAAAGCTGCAGGGGCCTGACTGGAAAGAGAAGATCAGCAACTTCACTGAGCAGCAGCAGGGCTCATTCACAATGGTAAATGCAGGCAGGCATGCGAAATTCATCCCCTGGGGTCTGCTTGATGCCTTCACCTGTGTGACCAGTGAGTGTTTGCAGTGATGCTAGGTGTAAATTCCACACCTCCTTCCCTGCCTCTTAACTCTCTTGGAGCGCCTGAGTTCCAACCCCTCACCACCTCATTCCACCTCTGCTGCTGTCAAACTCACCTTTCCTGATCTAGCAAAGAGCCTCCCATGTTGCCACTGGTTGTGGCAGTGTGCACAAAATAGCTGCTGGCAGCAGGCTGTGTGTGTCACTAGAAAGCATTTTAGGGCAGGGGAACTCTGCTTCACTGTCATAAACTCCTCTGCATGCTGATCTAATCCTGGCTTGGACGGCGTTGTAAATCGAGTACATAGATTTAACCGAGGATACCCCACTCAAAATACTCTTTAAGAAGTTTCTTTTTGTTTTTCTGGGTTGTTAACTAGTTCAATCCATGTTTAAAACAAACAAATCAAAATGCAATATATTCAATGTGTCTAAGGGCACAATCCTAACCAGGTCTACTCAGAAGTAAGTCCTATTCTGTTCAGTGGGGCTTACTGTCAGGAAAGTGTGGTTAGGATTGCGGCCTTAATTAGATTAGTAAAGGCCTTTTCTTTCCCTGAACAGAATTACATGCATAAACTTTTATTTTTAAGACTGAAATTCTTCTTCTTCTATTGTTTTGTTTCTTTGTCTTAAAACAGTGCAATCGCTGAGCTATGTTTTTAATCTGATTTTAAAAATTCACCGTTTTCAAAGATGTCAACTGTATACATATAGACCTAGTATGAACTGGCGTCGGCATAGGTAAGACCCAGTACTTTAAGAATGACAAAAACAAATGAAATGTTTAATACTGCTGTTCAACGCAACTTGCAGTGTTGAAGCCGATCCTGTTACAAGAATTACATCTCAATTCTAGAAAAAGGTTCTATGAAGGTTCAAATGTCAGCTGCTAGCTTTCATTAGCAGAAGGATATGAAGGATTGCAGGGAGATGATTTTAAAGCAGGTACATCTCAAAAATAATGTGTTCGTGGAAAGGCTGTGATAATAATAGGCACAAATGGGTTAGAAATGCTTTGAAGATGGGAATATCAGTAGCAGTTATTAAGAAAGATCATATGTGTGAGGCATCTCACTGGGAAATGGAAAAGTTTCCATGCAAAGCTGGAATACAGTACCAATGCTTGTGCAGTTTATAATTATTCCTGTGTCATCAAGTACTGATTAGTCAGAGTTACAGCTAGTGTTGCCATCTGTTCATAACTTTGATGGATTATTCATCGTTTGGAAGATGTATCTGTTTGTGGTAGGATGGTTATCATGGACACAAAAACAACTACTTGCAAAATAAATTAGTATAGTTCAGAAGTACCAGAGCATGAAACACTTGCTGAACTTCATATGGGAACAACCATATGGGTAGTTTGGCGTTCTGAAAATCCACATTTGGGGGGAACAGTGAAACTTAGAAGTAAACGTTTCTATTCTATCCTATCCAATCCTATCCAGCACACAGAGGGGTTAATGACAGAATTCCACTATCATAAAACGGTTTCTAGTGATGTGCATGGCATGCCATTGGTGACCATTTTGTGTATGCTGCAGCAACTGATGGCAGCACCGAAAGCCCACTGCTGGACCAGGGAAGTGAGTCCAACGGTGGTGGAAGCAGAATGAGTCCAATGGTGGTGGAGTTCCTGGAAGAGGTGGGGGTTGGAAAGAAGGCAGAATGAGGTCAGCACCATGTGCAGTGATATCCTAGCCTCTTTGCTCCCTCTTTCTGCTGCTGTTGCATGTCTCATGCCTGAGAAATAGCAGATGTAAATCTGAGGAGTTCCTATGGTGGTGGTGGAAGCTTTCCCTGGGGTAAGGGAATAATCAATAGCATAGTTAGACATTTCAGCTGGACTTTGGACTTTGCTTGCAGCGAGTCATGGACTCACAACAGGAGAGAAAACTGAACGCTTTCCACATGCGCTGCCTCCGACGCATTCTCGGCATCATCTGGCAGGACAAAGTTCCAAACAACACAGTCCTGAAATGTGCTGGAATCCCTAGCATGTATGCACTGCTGAAACAGAGACGCCTGCGTTGGCTCGGTCATGTCATGAGAATGGGCGATGGCCGGATCCCAAAGGATCTCCTCTATGGAGAACTCGTGCAAGGAAAGTGCCCTACAGGTGATACAAGGACATCTGCAAGAGGGATCTGAAGGCCTTAGGAGTGGAACTCAACAAGTGGGAAATCCTGGCCTCTGAGCGGCCCGCTTGGAGGCAGGCTGTGCAGCATGGCCTTTCCCAGTTTGAAGAGACACTTTGCCAACAGTCTGAGGCTAAGAGGCAAAGAAGGAAGGCCCATAGCCAGGGAGACAGACCAGGGACAGACTGCACTTGCTCCCAGTGTGGAAGGGATTGTCACTCCCGAATCAGCCTTTTCAGCCACACTAGACGCTGTTCCAGAATCACCATTCAGAGTGCGATACCATAGTCTTTCGAGACTGAAGGCTGCCAACAACATTAAGTTAGAGGGCATGCAAAACACTAAGTGTGGCGTGATGCTGCTTGCATGTTGTGGTGAGGTGCTGTGATGAATAGTTCACTTGCCCTGAGGAGATGTCTCCAACTGCCTCCTCGCCTCCTCCTGTGGATGCAGTATGCACTCTGTTGGCATGGCTGCATAGGTGATAGGGGGATTTAGTTAAGATTGGGCAGCCCGTCCATGGATTTATGAAAGGCAGACTCATCTATGGACTTAATGCTGTGTCTTCAGAATATTTGGTAAACTAGCTTCAGAAGAAATAAATGGAAGGAAAAGTAACAGCCCAGTTGTCAGCAGATTGTATTAAATTTTAAAAGTCAATTTGTTCAGTGGTATAACTTCTATTAAACTCATGTATTGAGTTTAGATAGACATTTACGACAAATAAGAATAGCAGCACTGCAACCTTGGCTTGTCATTCACTCCTGTCTTCAACAATAGATGGTCTAAAAGCCAATTATTCCAGCTCCTTTTTTTTGCATTGAGCAATGCGATCTGTTTCTCATTGTATTAATGCTTGTTTTGTTTAACTTAAAATTCACTTTTAGCACACCACAAGCAGTCCATGTAAACTCATAACAGAATGATAGGCTGTGATAACAGGTGGATGATTGAGGTCACTTTATCATACGCTTAAGAATACACCCACACCCAATAAAAGAAATGAATTTAAGCTGCATGCCTAACTCAGTAGGCAGGGTGGGAGAGCAAGGGGGGGATAATACCCCCCATAATGTGGGGGATGTGTTACTTGAAAGTCAAGCATTGTATGAAGCAGCACTGGAGGGCACATCATTAAAGGTAAGGCAAGAAACTGGCGCTGATTGGCCTTCCCATAGTGCACCGCTTTTATAGAATAGCTGTCAGAGTTTCTTTTAACAAATACATGTTAAAGGAAGCAGCCTTATAGGTAGAATTTCTCTCTCTCTCTCTCTCTCTCTCTCTCTCTCTCTCTCTCTCTCTCTCTCTCTGTGTGCGTACATTTATATCCCACCAAATAGCCTCAAGGCAGCTTATGTACATAATACTCAAATACAATACAAATAACAATCCCAAAGAACAGATAAAATGATGCAGCCAGCAAGTAATGATAAAGGCAACATGTGAGGCCATTTAAAGGGACATTGAATATCACAAAAAAGTCATTACGGGACACATTTTGCTCAGTGTCAAAATGGTAGCAAAGAAGGCGTCAGGTGAATACGAAGCAGAACCAGTTCCAGGTTTGGAGAAGGTGTTGGTGGGGTGAAATCTGGTCGGCCTCCCTCCCCTGACCATGATGACAAATGCAGATTTCCTTCATTCTTGGCCAGCAGCAGCAACAGTGTTTTAAGTGATGCCCATGATGTTTTCTGTCCCACAATACCCCATGTAGCGGATTGCTGGCTGGGTCCATTCTTAAGTTGAAAACAGTAGGTGCCCCAAGAGTGCTAGACCTTGGGGCATCTACTGCGACCATTCTAACATATTGGGTGAATACATCTAGGGAGGGAGTTCCACAATTTGTGTGCCCCCTAGGAAAAGCCCTCTCTCCAATAGCTATTCTCCTAACTGTATAAGGGTCTCTAACAGAATCTCATTTGGTGGACAGAAGAAGGCTATTCTTTTAGATCCCTGGTTCTCAGGTCATTTAACTTTTTAAGGCTACGACTAGCACTGTAAAATGCTTTCTGGCTGGGGCCTTCCTGTGCACGTTATTGGCTCTCCTGCCACCTGCCAGAGCAGGTAAGCCAACGAGAGAGGCAGAAGGAGGTGGGAGAAGAGTTTAATGGGGTAAAGGGGGTGTGTGTGAAACTGGGCAGGGAGGGGTGTGATGGAGTGGGGAGGCTTTGGGAGGGGGTGCTGATGGTGCACGTCAGATCCTATCCTGCTGTCCTGCAGCCTTTCTGCGTCCCCTTTTCTCCTCGGACTTGTGCTAGTGAAATTGCTAGTGCAGGTCTGTGGAAACTCATTGTGGAGCAGGAGACTTATAGGGGATTTAAATCCCCTTTCACCTCTGAAGTCTCTCAGTCCCCCCCCCCCCCGCTGGATACGGCACACCTATTTTTGGTGCAGCTGCACCAGCGGGGGGATGGAGAAAGGATAGGATTGGGCTGTAAGTATACTATAAACCACTTTTCAACAAAAAAGTTCACAAAATGGTTTACGTAACAAAATCCCAAAATCGGCTCATAATTTTAAAAAGTGAAAAAGAAACACTTGCACACATTCCTCCTTCCAACTTCAAATAAAACTCCATAGCTCTGAGACATCATAACAGAACCTTATTTATCATTTTTTAAACATTTAAAACATTTTAAATGTTTGTTCCAAAACTATCAGCTACCTCTTCTCAACCATTATAGTCATTCCAAACTGAAATGAAATGCTTTAACATAGCAGCTGAGAAATGCAGATCTGAGGATGAAATGTTCTGAAAAATGGGTCAGATGAGGAAACAAATCTATTTGCTGCTTTTTAAAAATAAAATTTATTCTATTATATTCCATAAATATTGCGCACCACACCATCCACCCTACCTTATAGGATTATAATGCATTATAGTATAAGATGAAAGGAGGCAATTTCTGAAGCAATTCAACAGGAGCAACTTCCCCATTCCTTTGATGAACCATATCTGCTTATCCATTCACACAATTTCTAAAGCCTTGAATAATAGTTTCAGGCTGGGAGAAAAATTTTCATGATCAAAGTGTGCTGCATTTTAAATATTTTAGCTCGCGAATTCTGTGAGGACGTTTTAATTAACAGTCTACCAAAGAAGAACATCAGTATGTTCCTTTTTCAAGCTGAAAATTTTAGATTCTCATTCTGCTTCATATAAACAGTTGCTGTGAGGTTAGACAGTGTGCCTTAAAGGAGTCATGGTGGAAATGCTAAACCTGTGTTTGATCAGGATATCCAGTTTGGAAGTCATTTTGATCTAGCTCAGGGGTGCCCAAACCCCGGTCCTGGGGCCACATGCGGCCCTCGAGGCCACTTAATGCGGCCCTCAGGGAGCCCCCAGCCTCCAATGAGCCTCTGGCCCTCCAGATACTTGCTGGAACCTGCACTGGCTGGACACAACTGTTCTCAGCGTGAGGGCGACTGTTTGACCTTTCGCATGTGCTGTGGGATGAGGGCTTCCTGCACTGCTTGCTGTTTCACGTCTGTGATGCAGTAGCAGCAGCAAAGGAAAGGCCAGCCTTGCTTTGTCCAAGACCTTTTATAGGCCTTGAACTATTGCAAGACCTTCATTCAATCATATAATTTGCATCTCTAATAAATTCATTTATGTAAATTTGTTGAAATTTTAAATGTAAATTAATTCTTTTTTCCTCCAGCCCCCGACACAGTGTCAGAGAGATGATGTGGCCCACCTGCCAAAAACTTTGGACACCCCTGATCTAGCTACCAAGCTTTGTCATGGAAAGAGCAGTGTATGGATTTTCACAAAAATAGCAGTAGAGCCAAAAGTGCCTCCCCATTCAGTAATCTCTCTCTCTCTCTCTCTCTCCCTCTCTCACACACACACACACACACACACACACACACACACAGTGGCATCACATGAGGGTGTGGCAAGTGTGAGCCACACTGGGTGTCACCCTCAGGGGAGGAGTGACACAACACTGCCTCTGGCCATTTTGACCCGCTCTGGGCCCAGCTGCCTCCCAATCTCTCTGATGATTGTGTTTTCAACTTGCTGGCAAGAACATGAAGCGACTGGGCCAGAGGCAGACTTTTTGTATTTAAAGCTGTGTGATAGGGCAGAAAGTTGGGGGTGATTATGTCAGCCCCAAACTTCCAAAATGCCAAGCTCCTCTACATGCCTCTGCACATGCAAACACACACACACACACACACACACACACACACACACACTGCATTGCTGGGGAAAGGGTTGTGACTCAGTGGAAAGTCGCATGCTTTGCACAGAGAAGGTCCCATGTTCAGTCCATGCCATCTCCAGATAGGACTGGGAAAGAGCCTTGTCTGACACCCTGAACAACCACTGCCAGTCAGTGATGGAAATCCAGAGGTAGATGAACCAATTATCTGACACCATACAAGGCAGCTTCTTCTGTCTATTCCTCTATATCTATATTCCAGCAGATTTCCACAGAATCAAGTGAAATGACATAGAAAGGGAAATTGGTGATGGGAGGGTATGTCCCTTATTGATTTTGAGGGAAGGCATTAATTTGGGTAGCATGCAGACCTTACCTTGCTGTTCTAACACCAAAATCCAAAGTCCTTTCCTGCTGCAGCTTCTGATTTGGTCACAATCCCTGCTCTTTTCTGCCAGTTCGTTCATTTTGAGATTCTGTGAAGACAAAGTGTTTGAAGCACTTAATCAGATCTTTCTCATGTTCAAACTAATTAAAAACCTGGTGACTAGGTAGGAGTCAAGAATAATGGATTAATTGATTCTTTTAATACTTTTGATGCAGATGAATGTCCTATGGGGAAGCTTGACTGAATCAATCCTATATTATGTAATTGGTGCTAAGGCTGGTGCAGGGGTGAAGGGATGAATTGAGGCTGAAGGAAGAATCAATTGCTTGTCCTCTTCTGGCTACTGGAGGAGCAGAGGGTCTGAATAATGGAATGGACGATTGAAGATAAAATTAGAAAAAAATTCCTGCAAAGGCTAGTTCTTTTCCTTTACTGCATTTAAGGCAGCAAAAGCAGAAATTTGGGCTGCAACGGCCACTGCAGCCTCCTTTGTAATGCAAGAAGGAGAGCAGAGCTTGCTTGTCTCTCTAGATAACAGGCAGTCCCACTGTAGAGCTCCATTGGAATTGGACACTGGGATGGGGCACAAGGAGCCCATGACTGTCTCACCCCATGCAAAAGAGAACCAGTTTTTTTGTGATGTTATTTTACATCTGATTCTGACCTGTCCTGTGCTCACAACAGTGTGTGCAAGAGAGCAGTTAAACCAAGCTAAAGTGACACTTCTGTGTTGGAGTTGAACTTCCGTGGATGGGGGAAGCTCTTCCTTTAAACATGACCAAAAAAAAAAAGAGACTGAAGAAACGATGGATGTGTATTTGCAGCATGTTTTCTTAGTTACATTTTAATCCAAACTTTCCTCCAAAAAACTCAGGGTGTCGTATTTGATTTTACCCATTTGATCCTCACAACACCCTTGCAAGGTAGGCGATGCTGAGAAGTATTGATTGGGACAAACCCTCAGCATACTTTCTGGGAATTAGTTCCATTGTACATAGTAAAACTTACTTCAGACTAAATCACCCAGTTAACATACTTGCTGAGTTGGGATTTTCGCCCAGGCTTATTTTGACCTTCTAACCACTGTTTCACTCTCTCCGAAGTGCTCTGGTTCTTAAGACAAAGTATTGGATCCTCTTCTATCATCTTGCATTTGTTCATTTTGACAGTGGGGTACCTGGGCAGGGGGTGGGTCCACAGGTGCAACCCTCAGAAGGCCTTCTAAGGCCTCCAGCAGGCTTAAAACATCACTTCTGGTTTCTGGGGGAAAACAAAAGTGATGTTTTAAAGCCTTCTGGAGGCCTCAGAAGGGGGGAGCATTTTCCATAGTGGAGGTGGCAGCATTTTGCTGTCCTGGTCCCAGGTGGCCAGGATTGCCACTGGCACTGCATTTGTAGTAGTTCATTTCAAATCATTATTACACCTGGAGTAGCTTGTATCTGAAACATACTTCCAGTCACCTTTATTATATTATTTGCTTCAATAAATATGAAATTATTAGATATTTAATTTATTAAACATTAACACTACAAAGCCAACAATTCCCACACAAGTTTGTTCCTGTGTTTCAAGGCTCTCTGTTTATTTTTCCATCTTTTTTTTTTTTAAACTCTCTGCTGCAAAGCTTTTCTGTGTCTAAGAAAGGCAAACTGGCTCTAAGACCACATGCTCTGTTGAATGGGGGATGCATAAGAGCTCTTTTCACGGAGGGCAAACAAGACAGGAAATTCTCCCCAGCCAGCTGCCTTTACCGAAAGAGCTTTCGACATGCTGGCCGTCATTTTGCACGTTTGCCATAGTTAACACTCAGCACCTACAAGGCTGGCAGGTCCAAAATCAACATACTATAGCCATTCAAAACTAGCACACCTTATGCCCCAAAAGTTTCAGATTTGATATCAGTTGCTTCAGCTGGTGGAAGGACCTCAGAGTGAACAAAAAGGGTGATTGTGTCTGAAAGTACAAGGGCTGTCCTTTGCCTTTCATAGATAAAACTGTATACCCCCTTTTATGATACTATTGTCATGGGGAACAAGCCTTAGGAATGTTTTGGCTTATTCCTTTTAAACTGAAGAGAGCTACACAAGAGCAAGGTAGATGAGTGAGAGTAGGTAGATCGAGGAGATTCTGGTTGGACATCAGGAAGAAATTCTGCATGGTAAGGGCATTTTGGCAGTGGAACAGATTGCCGAAGGAGATGGTGAATTCCCCCTCTCTGGACATCTTCAAGCAGGGGCTTGAGAGGCTTCTGGAGGATTTCCTGCTACAGGCAGGGTCTAGATGACCTTGGGGATTCCTTCCTTTCTGTGATTCTACATTAAGTCCTCCTGTACTTTTCACTCATTTTAGTTGGACTTGCAAAGAAGATGATCTAGATCATGGGTGCCCAAACCCCGGCCCTGGGGCCACTTGCGGCCCTCAAGGTCTCTCTATGTGGCCCTCAGGGAGCCCCTAGTGTCCAATGAGCCTCTGGCCCTCCGGAGATTTGTTGGAGCCCACACTGGCCTGATGCAACTGATCTCAGCGTGAGGGCAACTGTTTGGCCTCTCGAGTGAGCTTTGCGATAAGGGCTCCCTCCACTGCTTGTTGTTTCATGTCTGTGATGCAGTAGCAGCAGCAAAGGAAAGGACAGACTTGCTTTGTGCATGGCCTTTTATAGGCCTTGAGCTGTTGCAAGACATTCATTCATATAAGTTCATCTTTAATATATTCATTTATGTAAATTTATTCAAATTTGAAAGGTAAATTAATTTGGCCCCTGACACAGTGTCAGAGAGATGATGTGGCCCTCCTGCCAAAAACTTTGGACACCCCTGATCTAGATAGATGATGTCTTAAGTCTTTGAGAAAGCATACACTTGCTAAAGAACTAGTCCAAAGGGGTTTGGTGGATGATGAGCACTTTAGCTAATGTTCTTTGGCTGAACTGTGAAAATGTAGTTTGACTGTGAAGTCTCTTCCACCCGGAAACCAAGTAATCCCACTTAATTGTCAATGCGCAGCAGATGCAAATATCAACACATGTCGTGGAGCAAGCGGTTTCTCTGAGTCTTCCAACGGAGATAATGTGCTTGGTTTCATTCTACTGTTTCTAAGCTGTCTCAATTTGCACGTGCTTTTCATTGTTTTTGTAATGGTAAATTATTTCTAGCTTTAAAACAGACATACGGTTCATCTGTACATCATGTGTAGGGGATCATAATGTGGTTAACCCATCTTTAAAAATGACTGGATTTGACAGAACGAAGGAATAACAGGCCAGAAAATGGGTTCAGTGAGCCACAACAACTGTGTTCAGGGCTTTTCTCTCCTGTCTTAATCTGTCAGTTGCTTCTTCCAACAATAAAAGTAAAAACGTTCATTTTTCTTGCTGCAAGTGACAGGAAAGTGGACATTATTTGCATTGCCTCCACAGGCTTTCCCTTCAGCCTCTATTTTCATAACACTATAGTAATGGACGAAGCCCAACTCAAATCCAAGGCTAGATGTTTAGTCTGAAATTCTCATTTGCTCCCTTTTTAGGGAGCATCCAGACAGTGTTACTCCAGACTGGCCGTTGCCCTTCAAAGACATCATCTACCCAGCCACTGCACTGCCACCAGCCCCCCAGAAAGTGCAATTGTATCAATGGCCTGGGTCATTTTTTCTAGGGCCACCAGGATCTTTACAGGTCCTCCAGCCATGGAAGTAGGAAAATCTCCAAAAGTGATCAGAAATCCATGTCTCTGAGGCTCCAATAGTCTCTGAGGGCAGGCTGTTTCAATAGTCTTTCCCATGTTTTTCAACTTCTCTCAGATTTTATGGATGGGGCAAGGCACATATTAAACAAATACATAATGAGCTCCTTACGGAGTTGGTTCCTTTCCTCCAACAGGAGACTTCTGTTGAATGAAGACTTCGTCCATTCAAGAAAGGGAACTTTTGGTTGCACCAATATTCTTTCCAATATTCCTGGCACTAGGCCCCATCCCACTCAACACAGTGAGAGTTACTTCTGAGTAAACATGCATAGGATTGTGCTGTAGTCATGCTGTAATCAGCTCTGTGTCAGTCCACACGACTTGACACAGAATTCTTTGATTCTGTGGCAGCTCCAGAGCTACCACAGAATCGAGTAGTCGCATTGCAGGGCTACTTTCCTTACTTGGGAGAAGGGGATGAATGTCTCCTTCCCCCGAGGAGATGCTGGTGGCTGCCTGGTTGCGCTCAGGATGCCGTGGCAGCCATTTTCAGTGCTGCGGCAGCCCCACACTCTAGGCAGTTCAGGATTGGGCTATGAGTCAGTCTGTAAGTGAATAGAGACTGGCATGCTCCAAAGCAGTCCATGCACTTATGCCATGATCCACAGAACGTATTTCCATTTGTGGACCAAGAACTACAAGCATACATTGGATGCGTGAATACAGAAGGTATCTGTTACTTTGGTAGGATGCGCATTCAGTTATAAACTCAGCTGCGCATTCCCATCAACATTTGGATTGAATGTGCCACTTGTTGCACATGCAAATGCATATCCTACTGAAAACAATGCTGCATGGACAGAATTTATGCTTGTGGTTCTTTCCTGTTATGTGTTCAGAAGGCTGCTTTGCATTGGGACACTACACCCTCAGCAATACTGGCTGCAAAGAGATGTGTTTGCTTCCCAAAGAACTTGCTGCTGTTGTGCGTTGAAGACATGTGCAAGCCTGTCAGGTGCTATCTTTTGCCCAGCATTTTCAAACCAGCTGCTTCTGCCGAGTCAAGATTCTCTGTGCTAAGAGAGTCACCATCCAAAACCTTAGATGTTTTTTATTAGTAGACTATCACCACAAATTCCCATATCAGGCCAGTACATCACCACCTGCAGTTTTAGAGCTCCTGTGGGGAGCATCCTGGCAAATTTACTTGTCACGCTTGTACAATATTTACTCCATCTCACAGGCATTCTGGCAATTCCTGAAGGTTTTCTGAGAACCCGTGTGAGTGTCAGGGGAAAATGTTATTGGAAGATGATGCGCAGATGTGATTTATTGGGTCCCTAGTGGCGGAAAATGCACGTTGAAGCCAACCAAAACAAGGCATAGTTTTGGTCTAGTTTATGAGCAGATTTAACAAGATTGTTCTGCAGAGAATTGCAAGAAGACTCCTGCACATAGAGCAGATGCAATTCTCAAACCAGTGTTCACAGACTGTTTTTCTGTTCTGTTGTTTTCAGAGACCTAGGGAAGAAACTGAATATGCTACAATCAAACTGAATATGCTACACCAGTGTTTCTCAAACTGTGGATCGGATCTCACTGGGTAAGTCAAGAGCCAATTTCAGGCGGGTCCCCATTCATTCAATATTTTGTTTTTAATATATTAGACTTGATGCTACCATGGGATGTGACTGCATTTGGGGAAACGTTACACATCTGTACTTATAACAGGCTACTATGTGTATGCTTTTTACAATGATTGTAAATGGGACTTACTCTTGGGTAAGTGTGGGTAGGATTGCAGCCCAGAATTATTTTCCTGCTTGATGATGTCACTTCTGATCATCACATCACTTCCAGTGCATCCGGACAGTCTCTTTCTAAAAAGTGAGTCCCAGTGCTAAAAGTTTGAGAACCATTGTGTCACACTATTAACTTCCCCTATACGAGAAAAGATCCCCCTCCCCAATTAGAATAATGGTCTTCTGCCTCATGCTAGAGACAGCGGCAGTTTTGCATGGGCCCATCCAGTGCATGAGGCTTACAGGCTGGGTCAGCTTTGCATTGGTGGATGAGTTGCTGGGCTTCATTGCTCCTTGGCATCTCAGTTATGGCGGGTTGACTTGAACCACAGATTGGTGAATGATCACTCCAGGCATCAAGGGACCAACTGAAAGACCTAAGGGCCTAAAACAATTGGTTTTCTGGATGCGAGTGGCAGCAGCAACAAGCAACTGGCACTGATGAGCTGCATGGGGTAACCCCAATGAACTTTGACCCATGACGGGCTCACCCACCAAAGGTGGTGATGGTTATATTAAATTAATATTAAATAAATGTAAATATTAGCATGAGGGATTGTTCCAAAATGGTGGTTGTTCCACCTATTTGCTGGTTCTCTTTCCCCTGCAGCCTGTAGAGCTTGCTCCCCCCCCATTTTTTTTTTGTTAAGATGTTGGTATGCAAAGGGGGGGGGAAAGACTGAGGAAGAGAGAAGCCCAGAAGAAAAAGATATGTACACATATGTATATGTATGTGTAAAAGATATGTATTAAAAATAATTAAATACAAAGAGAAGGAAAGAAGCTTCAGTTGGTGTTGTCTGGAGCATATGTTTTGCATGCTGATGTTTTCCCAGGTTGTTGGTATTAGCATGTCACTTAGCATTGGGGAAAGATTTGGTGGTTGAGTTCGGCAATATGAAGAGATCTCAGAAGTCTGGAAGCAAGGCCAGGAAGGCACCTCCCTCCATCAGTGAGTTCTTGGAGAGAAATAAGTGGGAAGTGCATTACAGTGGAACAACTTTTGTTTGGTCAAGAGTGGAATTAAGTTGAAGTTGATGCTAGCCGATCTGCGGGGTTATGGCCAACTTGGTCCTTCTTCATGAACCCAGGGGATTAAGGTTATTCCCAGTGCAGGCACTGTGTGATTACATGCATTTCTGTGCAGCACTTATTTATTCAGGCACTGGGAGGGCTGCCCTCTTATGCAGTTTCAGTTCAGGTCCATAGTTTCTAAAGGTCTATGGGAATTGGGCATAGCTCCAGTGGATTTTGGTCTACACAAATTTGGATTGTGCCACCACTACTGTGACTGGGATGAGCATGCGGTAGATGGGTTTCCAGAAGATTGGTCACTGGAAGTCGAACATTTCCCATTATGGTTTTATTAAAATTGGGTAGCTGTACAAGTGGTCTGTTTGTCTTTTCTTGCCCCAATAACTTTGTTTTTCCTTCAGAAGGTGCTGGCCTGAAAGAGCATAAAAACATAAGACGAGCCCTGCTGGATCAGGCCCAGGGCCCATTTAGTCCAGCTTCCTGTATCTCACAGCAGCCCACAAGATGCTTCAGGTTGCACACAAGACCACAAGATACTTGCTGCTACTCTCCAGCTTTTGGCATTCTATTTATCCTCACATCTCCCAACAAAGACACCAGTCTGCACTTGGATTTCACTTGTGCTGCTTTATTAAACACAGTGACCAATTTTTAATGCATGAAACCTACTGAACGTAACTTTCCTCCGTCACCAGTCTGGGGTAGGTGGAAAATCTGCCATCCACGGCCAATTCAGATGACCAAAAAAAAAAAAAAAAAAATTCCTACCTGGCCCTCATGATGAGTGAGCAGCTAATCTCAGACTATACATTCCCATCATGGCTTGTAACCTGTGATGGAGTTTTCCTTCAGAAATCTGTCCAATCCCCTATTAAAGGCATCTAGGCCAGATGCCATTTCCACATCTTGTGGCAAGGAGAGTCAGTGTGAGTGTTGATTTGCAGGCATGTGATAATTTTGGGGACTTCCTATGTTCCTAACTTTGGCAGTGTACCCAATGTTCTACTCAGTGCCGATCAAGTTTTGAATGCCCAGTGGTGACTTGCTTCTCATACACTGTCATAAATAAGAGGCCATGGTGCTTGACTATGGGTCCCTGCAAACTGCAGAGGTGAAAAGACAAGGCCACCATGAATTAGCACACCTGAACTGCAGAAGATTTAGAGGTGTCACATGGTCCCCATTCACTTATATTTCATGCTTCATGAAGGGGAGGCATAAGACTATAGGACCATAAGAAAACCTGCTGGAACAGGCTAAAGGCCTAACTAATCCAGCATTCTCTTTCCAACAGTGACCCAGCAGATGCCTTTGAAAAGCCTGCAAGCAGAAGGTGTACCCCTCTCTCCCATTGCTCCACTGTAATTGGTATTCAGAGATGGAGGTAGCATACAGCCATCATGATTAGCAGCTACTGATGTTCTTTACTTACATTTGGTTAATCTCTTTTAAAGTCATCCAAACTAGAGGTAAGTCCCTATCTTGTAGGTGGAAGCAAATTCCACTGAATGTTCAGCAGGAAGGGGATTATCCTGGACTGTTTGATCAGATGTCCTTTGAAGTGTAAGTTAGGAGATGTACAATTTTTTAAAATAACTTTGGAAACGAAGCCACTGATAAATGATATCCACATCAAAAAGAGAGGACTATGTTCTTTTGGAAGTCTATTTATAGAAGCTGCATTAATAGGAAGAGCTCACTGTGGTCAGTTGCCTTGTTCCTAATGGCAAATAAATGTCAGAGAAAATCATACATGGTGCTAAACTGGGAAATTTATTTCTTAAATATAGCAGCATAAAAACCAACAAGCATTAACAGATGGGTGATAAAAATGTGTGACCGTAAAACCCTCTGGAGTAGTGTCGAGCAGAAAAATAGCACTGGATCCGTTTTTGTTTAGTTTTGCTGACACAAGTTCCAGCGCGTGTCCCCAATGATAATAAAATAGGTAGGCGATGACAATGTGTTTCATTTTCCGTCCTCTTGCAACTCGGATTCCAGCATTATGTTTGGGATGAACACTTGGACATAAAAAGTTACTTCAAGATTGCTGAAGTCGTTCAAGAGATACATGACTGTAATTTTCTTTCACACTTGCAGTGTCTCTTATATACTGTCTAAGAACATTATTGATTTTTCTCCTTAAAGGTCTGATTCTAGAAATCTACTACGCATGGTCAACTGCGGAAGCAGAAAAAGAACTCATTCCATGGCTGCTGCTGCTTAGACTGCGAATTAAGCCCCATGGAATACAGTGGGACTTAATTCTGAATAACAGTCATAGGAATTGCTATACACTTACTTGGGAGTAAGCCTCACTGAAGACAGAGACACACACTGCTGAGTCTGAGTTGCATGGGATTGAGCTGGTACTCTGGAACAGATGCAGTAAACCCGCTGGTGTTCGCAAGAGTGGCCAAACCATGACTTGTGAGCCGCATACAGCTTTTGACATATACTTCGTGGTTCTGAGAAATATATTGGTTGAGCTCCTTTATGCATCATACTTAACATAGAAAGTAAATAAAAAATTTTCAAGCTTTATAATCATTCACAGCACTGGTTCTCAAACTCCCTGGGAGTTCGAGGACCAGGGTAAGTCTTTGCGGGAGCAGGGTGGAAAGTAGTGACGTGATCTTCAGTATCGCGCTGCTGTGGGGGAAGAGGAGGCTTTTCTTTAATGTGCCTTACCGGCTGCCAGGGTCCAGGGGGTACAGGGAGTCTTGTGGAGCCCTCGGCAGGACTCTCTGCAGCTTGTGGAAAGTAAAAAAAGTGATTGCGACCCACTTCTGGTTTTGTGATTGCTTTTTCTATTTTCTACAAGCCATGGGGAGCTCTGCAGAGTACTCAGAGGGGCTCCCCACACCCTCTGGACCCCAACAACAGGTAAGGAATGTTTTTAAAAGCCTCCCCCCACAGTGGCGCGATCCTGGGGATTGCTTTGCTGCCTTCCCTCTGCCCCCTTCCCTTAAAGAGCAAGGGGCAGTGGTTCTTGGGCTGGTGGGTTGCAACTCACCAGTGGTTCTTGGGTCGCAAACCACTGATTTACAGGGTATAAACAGATTCCACTAGATTAAAATGTAAATTTAATATTCATGCTGAGTTTTTTTTAGCTTCTTAAATATTTAGCTTCTTAAATATTGCAGCTCTCAACAATATTCTTAGCCTCTCAATATTCTTGGCCTCAGCAATATTCTTGGCCTCTCAATCATCTGACATTAATCATATGTGGCTCTTAAGCAAGTTTGGCCACTTAAGCAAGTTTGGCCACTCCTACCATGTAGGATTTTGACTATACATGCCTCTGTTTAAGCAGCACTCATTAAGCAGCACACTCTAGAAGAGGGAGTTACATAAAGGAGTTGATCATTATTACCAGGCTTTAAAAATGGAGAAAAAAAAATCTTTTTGCCAGAGATGTTGATGAAACTATGATGCTGTGAACTATGGGAAACTTACGAAACATTGGGCACAGTCATAGAAACCACTTTGGCCAGCACAAGTCCCTCAAGCCGGCCTGGGAGGGTTGCAAACATGCTGTAAAGTATGTTTGCGCCTCCTTGAGAGGAAGCCAGGCCAGTGCTCTGAGAAGCACCTGCTTGCGGAGGCTGACATAGTCCTCCGTGCCGGCTTCCCCTCAGATGCTTGTGTTGGCCCGCATGGGCCGACGCAAGTGGGAAAGGGAGGTGGGGGGAGGCGGGAGGGAGGCATTCCTGACTGGGGGGAGGACGGGTGGTGGGTGACTTCACGCTGGTCTGCTCTCCTCAGACTTGTGCAACCTCAAGAAGTGGCACATGTCGGAGGAGAGCCATAAGGGCCAGCAGCCCTTACCCAGGGTAAGGGGAAAAGTTTCTGGCTAAGCCGCTTCTGGCCACTATCTTGCCTCTTGGCTTGCCTGTTCCAGTACAGGACAGGATTGCGCCCATTGTTAGTTGCTGCTACTGTAGGTTAATTGAATTCTGGTGAGACTGTAGAACTCTGTTTTTTACTGCAGGAGGGATTAAACCTAATGTCAATTGATGAAAAGGAACATATTTAAAGTAGGGGGGGGGTGAGGTGGAGGATTTCAAATTCTCGATAGACAAAAATGGAGGCAGAAAATTAACAGTTGGAAAACTGACCTTCATACCCCCGGTTTAGTGGAACTGTCATTAAACTGATGCAATTAAGTTGGGTGAGTCTTTCCAGTAAGCTTCAGCATCTATGCAGCAGTGCAGCATGGGGAATGTGCTTCAAGACCGAGGCGGATGATCGATTTGATTATATAGTGGACCAGAGGGCCTTCCATGAAATTGCTTGGTGGCAGTGTGGAAAGGATTAATAGATTTGTGGGCTGCATAGAGCCCTGGTTAATGATAATAAAACCTCCTGTTTGTGTTAATCAGTTTGCACTTAATGGATTGGAAAGTTAAACAGTTTGTTCTCTGCACAGATTATTAGGGAGTGGAATGAACCGAGTCAGACTCGCAGAGGTATGCATTGAAGCCGAATGGTTGAGGTGTGGGAACTCCTGGGAACTGGAGAGGCTGCAGGATTCAGGCAGGCAGGGATGCCCAGAAGCCACTCTTTGACTTGCTTTACATTGGGTGCTGATTGGCTTGCTCATGATCATTCAGAAGAGGTTACAACTCAGGCCTAGTGGACTTCCTGGTGCCACTTTTTGAGAGCTCCTAGGGCTTAATGGGGCTTTTCTGAGTTTTAGAACATTACCTGTGCTCAGCCCTGGAACCTGTGAACACAAGGCAGGAGGTCTGGTCTAGAGGGTAGAGCCTCCGTCTGCCTGAAGATAACATCCACAAGGTCGCCAGTTCAAGGCCACCGGCACCGTGCGACCTTGAAGCAGCTGACAAGCTGAAGCCGAGCGATTCCATCTGCTCTGAGTGTGGGAGGATGGAGGCCAGAATGTGAAACCAGATTAGAGTGAAACAGCTGGACTGTTGTGGTCCTTGAAAGATAGAACCTTATTTCAATTGTAAAAATCCCTACGGGGATTTAATCAGCCTGCCTATGTAAACCGCCTTGAATAGTCTTGAATAAAGACCAAGAAAGGCGGTATATAAATACCTGTATTATTATTATTATTATTATTATTATTATTATTATTATTATTATTATTATTGACTGGTTTGAAGCCCACTCTGAGGAGTTGACACCAGTCATTGAGGAAAAGAGGAGAGCTCAAGCAGCATACAAGGCCTGTCCCAGTGAGCGCAACCTCCGAGCTGCTCGCAGCAAAGTCCAACAGACTGCCAGGAGATGTGCTAACGACTACTGGCTGCAGCTCTGTTCCGAGATACAGACAGCAGCTGACACGGGCAACATCAAGGGGATGTATGATGGTATCAAGCAGGCCCTAGGTCCAACACAGAGGAAAATTGCCCCTCTGAAGTCTGCCACAGGCGAGGTCATCCAGGATTGGGCGCAGCAGATGGAACGCTGGGTGCAGCACTACTCTGAGCTATATTCCAGAGAAAATGTCACCGAAGAAGCACTGAACAACATTGAGTGCCTGCCTGTGCTGGAAGAGCTTGACAGTGAACCAACCCTAGAAGAACTTCACGTGGCCCTGGACTCCCTTGCCTTTGGCAAGGCACCTGGAAAAGACAGCATCCCTGCTGAAGTCCTAAAATGCTGCAAAGAGATCATTGTCACTGAGCTGCATGAAATCCTCTGTCTCTGCTGGAGAGAAGGTGGAGTACCTCAAGACATGAGGGATGCAAACATCATCACGCTGTACAAGAACAAAGGTGACAGGGGTGACTGCAACAACTACCGCGGCATCTCTCTCCTTAGCGTTGTAGGAAAGCTGTTTGCCCGAGTTGTACTAAAGAGGCTCCAGGTACTTGCAGAGAGCGTCCATCCAGAATCGCAGTGTGGATTCCGAGCCAACAGGTCCACCACTGATATGGTATTCTCCCTTAGACAACTGCAGGAGAAATGCAGGGAACAACGACAGCCACTCTTTATAGCCTTCATAGATCTCACAAAGGCTTTCGACCTGGTCAGCAGAGACGGCCTCTTCAAGATTCTCCCCAAGATTGGATGTCCACCCAGGCTCCTCAGCATCATCAGATCTTTCCACAAGGACATGAAGGGCACTGTTGTCTTCGATGGCTCCACATCAGACCCTTTTGACATCCGAAGTGGAGTGAAGCAGGGCTGTGTTCTTGCACCAACCTTGTTTGGGATTTTCTTCGCTGTCCTGCTGAAGCAGGCCTTTGTAACTGCAACAGAAGGCATCTATCTCCGGACCAGATCAGACGGAAAGCTCTTCAACCTCTCCAGACTGAGAGCAAAATCCAAAGTCCAGCTGAAATGTCTGCGTGACTTCCTCTTTGCCAACGATGCAGCTGTCACTACCCACTCTGCCAAAGATCTCCAGCAGCTCATGGATCGTTTTAGCAAGGCCTGCCAAGATTTTGGACTGACAATCAGCCTGAAGAAAACACAGGTCATGGTTCAGGATGTGGACTCACCTCCCTGCATTACAATCTCTGAGCATGAACTGGAGGTTGTCCATGACTTTGTGTACCTTGGCTCAACGATCTCCGACACTCTTTCTCTCGATACCGAGCTAAACAAGCGCATCGGTAAAGCAGCTACCACGTTTTCCAGACTCACAAAGAGAGTCTGGTCCAACAAGAAGCTGACGGAACATACCAAGATCCAGGTCTACAGAGCTTGCGTCCTGAGTACACTTCTGTACTGCAGCGAGTCATGGACTCTTCGCTCACAACAGGAGAGGAAACTGAGCGCTTTCCACATGCGCTGCCTCCGACGCATCCTCGGCATCACCTGGCAGGACAAAGTTCCAAACAACACAGTCCTGGAACGTGCTGGAATCCCTAGCATGTATTCACTACTGAAACAGAGACGCCTGCGTCGGCTTGGTCATGTCGTGAGAATGGATGATGGCCGGATCCCAAAGGATCTCCTCTATGGAGAACTCGTGCAAGGAAAGCGCCCTACAGGTAGACCACAGCTGCGATACAAGGACATCTGCAAGAGGGATCTGAAGGCCTTAGGGATGGACCTCAACAAGTGGGAAACCCTGGCCTCTGAGCGGCCCGCTTGGAGGCAGTCTGTGCAGCATGGCCTCTCCCAGTTTGAAGAGACACTTGGCCAACAGACTGAGGCAAAGAGGCAAAGAAGGAAGGCCCATAGCCAGGGAGACAGACCAGGGACAGACTGCACTTGCTCCTGGTGTGGAAGGGATTGTCACTCCCGGATTGGCCTTTTCAGCCACACTAGATGCTGTGCCAGAACCACCTTTCAGAGCGCGATACCATAGTCTTCAGAGACTTAAGGTTACCAATACAATATAAAAAATTATTATTATTATTATTATTATTATTATTATTATTATTATTATTAACACAATAAAGAAGAACAACAGAGTACAGCTCAGCATTAGCAGATTGCCCAAGTACGCACATCTGAGATTAGGGAGGAGGACTTCTTTGTCATAACGCAGGGCTTCTATAGCAGGCTTGAACCACATACGTCTTACAACAGTACTTATGAATTTGAGCAGCCAGGGCTGGCGTGACAAGGAATGGAAGAAGAGGGACCGTCTTGGGTCAGTGGTCAAGGCCCACTGCTCCCAAGGATGCTCACTCCTGAATCTTGCTGAAAATGTGTTTCATTTCTCACTTACAGGATTTTATTTAGCCGTGGACACTAAACCATTTTCGGCGTCCTACCTTCTCAGAGCACTAAGAAATTCTACCTACAGATAACAACGTGTTCATTAAGAACAAACTGATTTGTAATGATAAACTTTGGTTAGATATGATGAAGTTAACTTCATATCACTAAAATGGAGGAAAATGTACCACAAGAAAATCTTGAATTGTCTCCCAGGGCACAATTCAAAAGGTCATTTTTGCCCAGCTCTGATCACAGCCCTCTCTTTTGTCCCTTGCATTCTGATCTGTATTTTCCAAGCTGACCTTCTATTTAACCATCACTGTGAATGTGCCTCTGTGATCTCTGCTTACTGTTCCAAGCCTTGACCTCTGACGGACCTGACCCCCATCTCTGGATTTTTGCTCACTGTTCTGGACCTCAGCTGCTGGCGCTTGGTCGCTCCACAGGGCCCTAGTTGCATGTGGCAAGTGCAGTAGCAGCACCAAAAAAAAAAATATTGGGAGGGCAAAGAAGAGGCAAAGTGCATGTTTTGGGGAGGCAAGCTCTGTCCCACATATTAGATGTCTGAAATAATTTGTGCACTTTTGCATTCGTAATTCCATGCTATACGCAAAAGTATTTTTTTCTGTTAAGACCTATTGATTTTGATGAGCTTAAACTTTCAAGTGTGCATACTGTGGTGCTTAAGTTTTATTTTAATGTTCAGTGTTTGATTCAAGAATTGATTCAGCAGTGGGGGGACCCCCACTTGTCTGGGGGTCGCTTGCCCTCATCCTGGCCTCCCTTTGGCGTCACTTGGACTCAGAACCAGATCTGAGAACATCATTCATTAAACTCAGAGCTTTAATGACTCTAGCATGTTGGTTGACCTGAAAATAGAATAATGGGATTGATTCCATTCTTGGAAAACTACTGTAGATCTATCTTTACAACTAAGGAGGTGAGGCAATGGTGGACTCTTATCCTCTTTCCAAAAGATTGCCACTTCTTTGCCAATGAAAATAGGGGAAAGTGCATTAAAGAGAGTATCTGATTGGATGATAGTTGCCTTCCCTGTGGGTTAAAGTCAAGCAATTCTGTCTTCATGAATCCAAAATATATGAACAATGATGGCATTTCCAAGATAGTGTTGTGCTGGGACATGAAGAAACCTGAAGAAGCTGAGAAAACCACAGAAATCTAGAATCTTAAAACTGCCCTTTTAAGAGAAAATATATATGCTGAACAGATGCTTCCCCCCCCAATAGCCCTAGAGAATTTGAATTGCAAAGTCATCTCCCAACCTGGGGGGGGGGAGTTCTTAATAAAACCTTCCTGCAATTTTTTATTGCCTGCTCATATGACATTAAAATGCTCGTTGTGATTGTGAATGTTGGCTGGTTGTAAATGCTTTCGACGTACACTAAAAGGGACTCTACCCATTTTGGGGCATGTTTTTCCATACGACAAATGTGGGCAACAAAGTTTCCAGAAATGAAGTACTGTATGTTGTGAGAAGTTATGCTGGAAGCCAGGGACTTGCCACCTATGGTGGGCACCTCTTCTGGTAACAAGGCAGGCAGCACCTTCTACAAAGGTAGCGCTCCTATTCTGGCAGGTGCAGGTGAGTACTAATGGGATCCTCTTGAGGTCAGGATTTGAGATTGAGGAATGAGGGTGTTAATGCAAATGTTGAAAAGAGAACATAAGGAAGCTTCTTTATAGTACTTGTTTAAAGATGTGTATATGTCATCCACACTTCATGTGTTTGCTGCAGGAGAACATAAGGAAGCAGAATATTGGTCCATCAAGTTCAGTATCGTCTACACTGAGTGGCAACGGCTCTCCAGGGTTTCAGACAATAGTCTTTCACAGCCATATCTGGTGATGCCAGGAGCTTGAACCTTGGGCCTTCTGAATGTGATGTGTGTGGCTGTGGTATTGCGCTATGGTCTCCTTCATCAGATGAAATGGGGAGTATGAAATTTTATATTTTATATAAAAATAAATCTATCCATCTTCTCCATCATAGAGAGACCACATGGGGTGCATTTCCCTCTAAAAAAAGACACAAACTCTGACATTGTTTAAAGAAGAGAGAGTACAGTGTGTCAGATGTTAAGGGGCCCGGTTAGTGCCACACTTATACCACAAACTACATGGCATCCTTCTAATTTACTGCCGCCCTTGACTAGACTAGGAAATGCACTCTAGAAGTGGTATTTGGGTTGTCTTATCTTATAACGCTCCTAGTTCATGGTTCATTTTGACTCCTTTTGGCATGACAGTTATTGTCCCAGACTTCGTTAGACCAGTGGCACATTTTTGGCCTTTGCCTGTAGGCTAATCTATATGGCCTTTTATTCATTTTCTTCTCGGCAAGAGATCCATTGATAATTGAAGTTGACCGTTTTATGAGCATGTAGTTCAAGGCTTTGGTGCACTTCCTTTATTAAACTCACATAGCTCTGCAGAGGGCAAATAACACTATGAGAACATCTTTCAGAGTTCATTTTATGAGGCTGTTTATTCTGTACCAGAGCATAAGGACAGGGTGATTGCTTTTGGGTTCTCTTAGAAGGGTGACTGCATAGTTCACACAGTAAAGGTAAAGCGCTAGGTGCACCTCTGACACACTCTGTTGTTCTTCTTTATTGTGTTAATAATAATAATAATAATAATAATAATAATAATAATAATAATAATAATAATAGTACAGGTATTTATATACCACCTTTCATGGTCTTCAGATTTCTCCTCAGACTTTATTTCAAGGCAGTTTACACAGGCAGACAATACTAAATCCCAATAGGGATTTTTACAATTGAAGAAGGTTCTGTCTTTCAAGAACTACAACATTTCAGATGGATCCTTTTATGATCTGGTATCACATTCTGGCCTCCAGTTTTCCTTCCACGCAAGCTGACAATCCTTCATATCTCACTGGAAGGGCAGCCAAAGAGCAGATGGAAAAACGCGGCTCGGCTTGTCAGCTGCTTCAAGGTCTCGCCGTTCACAGTGCCGGTGGCCTCGAACTGGCGACCTTCAGCTGTTATCTTCAGGCAAACGGAGGCTCTACCCTCTAGACCAGACCTCCTGCCCTGAATGAATGCCCAACTCGAATGCACATCATTTTATTTCTGTGCTTAGACATTTTCTGCAGAAAACACCAGCGTAAGGCTGTGGTAATTACCAATGTGGTAATTGTAACTTGAAGTGCATCTTTTTGATCCAGCTCTGAAATCATGTGCGTTATTTTTCATTGATTACTATGATAAATTTGGAAATATGAGCCTATGTGTTCACCTGTCACAGTCTGTGGTCATTTTTGTTCTGGAAAGTTTACAGAACAGTCTTTGGTAACCCTTGCTTTCCTGTGATTCTGTATCTTGATTAGGGAAAATCAAGCTTGAAGCTACTCTGAATCTCATAACCACCTTTCTTGGACATGACACAATGTTTTGGTTTTAAATATTTTAAAATTTGCCTCCCAGGGTGACTTAAGCCTAGTTCCTCTAAAAGATTATGTGGTAAAGTTGTATCTGGGCTGTACAACTTCAGATTGCAGGTGGAAAAATGCTGTCTCCGACCCCTTGCTCCCTTACACAGAAAACTAACATATTGTGGAGAAGACTAGGCAAACTTTTTTCTATGTGCAGTGATTTGGGGGAGGGGATAAAAATTCTGTCCTGTGAGACCCCATCCACAGTTCAATGTAGAACAATCAAGAAACAAGTTTTTCACCTATAACAGTGGTTCTCACACAATTAGCACTGGGACTTACTTTTTAGAATGCCAATCTGACCTACCAGAAGTGATGTCATAACCAGAAGTGACATCATCAAGAAAGAATTTTTTTTTTAAATCCTAGGCTGCAATCCTATCCACACTTACCCAGGAGTAAGTTCCATTGACTATCATTGTTAAAAAAATATACATAGTAGCTTGTTAAAAGTACAGATCCATAACATTTTCCCAAATGCAGTCACATTCCATGGTAGCATCAAGCCTAATATATTAAAAATAAAATGTTGAAATGAATCGGGACCATCTGAAATTGGCTCACGATCCACCTCGTGGGTTCTGACCCACAGTTTGAGAAACACTGACTTATAGTGTATTTGAGAACAAGGCCTTTGAGAAAACCAGAACTTGTAGGTATAAGTGATCGACAATTCTGCAGCAACAGCACAGAAAAGCAGAATGAAATACAGTTGAGTTCTGGAGGTGTTAGCAATAAAGACTTGAGCACAGAAGATTAGCACTTTGCTATTCTTGGTGTTGCAGAGCTGTGCTGGGTGCAGGCAGTAAGATCTCATTTAGGAAGAGGAAGATAAATGGTGGGGATGAACTTGTTCCTTTGCATATAATCTTTGTGGAATAAAAAAAATGAGGATAAAAACCAACCAGATGTAGCTGGTCAGTACATTTTAATTCAGAGGACTTGTGCTAATCTGCAGCTAAGGAGTAGTACAAAAACTCACTTCGGAGCTTAGGAGGGATAATGTGGAGTTACCGAAATGGCTCTAGTTTCTCAAGCACAGTAATCTTGTAATATGTCTAGTAGGAAAAGAGGAATCATGATTAACTGCTGTCTAAATTATTCTATTTTTTTTAAATGACATTTTTTAGGTTTAGCATTTTTTCTCTCTTTGAATTGTATAGATATGTAATTGTTTTGTTTTAAAAGTGATGGCGATATGGAGCAAGGTAAAAAAAGGAATACAGTACTGTATCGATTTTCATAACACGTTTTCTTGTAGTATTTCTGTTATTCAGCTGCAGTTGTAAAAATAAAAAGAGGGTTTTAAAGCGATGCTACAGATGTGGAAGGGATGAACTAAAAACCGCTTGATATATTTCTCCTAGTCTCAGTTTTAGAGCATCTGCTTTTGTCTGATTCCTTTAAATATAAATAATTTCCTTGGGGTGCAGGGTGGGGAAGAGGGCTTAGATTAATTTTGGGATTTATACAGTTAGGGATCTCCCTTGACTGGAGCTCAGAGAAAGAAGAAATTGAAAAACTTCCCTGTTCTCTGGTTTCAAGCATTGCAAATATTTCATTATGCCACAAATATAACAGTCATGGGACAAGGAACTTGAGATCTTGCTGAATTTGAAAATCTCAAACTTTCTGTTCATATCTCAATGAAGGGAGTAGTTTTTTACTCTCTCTCTCTCTCTCTCTCTCTCTCTCTCTCTCTCTCTCTCTCACACACACACACACACACACACACACAGGGTTTGTAACAGCACAAATATGCTATGACCAAAATCTATTTTTGTTAATAATAACAATATCTGTAGGATTTTTTAGAGTACCAAGTTAATTTCAATGGCTGCCTCGTTCATTTCCCAAAGAGGTTGCTATCTTTCCCATAAAAAATTGAATGTAATTAAACAGATGTTCTTTTTTAAAAAAACAACAATGATATACAAATAACACATTCACCCCCACACCATTTTGTGCATTAAAATGTTATCAAACAAATGATGGTTACAGGATGAGGAACCCCCAAAATGATAGCAAATTGGAAATATACACATTTGTATCTTGGAGATGGATCTCCTTTCTACAGTTGGGGGGGGAGGGGAAGAGAGAATTGCCCTTAAATCTGTAAATAAATTGCTCTATTAGTGTCAACGGCTACAACGCCTCTGAAGAGGCCATAGTGGTCCGTGCATGGCAGTGGGGACAGGAGTGCCTGCTGACAGCATTGAGTTGGCAGGGAGTGCAGAACAGGGCAGGGAGAGGGCAGGAACAGGGCAGAATGGGGAGGATAGGAGGCAAATTGGAGGCAGAAGGGGGTGGCACCCAGCATGGATGGACTTGTGCTGGATGCTATCCCCTCTGGTAGCAGTCAACATCCCCCCCTCCATCTCCATGAACTTGTGTCAGATAAAGAGCTGGTACAGTTCTGAGAAGACTCATTGGTGATTGGGAAGCTTAGGGAAGGGTGAGGGAAAATATTTTCCCTCTCCCTTCCCAAGTCTCCCAATCTGTCCCCCTGGCCATATCTGCAACCCCTGGCAATGCAGCCTGTTTTGGTGCAGCTGCACGCTATGGAGGTATCAATAGAGCAAAGGTTGGGTATTCTTTGTATGGCAGATGTAACTAGTCATGAGTGAGGCAGAACAAAATAGAAAACAATATAAAAGTAAGAAAAACAAAGGCCCCCATCCTTCAAGCCACTCACATGTTTCTCTCCATGCCTCAATCTATGGATGATAAGCTGCTGCTCCATTGATAGAACAGTCCATTATTACATGGAGCAGGGCATCCTTGTTAGTGGCGCCCACACTGCAGCACACTGGTCCCAAGGAGGTTTGCCAGTCTATGTTCCACTGGAGGCTGAAGACTTCCTTGTTTTTAAAGGTCTTTGCAGTTTAGGTTTTGATCTGGTTTTTGATTAATGATTATTTTCATAATTGCCTTTGTAGTTGTTTTTTTTTTTAATGAATGGCCTGATTCCATCGGTCCATTACAATGACAGAAGTTCCCTTCTAGTGTAGAAATTGCAGCAGCATGCTGCAGAAGGTGGTCTGCTGCATGGAACAGAGGAACCAGGAACAGATGTTGTTGGCTGCTCTTGGTGCTTGCTGGCAGATCGTCCAGGCTTTGCCAAGATGAGAATGATAGCAGGTGGGCGTTCTGTGGGTGGGGAGGGAGGGTTGCTGGGTGGACTGGGGGGAGGGAATCAGGCACATTGGAGTGGGAGGGAGCATATGCCAGCATAAGTGACTTGAGCTGGGATGCTATCCCTTTTGTAGCCTCCCTACACACCTCCTTTCTGACCTTAGACTTGCACCAGCTGTATAGCTGGCAGAAGTCCGAGAAGACCCATAGGTAATTGAGAGGCTTATTTACCCTTGCCTCTCCCAAGTCTCCTGAATCCCCCCTCCATCATAGAGTACAGCACTCTTGGTGCACCTACATGCTATACCATGGGGGAGAATAGGATTGGGAAGTTATCTTTATGTTATTGAAAAGTTACGTTGTGGGTTTTAATTGTGACTTTTTCATGATGTTATTACACACAGCATGTTCAACATGTGCTGGAATGGCCAATTGATGAATGTTTATTGGTTTATTACATTATGTAAACTGCTTTGTGAACTACTCTTGTTGAAAAGCAGTATATAATTATTAAAAAAAAATAACAATAATGTGGTAAATAACGGAGAAATAAAAGATACCTGGAGTTCCCCAATGCCTATCTTTTTATGCTTTGTATAAACACAGGCCATGGAACATTAGCTAAGACTTATTATCCCACAAGGCTGAAAAACTTTCAGCACTCATTTGAAATTGGGCACAATTCAACAGTACCCAGGGCTGTAGCTACCATTAGGCCAACTAGGCAGCCGCCTGGGATGCAGACCTCAGAGGGGTGCGGCAGTTTGAATTTGGGGTGAGCTCCTGTTGCTTATCCCAGCTACTGCCATCCTAGCAGTTCGAAAGCATGTAAATGCGAGCAGATAAATAGGTACCACCTTGGTGGGAAGGTAACAGTGTTGTGTGTTTAGTTGTGCTGGCCATATGACCACGGAAACTGTCTACGGACAACGCCGGCTCTTTGGCTTAGTAACAGAGGTGAGCACCGCACCTAGAGTCAGAAAATGACTAGGCTTAACGCCGGGGGGGGGGGAACCTTTACCTTTTACCTTTAGGGTGCAAAATAGCCTGGCACTGACGCCGCCAGTAACAGAGGCATTTTCCATTTTAAATACATCTTGGAGATAATAAGAAGATCCCGGTGAACTCCTCTTCTGCTACAGTAAAATGTTCAAGTACATCAGCCACATATCCTAATTCCCATTTTCCGGGGGGGGGGGGGTTGGTTGGTTGGTTCAGTACAACAGATGATGTGTTCAAGAGATTAGCATTGTAACACTTGTTCCCTTCCAATTTCTGCTGTTTGGAAGTTTTAATCTGGCCTCAGCACATATACGAGATTAGCACAGAAAATTACTGTGACATTTAACAATGTCAACAAGTATTTAGTTTTTTCCCCCTAAAACCAAGCAAAACTAATGTTTTTGCTGCAGCTGACAAAGATTTATGGGGAGAGACAGCTGTGTTAAAAGAACCAAGTACAAAATTACAAATAAAAGAACCAAGACAGAAGCATGCCTGGCCAAATCCTGCAGAGATAGAACAAAAGAACATGATGTTTTCCCTCTAAGACAGTGGTTCTCAAACTGGTGGGTCGTGACCCACCAGCCCAAGAACCACTGCCCCTTTCCCCTTAAGGGGCAGGGTGGTGGGAAGGCAGCGGCAAAATCCACAGGATTGCACCACCGCCAGGGACTGAGGAGTTCTTCCTTCAACTAACCCGCCTTGCACTGGTCTCCTAGGGATGCAGAAAGCCCATGGAGGCCTCTGCATCTTAGGATGTTGAAAAAATGTAATCGTGAACCATTTCTGGTTTTGCAATTGCAACCTGGAAGTGGGTTGTGATTGCATTTTTTTTAACATTCCGAGATGTGGGGAGCCATGCAGAGGGCTCCGTGGGGCTCCCTGCACCCCCAGGAGGCCAGCACAAGGGGGTAAGTTGAAGGAAAAGCCTCTCAGTCCCTGCTTGTGGGGCGCTCGTGAGGATCATGCTGCTGCCTTCCCCCTCGCCCCTGTAAAGACTGACAGCCCGATCTTATCCACACTTGCCTGGGAATAAGCCACATTAACTATAATGGGTTTTACATCTGAGAAGAGATGCATAGGATTGGGCTCTTAGTGGTTCAAATGCTCTAAGAGGTGGTTCAAAAATAAGTCGTTCAAAAACAAGAGTTTGAAAGCCACTGCTCAAAGATAGCATATAAAATAAGGGTGACTTACTTCATTTTTTGTACGTATGCATATTTGCAATTATATGGAGCTAAAACTTTGATGAATAATAAAAATTGTGCCCTGTCCTGTGATCCCTTTGGACAGCAAGTTGGCCAAGAGTGCCCACCTATGTCCAGTTGCTTGCTACCACTGGTATTACAGTGGGCCTACATTACCTGCAGATTTGATCATCCTCGGGTCCCAAACTCACAGGGTCAGCCTGACATGGACCCTCTGGAGATGACAGGAGTTGCGCCTCAGGCCTTGGATGGCCTTATAAGTACTCTGCGCTTATAAGGGCCTAAAGCATCACTTACCTTGGGGCAAGGGAACAAATGTCTCCTTAGCCTGAGCAGGCCTCCAGAGGCTAAAACCCCATTGCAGGACGTAGTGGATGCCATGTTGGCATCTCTGCATCACTGTGCAGGGAGTTGCAGTGTATTGATTGGCCCTACTACTTTTGCAACTTTTACAGCAACTTTTGCTGTACTTTTTCCCACTTAGTAGTTTTCAACAATGGTAGAAATACTGCAAAAACCTATGTTGTTTATATGCTTGTATTTTTTCCAAAGACTTAATCTGTAAACCTCTGAGGTTAATACAGAATTAGGGCAGAAGTGAAAAGTTTGCAGTATTACTTTTGGGTATCTTTCCTCCACCTTTATTGCTATTTTTTTCCCTAGAAAATAGCTGTAGCCTATAATTTAATGGAGTGTTCTGCCTGAGAGATAGGGCCTATCTATACTCAAGCACAAAAGTGCAAGATCACATTGTGATGAGCAGTGTTTGTCAAGCACGGTTCTGGAACACACAGGAGAATTATGTGCAACCACTGCTTTTTCATAGACTTGCCCAAGGAAGAGTATTTTATTTTTGCAAGTTGTATGTATTTTGTGTTAATATACAACTTATGCTTGCCAATGTAGTAGGAAAGACTAATGTTTCTTTTCTGCCTTTTAAATCTGTTCTCCTTGCTCTTGCTTTGTACCAGGGATGGGAAAACTCAGCATGGCTTGACACTGCCCCATAACTAGACTAGGAAAAAGTGTCCTAACAGGGGCACTTTCCAAGTCTCTGAGTCACCCTTTAGTGACTCTAATGGACTCAAGTCAAGTTGCCCCCCCTTTAAAGAGCCCTCCTTTAAAAAGTGGAAAAACGGGGCTGCTGCCAGGGAGTGTGTCTGTCCGTCCGTCTGTCTGCCTTGGAGTACTCTTTACTCACTCCCTTGCTGCCCTCTTCCCTGTGTAACAGGGTTGGAGGGACTGAGTGAGAGCGGGAATAGAAGTGGTGAGAGGGAGGGTCACAAGCAGCTGTTGGAAGGCTTACCAGGATGACCTGATCCTTTGCGGCCCTACTCACAAGCAGTCCCATTTGCGCCGGCCATTCAATGAGGGTTGCCCCTCCTTTGCTCCTCCTCCTGCCTTCCCTCAGCCAATGGAAATATGGGAATGCCAACCCTTAGTCCATTGATCATCCCTTCCATCCTTTCTATCAGAGATGGGATAAGAGAGTCCAGTCCTGCCTCCCCACTCCTGCTTGCATTAATCCTTTCCTGCCTCCCGGCTGGAACTCCCTGCTGCTCACCCATCGGAATGCTTGCCCCACAAGGTTTTCCTCATGGTGAAAACAGTAAGCAGACACAGGCAGACTCGAGTTGCTAGCAGCTTGTTCTGATGTACACTTCAGGGCTGCTTAGCTCTTCCCCTTTTGGTGGGCCATTTGCGATGGAATTTCCAACCAAACTCTCCTTCCTACACTTGTTTCGCTTAAATGGTTTTGGGTGGGGAACCTGTCATTTGAATATCTTCAAACTCACAGAACCGTCTTCATAGAACAGAAGAGGAAACCGTTTTCAACCTCTGCTCGTGACACACATACGGAAATCATTTGTCAGTTGGCTAAGCAGGGAGGACTGCAATTCAAATGTAGAGTAGAATAATAATGTCAATCTAAATTCAACTTTATGTCTTAATCAGTTTGCTTTTGCATGTGATTTGAATGACTGTACTTTGCCCTTGGCTTTCTTGCCTTTATTTGATCATAGTCAACAGAAAACAGTTTAAGTGTTATGGACAGGAGCCTTAGCACAGAGGAACCAGTTGTCATAGATGAAATGCCATAATTCTTTTCATCATTTTACATACACTGCTGTTCGATGAAGGCAGTTCTTTCAGTCAGCTGCAAGTTACTGAAGGGTAAGTCACTGCACAATGATGAGACATTGAGTGAAAGAGATGCACAGGGCTGGCCCAAGAATTTCCGGTGCTGGTGCACTGAATGCCTCCTGCCCTTACTCAGTGGTGTGTCAGTCTCCACTGCTTCTTTTTGCACTTACTGAATTTGAAAAGTGAATGGAGTGAAAGAGGAAGGATAGAGGAGAATGGTGGGTTGGAGTATTCGAAACACTGGTGGATTAACTATTAGATTGGAGATACTCCAGGCTACTCCTTTCTCCTCCGCACATCCTCTGATTCCAGTCCCCTCTAGGGTTGCCGACTAAGGGCCCAATACTATCCAGTTTTCCAGTGCCAGTGCAGCTGTGTGAATGGGGCATGCACTGCATCTTGTGGTGGGACAGCAGTCACAGAGGCTTTGTTCCTCTGTGATATAATGTTCCAGTGTGATATAATGTTGGGAATTCCTAGAAGCCTTGTTAACATCTTCAAGATTTCATTTAGTAGTCACCTGGGGATTGATGCAGATTCCTGGAGACTTTGGATCAGTCCTGGAAATTTGGCAATGCTGGTTCCCTCCTTTGTCAAATCCAGGAAGTGGGTGGAGGAGGAGGAGATGTGGGCACTCCCTGCCACTTCACCGGCTGATGCAGGAGCCTCAGTGAGCCTGATGAATGATCTGGCCCTGGCAAAGCATGTGTGAATTGTCCCCACTTCTCACTCATTTGAATTTTCACTAGCTGGCTGGTAACTTTACAGGGAGATTGTAAAACTTGGAAGCAGATCCAGACTGCAGAAGATTGGAGAAATGTGGAACAAGAGCAAGGCCCAGAGTTCTCTTAATCATATCGTTGGACTAATTATCACAAATTGTTTAACGTGATCAGCCAGCAAGCAAATTAGATTAGTGACCAGGTCTCTCTTGTCATTGGTTTTGGAAGAATGAAGTGACTTCGTTGCAGTTTGTGTTCCACAAGCCTAGATATATGGCCTGTTTTTTCATGCTATTTTTTTTCTTGCCAAGTTTTACAGTTTAAATCTACAGACACACAAAGAAAAACTGCTGGATCAAAAATTCCACTGTGAGTGAAAAAAAAAAAGAGCTTGGACTGGATCTATTGGACTCGTATCAAATTGCCTCATTTGGCTGAAAGGCAGGGAAGATAGGAAAATTATTGTATTTGGAGGGCGGAATGGAATCTGCAAACACAGGAGACAAATCAGAGTGTGACCTGGCATTTATGTTGCCGGTATGAGTGCAGGAAAAGGAGGTCTGCTAATTATTTTTATTGCATGTCAGGCTTTTAGCACTAAGCATGAGACCAACCCATCTGTGGCCCCCGTTGCCTCTGTTAAACTTTTATTTTGTTAAGGTCAATTCTTGCTCTTGTATCCCAGCATATGTTTTGAAATTGCTGAACGTCTTCTGTAAAGCTTTTCTGAGCCCCTGGGTTCAGACTTGTATGTAAGAAGATCTGTAGCTGTGCGTTTTTGTTTTTTTTCCACGTGAAATGGGCCCTTGGCCACAATTCCCATGACGGTGGGCCATCTGGGTTGAAAATTTGATTCCAGCATTGAAGCTTACCTCATTGTCACGAGGAAAGAGGAAATAAATTTGAGAAACATCTGTTTTTCACCTTGGACAAATTTGTCAATTTGGACGCAGTGGTTCACAGCTGTTTTGTCTTTGCTTTTGCAGAGCCAGGGTTCCTCCTATAATGACAGGAAACTACATGAAAAGGAAGTTTGCTTCTCAAAGCTGAGGTGCAAATTACCTTGTAGGTAAGTAATGGGTAATAGCCAATTCTACTGGCTATTGAGTTGTTTAACATACTTCTGAAAGGAAGCTTTTCATTATTTATTTAGAACATTTAATAAAAATGATAATAGTCCACTTGCTCCAATTAAGTTACAAGCAATAGGTTTTTTTTAAATGTACTACAGAGAGACACCTTTCATCCTTCTTTTTTAAAAAAAATTCTTTAAAATTTTAAAAATTCTTGTCCCCACAGAAACTCCTTTGTGCAGGGAGATGTCCTATCACAAACATGGCCCATCACTGTCTCACAGATTGGCAGCAGTCTCTAAACAATGTCATATGTATACTGGTTGCAAATACATGCAAAGAAGCTTTTTCGATGGCCTCCCTGCAGTTGTGAAACTCTCCTTCCCTGGGGATTCACCAAAAGCAGAGCATAGGGATGGTGTTGACGGTTGGCTATGTAGCCTCTGCGACCCCAGTAGGTCTTCTTGGATCTGCGCCAACTATTTTGCTAGCAACGAGAGTTAAGGGAGAGGGAAGGGGGAAGAAGGGTGTTCAAGATATCGTCACACATGAGAACCACTGATAACTAACCACTCCCTCCCCAGCCCACCTCCCTGACCAGTAGCTACCCATTCCTTCCCCTTCCTCCATGTTCCTCCCACAACCTGCCCCCACTGCCAACTTATCTATACTGCTGATGGGAGACCTCCCTGCCTTTGCATGCACAACAGCACCAGCCATCTGTACTGGCAGCCTCCTTGCACATGCCAGTGTAACAAAACTTCTGCAGGCAGAACATGCGTTCTGCTGACAAGTTGACCCATTAGGAAAGGGTTGTGTATGTTCCTAAATTTTTGATAAGCACTTTATAAATTGGGAGGATTGTTGGAAATTCTTTGTGGTCTGACGCAATCCCCAGAATCATGTTGCCACAGGGGAAAGAGGGACTTTTAAAAAACTAATCTCAGTGCTGTCCTCCCAGGGGTGCAGGTTGCCAAAAGATAGCAGAGCACTTCAGCAAGCAACAGCAGGTCAGATCCATTTTCCAGAGAGGGTTAAAACGTGGTCATTCTTTTTGGTTCTGTTCCATTTTCTCTATCTCAGATCTAATCAGTTTTGTGTTTCTGCTAGAAAATGGTTTTTTCCTTATACTCACATCTTGCTCCTGGGAGCAGGAAGGAAGGAAGGAAGGAATGTTGAGTTACTTTGGACAACCCCTCCACAAGAAAAAGCTGGCTTTTCACCTTCCAGGAAGTCTAAATATGAGATGCATCCCAGACCATTAGCATTTGTTAGCTCTTTTGTCAAATCTGAGCACTGCCTCTTAGGCCAAGTTCCAGTGTCGGTCTAATTCACAACATCACATGTCAAGTTCATAACACCACTATGATGATTGATAATAGTTATTATTAATTAGTATTTTTACAATTATTGCGTTATAGATTCCTTTTAATGTGAAAATAATTCACAGTCACTACCTTGTTTCTGACTTCAAAAAGGAAAAAAAATGGCATATGGAGATGGACAGGGAAATACTGTTGTATATGAAAGCAGTGCAATTTTACACCAGAGATCAACCTGGCTTGGAAATTCACAGATGTACTATAAAGGTACCATTCTGCTCATTATTAGATGTATTAGAAATGTCATTCTAAATTTGCTTTGCCAGTAAAATGTATGAAAACAATAAAATTGTGCTGAAAAGGTTATTATACATCAAGATGTAATCTGTTTTATATTGGATTCCTGTATCAGAAAAAAAATATATACCAAAACAAAATTTACCTGCAGCCAAAGAAATAGTTCTTTATAGTTAGAACTGCATTTTGAATGCTACAGGCTATTTAATTACAAACTAAATTTCTGTATGTCCTGATGTTTTGTAAATCGGTTTCTGTACAGCTAGTATGATCCGACACAGCGCTGCAATGAAATGTTAGCTTAGCCTCAATTTGTAGCCACGGAAATTGAAATGAAATTTTAACACATGGAAATATATACACTGAATGAAAATACCTTGTCTTGTAAGCAGTCTAAAATTAACTTCTGTTATGTTTCATATGCGATGTGCACAAAACCAAGGGCAGATTTTGCAAGGAATTTACTTTGCATTAAGGGCCCAGTTAAAAGCATCCGTTTGCAATGGACTTGCAAGCTGATCTAGTCAATTTCATCATTCCCTTGACTTCTCAGGGACACAGGGAAGTTACCACAGTCAAGAATGAGAAAAACAGACTGCACCACTTATGTTTATATAGCAATCTACTCAAAAGGAACTGATCCATCAACATGATAGAAAACTCTCTCTCTCTCTCTCTCTCTCTCTGTGTAATTTGCTATTGAACCACGTTATCCCAGTCTTTTTCTTCAAAGATCATCTTATATGACTGTGGTATCCAATCCTAGATTGACCAGAATGAGGTTTGGAGGCATCATTTTATGTTAGTGTGTTTCCTGCCTAGAAGTTTCAGAAGGTGGTGCTGAGGGACTCCTCCTTGGCAGTCCCTCAGGGTTCTATTCCTTCTCTCATACTTTTTAATCTAGATGAAACTGCTGGGGGGGGGGGTGTCATCTGGAATTTGAGGCTGGATGGCACCAATATGCTGATGACACGAAGGTGGCTGTGGAAATCCTGAGTCAATGTCTGAAACAGGTGATGGGTTGAATTAGTGTTTACAAGCTAAAATTAAATCTGGATGAGGCAGTGGTGCTATTGGCGAGGAGTTCTGCAATCCAGAAATTGAATTGTCTTGGATAGAATTGTACAACCCTGGAAGGAGCAGACTCCTACGGGTGTGCCATATAACCTGAACAGCCAGGTGTTGGCTGTGGACCAGAGTGTCTTTAGCCAGCTCAAACCGATGCACCAATGGCATCCTTTCTGGGGCAGATGAACCTGCCATGGTTACTTATGCACTGGTGATATCTAGGTTAGACTATGTAAAGTACTGTACTTTGGGCTGCCCATGAAGAGTGTTTGGAAACTACAATTGGTACAGAAAGCAGCTACCAATTGGGGAGGGGATCTGACCTTTCTGGTGGATTTTTTCCTTTTTTCACTTTATATACTTTGCTTTTTCTGTGGAGCTCCACTTGGCTCCTGCCAGCTGATGGTTACCATCCCCCCCAAAAGTGCCCTGGTAGAATGCTACGTCTAGTTTTAACCTTCAGTATTAACAGTAAGAGGACCAGGGACAGCTTCTGGGACAATTAATGCCCTTTCAGGAGGAGTGGAATAATATAGATTGCAGCACATGGGGATTCAATTTACAGTGGATAGTTTTGATAAGAATCAACCCAAATCCTTGCAGTAAGAATTGGTGACCTTGAAACTACTGCAGAAATTAGAACAATAGGTCTTGGTCTGGAGGTGAGATTTTGCTGTGTTAAATTAATGACATCCAATTATCTAGTAATTATAGTGTCGTTCACACCTGCCTCCACTCATGACTGCTGTTAAAGGATGTAACTGAGAGATGTCATGTGGACGCAGAAGCCATTTGGTAATAAAATATGCTCAAATGGAAATGATAAACATGGGATCAAAAAAGAAGAAATTTACTTTCATCATTGTTTTCGTTTCTACTAATCAATGCCCAATGCCTGTTATGTATGCATTGATTTAACACCTAAGTGCAAGGAAGCAGGTTAACACAGCACTAAAAGAACTGAATTTTAATTTTGAAACAGTTGAGTGTGCCAAGTCTTTAATATGAAAGAACGCATTAGGACATGCATTTGATTTAACAGTGCTCAGGATCTGGTACAAGAGATGTTGAGAATCAATGTTCAAGAGCCTCATAATTATTGGAAGGTCTCTTATCTTCTTTGTGGTTTCAACAATCACCCACAATTCTAGACTATTAACATATATAGATCCACTGCAGGAACATAAATAATTAGGAGGCTCTTGGATTGTGTTACTCTTTCCAAGATCCATATTCATGTACTGACCCATTTACCTTTATGTATTTTGCTTTGGTTTTTCAGCAGCATGACCTGGGTATGCAACCTCTGTTTTCAGAAGAAGAGTTGATGTCGACCACAGTCCCTGAGATCTATATTTCTGATATGATAAACTGATGGGAACTTTTTGCTTTTGTATATGCTGTTAGCCCATTTTAGTTGACATCACATTTTTTTTTCTCCCCAGGATAAACTCATCAGTATTCACATCTCCTTCATGCAAGTCCTGAGGCGGGTGGAGTTGAGCACAGATACGTGTCCATTCAATTATTAATTACAAATATAATTACAGATAAAGGCTGTACACAGCCATGAATATTTAAAGTGTAAATAATTAAACGTGGTGCTTCAAAGCACTTTTACCAAAAGCTGCCAGGATTGCAATGTTATGCCTTATTGCAAAGTTAGAAAAACATTCCAGCTCTCATGGATTTAACAAGGGGGAAGAATCTCTGTGCTCATTATTATTTGGTCACAGATGTTTCCCAGGTGAGGGTTGCATGGGGCTTCGAATCTAGCTGAAGTGGACACAGCCTGCAGGAAAGTTAACAGATGGCATCACAAATGGATTGTCCCTCCTGGGAGTTTTGTTTTTGAACGTACTGGTATTAGGTGTGGTTGTTCCCTTCTGTGCAGGCCAGGTGGGGTGCATCTCTCTGCAGAGGGAGATGCGATTTCTATTTGGAGGCTTGTAAAGGGGGTGAGTTAATGGTGTTGGAGTTTAAGGTTATGTTGTGGGAGGATGGACATGTTCAAGCTAGGCTAGCTTTCCTACTATGACTGGTATTCCAGCTCTGGGGGCCAAGGTCCTGATGGCCTACATGGGCCACATCCACAGCTGGGACAAGGGTATCTAGCTGAGAAAGTTTCATGGAGTTGGTGTAACACTCCACTGCTGGGTTCTGACTTTCAAGAGATCACATCTCTGATCTTGTCTGTTCTTGGAAGCTAAGCAGGGTCAGGCCTGGTTAGTACTTGGATGGGACACCGCTTGGGAATACTGGGTGCGTAGTCTTTCGAGACTGAAGGTTGCCAACCAACCATTTGAGGTGGTAAACTGTTAAGCTCAGCTACATGTAGGAGCTGGTTGACCATGTGGATGGGATAACTTCATGAGTGTACAAGTTAAATGCAGTGACATGATGCTTTCCTTCACTGGCCTTTGCTGTCTTGCCATGACACTTCCTTCCTTTGTCTCTGAGTGATGGATCTACCCTAGTGTTCAAATAGCCCCCTAATCTGAAACAATTACCACTACGAACAGGCTACGAACACAGAAACCAGACCTTGCAACAAACCCACATGCCAACTCTGTCTCTATATCCACACAGGCGACATTTTCACAGGACCAATAACATTAGCTGTACCATCAGGGGCTCGTTCACCTGCTCAGCCTTCAATGTGGTATATGCTACCAGCTACCAATAATGCCCTTCCTCTGATTACATAGGGCAAACAGATCAGTCTTCATGCAAAAGTGTAATTGGGTACAAGGCTGACATCACCTCAGGAGTTGGCCTTATGGTCCTGGTAGCTTCAGATGGTAGTTGTTGTTGGCTTCAATATATACAACAAGCTAGAAAACTGTTAGTATCACTCTGTAATAAATCCTAAATATGTTTATTCTAAGTTCTTTGAGAGAATGTTCAGGGAGATGATATGGTTTCTCATTGAAACCCATTGTTTTCTATATATTTCTGTTTTTATGTCATTACGGAAAAAGTGTGTGTCTGTATGTGTGTTTGAGAGAGAGAGAGAGAGAGAGAGAGAGAGAGAGAGAGAGAGAGAGAGAGAGAGAGAGAGAGATTTCATGTTCTAATCTTTTCTACAATCAGCTGTCAGATCTAGAAGAACTTTATGCCTTCACACAACACAAACAATTTCAGAAGGGATTCTTTTAAGGGCTTGTAACAATGAACGCCAGTGTTTGCATATGATCTCAGCTGCTTTGTTGGAAGTTTAATACAGGCTCGTAGACAGCCAATTTATCAGAGCTCAGTGATATTACTGTTGGGTTAATTTGTGCACACATGGTCCAAATGCTGCTTCCAATGATAAGTCGGCCCCTCCAGTGTACTCAGTTGGAATTGTCCAGATGTAACAAAGCCCACAATTTGGCCCTCTGCATCTCTTCTAAATACACTTACCGAATTGCTTGGCCTCCCTCTTGGCTCTGCTCTTGCTGCATTGAGTCATTACATTAATTTGTTTATCATGTTGTGTGCTCCGATAACCGTTTCCCTTCATCCTGCGCAGCTGCCCAAATGGACAACAGATGCCAAGTTTGAGAACTAGCTCCTATTAGCAGATGGCCAGTATGAGAAGTAGCTTGCCTCTGTAAGGTATTTTGTAAATCTTTCTTACTGGAAGTGATTTGGAAAGAATCTCATATTCTCTTTATAAGATCCTGTAGGATAATGTTCAGTGACGCATCCATAGCTGACTGCATGAAGACTACAGGTCATCTGGTGGAGCTATGTTTAAAAACTAAGGAAAAGATAGAAGACCTCCATAGCTGCTATTTAACAGAGCTGAAATAATCACAGCCTTGTTTCTTTGCTCTAAGAGCCGTGACCTTCAGTACATCATTGCTAACATTTCATGTTTCATTGAAAGTCCAAAATTGGCTAGAATGTAGAAATGTAGATATCTGTTGCCAGACACTGACACACTTCATGTAGGACTATCAACATTCAGATACAAATCTAGATATTTGGTCGATTTTGGACATTTGAGCGAATATGAAATGTTAGCAACGATGTCGTAAAGAATTCAACAGTCTCGGTTTTTAGATGAATGAACCTGGCTTGGTCAAGAACAAAACAGGTTGGGAGATACAGTTATAACCTAATTATCCATGGGGTTTTCACCCACAGTTTTATCTCAATGCAGTGAGAATTAAAGGAAAAACATCCCTTTTAAAAACAGCCTCGGGTATCATTGTAATAGGGGAGAGCTGGCAGCAGTCAGACAATCAATCTTTCTCTTTCCAGGCACTTAGGAAGTCTTCACTCCTAGGTAAGCAACCCCTCCCTTCCCCCTGGAGCATGCGAAAATGCAAAGCAGAAGTGATTGTCACCTCTGCTTTGCATTCTCTTTGCATCCTTTACTGAGCTCTCTGTGAAGTGAAGAGAGGGGTCACATGCCTTGGAGTGAAGCCTTTCTAAGTGCCTGGAGAGCAATTAACTGTTTGGTTGTCTGCCTGCTGCCACTCTTGTGCATTACTAAGTCCAGCAAGGCTGTTTTTAAATCAATGAGCAAGGGGGGATTGTTTTTTAAATGGATTTCCTTTTTGGGATCTGCAGGAGTTCTGGGAATGGAACACTGGAAGATACCAAGACTCAACCTACACATCCAAAAGTCTATACATGCCCTCTTCTGAGTGTGGGAAGAGTTTATACCTCTGGTTGCAACCCTGGATCAGGATGGAATCGAAGGAAGAAACCGCCCTTACTCAGCACTGTTCTCTGTAGGCTACTGATGATCATAGAGAGGGCAGGGCTAGTTCAAATTCAAAGGCTCCTTATGTGTTCGCTCTCTGCAGAAAGCCAACACCTACACAGGGCTTATATTTTCAATATGGATACTTCACAGGCCAGAGGTACTTTATCTGCATATAGAATCAAGTCTTTCACTTGATGATCATCCCTATTTTTGGATGCTTTCATTCATTCTGCATTTCCCAAGCTGTTTTGTTTTTGACAAGACCAGTTTCTTAAAAAAAGAGAATGATTAGAAACCTGCCAGAAAGTGGGAGATGACAAATTCTATATGTCAAGTTGCTCATTTATTGGTGTGATTAGAAGTACCAAAATAGTACCTCTCAAATCCACACAGATGAATCAAAAGTGATATAAGAATCTAGCATGGGGGATATTTAACAGATTGTATTCAAAATTCTGATTAGGTCGAGATTGACATTATTTCATTCTTGGCCCTGCAAAACACATGGTTTAACTAACTGTTCAGATCATTGTCTTTGACAAGAGGGGAAACTGAGTGACAAAGACGTTGTTATCAAACAAAGCTCTGCTCACTGCAGAGGGATGTCTCCAGTTTTAAAGATCTTTTCTTGCTTGGATAAGCTATTGTCTTGGTGTTTTCTGTAGGAAATACAGATGGTGACAGTTAAACAGATTTGAAGAAGTCAGGAAATTACATATATTTTTAAATATATTTGGTAAGTGCATATCATCTTAACCTCCTGATTGCTTTATGTAAATGGAAACAATCTGATTCTAGACATTGTTCTCACTCGTAGCCTAAAATTGAAATGTAGGCTGTTCAAGTTGGTTTCACTGCGGCTTTTTCCAGGTGGGATGCACACATTTTTTTTCCTAAGTACTTGCCACTTTAATCAGCCATGTTTGCTATATCATCTGTGACAGATTATTGACCTACTCAGCAGATTCATGCGCCAATCCTATCCTCCATCACTTTACACTAAAATATCTCTTGACTAAAATATGCAACTTGTCCCTCAAAACGGCCACGGTGCCAGAGGATTGGAGGATAGCAAATGTCACACCGATCTTTAAAAAGGGAAAGAGGGGAGACCCAGGAAACTATAGGCCAGTCAGCCTAACATCTATACTTGGTAAGATGGTGGAATGCCTCATCAAAGATAGAATCTCAAAACACATAGACGAACAAGCCTTGCTGAGGGCTTCTGTAAGGGTAAGTCTTGCCTCACAAACCTTTTAGAATTCTTTGAAAAGTTCAACAGGTATGTGGGTGCGGGAGAACCCATGGACATTATATATCTGGACTTTCAGAAGGCGTTCGACACGGTCCCTTACCAAAGGCTACTGAAAAAACTCCACAGTCAGGGAACTAGAGGGCAGGTCTTCTCCTGGATTGAGACTGGTTGAAGACCAGGAAACAGAAAGTGGGTGTCAATGGGCAATTTTCACAATGGAGAGAGGTGAAAAGCGGTGTGCCCCAAGGATCTGTCCTGGGACCGGTGCTTTTCAACCTCTTCATAAGTGACCTGGAGACAGGGGTGAGCAGTGAGGTGGCTAAGTTTGCAGACGACACCAAACTTTTCCGAGTGGTGAAGACCAGAAGTGATTGTGAGGAGCTCCAGAAGGATCTCTCCAAACTGGAAGAATGGGCAGCAAAATGACAGATGCATTTCAATGTCAGTAAGTGTAAAGTAATGCACATTGGGGCAAAAAAATCAAAACTTCACATATAGGCTGATGGGTTCTGAGCTGTCTGTGACAGATCAGGAGAGAGATCTTGGGGTGGTGGTGGACAGGTCGATGAAAGTGTCGACCCAATGTGCGGCGGCAGTGAAGAAGGCCAATTCTATGCTTGGGATCATTAGAAAAGTTATTGAGAACAAACAGGCTAATATTATAATGCTGTTGTACAAATCAATGGTAAGGCCATACCTGGAGTACTGTGTCCAGTTTTAGTCGCCACATCTCAAAAAAGACATAGTGGAAATGGAAAAAGTGCAAAAGAGAGCGACTAAGATGATTACTGAATGCCAGATGCAAGGGAGGGCATCAGGATGAGGTCTCTTGTTATCTGGTGTGCTCCCTGGGGCATTTGGTGGGCCGCTGTGACATCAGCAGTGAAAAATCAATTCTGTATCTTTTATTTTACCTGCACAGAACAGGTATAATGCTGAAATCTTATTTTTAATATACAAGAGTGATTTGTTTGGGTTCTCTCACTCTGAGCATATACCCATACAGCAAAACATGTCAGGGCTTCCTATATGTAATAAAGCTGTCAAGAAAAAAGGTAATACAAGAAATAGTCATATTAGCTACATTTCAAATCCCTGTTTTATTTTGCAGACTGTTTCAATATTCTGATTTGATCAACTCTAGGATATGTGAGTTGAGCCTTTCCTGTTTCCCCTTCTTCAGAAATTGTTTCCAAAGGAGGTCATTTTTGTCTTTCTCAACTTTCCACATTGACCCTCTTCTAATCCATTCTTTTATTTGATTTTGCAGCTCTGCGGAATGATGAAACATATCCTCCCATGGCCTCTGTGCTAATAGAATAATCTTTTTTCCCCCCAAAGATTGATGATGTGATGCTATTTTCTCCTTCAAATCTTTTTCAGGGTCACTAATACGAGCCTGGGTGCTGTCTAGTTTCAGTGCTTGATGCATTATTGTGGTTGTTCTGGGGCAGCTAACCTACATATACTTGACATATGCATTTTCCTTATTGCTAGAGTTTCACTACTTTGGGATATTGGACAGTATGTTTGAAGGGCTTTGTTCTTTCCGACAACTTCTTGGATCTTTTCTGGTATGTTCCAGAAAACTGATTTGTTAAGGAACGGACTCCTTTCGGAGATTTTGGGTAGTGAGGCCTATGGCACACGCAGCCATCGCCCTATATCTTGGCAGTGCCTGCTACCATTTGGATGAGTTTTAACACACCACAGAAGTGCTCTGTTAGATTGGACCAGATACATGCTGTCGATCCGAAGAGCAGCTGCCACACAGCATTTGAATTGAAAATGGCAAGTAGAAACTGAGCAGGCGATGAACTGTTACTGCATCTGCTTGTTTGGTGGCTAACCAAATTACATTTGTCTAGTTCTGCTCATGTCTGAACCAAATTGCATTTGTCATTCCCCTAAAAGATTAGAAACATTTGAATTTGTATCCCCTATAAATTACAATAATGCAAGCATGATGCTTAGAGAAATCCTAACCTGCCCTTGAGCAGGCAAGCCAGCAGGCCTGCCCAATATACAGAAGAAGGGTTGGGGCCGGTTGCGGCTCAGCCTGGAACAAGAGGAATTCCTTCTTCTTACCACAGGTAAAGTCGCAGTAGCCCCAATGGTGCTACTTGGATGTACACTACTCCAAGAGGTGGCACAGATCCGAGCAGCCTAGAACTGCCCCAGTTGACTGGGGATGGGATCTGGCACAGGATCCTAACCCTGTCCCCCGCTCACATGCTGCCTGCCCACCACCTGCCCTCCCCCTGCCCTGAAATGCCTCCTTTCCACCCTCCCCATGCTCCCCAGCCCCCTGCGCTGGCCTGACTTACCTGATTGGTCTGGGCTTACCTTTGCACTGGCCCAACAGGGCTTGGGCTGTTTTCCCTGCGGTCTTGGTGGCCTGCAAGAGGAGTATGGTGATGTGAGCTACAGATGGACTTCTGTAATTTGATCCCACCAATGGAAATGGAAATAATAGTAGCCACGGACTCCAAGAGACTCAGTACTGCCGCATGGCATGGGGAAAGAAATCTGCCTGACAAATGAGGAGATAAATCCTGAAATAGTATAATGGACTGTATTACTTCAGGAAGTAGGAGGAAAATGCCATTTTTGATTGCTTTCCAATGGAGAAAAAACTCTAACAGGTAAGTAGTAGTATAGCTACTAGGGTATGTGTGACATGGTAAGTATTGCAGGTGCTGCAATGCACCATGTAAGTGGAACCTCCCACTTGCCATCTGAGCCATTGGGGCAGCAACAGCAACACACAGGGCATCTCCTGTACATGCTGCTTCGCTCCCAAATGGCTCCAATAGCAAGTGGGATCGGCTACTTACAATGTGCGTTGCAGCACTTGCAATACTTACTGTGCCGCCTTCCTGTAGCTATGCAACTGCAGATAAGGGTCTAAAGTTCTAGGCTGTTGAGTTCCCTGCTATACTAGTTTACTACTCTTTGCAGGGATTTTTACACAGGTGAGTATTCAAAAATATACGGGGGGCCTCTGTCTAGAGTGCTAGCAATAGATGTTGAGAACATTGGTGTGTAAAGGTATGAAAAGGGCTTCACTACAGGGCCAGATAGGGGTCCCTGCAAATACCAAATTAGTTCAGGTTTGAGGAACCACTAGAATTGATGTCTAATTGATGTCTTTACCCCTGCTAATTGGGTAAGAGGCACTTTTTTCAAGTGGGTGCTCCTCTTTTTAGCAGGGGGAGAGTAACTGGCCCACCTCACCCCAGCACTGTCTTTTCTAGTGGCTGTCTGCTGGTGTTCTTTTTGCATCTTTTTAGATTGTGAGCCCTTTTGGGACAGGGAGCCATGAGTTATTTGATTTTTCTCTGTAAACCGCTTTGTGAACTTTTAGTTGAAAAGCGGTATATAAATACTGTTAATAATGATGATGATGATGATGATGATGATGATGATGTCTGTTAGCATACTGACTCTTCTACATCGGTCCGTCCGTCCATCTTCCTGATCATACAAACTACAAAACTATAAAGTAGAACCACTTTGATGTAGCTGGTAGAATGTTGAACTTGGCCTGGGTTTTGGTTCCTTTTTCAGCTTCAGAGGTGACCTTCAGAGGGGACCCAAGACCAAATGTCGCTGTCACTCCAGTACCAGATACTGCCCATATTCCTTGCCTGCCTCAGCCCCTGCCTGGCTTGGAGGCACTGCTTGAAAAGCACCTACTCCATTTTCCTTTGTAATGTACTGTAGTTGAAAAGGAGAATGGACTAGAAGAGGAAGTGTGGAAGAGAGGAGAGTAATGGCTAAATGCATCATTGTTTGTTATGTGATAGAATGTGCTGTAATATGCTGGGCCAGAGACTAAGGAGGCAGAACAACAATTAGATCTTGCAGGACCTCTGTTGTAAATTACAGTGATTGCAGAGAAGAGTGTATGCTCAGTTACCTGGGCTGCTACTACACAGATTTCAACTGACCATTTTGCTGAACAAGGAAAAAAGGACAAACAAGTTGCCTAGTCACCACAATATACATTTTCATCTCTTCTGTGTTGAGGTGGTGGTGAATAAACAATTAGACAAAAGAATGTAATAAATTACATGGGTTGCATCCTATGTTTAGTTAGTCATGCGTATGAAAGTTGGGGCATAAAGCAAAATCCCATACATATTTACACAGAACTGAGTCCCACTGTATTCAATGGAACTTCCTAGCAGGTAAGTATATATATGATTTCAGGCTTGGTTATGACTAAGAGCTCAAACCCATCCTCAGAGGTGTCGCTGGAGGGGGGGGGAGTGTGCTAAGTTTTGCAGAGAGCCTCCCTGCAGCGTGCAAGCAGCTCCTTGCCCTCCCCTTTGGAGCCATGTGGGCGGGGTGGGGGAAACGGAGGCGAATGGCTCCAGAGGGGAAGGGGAGGAGCCGCTTGCATGCTGCAGGGTGGATCTCTGAAAAACTTAGTGCACCGCCCCCCCTAGTGATGCCTCTGCCTGCCCTCTGCCCCCTCCCTGCCGGTGCGGCCATGGAATGGAAGGGGGGCACTCTTTTTTGTATACCTTCTGGCCTCTACTGCTCCTTCTTCACGGGATTGGAAAAGGAAGAGGGGGGTAGAGAGGAAAAGGAATGTGGAGGGGAGGAGACTGCTGAGCTAGAGCATTAGAGAGTGGGAGGAGCAGAGGCTGGCACATCATCGGGCAAAGAGGGGCAGCATCTGGCATGCCACCTCAGGCATCAGAAGAACCTGGGCCTGCCCTGAAGTAGGATGCAACCCAAAAGCCTTTGTTTGTATCCCGAGAGGTAAATTAGTGTTTGTTGTGTCTCAATCATGGAATACATTGTACAATGAAGACAAAATGATAACACAAAAACTGGAGGAGATAAAAGGGAAGAAGTTATTTCAGCCTAATGCCAAATTAGGACTTCAATCCAAACGATAATTGAAATTTAAAGAAGGCAGGAAAGCAAATGTAATTGTGTGGTCTAGGCAGGCCTGTAGCGCCCATTGCGTTTATGAATCATTACCTTGTGCTTTGTTAGGTTATGCTGCTTTCATTACGATTTCAGTGATTAAAGCTTTTGATGGCAAAACGTAGCTGGGAAAGCATATGTGTTTGTTTCTTTCCCTCCAAGATGTTTAGATAACTTTGCTAATTATGCTATCCTTCAGGCATGCAGTGGTCCAGCGCTGCAAACTTAAAAGGATTTGTAGCCTACCAGAAGTAACTCAATCAATATGCACATCCAAAATTCATGTAGTCTCTCTGGAAGAAGATTAAAAAGTGCAAAGGATGAGGCCTCCCTCTCATCCTTTATTCCCGCTATCATTCAAGTTTCAGGACATGGAATCTGGAGGATGATGCAAAGAGGGCAAGAAAAACATCTAGCTTTTGGTTGCTTGATTTTCTCTGTAAATTGGTCTGTGAATTTGTTTTTTGAACAGTGGTATATAAGTATTTTTAATAAAATAATAGGCTTCCCAGATAAAGAAGCTCTCGCACGTGGTTTAATCAAGACCAGTCTTGTGCATGTCTACTCAAAAGTCAGTCCCATTAAGTCCAATGAGACCTACTCCCAGTTAAATGTGTTTAGGAGTACAGCTGAGCAGTCCAGCCCTAAGCCCCAGGGCAGTCAGGAGGAGCAGTGATGCCAAAATGTCACCACATCCTATGGGGCTGGGGCAGTCAACAGAGTCTCCTTGGGGTATGGGAACACTTGTTCTCTTACCCTGTGTTGAGCTTTCTGGATGACAATGGGTCTACTTGGATCTGCACCTGCTATTTAGCGGGCACAGAACTGAGGAGGCCCATGTCGGCCTTTATGGCTTGGAAGGGGGCACAGGATTTGGCGACAGAGTCTGCCACCATCTCCACCACCATCTGGGACCAATCCTCCCTCTGGCTTGCCCCGCCCAGTTCTGTCCCTCCCCACCTTCCCCCGCCTCCCCAAAAGCCTCACCACTGGCTGGTGGAAGCATTTATCACCAGCTACTCCATGTGGTCATCTTCTCAGCGCTGAGGTCCAGCACCAACTGGTGCTGGCCTCAGTGCCAGTGCAATGTCCTCTATGCCAGCGCAGGAATGCCTTATGGCACTTTTGCTATGGCACTTGCCAGAGCAGTGTGGCAGCTGCTCAGGACTGGGCCCTTAGTATCATTGTCAGAGCACAATCCTGTGCATGTCTACTCAGACATCCTATGTATGTTTACTCAGACAGAACACAGACCCATTGTGTTCAATGGGCTTACTCCAAGGAAAGTGTGTGTAGGATTTCATCCTCATTCGATTAAGTTGAGGAGGCCAAAGAAAGTCTGCCACTGAAAAGTAGTACGATTTGCCAGGCAGGACAAATTCCTGAATGCCAACAATGCATAACTACAAATAATTCTAAATTCATGTTCCAGCATGAAGAATGGTTGTTTGACTGGTGGTTACCATTTGGTCTTCCTTTTGTAATGCTATATATGGTTTTGAAATAGTTTTCATGATAGACATTCAAGCCAGCATTGATTTTTAAAAACGATTCATTGACATTTCTGATTCAATATTACTCAGAATTACGTTTTTGCATGTTGAAATTGAAATGTTTGAAATGCATGTTGAAATCTATTGAAATGTTCAACACAGAAATTTGAAACACATAAAGGTTGTTAATGACAGGTATGCAATATCCCATTTATCCTTTCAAATGTAATAATGGAATCTGTGAATGTCTGCATAAGTAAACAAACACTGGGGGATTTGAAAGAACCATTGGTTATTAGAAGTAATGAAATTCTGAGATATTTATTTAACACATTTGTGCCTGACCTCTCCCCTCTAGTAAGAGGTGCCAGAGGGGGTAACACTATGTAAAAGTTTTCGGTTAAAAAAAACACAAAACCTCAAAACAATAGGTAAAAAATGCCTATTCACTCCCCTCAAATAACCTAGGCCGCAATCCTAACCAATTTTTCAGCACTGACATAAAGGTAATGCAACTCCGAGGAACAAACATTGCCCTACCTTCAGGAAGCCTCCATGATGGCCCCCTCAACTGCAGGATATAGCATATGCCTCAGTGGCACAGCTATATCAGTGCTGGAAAATTGGTTAGGATCGCGCCCCTAGAGTCTAGATAGAGGGGTGTCGTAACATCAAGGAAGAAAATAAAAAACAGACTAGAACAGTAAGACTGCAACCTAAGCATACTTACCTAGGAGCAGTGGCGTCGCTAGGGAGTGCAGGGAGTGTGGGCCGCTCCGGGTGATGCACACTGGGGAGGGCACGAACTGGGGACACACACACTAAAATTACTGTGGTTAGGAGTAACCCCATCATATTATATACTGTTGGATGTGGAATTTTGAGCAGAATGCAGTGCAAGAAACCTGAGTGAAATATCTCCTTTCTATCAAACTTTATGGCCAAAAAACGCATGGATCCCTATGGAAAGTGGAAGTGAGCCGTATTGTGCGTTTACTCGTGAGTAGGTGAACTTACCTTAGTCTGTCGGAAAGGGCAGGCTGAGAGGAATCCAACGACACCAGAATTTGAGTTCAATTTGAGTTCCATCCCTGTCAAGTTCTGTGATTTGAAAAATGGTATTAAGGAGCCACTGAAGTTCTTTATTTGCTTCTATTCTGTGATAGAATAGTTTAGACTCTTACAATGTTGTATTTTTATCACATATGTTTGTAATTTAGGTTTCCCCCTCCTTCAATATTGTGAACTGACTAGAGAGATCAGTCAACTCTAAAAAGAGGGTCAACACTGAAATTAGAAGTAAATAAAAGAACAAATAAACATGAACAGCTGAGTCCTTTACACTGAGCCTGATCTCCATTTGGGTGGACATCAAAGATGGAGTTCTTCACCCAAGGCAATTGTGAGAAATGATCTGGGATGAAAGGAAACAGGAATGCCTCTATTTTTTTCCCTTTGTATGATCTCCAGAAGAATATCAGAAAATTTATACAAAGGTTAAATCCTCATTAATAGATAATTCCTTCCAATTGGGGAAGCATTTGGGGGCAATGGGGACTTGAGAAATGAGTCATATAAAATTTCCATGTGCAAGCAAAGAATGTGGATTAAATACAGGCCTGTCTATGCCTTTCTCCTTAAATATTATGTGCACTAATCCAGTAAACCATGTTTTTGCAAAACAGGATGCTTGGATGCATACCCACCTCTGATTTCATGCTTGTCCGCCAGGTTGTGATCTTTTAGAAATAATGCAGGGAGTTTCAGCCTGGGGACAGATGGTTAATCAAGGCGTCATTTCAGGAATGGAGAGTAACATTCAGCAAGGTCTAGACGGCCACCTCTGAATATGCTGAATGTTGAGGTGATGAAGCAGTATGTTTCAATTTCTTGTGATTATTTTTATGCTTCATACTGTGCATTGCAATGACATGGAACAAAACGTTACTTTTGAAACATCAAAATCAGAGCTCCGGCACCCTATCTATTCCCTCCCCGTGTGAATGGCACTTACTGTTTCGCAGGGGAGTCTCTAGAAAGTGCTTCCATGTGCCCCCATTCTTTGTGCTGGCCAGCCGTCTCTGGCTTCCGATGCTTTGTAGCCTGGATTTCCGGGCAGTTGCAGCATATTGGCATGAAGAATGGGAGTGCACAGAGGCGCTTTCTGGAGGCTCCCCAGCAGAACGGTAAGTGCTGTTCATGGCAGGAATGTCTTTGCTGGTGTGCAGGGGTCTCCACTTTGGAAATTGCTAAGCAAAATGATCTGTGCCTTTGGCATTCATCACTGATACCAGATCAACAACAATATGTGCTCAATGCAACCAGTGGGTTGGCCAGTGATTTAGGGTCAGGTTGGCTTCTGACCCTAAATGCCCTATATGCACCTTAGGGCAATAGAAAGAAGGAGCAGTTTCTGAATGAGAAGATTTGTGCCACAGCGTAGCTTCATTTCTCAGGTAGTGTTGCTCACACCTTTGTTCTTTCACTTACACCTGAAACAGAAATACTTGAAAATACTCTTGGTCTTCAACAGCCATATGAAAACAAAGATAGAGACTGTTAGTCAGAGATTTTTTCCATAGGGGTTAATATAAATTGGACAAAGGAATTTGTTAAATCTCTTCCCTTTGACATTTTGAGAGCCAGGGTGGAGTAGTGATTAGGGAATTGGACTTAGAACCTCAAAGATCCATGTTCAAATCCCCACTCAGCTGTGAAGCTTCCTGGGTGACCTTGGACCAGTCACTATCTCTCAATCTCACCTATGTCACAGGGTTGTGATGAGGACCGAAGGAAAGGAGGACCTGTGTACACCACCCTGAGGTCCTTGGAGGTATCATGTATTGGCAACCTTCAGTCTCGAAAGACTATGGTATCGCGCTCTGAAAGGTGGTTCTGGCACAGCGTCTAGTGTGGCTGAAAAGGCCAATCCGGGAGTGACAATCCCTTCCACACCGGGAGCAAGTGCAGTCTGTCCCTGGTCTATCTCCCTGGCTATGGGCCTTCCTTCTTTGCCTCTTAGCCTCAGACTGTTGGCAAAGTGTCTCTTCAAACTGGGAAAGGCCATGCTGCACAGCCTGCCTCCAAGCGGGCCGCTCAGAGGCCAGGGTTTCCCACTTGTTGAGGTCCATCCCTAAGGCCTTCAGATCCCTCTTGCAGATGTCCTTGTATCGCAGCTGTGGTCTACCTGTAGGGCGCTTTCCTTGCACGAGTTCTCCATAGAGGAGATCCTTTGGGATCCGGCCATCATCCATTCTCACGATATGACCAAGCCAACGCAGGCATCTCTGTTTCAGCAGTGAATACATGCTAGGGATTCTAGCACGTTCCAGGACTGTGTTGTTTGGAACTTTGTCCTGCCAGGTAATGCCGAGAATGCGTCGGAGGCAGCGCATGTGGAAAGCACTCAGTTTCCTCTCCTGTTGTGAGCGAAGAGTCCATGACTCGCTGCAGTACAGAAGTGTACTCAGGACGCAAGCTCTGTAGACCTGGATCTTGGTATGTTCTGTCAGCTTCTTGTTGGACCAGACTTCCTTGGAGGAAGGGTGGTATAAAAATGTGAAAAATAAAAAAGTAATTGCATTCCATTTCTTTTATATTGTAGTCCACAAATAACATAGATGGCTAAGAAATATAACTACTTCAACTATAATAAGGGTGGGTGAAGGGAAGAACTGACAAGGAGAGAATAGAACTGAGAGAGAAAAGGAGGCCCCAAAGGTTTTAACGTAAAGCATCATGAAGGCCAGTGCATAGCTATGCTGAGCGAGCACAGTTGTCTAACAATAGGACATCCAGACAGCCTGGTACTTGCCCGTATGTTGGTGTTATTAAAACACAGCCATTTTCATAGACAGAAAGAGAAGTCAGCTCTTCTGTCCATTGATAAATGGAAAGAGGAAATCTATCTTCCAGCATTATAGGATGAACTGTATGGAAACCAAAACAAGATGGGGAATTTGCTACTTCTTGTGGGCCAGGCAATCAACAATCCTTACTTTTGGTAATCATATGGTCACACACCTAAATCCCTTGGGATGTGGTCGTCTACATTCAAGGGAAGAAAGGAAAGTCTTTTCATTGTTAATTCATTTGTGATTCCCGTAATAAACCTTTAACTCTCATTCACCCTGGTTGCTTGAGTATATGGGAGTTAAGGGATTAATGAAGTTTTCATTTGGTAATTTTTCACATGATTCTCCCCCCCCCCCCACTTTCCCCATATTAGGGTTGTTTAGTGGAAATTAAAGTCAGCACATGATATAAGCTGCTGTGGTTGAACTTGACTTGCAGACATGTTTTATGGCATTGGAACATCAAATCAAAACTTATTGAAGTTATTAATCTTACCAAAGGAAAGCAGATTTGCTGGCACAGAATGCTTGGGTGGGCAGGTGTCTGAAGCTGTAAATAATTCTTGGGACTCCAGATTCAGTTCTAATGGTTTAATTTTCCTCTAATTACAATAATTGATGTCAAGGTGCACTTAGCATGACGAATGATAGCATTCTCACTGCTTGAAATATAGATCCTGCCCTATGACAGAGGTATGTTCTCCAGGAAGAAAGTTTTGCTTTGGAATCGCTGTGCCTTCCACGGCTCTGCAGAACATATTTTCTTTAGCCTTAACTTCACGTGCAGCCTAAGATTTGTTAGTTGGCAGATGTTTTGTAAGAGTTAATTAGTATTGATTTAACCTACAGTATTTATCACTTTCAATTTAAATTAAATGCACAGGGGAATGTACTTAGCAGATTTTATTGGAAGTGCAACACTGTTAATTAGAAGTGCAAGCCTTCTTTATTATAAAATAACATTCTGCTCTTCAGGTTGAACTGAAAAAGACCACACTAATGTTATGTGTAATAAAATCTAACTTTTTTTTTTTGCATTGGATGAATTAGCATATCAATTTTCTTTCTGTGTATTTTATTACAGGAACATGAAATAAGGTTACCATATCTGCGTATGGCATGGAATGGAGAACATAATCGGTAATTGAAACAGACTTCATTTACATTTTCCATCCAAAATTATGTAGAATAATAACAGACTGCATTCTATTAAATAGAAAATGACCACAGTACAGGTTTCTGTAGCACCCTTTAGAAAAGGTATCTATTACAATGTAGATTTTTTCCCCATTGTAAGTCATAAATGAAATAAAAATGTGGGCTGGTGAAAGCAATATTAATGCAGCCTTCTTGTTAAAGATTCTATCAACTTCACTGAAAGGATCACTGCTTCTATAACCCAAAATATCAGGCATGGTTGAATTTTTGAGATACTGAATAAAAAGCAGGGGTCTGATTTCAAAAACTTGAATTGGGTCACATCTGTGTGACAGCCAACTTCTTTCATCTCCTATCATGGTCCTTAAGACTGAAAGCAGGCTCAGTGCTGAGTGACCCAGCACATTTCCAACCATGCCTTTAAAGGGGAAGGGGGGGCTCAGCATGGCTTTGGGAGATCCAGTGAAGGCTTTGCCCCAGGACCTCTGCAACCTGATGCTCACCCTGAGGGCTTCTTCTCAGAGAGAAGCCTGGACAGTTTTCCACATGCTGCGTGCTAGATCACTCCCACATGTGGAAGCTCTGGTCTTGTCTAATAGTAAATAATGTCTTGGAACCATGCCGGAAATGTTGATATTACTTGAATATTGTGTTGTTTTCTCATTTGTACTTCAGTCACCACTCTTCCCCTCTTTCTCCAATGTTCCTTATTTCTCCTCCCATGCACCTCTATCATATCCCATAGACATTCTTTTCTTCTTTTTCTTTTTCCTCCTGTTATCTCCCTTTACTTTTTCTTTCAGTTTTATTCACGAGGCTCACCTCTTTTTTCAGACTGCTACGTGCTTTTCATCCAGCACCCAAAAACTATTTCACTCCTCATTAGTTTCAATTAAAATTACCTAATGCTGCCATTTAGCCCGGTCACTATCTGTGCAGCTGACTTCTGAAATAATTAGTGCATTCTTCTCCTTACAGTGCCTTAACTTAATTTTTGCCTGACCGTCACTTTTATTGTTCTGTACATTTTCAACCACTGTGCCATGGCACGTTGGTATGCCATGAGTGGCCCACAGGTGTGCCACAGGAATTTGGGGGGGGGAGTCATTTATTAGTAGGGCCAATGAGGGATGTGAGCCCCCTACTGGGAATACGGTGTGCCTTGTCAATTGTCAAAAACCTGACGGTGTGTCTTGACACTTTTAGTGCCTTGTCAGTGTGCTGTGAGATGAAAAAGATTGAAAATTGCTGCTCTCTACCCTTTAATAGTTGCATTCACACAACAACTGCTATCGTGTTATAACTTGGGTTGTTTGAAAAGTCCATGGAGGGTTGGTTATCGTGCAGTACAGCCTTTTTATGATTTACCAGCAATATTTGCTTATTTAAAAGATATGTATTCTGCCTTTCACACCAATTTGAGTTTCTAGTCTGTCTTAAAAACAAAATAAAAGAATCAGTTGAGTGTGTTCAAACAGTAAAATGATCAATCAGTCAATCTGATGAGCCACAACAATTAATCAACTTCACCACCACCAGAGCTTAATGAACAGCAAACAACAAGGTCTATTAAACCACTGTGTGTCAAATATCCCCCAAAGCATGGATAAACACAAAAGTTCTTCATGTTACTTAAATTAGAGAGCCAGGGTGGTGTAGTGGTTTGGGAGGTAGATTCAGACCTGGAAGATCCAGGTTCAAATCCCCCCTCAGCCATGAAGCACCCTGGATGACCTTGGGCCAGTCACTTTCTCTCAGCCTCACCTACCTCACAGGGTGTATTGGAATTGCAGAAGATCTGGTGAGGAGGTAGATGTGGTGTCAGCAGTGGCCCCTTTAAGGGTCAGGCCTGGGCATCCAGCAGAGTGTGCTGCACAGCTGCAGCCACTTGAAGGCAATAGGGCTCTCAGGGATATAAGGAGCACCTGAGGCAGGAAGGGTGTGGGTTGTAGAAGGAGTGCAGGTTGGAGACTGACTTTGGAATCTGACCTCAGACTGTGACTTGGCTTATTGACTTTGACACTGACTGATTGACACGTGATCTATTTTGACACTGACTGATTTGACTGACTTACCTGGAATCTGACCTTGGACTGTGACTGGGCTTATTGACTTTGGACTTTGCCCTGGATACTCTGACTGACTTTGTGACTAACGGACTACTTGACTAGGCTGGGGAGAGCTGGAGAGCTGAGGTGTGCTGCTATACTGGGAAGGACTGCTGCCTTAGGAACTGGGTCCCTGCAGTTTAAACAGGCAAGCTACCCTGGTGGTGGAGTCTAGCAGTGCTGCTGTAGAGAACTGGGGCCATTGTTGGGGAACGAAAGGGGAGCTAATTAGCTTAGAGTGGCCATAAGTTCCCTAAGTGAGGCTTGGAGTGGGAATCTGGCAGACACAGGGTTGTTGTGAGGAAAAAAAGGAAGGGAGCAGCCATGTACACTGCCCTGAGCTCTTTGGAGGAAGGGCAGTATAAAAATGTGATAAATAAATAAATTAGTACACCTTTGTCAGGCCTTTGGCACCCCAGGCCCTGGATTGTTATAAGCCAGGATATGGCAGGAGGGGCCTTGATGTCCAGGCCTGGTATAAAATGTACTTAAAGGAACAGCAGCACTGTATGCTTATTAGCAATCAGCTGCACCTGCCTTACAGGTGGGAGTCACGTGACTTGGGGAGAGATGTGTGCAGAGTCATGTAGGCTATGGAGGAGTGGTGCAATGCACCACTGGACAGCCAATCAGAGTGGGTCACAAGACTGTCTTGTGACTATGAGGTAGCCCTACTCTGATTGGCTGGCCCCGGTATATATGGGGCAAGCACAGACACCAAGGTGTGGGTTGTTGTAGTGGAGTTTCTGTGTGCTGTGCTGCTGGTTTGTGTACTGATTTGGACTGCCTTCTTGTGACTGTGATGTGCTGTATCTCTGACTTCTGGACCGTTTGACTGACTACTCTTCTGCCTGCTCCTTTTACCAATACATGCTTCTGCAACAAACAAGCCTGTGTCTGCTTCTTTGGCTCTGTTTGGGATCGTCTGCTTCTTGTGCTGTCTTCCTATGCTCCCATGCCACTTTGCTATTGGGAAAGCAAGGGCTATCCTCCCCTGCTGACCTGACAACCTTGGTGCTTGCTGAACACAGTTGGGAAAGCACTTCCATCTCCTAGAACAGGCATGTCCAACTTCGAACAGGTCGTGATCTACTTTTTCCGGTCAAAAGTGCCGGTGATCTACCACCATGAAAATTAAGTTTCAAATTAGTTTCAAATTAATTTTTAACCCAATAAAGTTGGAGGATTCCCCCCCCCCCATTTTTAATGAACCTTCTGTCATTTACTTGGATGTGATCAGCTGTTAAACAAATTAAGCAAAAACAAAACAGAGAGACGAAGATCGAGTAAGAACTGCGAGGGAAAATGGAAAGTACATTTTTTCTTATTAACAGTATTTATTGAGTAATAACTTTCTTTAACTGTCTTAATAACTTTCTTTAACTTTTATTGAGTAATTTGGGTTAAATTTAGGTCAAGTATTGATCCAGGCTGATCTTGCACAATCTTTAATATTTCGCTCTTGCTCATTAGTGAGACACCTGAGCCTGCATTTCATCCACCAGCTTTTTGAAGTTGGGTGAATATTGCGTGAGGGCCAGTCTCAGGGAATCCTGGAGATGTTCATCTGTCATGTTGGAACGTTGTATACTATTTGTCATTTTCAGATGGGAAAACGCAGATTCACACAAATAAGTTGAACCAAAACAGGAGTGTACAGCTTCACTGCATCTTCTCAAGTTGGGAAGTTTGTCTCTAGGCACTGGCTTCCAAAATGATTCTTGCGCAGCACGGGTCTTGAGAAAAATGTCATTTTTAAGGGTTAATATTTCGTTTTCAAGAGATGGCTTGTTCAATGAGTAATTTTTACTGATAGCAGCTGCAGTTTCTTTAATGTCCACATCTACTTTGAATGGGTATGACAAGTACTCCACAACTGTTCCAATTTTTTGGAAGTTACAGAATCTATTTTCGAATTCCTGGATAACAGCACAGATTTCTGTCACATACTTCTTGTTCTGAAAAACAAAATTTGGATATTGTCCCAGATGGTCCTGCATATTAGCAAAATGATCAAAAGTGTTGTTTGCAAGGTCAGTCATCATTAGCTCAAATTTGCTCTTGTAGAATGAAACTGTACTCATCATCTCGCCAATGCATTTGTTTTTACCTTGTAGTTCAAGGTTCATATCACTTAGTTCGCCTGTAAAGTCAGCGAGAAATGCCAGATCACATAACCAGTCCTCATTTTCCAACTCTGCTTGGTCATCTCCCCTCTCCTTCAAAAAACTTCTTATTTCATTCAGCAAATCACGAAATCTTTGCAGAAATTTGTGCCTACTTAGCCACCTTACATCTGTGTGCAAAATGATTTCTGCTGCCCTTTCATCAAGAGTAAGATTGAGAAGTGGTCTTTGAAGTGATCTTCCATGAACTGAATTTACAATTTTGAAAGTGATGTCCATGATAGTCTTTGTATTGAGTCTCTTGCTTGCCAAAACTTGCTGGTGAATGATGCAGTGGTAAGAAAGGAAATCTGGGAAGTTGTCATGATGTCTACAGAAGGCTATGAAACCATTAACCTCACTGTCATTGCTCTTGCTCATCAGTAGTGATGGAAACAAGTCTATGCAATGGAAGATTACACTTTGTCACAATAGAATGGAAAGAACTGAATATTTCCTGACTGGTAGTTCTCCCTTTTAAAGAAATCATTCCAAGTAGTTCTTCTTTAACACTGAAGTCTTCAAAAACCATCCGGATAAAGGCTAGTAACTGGGCTATGTCTCTTATGTCTGTAGATTCATCCAGTTGGAGTGAGAAAGCAACACAATTTGAAACATCCTCCAACAATTGTTCAGTTGTGTCTCCACACATCTTTTCTATTTGCCGCACGACGGTGTTTCTTGACAATTGTACATCTTGAATAGCAGCTATGATCTCTTTCTTATTTTAAAATCCTTCAAAAAGATTGTCAGCTGCTTCAAGAAAATAATATTTTACAAATTCCCCTTCAGTGAAAGGTTTGCATTTCTTTGCGATCAGGTTGCTGACCTGGAAGGATGCTATGGTTGCACTGACCAAATGTGACCTTGGCTTCGCCATCAACTGTTGCTGAGTAACCAATTTCGATTTAAGTTCTTTGAGCTTCAGTTTACGAATTTCACTTTTGGGTGGAAAATCAGCATCAAACTTATTGCTATGCAGGGCCTTATAATGACGTTCCAGATTACCCTTTTTGGGCAAGGATACTGGGGCGTTACAAATTAGACAACAACACTTGTCTTTCACCATGTTGAAGTAGTCCATTTCCCATTCATCATGAAAGTGGTAGGTTTTGCTCTTCTTTGGAACACTCATCTTCGTTATACTGGGGTGGCTGGATGTAAGAAGGCCAAATCTGCTCAGTTAGTATAAACACTGGCTGAATCTGGTCCAAAACTGTCACTGTTCCAAAGTATTAAAGATCAACAGAAACTGAAGACCTTTGGATGATGTGCAATACAAGAACTGGAGATGCCAAAACCACACATGCAGTTCTAAAAGTAAAAATAAGAATTCATCATACTGGCACCAATAATCAAATACCACCAAACAATCATCAAAAAAACTCAAACACCTGTCCAGCAAACCAGATAAAATCAAATACCACCAAACAAGTTCAAATACCACCACACGTGATTTAATAAATTCTGCACACAGTGTAGAATCAATGCAAAGGCAAGGCGAAATAAAATTGCAGTGTAGAATCAACGCAAAAGCTAGGCAAAATAAAATTGCAGAGGCAAGCAAAAGTCACAGTGGTTTGAACCAATTCGAAGGCAAGGCATAGGCAAGTTAGAACAAAATTGGAAAAGCCCACCAAAATCACCAAATTCTTGACACTTTGTTGTGTCTGCCCGAAAATGTTTAATGAAAGCGAACTATAAAGCGACCAACGACCAGCACATGACACAACTAATACGGTAAGTGTATTCAGTTAAAGCCTGGGCGAATGGATATCGCCCGGAATATAACACACTTCTAAGGAGTGTTGGGGCAGGGGCAGGAATGGGTGATTCTGAGAGGCAGGAGACCAGGTATGATGCTGGGCCTGTGGCGTCTCGTCGCGGAGCATGGGCGGCAGCCCCCTGGGGTACCCACAAACTATTGGCATGAAAACAACAAGCGCCCCCAATACACCCGCAATCAAGATTCCCGCAGGCAGGGAAAAAAGACAGGCAAAGGATCAGCGGTGGCGGCAAGCCCTTGGCAGACGACCTGCTGGCACGAGCTCTCTCCTAGAGACGGTGCGAGCTGCTGGAGAGATGGAGCCAAGTGGGGCTGGCGATCTACCTCTGACCCCTCCGTGATCTACAGGTAGATCGTGATACCTGTTGGACATGCCTGACCTAGTAGATGCTGCCACGAGAGATGGACAAGATTTGCACTGGCTACATTAGTTTGGACTGGAAATAAGCCAAGCTATTCTCCCCCCCCCCCAAACAGGAAATAGGCTGGCTTATTTTCATATCAATTCAACTTGATTTGAATATTGCCTCTAATGCATTCCTGCAGCACCTGGGCAAACTGCACATCTAAAGAGCCACCAGATCCTTCCATCCTGGTTTACTATGCTTTATGTTTAAGAGGCCAGGGAGGGAGAAACCTCTCCTCACTCGCCCTGCACCTGGAGTGCCACTGCTGCCCCAGTTGGGTAAGTGGAATTTATAAGGAAGGAGGGACCAAATTTAGAGGTGGGGGAGCTGAATAGTGGGAGATGGTTTGGGGACTGGAAAACAGGAAATCTTCTTTGGTTTGGGTTTTAATGGAAAAGACTGGGGAAGAATTCAAGGGGCCTATTACTCTGCCTCTCTGAGGTAAGCATTATAATGCTTGCAGACCTTGAACTGGACCTGAACTTGATAAGCTTCAGGAGAACACAAAAGTCCTTGTCTCCAGTAGCTCCAGTTATCTACCTCTCACTTTGGAGGAGGAAGCAATATCTGGAACAAGGCTTCAGTGTATGATTTTGATATATGGGCATATCCACATGGGAACTGACTGTCTTTCAGATGGTCCCAGGCCATGTAGAGCTTTTAAGTTCAGAATCCACACATTCAGCTGTGCCTGGAAACCACCAAGTAACTGATGCAGAACTTGAAGGATATGCACATTGTGGTGAAATATGCAAGACCTAGTTATTCACCTGCAGTCACATTCTGAACCAGTGGACCCATAAACTAATCTTAGACTCTACCTTGCCATTGATGGCTACATCATGCATCTGGCTGCGCTTCCACTGTGCAACAAGCAAAGTTGAAAAAGTGACATTCTTTTGTCATGAACCAGTAAGATGCGAGATGAAACCATTTCTGAGATGGGATGCTACATGGGTTTTGGCCAGGATGTTTGTGCTTAACCCATTCCTTTTCCAGCTCACAGGTGTATACATTTGATCCCGGTTGCATATATGCAACATTGGGCAGAAATGGTTTAAACTCCACAAGCCTATGCTTGTCTACTCAGAAATAAGCCCCACTGAGTTCATTGGGACTCACTCTTGCATCAGTGTGTATAGGATTCGGGCAGCCCACATTCCCCTTGTGATGATGCAGTGTGGTGTCCACTGTATCCCATGGGGGAGCTTTAGCATGTTAAGGCCTCCTCAGTGGAAGCCCCTATTGCTACCATGGGTCAATTCAGACTTGTACCAGCAATATTGCTGGCACAAGTCCACTTTGACTGGTGAATGTAGATTGGGATTCGGCTGGCACCACTGTTGTCTCCTTCCTGGGCTTGATCCTCCCTCCTCTCCCCCATCCCCTGCCCCTTTCCACCCCCTCCCTATCTTCCTTCCAACCCCTGCATGATCTTACCACCAGTGGCATACACCTATCTGTCATCTCATGGACCTGGCTGCTGGCTGCTTGTGGCACTGGCCAGGCTGCACTTGCTGGTGCTGTCATGTTTGTGACAGCCATAAAGCTGTTTACACAGGACACTTGTTTCAGTGGCCTAAACAGTCCATAGGACTGGGCTAAAAGTCATCTCGTGCTGAAAAATAATTGTCTGGATCCCCTTGTCCAATGGCTGTGCTCTGTAGAAGCTTAATTTTTTCCCTTTTCCTTTGCTGCAGGCAGAGGTTCTGCCCCTCTTACCTGTTACCTGGTTACCTGTTACCATACAGGTAACTATGTAAAATTTGGAGGAGTTTAAAAGCATCAGGTTGTGTAGGCTGGTGCTTAGAGAACCGTTTAGAAAGAAAGGAGAAAGTCTTCATTACATGTGCTTCTCTAGTTTTCCTTATGATTCTTTGAATAGCATCTTATGTTTATGTAGCCAAGAGGAGCATTAAAAAAAATAAATAAAAAAAAGCTCACAGCAATGCTAAGGGGCTTTTTCAGTGATTGAACTGTAAGCTGAACATAAATTGCAATCAAATAAGAAAAAAAAAACTCACCCTATTTTTAGCTAGATTATAAATATCTGGAAAAGGTTAATCCATTTATTGATGCAACAGCTGAGAGCAAATGTAGAAAGCAAGAAGTGTAATCTACTCCCTATCCATTAAAGAGGAAATTACAGATGCTGTAATGAGCAGAGTCACATTTTAATGGTGCAAAATCAAAAAATTTTTTTTTAATGGTTATTTTGCTGTGGTTGGAATCTCAGAACATTAAACCTTTTGGTTCTCTGCTTTGGCTTTGTCCTCTGTTCAACTAGTCTTGCCAATGAACCGAAGCAGACAGCAATGTATAACTGAATCTGGGGATGGAAGTCTTCCAAGAAAGCGAGTCAGTCCTAATTGAGACAAGAGGCGCAGGGAGCAATACAGATATTTATGTAATCTGACAGATATAAAGGGAATATGTTTAGCTTAGGAAAGAATGCTCTGGTTTCCAGCTATAAGCAAGGTATTTAATGTGAAAAGTTGACAGCTCTCCTTGTCTTTCTTACACAATCAGCTGGAAGCAAGTTCTGTCTGCCAAAATCTGAAATACAGACATATGCTTCTTCTAAGAACTTTTGTCCTGATTTTGAGAGTATAGGACAGACCCACGATGATGAGAAAGATAAGAAAGAAGTTCCCTTTTATAATATAATCTGTAATCTTTCAACTGGTTTAAAACAAAATTCCAAATGTATTGAATTGGAATTTCTGTGAAGCAGACATCTTCAGCATCTGGATACTGAACATAGAACCAGGACAGAGATTTTCAGAGAGTGTGCTGTGGCACACTGGTGTGCTGTGACTGGTCTGCAAGTGTGCTGCCAGAATTTGGGGGAGGGTCATTTATTAGTAGGGCCATAGGGGAGCATCAGCACCCCCCCACCAGCAGCATAGTGTGTCTTGTCAATTACCAAAAAAACTGAAGGTGTGCCTTGACAATTTTAGCAATTTGTCAGTGTGCCCTGAGATGAAAAAGATTGAAAATCATGGAAGCAGGGGTAGATATGATGGTTATCCTCACTGGTTTATGATCAAAAGCAGATAAGACACATGAAGGAAACAAGGGGGCTGGGTAAAGAAAACATCAGTTAGAGATGACTGGTTGAGTTAAGGGGAAAGTGTTCAAGCTGGATAAAGGATAAGAAAATATGTCTATTTAAGTGGATAGTGGAGAAGAGCAGGTATCAGGAGGAACAGAATTCCATAAATAAGAGGTTGCAATAGAAAGCAGAAGGGACAAAAAAAACAACAACCCTACAAATATTTTCATATGAATTGGAATTAGCAGAATGAGGGATATAAGAAAGACTGTAGAATGATAGAAATAGGAGGACAAATAGGGAACAAGAACTTGGAGGTATCCAAAAGTAAGGAGAAAAATGTTTAGATGACTTGCTGATTACAACCAGTCAAAAATAGGTAATTCAGGACTACAAAAGGTATGGGCCTGACTGATGCTGAACCTGCAGTGGATAAAGCAACCCCATCTGTTCCATAAAAATGGAGAAGGAAGTCACTGAACATGAAGAAATAGAGGAGAGCTGCTGAATATAAGAGCGCAAAAAACAAGCAGAGCACTCTCAGGCGGAGCAGAAATGAGCGGCTAGAAATGAGAAGTAGCTAAACCAGTAGCAAGGATATTGCCAGAGTCCAGATGTGAAATAACAAGAAAGACAATCAGATTAACAGCAGCGTCAACACAGGGAAAGAAACTGGATTTTACAGATATTGCGTAGGTGGAAAGAACAAGTTTCAGCAATGGACGGAACAGCAGTGTGAAAGAGAAAGAGGGCTCAAGAGTGATGGCCCTTGTTCTGTGATTGGGTAGAAGGGTGAGTCATGACATTGTCAGAGTGCAAATATACAAGCAGACAAACAAGGGAATACAGATGGGAAGACAAGGAATTCAGTTTTGTCCAGTTTTTGTTAATGAAAATGTTCAGAGACTCATGAAGAAGTGACAGAAAAGGCAATTAGCAACTTTCTTCAGTTGAAAGTACTGAAGAAGGAGGGGATATAAAAGCAGATTGGCAATCCAGTAGTGATAGCCTAGTCTGAAAGGATATATAAGAAAGTCAAGAGGAAGATTATAAACAGGAAAAAAGGGGGAACCAAGGAAAAAAGCCACACCAGTGCTACACCAAGTGTCCTCTGTTGAGGACAAGTAATTATTTTTCCAATTTGTCACAGACTGGCACATATCCCGCCCCAAACAGAGACATTTTAATGAAGTCTTATTCGTACATCATTATAGAAAACCTGCAACACTTGAACATCTAAGTGAAGCCACTGAAAAGATGTGTGGGAACATCCCAGCACACATGTTGGTGGCTGTCTGCAGATCCTGGGCAGCACAATCCTAACTTGCTCTTGTTGGCGGGCCTGTGCTGTATCCAGCACGAGTTTCGGGCTGTCTGAGGCTCGGCCCGAGGCAAGGGGAAACTTTTCCCTTTACCCTGGGAAGAGCTGCAGCACACCAGTGTGCCACCAAAATCAGTGTCACAAATCTGAGCAGCCTGGGAGTGTGTCGGGTTGCCTGGGAATGGGGCTAGGATCTGGCATAAGTGCCAGATCCTGACCCCACCTCCCACTTCCTGCCCACCCCAGGAATGCCCGCTGCCAGCCCTCTTCCTTCCCTGAACCGCTTCCCTCTCATCTCCTCCCCACCCTTCCCACACCCCCTGACCCCGGCGCCAGCCAAACTCACCTGTCCCTGGGGTCTGTGTAGGCACAGGGAGGCCGGCGCACATCTGTGCACCAGCCTATATCCCCAAAGAATGGTGCAAAAGTGCTTTACAGAATTTTTGTGACACTCTTTGGCCAGCGCAAGGGACTTGTGCCAGTGGAAGAGACACTTAGGATTGCACAATTTGTCAGCTATGTCAGTGGTGTACAGATGCTGCCCAGAACTAAATGGACTGAGAACCCAGGACATCCTGTTCCAAGTTCAGCATTGTATCTGCTAAAGAGAGTCTTCCCAAAACCCAGTGTATGTAAACATTTGAGAACCCTTCATAGAGAATCATAATGGTGAGCTGCAAAATCAGGGAAGGCCAATTTATCCATCAACAGAAAGAATATTGGCTGATATTTTAGTTTGACTAGAAAATTGAAGCCATGTGTTATGGACGCCTTTGCCATGTAGTCAAGGATACTCTTCAGAGAAAAGTATATCTTTGTGTGCGAGATCAGCAATCATCTCTGACTTCGGAGACTGAACAAGACTGCTAAGGCAGTTCATCAGCTGGAAATATATAAGTCATCTTGTAAATGCCTACAATCTAAGGAAACTGAGAAAACACAGCAGGGACACTCAAAGTTGTATTGTGCAAATATGTAGGACTTATTTCTTATAAAGGGATGAGAACCTAGTTCTTACAAAGGGATGAGATTGTGAACTTGTGTCTTGACATTACTGGTGGTGTCCATCCAATTGAATGATCCTGTGTAGAAGAATAAATCCTTGTATATACTGTGAAACAGTGGCTCCCAAACTGGTGGGTTGTGACCTACCAGGGGAACAGGAAAAGGCCTGTTGCCCTTTAAGGGGAATGGCCCAGAAATAGGCAGCAACGTGATTGCCATGATTGTGCTGCTGCAGGGCAGGGAAGGGTTTTGTAACTTACGTGGGGGTTGCTATGGCTTTCCAGTTGGTGACAACAACTGGAAGAGTCTTTGGAGCCCAGGTCTTACCTAACCATGCAGGATTGGCAGCTAGATACAGTAATATGGAAAACAAACACACAGCTATCTCTCTAATCTTTTAAATATAGAAAAGCATTGCAGAAAATTAGCATCATTATATTTCCATACTAGAATGGAAAGTGTCCTGTGTATACTAAAACATAATTCTGCAGCAGCTGTAGGCCCACAGCTGTGTCCCTGAGCTCCTATACACTCCTTCACAGTAAGCAAACCCACAAGCCAAACAGCTACTGTAGCAGGCCAGATAGATAGATAGATAGATACTTTATTTACGGTCATCCGACCAGCTAGTCACAAACAACAAAACAAAATACACAGAATTAAAACCAACACCCCGTTACACATATGTTAAATCATAAAATCAGAGATTTACACTCTCAATTTTCTTCCTTACCAACTGTGCCGCATAACAGAAGCGGGCAACCCTGAGTGATATATCTGAGTATACATCAGAAAGCAGAAAAGCAAGCTGCTCCTCCACCTGCATTCTCGTTTCAATACCGAAGATCAGGGAGATACGTAAATTTAGATCTCAAATCGTCATAGTATGGACATTGATGTAGCAGGCCAGTTTCCTCTCAGGTTTTACACTGTGTTAAGGAGTGTTATGTATGCATTCCTCGGCCTGGTGCATATGGCTTATGGCAGCAGCTGCCACCGCGCACCCGTGGTAGCCCCCCACAACATCCTGTGCAGGCAGTTAGATTGGAAAATGTAACATCCCAGGAGGTTTTGGGGCCCCCTCTTTTGGCTCCTGGGCTTGGATACAAATTACCCCTTTTACCCCCTCTCATAGGCTCTTGAGCAGGTCCAAGTACACCAGGTGGGCTGGCATGTTCTTATCCCAGGGCAAAGGAAGAAATGTTCCCTTACCCGAGGAGGCTTACGGAGGCAAAACCTCACCTCAGGATGCAGTGGGCTTCATGTTGGTGTCATTGCATTGCTGCTTGGGTAGTTGCGTTGGATTGGGCTGTGCACCACCACATTTGAACTTGATTTGTAAATAAGCCACATCCTTGGAGCTTCCTGAGTTTAGAGTAAATAAAGCTGAAGAATATTTCAGTCTCCACTTTCCTCACCAACATAACTGCAAACCCAATCAAGTAGTTGCTTTGGTAACTGAGGCACAGCCCCCCCCCCCCCAGCAATTAAGGGATCCTCTGCTGCACCCTTGCCAGGATGCAAAACAATAGAGGTATCCTTCTTGCACCAGGAATGCACTATCAAGGGCCATTAAGAAACAAAAGAAGGGGCTTTGATGAGCTCACCCCACCGTAGGTTCTATGCTTTCCTATGGGAACTCTGGCTATTGAAAGGAGGGTCCCACTTCCCAGATCCCAGTCTCTCTTTTCCCCATCCTCCTGCTGTTCCTGATGTTCATGAATGCAAATTAAGTTGCATTAAGCATCACCATTCCCTTCCTTAACCAGAGATTTGGTCTCCTTTGGAGGCTTTAAGGGGTGCCTAACTGCAGCTTTTTTATCCACAGTTTTTTGGTATGGGGGGCTCTGGGAACAGATTCCCCACAGATGCCAAAGCACCATCTGTAGCAGAAAGTGAATGTTGCTATAATATTGATCCAGACAACATGATCATTTTTCTTGAGTGTTAGTTTCTTTAGCAATTACGTTAGATACAAATGCATTATTTCAATAGGTTTCCAGAGGTCTTTTTGGAGCTTGTCCAAGCATTTCAGCAGATGCTTTCACCATCTGCTCTTTGAACCCTGTCCTTCATGACTTCTAAGAGTCGACTAATTTTATTAGCTCATTCATTTTGCAATCATTACCTCATTTGTTCTGGTATTGCCCCAACATCCTATTAGGATAGAATCATAATTAGTTAAATCCCTCCTAGCTACTAAGAAAGATAACAAGCGGGGCTTCGGCTCCTATTGTAAGGAAAGGCCAAAGGATAAACTTTTAATTCTCTTGGGCAATGGTGTTAAAAATGCTGCCTTTAAAGGAAGGAATATTTTGTTTTCTGTGGCTGAGACATTTTGAGTCTTTAAATACTTTTTATGCACCAGATTGTAAAGCCCTGGTGGAACAATGTAATTAACTTATTTTAGGCATTATAATGATATCATGTCACATTATGGCTTTTGCATTTTGGTTATGTTCATCTTGCTAAGAGGCCCCCAAGGGCTTGAACAGTAAGTTTTCTCAGTTTATGTGCTGGTTCTCTCTTTAATTTTTCATCATTGTGTACCCTGCAGATGACTTTCATCTCTCCGGGTGCCTGCTCTTCATGCATCATTTTTAAATGCTTGACAGGCTTTGAAGACTTGATGACTCGCAATCCTGAATCCAAAGGGCTAAAATAACTCGGTTCAGTCAGCAACATCAGCTTCTCACAACATACAGAATGGCTTCTCAGAGTTTTCTTTTCCTTGCTGATATAGATTGAATGCATGAAATCAGAGGCTCCACTCCTGTAAATCAATTTAGGTCTGCTAGAGTCACAAGCATGAGGCCAATGGCCTAGGCTCTAGAGCAGGCCAATATTATCATACTAACTTAAAGAATAGCACATAACAAGTATGCCCTATTTTTCTATTACAAGCTAATAAATTGCAGTCCCTCCCTCCAACTTTCTTTTGTTATATGTGGATATACCCTGCATATATCGCCCCCTCAGTACTAAAAGCAGTAGTGGCACAAATCAACCAAGAGGGTTTGCTACCATGGAGAACGGCACACCTGTCTACAAATGGGAGCATTCCTCCTGAGCAGGACTCGTGTACAGGACCATATTATTGACTGGAGGGGAAGGTGCTAGAAGGCAGAACTGCATCTGCTGAGGAACTCAGCAGCAACTCTTCTTTCCGACCCTTGTTCCTATTGGTAAATAGAAGTAGGATGCAGTGGTGACTGATCTTTTCTCTACCTTCTGAGGGTAAGATGGGAGTAGCTGCTCAGCGTTGCCCTGTATGGTTGTGCATTGCACAAGGATGCCATATCTATGGAGGCCTCATTCAGACATCTGAATGGAGGGAAGGAGGAGAATGCTGACGGAACATCACTTCCTGTGGAGAGAATGGGTGCATTTTTACTCCCCACAAAGGCACCTTTTCCTAATGTGCACAAAAGTGCTATATAGGCCCTGCACCTGCTGCTGGTAAGCTGGGAGCCCAATGTTCCATGAGGATGCCCAGGTAGGGTTTTGTCACAGGGTTTTGCCCAGGGTTTGTCTGCAGAAGCGCGCATGGCCTCTGGGACACCAAGTGCCTCGGGAACAAAGTGCCAGGAAAGGCACCACGAGTTTAGCCTTAGTGCGAAGAGAGGGAGAAGGCAAGTGGACCTCTGAGTTTTTGGAGAATGAGAGGGAGGACTCTGAGTTGTGAAGAGGAGAGCAAGAGGATGACGGGAAGGAGAAGGTAAGTGTAATCTTTCAAACTCTTGTCTTCTAACCTTAAATCAACATTGAAATTAGCTTACCTTTAGCTTAGCTTTACCTAAGCTTTACCTAAGTTAGCACCTAATCTAACCTGAGAGAGGGAATTTAAGGTCCAACAAGTTGGGACACAGGAGCTAGATGAGGGCAATAAAAATATTGGGACACCAAGTGCCACTGGGACACCAAGTGCCTCGGGAACCAAGTGCCAGGTAAGGCACCGCGAGTTTAGCCTCAGTGTGAGTGCAGCAGCAGGGCGAGGAAGCCAGGGCCCCAGACACTGTCCTTCTCTTCCCTTGAGAAGAGGGCAGCAAACCAGTGAAGGGTTTATATGTACCCCTAAACAAACAAACAAACAAAAAAACTATGCAGTCAGGCAGCCAGCAGCAGGGTGGGGGCTATCCAGTGTTTTGCATTGAGTGCAACATGTATGACTTTATGCCTCTGGGGCATAGGTCATGGGTGTGTCCTCGGTGCAAGGAGCTCCAGGGACTCAGGGAACACATCTGCTCCCTTGAAGCCTTGGTGGCTGACCTGGAGAAGCAGAGGCAGGCAGAGAAGGACCGTGGGGAGACTTCAGGGGACGATCAGGCTTTGTCCCAACTTCAGGCGTGCAGCTCCTCAACTGCCCGGGTGGGAAGTGTCGGGGCTGGAGGACGTCATCCTGGAGAGGAGGGAAAAAGTCCCCTGGGGGGACCCCTTCTCCAGGGGACGGGCCCGTATCCAAACGCACTCAGGATACTCCTCAGCAGGAGGGGGGTCGGGGGCTTCTTGTAGTGGGGGATTTGATTATTGGAAACATAGAGAGGGGGGTTTGCGATGGATATGAGGACCGCATGGCGACTTGCCTGCCTGATGCGAAGGTTGCGGACATCACTTCTCGTCTAGACAGGCTGGTAGATAGTGCTGGGGAGGAGGTAGCTATTGTGGTGCATGTCAGCACCAACGATGTGAGCAAGTGTAGCCGGGAGGTCCTGGAGGCCAAATTTAGGCTATTAGGAAGGAAGCTGAAAGCCAGGACCTCAAAGGTAGCATTCTCTGAAGTGCTACCTGTTCCACATGAAAGGCCAGCTAGGCAGGCGGAGATCAGGGGTCTCAATGCGTGGATGAGATGGTGGTGTAGGGAGGAGGGGTTTAGATTCGTTAGGCACTGGGGTACGTTTTGGGACAAGCGGGGCCTGTACAAGAGGGACGGGCTTCACTTGAACCAGAATGGAACCAGACTGCTGGCGCATAACATTATAAAGGTGGCAGAGCAGCTTTTAAACTGATCCCTGGGAGAAAGCCGACAGGAGCCGAGGGGCATCTGGTTCAGAACTCCTCATACCTATGGGACGAGGATGGGGAGGTTGGAGAACAACAAGGTAAAGGCAGAGTATGAGAAGAAATTGGGAATGGTAGCATGATGGGATGTGATAGACGGTTTGGCACAGTGAGAGGATGTGGGGACAAAGGAGCTAATAAGCAGCCCATTTAGGTCCCTTTTAGGGAGAAGGGCGGGATACAAATAAAGTTTATTATTATTATTATTATTATTATTATTATTATTATTATTATTATTATTATCATCCTGGGGCATTCCATGTACAAATGCTTTTATGCAAATGCCCGACGTCTCTGAGCAAAGATGGGAGAACTGGAATATCTGGTGACTAGGGAAAACACTGACATAGTGGGCATAACGGAAACCTGGTGGAATGTGGAAAATCAGTGGGATACCGCAATCCCGGGCTATAAACTCTACAGGAGGGACAGGGAGGGGCGTGTTGGAGGTGGGGTGGCCGTTTATGTTAAGGAAGGGATAGAATCCAGCAAAGTAGAGACTGAAGATGGGTCCGACTCCACCATATGTAGAATCTCTGTGGGTTAAATTACCAGGCCTCAGGAGCGATGTAATACTGGGGGTGTACTATCGTCCTCCAGACCAGAAACCGGAAGGGAACCTTGAAATGAGGAAACAGATCAGGGAGGTGTCAAGGAGGGACAGGGTTGTAATCATGGGGGACGTCAATTATCCTCATATTGACTGGGTCATTTTGTGTTCTGGTCACGAAAAGGAGACCGGATTCCTTGAGTGCCTTAGAGCAGCTAGTCATGGAGCCCACCAGAAGACAGGTGACTTTGGATTTAATATTGTGTGGTACTCAGGACCTGGTTAGAAATGTCAAAGTTATGGAGCTGTTGGGGAACAGTGATCATGCTGTGATCCATTTCGACATGCACGTTGGGGGAAGAATACCGGGCAAATCTCTCACAAAGACCCTTGACTTCCGACGAGTGGACTTCCCTCAAATGAGGAGGCTGGTTAGAAGGAGGTTGAAAGGGAAGGTAAAAAGAGTCCAATCTCTCCAGAGTGCATGGAGGCTGCTTAAAACAACAGTAATAGAGACCCAGTGGAAGTGTATACCGCAAAGGAAGAAGGGCTCCACTAAGTCCAGGAGGGTGCCTGCATGGCTAACCAGCCAAGTTAGAGAGGCCATAAAGGGCAAGGAAGCTTCCTTCCGTAAATGGAAGTCTTGCCCTAATAAGGAGAATAAAAAGGAACATAAACTGAGGCAAAAGAAATGCAAGAAGGTGATACGGGAGGCCAAGCGAGACTATGAGGAACGCATGGCCAGCAACATTAAGGGGAATAATAAAAGCTTCTTCAAATATGCCTGATCCAGTGGGGCTGTTCTTATGTTCTTAGGTCACAGGTCTCCCAGGAAACTGGCATTATATTGGTGCTCTACCTGTAGAAAGAGAACGAGTTTCTTTGCAAGCAGGGAAAAAAGTCTCATTCATTTTGCAATCAAGCAGCAATTACGTTCCTGTTAATTGCTACAGAAATGAAATATGCACCAACACTGTGATTTCCAAAGACAACCCATAGATGAAAAGGTCATCATTCCATGACACAGTCACATGGGTACAAATAGGGCTCCATCATGCTCAGCAATGGCAGGAGAAAACACCTTTCTACCTGCAAAAGCCAATGAAAGAGTCCAAAACACAGTTGCAACCAAACCAAAGCACTTTTATTTGTTTTCTTGCCCTTTCCCTAATGTCTCAGGTGATTAACTATCACCTAGAAGATGATCACCTAGAAGATGATTAACTATCATCTAGAACAGGGGTGTCCAAAGTTTTTGGCAGGAGGGCCACATCATCTCTCTGACACTGTGTCTGGGGCCGGGGGGGGGGGAAGAATTAATTTGCATTTAAAATTTGAATAAATTTACATAAGTTTACATAAATGAGTATATTAAAGATGAACTTACATGAATGAATGAAGGTCTTGCAATAGCTCAAGGCCTATAAAAGGCCTTGCACAAAGCAAGGCTGGCCTTTCCTTTGCTGCCTCTACTGCATCACAGATGTGAAACAGCAAGCAGTGGAGGAAGCCCTCATCCCACAGCTCACGCAAGAGGTGAAACAGTTACCCTCACGTTGAGAGCAGTTGTGTTGGGCCACCACAGGCTTCAACAAATCTCCGGAGACTGGGGGCTCTCTGAGGGCCAGATTGAGAGGCCTTGAGGGCCGCAAGTGGCCCCAGGGCCATGGTTTGGGCACCCCTGATCTAGAACTATCAATTCTAGAAGATGTGCGAGAAACATCTTCTAGAATTGAGGCATCACTGCTTTCCTGGTGCTTGTAAAAGTCACATGGGTCTTACAAGCAGAAGTAGGTATCACTTGTCTTAGTCTTGGCTGAGCAGATAAGAAAGAATATCAGTTTTAAATACCTACATCACATACCTGCATATGTTGTGCAGAAAATGGTAGTAGAGTCATTCAAATCTGGCATTTTATTCTCAGAATGTGTAGGTAAATTGGAAAAAAACAATGGAAAAAAACAAAAGGATCGCTCATTGGTGACAGAAGTTGACCCATACTTAGAGGTATCCCCTGCTTTCTGACGGTTTGTTTTTTGATGACCTGCTCTTTCAACACATTTCAGCTATACCCAGACCTCATTCATTCAATGCATGCTTCACTCTTTCAACCTCTCTCTGCTGTTCTAAAGGATAAAATTGCCCTTCTCCATGTTGATTTGCGTATGACATGGTGATTCAAACTGTTTTGGAGTGTGTGTGTGTTTGTCCCTTCGAAAGAGAGAGAGTGTGTGCCAACTTTAACTCCAGGTCTATTCCCATTAATGTGAGTCCATTGCAGAAATCTTTGTGTGACAGCAGGAATTTACAAGATAAAAAGACATTTGCAGTTTGCTAGCTAAAAAAGCATTAGAAACAACATATGTAAACTTAAAAAAGTCCAGGTTCCACATTTCTGCTTTTCACACTGCTCCAGTCCCTAACCTGTCCAATGAGCGGGAGATGCCTGTATTATGTTGTTGGTCATATTCTCTGCGATTTTTACAACATGGAAAGGATATGGAGAACATATCTGCTCCCAAATTAGATTGCTGTAAAATGATCTCTGTTCACAATGTGTGACAACTGTATTTGAAGATTATTTTCCTTAAAATGCTGCGCTTTGTTTGAAGGTGGTACATTTAACTGGTCCCGTACCAATTTGTATCTCAAGAACAGGGATCATCTTTTTAATTTTCATTCTTTAATTCTAGCATTAGCTCCCAGGTGTTTGCTTAGTTTCATTGTAAAATGTCCTTTACACACCCGTCAGTATATGGATGGGCCATTTACTTTTCTTAATATTTGGGAAGCACCACAACTGAAGTATTCTCTTGCTGAACTAGATCAAAGGTCTATCTAGTGTGCCACCAGTAATGGCTGGCCAAATGTTCTCAAGAAGTACACATCTAGGGGGCTAGGAAGACCCATCCTCCATACATTTTGAACTTTTTTTAAAACCATCAGACCATTCTACTCATCACAACAGATTCTAACAATGTAATCCATGAACCTGTTCTACATTGGGTGAAGAAAGACTTCATTTTGTTTGTCATGAATCTCTTGTCGGTATGTACAGTTGGAGGCCCTTGAGTGTCATAATTTCTGAGAAAGAAATATTTCTCTCTATTCACTTTCTTGCTACCCCCCGCTGGAATTTCTCTCCATAATATTTATAAGTTTGTAACCCCTTGGCTGCTTTAAAAACAAAAAATACAAAAATGACTCTAAATTGGGATTTGGAGAAGCGTTGTTTTTATGAATCAAAGTGCCACACTTCCAGAAGCCAACGACCAACTCATGCTCACATGAAATGAGATTCATGACACTGTCACTGCATATTTCATAAGCATTGCAGTGCACCCCATTTGTAAGCACTTTCATTATTCTCTAGCTAGTGAACTTTCCAAGACCCTGGACTCTTTCATGTTAGAATCTGGGAGGAAATACAGGAGATGAATAATTCACTTGTTACAGCTGAGGAAGCATTTAGTGCATCCCAAGAGTAGTGCTGAGCAGAGGGCAAGTTGAGGTAGACTGGTTTCTGACAACATTGTCTTTACATCCAAAGACTACATCCCTTCTTGTCGAAGCATTTATCATGGCAATCCCCACTGGTGAACCCAGTCTGTTGGATCTTTTAACCAATTTAAAAAATGAAGAGGAGTTGGTAGTAGGTTAATTATTATTAATAGCAACTTCACAGAACTGATTGGCCAAGTCAAAAGTGCATGATGCATCTGCATGCATGGAGGCAATGTGCTTTTGGACATGTTATTGCAACTTAGTAACAATCCATAGAGCAACACTCCATAGATAAGAACTGGATATCCAAGTTTGCCTTATACCAGCATGACTGATGCTTCTGGGGAAGAGTTTTTGCTTTTATCCCAGAGTTCCGTGGCACTTTGCGATAATAGTGGCCAATGGACTCTACCTTCCTGTTGCTTCTTCCTTTCCCTTGATGCTTGTGAATGCATCTGAACTAAAGGAGCACCAGAACTACCATGGATACTCACCTACAGGGTGAGAAATTTCTGCCAATAAATCCAGCTTAGATAATCACCTCACCTTATCTCCGAAGTCACTCAGGGTGCAGCTTTTAAACCCTGAAGAAGTTGCTTTTCAAGCAGCACTGGAGAAGCAATGCAATCTAAATTATCCGTTAATCTCCAAGGAAACCCCTGGAAATCTCCAGCCACTGTTAACCTTTTCACTGTTCCTGAGACTTCCATTGAATTCCACTGAATTGAAGCAAGACCGCTTCTCTAAATTTAGTTTAGCCTGCTGCAGTCTCATTCCATTTTGCAAATGTTTGCATTTTGCAGAGGTCTGTTTTTTTAAAACACCAGGATGGGATCCTCCTTTCCATTTAAAACAAAGTCCCAGGCTATAATTCAATGCCCCATTACTTGAGAATAACACCCATGGAAAGCAATGGGTCTGCTTCTGAGTAAATAGGGTTGGAGCTATGTGCAGCTGCCCTTACAGTAATTCTTTGTTGCTTGTCTCTCTGCTGTGAATTGAATTGCACACTCCCAGTTATGTGTTTTAAGTTGTATGTTATATGTTGCCTCTGCTTTAACAAACCAGGTACCTTAAAAGAAGGATTTCATTAATGGTTCTCCTGCAGTGGTTCCCAACCTTTTTCACTTACATATCCCTTGGCAGCCCATTTCCATAAATTGTATTAGCTAATATTAGCTAATATTCATATAAGCCTTCATCTCCTCCACGTGAAAACCCACACTTCATGTATTCATCACAGTATTTTCTCTTTTTATCTCTTTGAAGAACAGAAGACTATGGGCCCAATCCTATCCATCTTTCCAGCCCCAGCGCAGCTGCAACGAAGCCCCTTAGCGAGGGAACAAATGTTCCTTTACCTTGCGGAGGCCTCCAAAACTACCCTTCCACCACAGGATGCAGTGCACACCCCGTTGGCATGGCTACACCAGGGCTGGAAAGTTGGATAGGATTTAGCCCTAAGTCTTTGCACTGTTTTGCACCAGAAGTGTCCTGAGACATTCCTAGTGATTGATCACTTTCCTTATCATGTTTCAGCTTTTTTTATTGTGCTGGTTTTCAATCAGTGATTCATACATGAATTGATGACCAAAAATTACCTATTGGTGGGGCTTTCACAGCCAACTAGCTACCTCCCTTCCTGCCTTGCTGGCCCTGCAGGGCATTCTGGAGCACTACTTGCCTTTTTCTGTCATTATTCAATTCTTTTTCAAGCACCCCTAAAGGTCCTGTCGAGTGCCCCTGAGAGTACATGTACCCCAGGTTGGGAACCACTGTTCTACTAGTATATTGTTTACAGTGCACTTATTCTGATAGTGTTTACAAAAAGGTTGTGAAGACCAAAATTTAAAAAGTTAAAGAATAAAAATATCTTATAATCTTTTACTATATATTTTTTTAATATATTAGAGACTGTACAGTTCTTAGGTAACAATTTCTGATAGGTTATTTTTCAGGATCTGGCCTCAGGCAAAATCAGACAAAAATATAGTCAGACACCCCCCTAAGTTTAACCCCCGACTTATCTGAGGGTCATAGAAAATCCCATGATTTTGGCTCAAAAACCTGCCCTCGATTTATCTGTGAGATTGCCTTATAGGCATGTATCTGTGGTACTTCAAATCCGAACTCCTCTTGTGCAACTTTTCTCACCCATCTGTCTTAGCTGCTTTACTGAACATGTGCTTACAACCCAACCCAACCCAATCCAGTCTAACAGCCCAAACTTGAGCTGCCCAGCACACAGGGCAGCCGCAGTACCAAAATGGCTACTGTGGCATCCTAAGCATGCCAGGCAGTTCCTTGGGGAAAGGGGAAATTCATCCCATTCACCCAAATTAGGGAAGTAGCCCCGCAATGGGGCTCCTTGATTCTACCCCGGCTCTTTAGTCAGTGCAGAATCAAGGAATCCTGTGTCGGGCTGCATGGCTTGACATTGGGTTCCAGATCCAGTGGAGCTGAGCTCCACTGTCCCACCCTCCTCTGCCCCACTACCTCCCCTGCCATGCCTCCCCCACCTCTGCCCACCCTGGAATGCCTCCCCCTGCCTCCCCCATCTTACTTTTCCACTGCCCAGTGCTTTGCATGGAGCGCCAGGTGGCTGACCGTGGACCCAGCACAGGAGTTGGCTCAGTGTGGGCTTGTGCTGGGCTAGCTCTGGCACTTGGCGCCTGGTAAGGCTTGCAAACCTGCCTTACAGCATGTTTGCGATAGTGCATGCCGGCAGTGAGCCGGTGCATAAAGATCTGGATCAAGCCCTAAATCCCTGTGCGGTCATGCACTTCCCTTGAAGTGTTGCTGTAAAGACTCCATCCAGGTAACACTTTTCAGATGCTACAAATGTTATATAGGTGTTTACTATCCTATCATAGGCAAGCTAGTTAAATCTCAAGTTCTTCAGTTGTTAATAATGGAGCTATTTGGGAGTACGCAGCTTGAGGATTGTTTCATTGAGGTTGTCCAAATTCTACATAAACACAGCATACTCCTAAAACTGAAAGTCATTTAAGACAGGAAAACAACCTTCTACTGACACACTGATTTCGTTTACCAGCAGCAAATGTAGCTGCAGGGAGATCCTTGGTTCTTCGTGTTGCAAAGTTTGATTTAGTTTACAAGTCCTCCATCTTTCCTGGTATATATTACCTGATTTCATTGAGCAAGACAGCGATTTTCAATCACGGCCAAAGAATAAAAAATGTGTACCAAAAGAGAAAAGAAAACACACCAAAGAACAAGACTGAAGCTTCTTGTAATTGAACTGACATATAATCAAAAGTCATTATCATCGGCTGCTCAGCTCTAAAGGGCTATTATAATGCTAACAAGGTTAACAATCTAGGTGTAAAGACTAGGACCCAGTGCCATTGCTCTTGTGTGGTTTCTACACAAATGATTTAGTAGTACACAAAAGGAATCTTTTCCCCCTGACCTACTCTTGTCATTTATTTTTACCTTAATCCATTATTTCAAATTAGCTGCCTGCCTTTTGTTTGTGCCAAACAAATCTTTTAATTGTTGCCCCAATAAAATGGCAACTAGAGGATGATATAGTAGACTGATTTCTTCAGTACCTGCTGTTGGCAGGTCATGCACCAGGGTTGCATGATCAAGAGTGAAGTGTGGCACAGGAATGAAACAGAAAGCAAACTAAAGGTGAGCTTTAATGGCAAGACAAACACATTTTCTGGTCATTGCTGACTATTCTATTGGATTGGATACAGAGAACCATAATCAGAATGATGCTCATGCAACTGGGATTGCCTGTCCCACCTCCCCACTGCAAATTCCACTTCTGATGGTTGAAGGCCTGTCCAGAGTGGTGTGAGATGGAATGCAGTGGGATGCCGTAGGAGGGACAACTAGTGGAAATTGGAATGGGAGTTGTGCTGCTCACTCAGGGCATCTTTGGATCAACCCAATATATTTAATTTGGAAAATCAAGAATAATAGATAACTTTGCTAGTTCCTCACCCCCCCTCCCCCGCTCTTTAACCTGGATGAAGATAGGACTGTGAATTCACAGATAAAAAACATAACTAAGATCAATGGGCAGTGCAGTCCTAACTGCCCTGGATCAGGCAGGCCTGTGCTGTATCCTGAGCAGGGCTGGGGTTGGCTGCAGTGCAACCTGGGACAAGGGGAATCCCCTTACCCCGGGTAATGCGGAGGTCATCTGAATGGAGCTACTTTGAGCGGCCCAGTGATAGGCCAGGCTGTCCGGGAGAGGTGTTAGGATCCAGCCAAAGTGCTGGATCCTGGCACCACCCCCTTCCCGGGTACAAGCATGCCTTCGTGTGGTAAAGGTACCGTCCCAGCCCAATCCTAGGGTTGCACTCACAACGTATGTATTTAAAGCTTCTTTTCTCCCAGATAATTTTGCTCTACTCTAAATGGGTTGCATCCAAACCTGCACCATCATTTGCAGAAGACAGCCACCATTCGCAGAAAGGCTGTTTCGTATCTCATAGTGGAGCATGGGTGAGAAAAAAGAATGTGAAATCCAAAAATGTTCTTCCTCTTGTGAATACATTTGCACAAAAAAGAAGGATGAGAGCCACTTCAAAACCCACCTACTGCAGCATTGTGAAAGAGTGAGCGCAGGTGGCCATTTTTCTTTTTCTCTTAGTTGTGGGGATGTTTCCTAGAACGTCAGGTAAAACAAAATGTTCTTTATACATGCAAAAGATAATGGAACAGATGCATGGGGGAAGACAAACAAACAAAACTGAAGTGTGGATCTATTTTTTCAATCAAACTAGCAGCTGGAGCCAGAAAAGTTAAACCGAATTAGTTGGGAGTAGAAGCTTGTTCATATGCAGCCACTGTATACAGGGTCCAGGGTATACAGGGCTGTAAAGGCCAACACTGTCACCTTTAATTAAACTTGGTAATTGTTGGGCAGTCAGTGCCACTAACAGAGGAATGAATGGATGTGATTTCTTTTTCCTAGTCAAGAAGCAACTTTTTTTTTTTGCAACAGATCTAGTTTCTAGACAGTTTTTCAAGGTCAGCCTCATGTGAAATTCATCACTGCAGTCATAGCAATAAGTCATTGTGTATACCTCTGTTTTGCTCCCACCGCCCGGAATGGCTCCGAAGGGGAAGGGAAGGGGCATCTTGCATGCCGTGGTGAGGTTCCCTGCAAAACTTAGTGCTTTGCACTAGCTATGCCACTGGTTTCTACACTGCCTTTGTGCACCATGGCCTTTGAGGCAGCTCACTGGTGTTCTTGGAGGGGGATGCAAAATGATAAATTTGCAGGCTCCTGAACACCAATGTAAAGCAGCTCCTCCCTCTTGCCTTCAGAGCCAGTTGCAGCTGCTATTGCAGTGCCCTGTTTATACCAGTGCCCAGTCAACATAGGTTTGAGCCGTAGCACTAGAACCCAGAGTCATCTAATTGCTTGTCCGGTGATTCAGGTTGTGCAAAAAGAAGCACTTCCCACTAAATTAATTTATGTTCTTCCTGGGGATGTGGCAATGGCCAGTGACTTAAAAGAGTATTAGACAAATTTATGGAGGTTAACAATGCAATCCTATGCATTTCTACTCAGAAGTAGATTCCTTTGTATTCAGTGGGACATTTCTAGGACAGTGTGTATAGTATTGCAGCTTTAAATATACCCCCCCCCCCCCACTTATCTGGGAGTATGTCTCATTGAACTAAATGGGATCTTACTTCTGAGTAGACTTACATAGGATTGGACACCTAGTCTACCTACTGTGTCCAGGTTCAAATGCAGGATAATACCAAATAATAGGGGATCAACAGAGGAAGAGGACTATTTGCTTCCATGTCCTGTTTGTGGACTTCACAGAGGCATCTGGTTGGCCACGGGCTGCTGGACTTGATGGACCTTTGGCCTGATCCAGCAGGGCTCTTCTGATATTCCTAGTGGCAGCAAACTCTTGTGTGGGAATGAGGTGTTGGTTCTATAAAGGAATCCGATTCCTCCTCTAGCATGAGGCCTCTTTCATTCATGAACACCCAGCCGCCGACATTTGTTGCCTCATTAAAATGACAAGGGTCGGCCACGATGAAGGGGAGGGTATTATCTCTCTACTGTAATATTGGTGTTAGGTTTAATATTTAGAGACAGAGGATTAGCTTTGTCTTCCAAAAAGGGATTTCTGTAATAATGAACTTAATGTGTGTAGTAATAAGGGTTTTGTTCCCTTTTTTGTTCACTGTAATGTGGAATTAATTTCAGTCTGGATGCACAGAAGTCCCTGCTGGTTTGTGTCATCGGAAGGTGAACATTGGCAGTAATCCAGCAGGGCTCACACAATAGTGGCAGGCAGCCTCAGCTGAGCATGCTTGGCTAATCAGATTTTTGAAAAGCACTGAGCCATTCCCTTTCCATATGAGTGTGAATCCTTAATGTGACTTGATTTTTTGTTATTTTAATAGCAGGATAATCTTTGTTCATAAAAATTCTTTGCAGCAGGATGAAAGCGCAGGTCATGGGTTCCTGCACTGCTTGTAATATGGGCTGTTCACCACACACACAGACACACACACACACCTGCAAAGAAAAAAGAAAGGTTTATGTATGGAAATAGGAGTTGTAACTGAAATTCCCATTAGTTAGTCAGGGAGATTTGAAGTATACAAAAAAAGAATATGCATTTTTTTAAATTAAAAGGACATGCATGTGAATATGATATAAACTGGTTATAAGAAATAAACTGTAAACAAGATTTGATAATTCCACAAAATGTGGAATCGTTCATATGAATATAACTACATAAACTGCTTTGTGAACATTTTTTTTGTTGAAAAGCGGTATGTAATAATAATAATAATAATAATAATAATAATAATAATAATAATAATAATAATAATAATATTAATAATAATAATAGAAGAAGAAGAAGATGATAATGCCTTTAACACAGCCAACACAAAAGTAAAAGGTGTCAAACAGCAAACATTTAAAGTCCATAGCAATAAAAAATAAAACTAGGTAAAAACTCGTTAAAAATACAGTATAACAAAATTAAATTTCAGCAGATAATAATTGATAAAACAGCAGTACAGTAAAAGCTGGCCAATGACCCAGACAACTGGCCATTTGAAACCTGTATTACAGTGGGAGAACAGGCTACTGTATAAGTTGTTGAATTGCTTTAAAACGGGATTTGAGAACCATCCACACGGCCTTCAGTGTACAAGGCAGTGTGAAAGAGTTTGTTCATTTTAAAAGCAATGGTGGGACCAAAGAAGACAAGGAGAGGCTTGTTGCTTGCTTTGATTGTTTGCGACTCAATCGCTGTATTTGTTGTGGACCCCTTCATTTTACGACTGTTTGTAACAATGGTTAGTGAAGATATTATTCCAATTAAAAATGTCCGGGTTTGAAGACGGTGATCCAACAGAGTACCTTTGGCCTGATGTTTCGCCCGTGTCTGTGGAGGGCATTCTCAAAGGTTCCATGATCCAAAGATCACCACCATTCCATTCCCCTTCCCCGGAAGAAAGCAGAGCTTGTTCTATTGATTGCTAGGCATGTACGTATTTTCAATTCGCACCTAAGTATTAGGCTTTCTATTAGCCAAACAACCAGCTACTTGCTATCATGAGCTGTTAAAGTAGAAGTGCTGCTTTATTTTTCCTTGCTTTTTCTCTGTTCAAGTGACAGCGCCATTTTCTCTCACTTTGGCTCCTCTTCTATTATATAACCCCTAATCTTTGTATTCTTAAGGGCTGGGACCCAGGCATTACTAATACTTAGTGATTCCTTCGTTCTGTTCATGTTGTATCTATGCTTTTGTATTTCTATTGTTTCTGTATAGTTGCAAGTCTGATGATGGTTTTTGGTCGATAACACCTGAACCTGGTCGAATTTCAGCTCACATCCAGTTTTTAGAAAATGATCCGCCACTGCCGATTTCTCTGCCTGCTGTAGGTGGCAATGTCTCTCATGCTCTTCTAGACTCGTGGCCATGCTCCTCTTCGTTGTGCCTATATATGCCTATATACACCTTGTCACAATTGCAGGGCATATGTTAAACCCCAGCAATTTCCTTCATCAGTTTGAAGTTATAACAGTGGTTGTTCTCTGGATTAATATTATAAACATGGAGATCCACCTCACAGGCCCCTTAATAGCCCTGAATGCAAAAGGGTTTAATCCGTCTGGCTTGCTGATGGGCCAGGATACTGTGTGTGCAGGTGGCAGGATTCTGGGGAAGGGCTGTTGGAAGGCCTGTTTCAATAAGCACCTCTTGCATCTCACAAATGGAAAGGCAGAATGCAAATGCTGTAATAAATAAAAATGTGATTTCAATACAATTGCTGTCAATAGATTTTTTTTCCTTTTTAATGTTTACTTTTTTAGAACGAAAAATGCAGATGCATTTTAGACTAAAAATGCAGGAGCTCTATAGAATACAGACTGGCCTTTCTTTGTATGGTGTGCTTGGGTTCATTTGTTTGAGGCATCAGAGTTCATTGTTTTCAACACCACCTTTTCAGTCAGTGACTCTGCATATGATGTACTTTGCTTTGGAATGTGTCAATAGATGGGTAGGGGAACAAGGTAGTGATGTTGCCAGGTTGCTGAAGCCCCTAGAGGAAAGTTATGTACTGAGTTGCCCAAGTCTCCCAACCATCTCTTGATGGTGCACTAAATGCTACTGCTACCACCAGTATCTTGACTCAAGAGGTGGTCCCGCCAGATGGGCCTTCCGATGGTGAAGGACATTAGTTTCATTGTAACTTGGAATAGAGGGTCATAGAAGAGAGACGGGTTAAGCAAACTTGCTCAGAGTCTTGTTGAGGCTTTGGGCCTCATTTGGGCCAGGCCAAGTCACAGGAATACTTGTCAGTTTCTGAGAATATTTTGAATGAAACCACAAGAGAGTAAACAAAGTTGAGGTATGGTGAAAACAGGATGCCACAAAACCACAATTGGACCTGATGAGTTTCAAATGGAAGGATGAAATAAGAGTAGGAGGGCTTCAGAATGGGTCAAAAGGAGAAGTAGGAAGGTGACTGTGGTTGCAAAAATCTCTGCAGAATACCAGGAAAAAAGGAGTATGAACAATAGAAAGTCTCCAAAGTGTGGCACTTCAACAACTGTGACCAGGGCTCCATGCCTGGTGTTCCCCCTGCCCTGATGCAGACCTGGTACAAATTAAATCTTCCAAAAGACTGGTAAAATGGAAAAACCAACTCAAGGAGCTGGGCTAGTCTCAACCATCTAGTCTCAAGAGTTGCTTGTTTAGGACTTTTTAGCTGGAATGTAGCTGTCTTTCATTTTATTTGCTTTGAACTAATGACCTTTTATCATCACTGAATATTTTACTCATTTGTGTAAACTCTCCATAAAGGTTTTCAGCATTATACTGAACTGTTATCCAGCTCATCTGTTGACTTGTAAACTTCTAGGGAACTTAACCAGGGAAAAGGGTCTTACTGAACTCTTGTTCTCTGGCCATGTGCAAACTCTTCAGAATTTCTCCTACAATAAGTATGGGCCTTTGTTCAGTGCCCAGCTTGCCCAACCCTTGCTGCCACCTCAGGAAGAGGTGGATGGGTGGTCCTTCCTTGGGAGCTCCCAAATGCAGTTCATGGATTTAGATTTAAGCATTCATCTGTGCGATATATGAACATCTTGGGATGCTTTTTGTTTGGCACTTACAGTTTGAAATCCTCTGGTATACAGAGAGGTAAAACCTTCAGGAAGAATTTTGCCAAAGGTGAGAATGTTGAATAATGTCAGATCATTGGGGTATATGATTGGATAACTTAGAATGCTGGTTGTCCTATTTAAAAAAAAAACATTCTTAGGACCTACTTGTAGGTAAGCCCAATACTAACCTGCACTGGAACAGGCAGACTGACAGTGCAGGTTAGGAGGTGCCTGTCGCACAACTCAGAGTAAGCAGATATTTATCCCCTTACCCTGTGTTGTATACCAGCCACCCCTACGGGGCTACTCAGATCTGCACCAGCAAGATTACCAGTCTGGTGCAGACTCGAGCAGCCCAGTGAAATGCTGGGCTGTCTGGGAAGGGGGTTAAGATCCAGCTTAAGGGGTCTAGGCCGGTTCCACCCCCCTCCAGGCCAGGTATGCCCACTGGCCCACCCTTCCCCTGTCCCCAAATGCCCCCATTCTGCATTCCCACGTCAATTCTGTGTGCTGACTGCCCTCAGCCAGTGCAAACTTACCTTATTTTGGCACTGCAAAGGCCAGATCTGGTCTCAGTGGGCCAGCGCATGTCCTCGTGCTGGCCCAACCACCTCCGGAGTAGTCACGAATGTGCTTAATGGCACGTTCGTGACACTTCTGAGATAGCGCAAGAGACTTGCGCTGGTGAAGTGTGCGGTTTGGACTGCGCTCTAATTCTCATGGCAAATATGACCCACAGAAGTATTCCCAAAGATTTTGGTGGAGCATCTCTGAGACTGTCTGCTTCTGTTGTCACATTTCCATACCCCCCCCGTTTGGCCCAGTATGAGCATCTGGATACAGAAGCTAGGATCAGCCTCTTGAGCCATGCTCATGGTGCGTTCTTCTAAAAAGACACAGCTTCACCAAATGCACAAACATTTTTATGTTACCCAGGAGATGTGACACATGAGTGTCAATTTGTGTATATAAAATTGTGGTGTCAGAACTAGCACCAAGACTACATCAAGAATCAGTGTTTGGTGGCTTGCAGCTGCCATTTCATCAGTAATTTGTTCCTTGTTCTCATGGATGACAGATTGAGAGTTAATCAACTCAGATCGTCAGCTGGTGTAAATCAAAGTCAATGGCGCTGGATAGATTTTACTCTGGTTGAGTGCCTGGCTCAGTCAAGTGTGCAATAAGCTGGAAACAGGAATAGAAGGCAGGCAGGCAGAGAACAAAACCACAAAAACTGCAATACTAAGAGTGCAATCCAGAGTGCAAGATGGGCCCGGACTAAAACCGTTACGCCAGCCGAGGAGTGTCACAAATGTGCCATAAGGCATGCCTGTGACAACTTGAGATCTGGATAGGCAGGTGCGAGGGTGCGTGCCAGCCTCCTGGAGCCAGATTCTGGCCTGATGTGGTTAGTTTGTGCTGGCCTAGGGAGACCAGTATGGGGAGTTGGGGAGGGTGGACGGAGTGTGGTTGTTTATGGGTGGGGGAGAGGTGGTTTATGTGAGTTTATGGCTTATGGGGCCTGGGTGGGGGGTGAGATCAGCCTGAGCCACCTACAACATATCCTAACCCCTCTCCCAAGCAGCCTGTCAGGCATTACACCAGGCTGCTCAGATGTCCCCCAGGGATTTTGCTGGCACAGATCCAAGTAGCCCCTTGAGGTGGCTACCTCACTAAACGGGGTAAGGGGAAATAAATCCCCTTACTCTGAGTTGCATGTGTCGGAGCAGGTTCAATTCTTGCAATTAAGAAATGTTCTAAGTGGAAAACGTCTCAGTGGACAAATAGCTCAGGAGCAGGAGTTACATATTTCTTTTTAAATATGGGGGCAATGTACTTTTGCTTACTATAACTCCTCTATCTCTTTTTTACACACACCCCAAATGAGATAAGAGAACAGGCACTAACAGACATTTATTGAACTAACAACATAACCCCAATCCCAATTGGGGTGTTGGGAGGAAGGGTGGGACCAGTTAGTCAAGATAAAGCCATCTACCACTTCAGAAGGATTGTGCAGGGCTTTAACAAGCAAACCCAAAAAGAGCTAGGCAGTAGCCTCGGATGGCTTAAGGGAGGGAAGAAGAACAAGGGAGATAAGAGTGCTTGTCTTATGGGAAGGCTTCCTGGAAAGTAACTCATCAGGCACTGGGCCATAGTTGGTTATGCTTAAATAGAAGAAAGTTGGGGGGGGGGGGGAGAAAGGAAGCCGGAAAAAGATGGGAGCTGACTAATACCTGTCCTGGTGTGCCGGCTGGCACAGTAGTTCTTGGGTCATCAAAGAGACTTTGGGTGCTTGACGCAATGCAGTCAGGTAACCATCAGAAAGGAGGAGGAAGATGCAAAAATGTATACAAGGGGTCTGTAATCCAAACCTTTCCTTGTATATTATTTATTGGGGGTACGTGTGTGGGGGCAATATCTCCCTTTCCAATGCTTATGACTAGAAAGTATTAAAACATAAAATTATCACCATCATGCTAGCTGTGTATAAAGATTCTAGACGATTCCATCATTTATTGTAGATTTAAAGGTGCAAATATCGATGCGAGGTTAATTCTGAAGGATGTTTGGCATGTTTTGTTATTGTCCTTGCAATTTATTGCAAGGACACTCTAAAAACCTGCCTCATTTTTTTTAAACCTTATTCTCATGCAAAGCTTTTAGTCTATATAGTATTGTGATTGCAAGATGATTTCATTTGTTGGATTGAATAGCTACCACATTAACCTTTTGATATTCCAATAAAGACTAGATAGTTATCTTATATTTTCATTTGGGCCTTGCGATGTATTGAGTTGGAACTGCAATTTGAGCATTAAAAACTTGCAGAGTGATTCTGTGATACTTCCAGTGCAATCCTATGCATGCCTACTCAGAAGCTTAAGCCTGCAATCCTAACCACACTTACCTGGGGATAAGTCCCACTGAATTCAGTGCAATTTACTTCTGAGTAGATATGCCTAGGCTTTCACTGCACATCAGGTGGGTTTGTGAGTGAGTAGGGCTCATGGCATATGTGCAGTTTTTCTGTGGCAAAACACATCTGTGACTGACATCTGTGAGAGCTGTGCCATGCAGGATTTGCAACCACAAATCTGGGGGTTTCTTTGAGGCAAAAGCTGTGCTAATTCCTTCTCTCATGCGGCAACAGATTTCCTGTGTGTGCAGATAACTTAGCAACACATACCCACTGCAAGGGGTGGGAGTTTCCCCCAGACGGCATGTCCTTCTGAAAGGCATAACATTTCGTGACTTTCTGCATCGAACATGGCTGGGAATGAGTCTTCTGAGACAGGAGGTCTCGGCTATGGGAAGGGACAAGAGTCAGGACTATTTCTACACCATCTGGTTCTTCTCTTGCATCCCTCAGCATGACAGCTGCATCACCCCTGAGTTTGAAAAACTAAGAAAGACGAACTTGGTTGGAAAAGAATACCAACAGAATTATTCACTTTTCATGAACTCTGCCACTGTGACTGATATGGTGAAATGTGGAGTTAATGCTCATATGTACTGTACGCCTAAGTACTTACACTGGGGGAAAAAAGGAGATTAATGTCATGTTGCAGGAATTACTGAAGACTTGTTTAGCTTGTGCAATTCCTGTAGGTTAAAAAATGTAGGCAGCGATTCATTCATAAAGGATGCCTACTTGAAGAGCATGAATCTACTGAACAGAGTGGAAATAGAATGACCCAAATGCATATATCTTATGTATCATGAGACATAGTTGACAACCTGTCCTACGTACAATCCATTGAAAAGAATAGCAGATAACACAAGAACATCTTGGGTGCTTGATGTTTGAGTCGATAAAAGCCTAATTACGAAATACTGGAAGGGATAGCAGGATAAATGGAAATAATAATTGTTTAGCTAATGGAGATCACAAAGTGTATAGTAAAAAAAAATGGGATGGAAGGCTTCTATGTTATGACTGATAAAATGTTCTGGGTTTATAATGGTAGAATACTGTTTGTCTGCTGTTGTTCATGATGCAGGTATCCCTGCCTCTGTAGAAGTATGTCTAATGTAGGTGCAAAGAAGAAAGTTGTAGGGCAGCCCAATCCTAACTAGTACTGGTGCAGGGGGCCTGTTTGGCCCATGCCATATGCAGTGCTGGGAAGGAGCAGGCTGGAGGCCTCCTTGTCCCCTGACCCCCTATAAAGCCCCAGCCTGCTCAATGGGGCTACTTGAACCTCTGCCTGCCAAATGGTTGGTACAAATCTGAGAAGCCCTGTGTTGGGCTTTCAAACCAGGGAGGGGGAATAGGATCCAGCATGCACCAGTTCCTCAGACCCTGCTCCCCTCCTGGGCCTGTTCCTCTATGTCTCCACCCTCCCCTGCCCCATTACACCCCCCATCCTCCTCCACCCTCCCCAGCGGTTGCTTACCTGCTCCACTGGGTGCTAGATCCATCGCCGGCAGGGCAGTGTGGGGCTTCCCACCAGTGCTGCTTACTTGCCAGGTGTTGTAATGTGTTTTATGGCATGTTTGTGATACCCTAGGCCAGCAAAGTATTCACTGCACCGGTGTAAACCATGGATAGGATTGTGCCATAAGTGTCTTATGTATTACTGTCTGACAGATATGAGATAGCAGTGGTGGACATACCCCTCCCCACTCCCAGGGCAAAGTTTCAGGAAGCTACCCCCTCACGAGATGCCGCCCCCCTGTGTGTGAAACTGCCCCTTACCTTTGGAGCACGATGGAGCCTCATGCAACTGTAGGACTGACCAGGGAAGTCTTCCGAGACTTTTCCACAGTCTTAAACTGCGCTTCTGGAAAACTGGAAGTGCAGTTTCCGACTGTGTCAGGAACCCCAGTGAGTCTTCTCGCATGGTCCTAGTGGTGCGTGGACCCAGTGCCTGGGGCATTTGCCCCTTTTGCCTAGTGCTAGATCTGGTGCTGTGAGATACATCTATTCATTGAGGACATTTCATCCTTAGTGTTGGCTGTACCACTAGTGAAATGGCCATGTATCATTTTACCAATGGCAAATTAAACAAAACAAACATTACTAATCCCTTCCCATTTGATACAATGTAGTAGATACAAGAACTTTGATTGGAAAGATGATGTATTCCATTCTGCCTTCAAAATCAGACTGATGAGTCAGTGCCAACTGTGAATATTCCACATCAATCTTTTTATGCACAGCATCTTATATTTCTTGAAATTCTTTCCCATATATTTTCAACATACCAATGACAGAGGTTTTCGCCAACAAAAGAGCTTTCGAAAGGCACCTTCCCCGCAGGTGTTCCACACAGAGAATAGGGGATGAGATCAGTCAAGATGGGTGAGAGGGTTGGAAGGAAGAGAAATGTCCTTAGATTAAAGAGATGAGCTTAGGAAATGTGCTTGAAAACTATGAATAATTTGAATCCGTCTTCTACCTCCGGTCGGTTTTCAATGCTTCAACTGAGCTACTTTTTCCCCACTGTTCATTTAATGTCCTTGGAGAGGCTACTGGTTTCAGTCTAGCAGCCATGCCTCCTCTAAGCCTTCTTAAATGAACATGAATAATATCTATGCAGGGTTAGTGCAGACGAAAAAACACTGTAGTGCTCAGGAAAAGATAAGTGTTCGTTATTACTTCTCTGTGATTCTCCCCCCCCCCTTTTCTAAATGTTTTCTTCTTCTTCCTATTCTTTCTTGCCAGTGGCAAAATAAGATTTATTTTATCATCTTTCTTTCTTGAAATGCGCTGAGTATTTTCGTTTCTCTTCGACAGCTTTCAATGCAGCGTTATTATCTGAAGGCTCATAGAGGAGCCTGTATTTTTCTTTTTAATTAAGACAGGTGACACAGTGGGACTTGCGTGATTAATGCTTGAAGGGAAGAGAGATGCTTCTTTTGTGAGCGCTCGCAATGAAACCACAGAAAGGTCATTGTGTCATAATGCAGTTTCTGAAAAAAAGAAATTTCAGGACTGGCAGGTCTTTCCTTCCTATTTATTTCATCAAACAATATGAATTTAATATTCCTCATAAAGACTTCCTGGGTTTATTACATTCTGCTCATGACTGATGTGTTTCCTTGGAAAAAGTCAGGGCTTATTCTGGGAGGGGGAATTTGAGCGAGCGGCATCAAGAGACCCAGATAATTTCTAAGTGAAGATCAGAATGAAAGAGGCAATAATAGGCACACCAGCCCTTGTTTCACACAAGTGACGGTGAATATATAGCTATAAACAAAGGCTGCCATGTTAATCTGTGGGATTAAAATCTTGGGTTTGGTTAATCATGCCCCTTGGCCAATGTGTGGCCTTCGATTGAAATACTTAATAAGGATCAAACTACACATTTGCCTAGCTGCATTAAAAGACGTGTGCTTAATTAAAACCAGAAGTGCCTTTTCTTCTACATAAAGCAGCCATTGGGGCCCAATTCTGACTGGGACCATGACTCATGGGATGTGTCCCTTTCCCTGGAGTCTTTATTTCCCTGAAAATCATCATCTAGGTTTGTCTAGACTTTTCCAGTAACAGAGAAGAAGGAGACAGTGGAATGTATTGTTCCTTTGTTCCTTCGTGCAGCTTTGTCAAAAATTTGTATGATGGGCTGATGTGATGTAGCTTCTAGAAGTCTGAAGCAAAAGTATAACTAACCTGTTGCGCTTCTTTTTCCTTTGTACTTGTGCTTGGAGGAAGTCTCCTGCCTTGTACCTCTTTTATCCTGAATAAAAGGTACAGTTCTCTGATCTCAGGTGTGGACATTTTGGCTCAATTCAGACATGAGCGGACCTAGACTCTGCCCAGAGTACCTGGACCATCCTTAAGGATGTGCAAAACTGCTATGTAGAATTCTGGCAGATAGTTCAATGGAACTGGCTATATCTCCTTCCTACACAACCATAATAGATGTAAGAGGCCTGTCAAGGGGTCCAGCATAATTAACTCTGGGGTGAAGAACTGGCCATGGTGCTTTATGGTAGATCTCATGCTGGGGTGGTCTTCTCATCTTACCAAACTGTCAATATCAGCACATAGTTTATTTGCCCAAAATGGTGAACTGTTTCCTAAACTTTGTGAACAAGTAGCCCAAGTGTTTGTGAAAGCTGTGAAAGGGCAGCAGATGGAGAAATGAGCAACATGACAGGAAGGCCTGAAGATGGCTATGATCAGATAGACAATGTGAGAATTCCCTTTTTGTCAGGGTTGACTCAGATAGGCCCAAAAGACAGCAGCTACATGATAAGAACCCTTAAGCTAATTTTCAGAAACAAACAGGGAATTAATGCTGCTCATACATTTTAGTGTATCTTCACAGACTAGCAGTCCAATCCTATATGGGATTGGGTTGTACCGCAGAGGGTTTTGCGACAGCAGAAACCTGTTGGAGCACTCCATCGGCAACCACTTTGGAAACACTGCTGTAAGCGGTGGAAGCATTACTTGTGTATTGCTGAACCTGTCTGTGGACGCCATAGCAGGTAAGGCTGCGGAGGAGACAGGGTACAAGGAGGGAGTGAAATGGGGCAGGGAGGGGGCAAAACTGTTGGAGTTGGTGCAACTCCATCTGCTGTCCAGAGGGGGCAGGATGCTGTCCAGAAGGGGTCAAGCTATGGCCCAGTGACTCTGACCTTTCTACATGTTCTCTCTGTGATCCTTGTGGGGTGTGGCCCTAACCCTTTATCCTTCCCTTCTCCTCTGAGCACTTCCTCTTGTCCTCTGACCACTGACCTGTTAAGATGGCACACATCAGGGCTCTGATGCCCAGGCCATCTTGAGCACAAGGCATGCAGGGTGAGGCAGCTCCAGGGCCTTGCTATCTCTAAGTCATAGCTGAACCTCTGATCCTAATCAGATGCTCTAAATATACACTCAATGGAACTGTAAGTAAATAACTTCTTTTTGCAACTTTAACAAGCCATTGCCTCTTTATCTTTTTTATTGATTAGCAGTCAGCCGGGTAAGGGAGGTTCCCTGGGGTGATACCCAAAGGGGGGGGGCTTCTGCTTAAGCTACTCTGCTTCCCCCCAAAGAGGAAACTATTTTTAATTTCCTCCAACAAAAACTATGCAGGATAAGGGGAAGAATGGGGCAGGGACACTGCAGGAGGGGGTGGATCCAGTTGCAGTGACATGTGCTGGATGGGTAGCACATGTCATCTCCATGGGCAACCTCACCATCCCCTTTCTCTGCTTGGACTTGGTCCAAGGAGACCCATTGTGGAGCAGGAGGCTTATGGAAGGGTAAGACAATTTAAATCTGAAGCCTCCCCCCCCCCCCGGATACATCACACTCCTTTTTGGCATGACTGCACAAGCAGGGAGGAAAGGATAGGATTGGCTCTCAGAGGGCCAAATCCCATGCAACCTTCCAGCACTAATGCATAAGAAGAGCCCCACTGGATCAGGCCATAGGCCCATCTGCTGCAGCTTCCTCTATCTCACAGCGGCCCACCAAATGCCCCAGGGAGCACACCAGATAACAAGAGACCTCATCCTGATGCCCTCCCTTGCATCTGGCATTCTGATACATAGCCCATTTCTAAAATCAGGAGGTTACACATACACATCATGGCTTGTAACCTGTAAGGAATTTGTCCTCCAGAAACTTGTCCAATCCCCTTTTAAAGGCGTCCAGGCCAGACGCCAGCACCACATCCTGTGGCAAGGAGTTCCACAGACCGACCACATGCAGAGTAAAGAAATATTTTGTTTTGTCTGTCCTAACCCTCCCAACACTCAATTTTAGTGGATGTCCCCTGGTTCTGGTGTTATGTAAGAGTGTAAAGAGCATCTCTCTATCCACTTTATCCTTCCCGTGCAAAATTTTGTATGTCTCAATCATGTCCCCCCTCAGACATCTCTTTTCTAGGCTGAAGAGGCCCAAACGCCGTAGCCTTTCCTCATAAGGAAAGTGCCCCAGCCCAGTAATCATCTTAGTCACTCTCTTTTGCACCTTTTCCATTTTGAGATATGGCAACCAGAACTGGACACAATACTCCAGGTGTGGCCTTACCATCGATTTGTACAATGGCATTATACTATTAGCCGTTTTGTTCTCAATACCTTTTCTAATGATCCCAAACATAGAATTGGCCTTCTTTACTGCCGCCGCACATTGGGTCGACACTTTCATCGACCTGTCCACCACCACCCCAAGATCTCTCTCCTGATCTGTCACAGACAGCTCAGAACCCATTAGCCTATATGTGAAGTTTTGATTTTTTGTCCCAATGTGCATGACTTTACACTTACTTACATTGAAATGCATCTGCCACTTTGCTGCCCATTCTTCCAGTTTGGAGAGATCCTTCTGGAGCGCCTCACAATCACTTCTGGTCTTCACCACTTGGAAAATTTTGGTGTCGCCTGCAAACTTAGCCACCTCACTGCTCACCCCTGTCTCCAGGTCATTTATGGTTGAAAAGCACCGGTCCCAGAACAGATCCTTGGGGCACACCGCTTTTCTCCTCTCTCCATTGTGAAAATTGCCCAGTGACACCCACTCTCTGTTTCCTGGTCTTCAACCAGTCTCAATCCAGGAGAGGACCTGCCCTCTAATTCCCTGACTGTGGAGTTTTTTTAGTAGCCTTTGGTGAGGGACCGTGTCGAACGCCTTCTGAAAGTCCAGATATATAATGTCAGTGGGTTCTCCCGCATCCATATGCCTGTTGACCTTTTCAAAGAATTCTAAAAGGTTTGTGAGGCAAGACTTACAATGCAGCCACAATGCAGCCCTGATGTAAGGGAACAAACCTTACCTCGAGTACCTCTCTGTGACTGCCCCCCCCACCCCACTGCAGGATGCAGCACACCTCCCATGGGCATGGCTGTACCTGTGCTTTAAAGTTGGATAGGATTATACTCATACTATTCATACAAGTCTAACAGACCAGTTTAAAGTAATTTGTTATTTCTGTCTTTGGTAATCTAATTAATGAAGTGATCTGATCCAAGGTCCCAAAAGAACAATGCAATGGTGCTGCTGTGGAACAGCCAGATATAGCAGCCAGCTAAAATCTTTTGTTCCTTAATACAGTTTGTAAGAGGAAATTATTAGACTCTGATACTGCTTAGATAAGATCTCAAGATCACAGGCATAAAGAAGAGTGAAGGACAAATCTTTTAGTCTAAGATGACCCTGTTCCTGAGATAATGCAGCCAATGTTTCCCTTTATGAGCAAAACGTTAGATCATCTCCTGAATGTCTCTGGAGGCAGAGCTTAAAATTCACCTCATGAAGTGAAAGGGCTGGAGGTCTCCATGTGGGTATAAATCAAATATTAGCATCCAGCCTGGAGATGTTTTGCCTTTCATTTTATTTAAATAACAAGAGACTCTTCCTAAATAGCCTTGCTTGGAAGCCATTTCATGACCATTTCAGTTATTTCTATGTGGTTGTGATTGCGGTAGGGATCTATCAAATTCCTCTTGTGCAGAAATTCAAGATGGAACCCATGGTTCCAAGCCCTTCTTGCTTCCCTTTCAAGAGAACTGGCCCAGGACATCCTGCCACCTAAGACCCCTGCTGGATCAGGCCCAGGGCCCATCTAGTCCAGATTCCTGTATCACACTGTGGCCCACCAGATGTCTCAGGGAAGCACACGCAAGACCACAAGATACTTACATCAAAGACAGAGGACAACATGGTACCCCTTCCTATTGCTGAGACAAAAAAGCTGTTTCTATCTGCAACCAATTGAAGCTTTCTTTTGATTGTAAATAATGAGGCTGCAATCCTATACACACTTGCCTGGGAGCAAGTGTCATGGAATTCAATGGGACTTACTTCTGAGTAGATATGTGTAGGATTGCACTGTGTACAGACAGACAACTGGGGACCAGAACTGCAGTGGGGGGGGGGGAATCTAAAGTCCCTCCCCACCTGCTGCAGTATTTTACATTTTGCAGATATGAGCATTTTGCATGCTCCCTCATTTTTTATTTATTTAAAAAATAGATGTTAAAATCCATGTTGGCATTCTTCAGTCTCAGAAGACTATGGTATCGCGCTCTGAATGGTGGTTCTGGAACAGTGTCCTCTCCAGTGTGCGAAGCCTGGGTAAAGTAAAAACCTCAGGTAAAACCTGAGGTAAAAACCTCAGACCAAAGTACATATTCCTTGTAATGTGTAGTTTGGCCCTACGTTTGTGGATGGAAAAACCTCACCATCTCCTATACAAGCCGCTTTGCTTGTCAAAGTGAAGTCTCTTTCATTGCAGGCATGCACCACTGCACAGAACTCCAGGAATCACAGTGCGCCATGCACACAAAGCTCAGCGGAACTCATTTTGTCTGTGAACAATTTCGTGACTCCACATCTTTCCGTCAGGTCTAATGCTGACAATCCCAGCACGATGTGTCACAATCTGGTAGGCTCAAATTGGCCACATGCACAGACCCATCCATTCCCTGCTGGATGAGAGGAAAGAGTAATTAGCACGGCAACACAGCTGTATATCATTACCAGCTCCAGTGACGACAGGGAACAAAGTTCTAAAGACACAACTATAATGAAGGGACTTTTACGTGTGAAAATTAGGGATTGGTTCTGTTTAATTTACATTAGGCTGGATCCTGTGCATATGTTCTTGGAAATAAGCCACAGTGAGTGATTCAGACCGATTTAAGGCCCAATCCTATGGGCTTTTTACAACAGTGTATCTCCTGGTATGCTGCTGTAAAAGGCCTAGCGAAGGCACAATGGCAGACTTACCTGACCTGCTCCTGGGGCAAAGGTCCGAGACGCCACCCCCTGCGTGCAAAGTTACCCCCTATCTTGCCAGCATGTCTTGGAGCCTTGTGTGACCCTTAGACCAATTGGGGAAGCTTCCCCACAGTCTTCAACTGCAGCAGTTGCACACTCCTGCCACTGTGGAGCCTGGGCTGTGCCAACTCCGCAGCAGTGGTGTGTTGTGGGTGGGAAGGGGGAGGGCAGGGGAAGTTTTGGGGTGGGGAGGGAGCGGTTGGGGAGGAGGGCTCGTATTCTGGCAGCAGTGACTTGCACCAGGATCCTATCTTTCCCAGTCTGTCCCACTACCTTCCTCTCTTCAGACTTATGCCAGCCCCATAGGAGATTCATGGACTGCCAGAAGGCTTATGTGGGGGTAAGTTAAAAAGTTTTTTGAAACTTTTTAAAAAACTTATCTCCATTTTACCTTCTGGTTGACTTCATCCCCCAGTGGCAGGGGATGGGATTGAGCTGTTACTCCTGAGGAAATATCTATAGCGTTGTGTCTTTAGAATTTTAACAATAAGGTATTTTCACACAATTTTTGAAGCACGTATCTAATATGAGCTTCAGGCCAGCATTTTTGTTACATTTTATTTTAGTTGTGTTTCTTACTGTTGTGGTACAGTGGGCCGCCGCTCTACCACAACAGAGGTAAAAAGGGGAGCATCGGCTGCTTCCAGAGGGGGAGGGATAGCATCCGGCACAAGTTCACCCACTCGGGATGCCACCCACTCCAACCTTCATTACCCCCCCGGCCTTTCATTCCAGCCTGTTCCACCCTCCTCCTGCCCTGTTCCACCGCCCCTGCCAACCTATCTGAGCTGGCAGTCCTTTCTTGCCGCACTGCTACATGCAGTGCTGCTCTTCAGCATCACTCTGAAAGTGCGTGGTTTCACATGCTGCTGGAGCATCATTTGCAACAGCCATAAAGCAGCTACAACTCCCGGAATGCTAGTTCTGGCAGCAGTACAACCCACTGCTAGTTTAGATTTAGCAGGGAACTGTTTGAATAAGGAAAGGGAAGCTCAGTCCCTTATATTTAAGAACCACATGATTCAGGAGCAGAATCCATACTCTGACAGGGGTGTCGCTAGGGGGTGCAGATTGCACTGGATGATGTGCACAGGCGGTTGACACCACTACTGGACAGAATTTAAAAAACTTGGTATTTTCGAATAATGCTATAAATCATACCATCGTGTTATATATCATTCCAAGTTAGGACAGACAAAAGAAAATATTTCTTTACCCAGCTAATTAGTCTGTGGAACTCCTTGCCACAGGAAGTAGTGATGGCATCTTGCCTAGATGCCTTTAAGAGGGGATTGGACAAATTTCTGGAGCAAAAGTTCATCATGGGTTACAAGTCATGGTAGGTATGTGCAAGGTAGAGGTAGGCTGCCTCTGATTGCCAGATGCAGGGAAGGGCACCAGGATGTAGGTTGTCTGCTGCAAACCCTGAAGCATTTGGTGGGCCACTGTGAGATGCAGGAAGAGGGATTAGATGGGCCTTTGGCCTGATCCAGTGGGGCTCTTCTTATGTTCTTAATGCGTAATTTCATGCAGAATGCATTTAAACAAACCACGTTGAAATAACTCTATTGTATCAAATGTTATAGCCACAAAACTTTCCAGGGTATTACCCCGCCCCCTGCATGACAAGAGGTCCATTGTGGGGGAGACACAGGTCTCCTACCCCAGGTGACACAAACCCTAGTGACGCCGCTGCCTTCTGATAAAAAAAGAGTCAAAAAGGAGAGTAGTTTAGTAGTGCTGTATTAGTCATAGATACTTTCAATGTGATAAGCTGTCCTGAGCATGAGCATATGTATCTATCTATTTCCTTACTTGATAGTTATAGTCAGGCAGCTGACAAGACATTTTCAAAACATCAAAATCAAATAGCAGACAGCAGAAAAAAAACAGAAGCACACAAATACAACATAAAAACACAATAAAGGAACATCAGAGTGCTAAAAAGCTATTTTTGAAATCATTTGAAATTGCAGCTGTGAAAATCCAAGCTTTAACAAAATTGCTATAAAAGCACTGGAGAACACTCCAAAGTGGCAGCAGCAAAACAGTACCCACTGAATTAAAATATTTGGGCAAATGGAACTGTTTTTAACGTGCTCAAAGTTCAAAAAAGAAGGGGCTTACAGATTGAGGGAGGGCATTCTGAAGCTGTGGAGCGCACACTGCCAAAGGCCTGTTCTCTTGTTGCCTCCAACCTGATCTCAGCAGGTGTGGGCATCAGATCTTAAGGTATAAGAGTCCAATCCTGAGCTCTGTGTGATGGCTTATCACCGGTGCGCACTGTCGCAAACGTGCCATAAGGCATGTGAGCCCTAACACCAGGCGAGTGCCCGTGCTAGCCCAGCGCTGGCCAGCACTGGGTTAGCGCCAGGTGGGCACCCAGCCTCTGCCGCTCGGCGGTCGCACAGACTACCAAGCAGCAGAGAGGAAAGCAAGGATGTGGGGGGAGGTGGGGAGGAGGTGTTCTGGGGAGGGGAAAGGCAGGTGGAGGGCAGGGAGGAGGTATGACAGGGAGGCAGGAAGCAGGGAGAGGGCGGGGGAGGAGGGAAAGGGGAGGGAGGGAGGTAGGACCAATGGAGCGATGCTCCACTGGATCCAAAACCTGTGCGTCGGGCTCACCACCCGACCTGAAGGCTTTTATCTCACCACCAACCTTTTGCCGGTGGTGAATCAAGCAGCCCCATTGAGGGGCTATTCCCTTTACCCGGGGGAAGGGGACAAAAGCCCCTTTCTCTCAAGGTGCCGCTGCAGCCATGCACCCTGGGAGCTCAGGATTGGACTCTCATTAGGCTCACCTGGAAGTAGGTGGTCTTTGAGGTACTGCATTTCAAACTCAGTAAAATTTCTGAGAGGTCTTCAAAAACAGTCCCATATACAACACATTATGATAGTCAAGCCTGAATCTGCAGTCAGATGACTTCCGCCCATGAAAGATTATAGTTGGCTCACCAGTCTGAACTGGTGGGTAGTTCTTTGTGCTACCAATGTCACTTGGCCATCCCAGGTAAGCAGCAGAGCTAAGAGAACTCCCTAACTATTAAGCTTTTACTGATGCAGGTTGAACACTATCTGGGAGAGGTTGAACCCCACCTCCTCAATCAGATGGATCTCTTGTCAAGAAACCTTCCTCTTGTTCAATTCAATTTGTTAGCCCTCATTCTGTCCATTACTGACCTCAGGAACTTGTTCATCTAACTCAAAAGGAAAATATATGCAGCTTGATGTCTGTCTCATGCCACATTTCCTAGTGACCTCACTCACAGCCCAATCCTGAGCTGCCCGGTACCCAAGTCTGCAGCAGTGCCGAATTGGCTGCCATTGCATCCTATGGATGCCGGGCAGCCGTGAGCGGCTCCCAACACCTCCTCAGGGGAAGGGGACATTCATCCTCTTCCCCTGAGTAAGGTAAACAGTAAGGGCTGTAATGGGGCTACTCGACACTATGCCAGTTATTTAGCCAGTGCAGAATAAAGCAGCCCTGTGTCAGGCCGGGAGCCCCAATGCAGGGCTTCAGATTCACTTGCCCCCTCCTGCCCCACTTCCACCCCTGCCACACCTTCTGCCTGCCCTCCCCTCCCCTGCCCTGGAATGCTTCCCCCCACACCCCCACTCACCACTTGGTGATGGCCCAGCACAACCTCGGATAAGTGTAAGTGTCACAGATGTGCCTTACGGCATGTTTGCAACATTGCACACAGGGATCATGCCTTCAGTGACTTTGTGCAAAATTGTAAAAATCATAGGAACAAGAGAAAATGTTGCAGAACTCTGCAAGGGGTGAGGTCAAAGGTTGATTGAAGAGCACATGCTTTGCATGTGGAAGGTTCCTGATTCAATACTTGGCATCTCCAGGTATGTTTAGAAAAGACTCTCTGCCTGAAACTGGAGTTCCATCACTAGATCCACTGAGGTAGATGGACTAATGGTCTGACTTCCTATGCAGTTCTATGTATTCCATAGCATAAAAGCCATAGTGCTGAATAAGAGCACTCCAGAACCAATTTTTGGGATCAACTCACTAGGTAAGAATGAATTCACTGGAGTACAATGTTTTGAACTCCCCCACATCTATTCTTGTCCTCTGCGACCTTCTAAGTTTTCACCCATCTTAATAGTCTAAGGGCGCAATCCTAACCCCTTATGTCAGTGCTTTCCAGCACTGGCATAGCGGTGCCAATGGGACATGTGCTGCATCCTGCAGTTGGGTGTCACTCACAGAGGCCTCCTCAAAGTAAGGGAATGTTTGTTTCCTTATCTCAGAGCTGTATTGCTTCTTTGTCAGGGCTGGAAAGCACTGACATAAGGAGTTAGGTTTGCACCCTAATTCTTCCATTAATTAACCACCAAGATGCTAGCCATCAACCTTTGATTCTCTTCTCTTCGGGACCCCATTCCCTGCCTTCTTCTAAATGAGCACTTTGAGCCCTTCTGAACATATTCTTTCTAACCAGGTTGAAGAGACTCTTGCAGATCCCATTACCCAGTCCAAATATTGCCTCCTGCCTTATATTCTATTGCCGTGGTTCGGTGGCTTGATCAGGATGAAGCCCTGTTCCATTTGTTAAGGAAAGTGGACAGGTTTGGGTTAATTACTGAAATTGGGTAGCACTGGAATTATGTTCCCCACATCATCCCTCACTTTCATCGTAGAACATTCTGGTCCCAAAACCAACTAGTATGAAGTCATTAATTCAACAGAAAAAAAAGCCAGTGAAGATTTTGTGGTGTTAACCTTTTTTGACAGAATAAAAACATATACCTACTCAATCAGCATCAGCACAAACTGAAACCCAATTGGGCTGAAGGGTGCGTGAATAGTAATTAGACCAGATGGAATCTTGCAGCATGAAATTTACTATTCAGTTAGATTTAAATAGAAGTTAAGTGGTTCTTAGGCCTTGCAGCACATCCATGAATTTCACACATAGTTTATTTCTCTTATGGAAGAAAAGTGTTCTCTCTTTGTTCTTACAGTTTGCTTTCTGCAGAGGGATGAGTTTTGAAAGACTTCTATCGTCATCTACCTGGACTGTAATGAGCCTTCGTATGTCTCTCTTATCCTTATTGAGGACAGTGGTTCTCAAACTTTCTGGGAGAGTTGGAGAGCCACTAAGTACTTGTGTGGGCAGGGGGGGAGTCAGCGGAGGCGGGGGAAGGCAGCAGCGTGATCCCCAGGATCGCGCCGCCCAGGGGGGCTGCAGGGGCTTAGGTGCACTTACCCAGGCCTCCTGCAGCCTCCCCAGGCTGCGGGGAGCCTGGCATGACCTGCAGCAGGGCTCCCTGCAGCAGTGAAAGTAAATGTGGAGTTAGCGTGCCCCGCCTCCGCTAAAGCAGAAGTGCAGCGCGATCGCTCGACATTTACTTTCACTGTTGTGGGGAGCCCTGCTGCAGGTTGCGCCGGGCTCCCCACAGCCTGGGGAGACTGCAGGAGGCTTGGGTAAGTGCACCCAAGCCCCTGCAGCCCCCTTGGACGGTGCGATCCTGGGGATTGCACCACTGCCTCCTCCCTACCTCCAGGCTGCCCTCACCCCTTAAGGGGGCAGAGGTCAGGGCTCACAGGCTGGGGCGTCGCGACGCCCCAGTTTGAAAAGCCCTGCATTAGGATGAGGATTTCAAAATCCTACCGTCATAGGCACAATAAATATTCATGGGCAATAGATACCAGCCTTAGAAGGGAACATCAGAGAGCCTAGATAGGAGACCGAAGAGGCAGCAGACTGAAGGCAATACCTAGGGATCCAGCTGCCAAAGAAGATGTACCAAGCAGGCAGCTTCTGAGGGAGAGCTATAATGTTAAAATCATGAGGGCTTGACTTGGAAGACCTGAGAACTAAAGGGAGACATTGCTACTGGGGTGTATGTGAGAGCCATACCTGCAGGGCTTGTGAATGAGCCAGGATTTAGCCTCAGAACTTGATCATAGTATCAGTGTTGCCTCCTGAACCTAAGGAGGAATAGCCAGTGAAACCTCTCTCTCTCTCTCTCTCTCTCTCTCTCTCTCTCTCTCATCGTATAGTTTCACATTATTCACATAATAGGATTTCGAAAGCTTCAGTCTTCCCCTAGGAAGGAGCATCTAGTGGGTAACGGAAAGGAAGGTCATATTACAAACCAGACAGAAATAACAGCTGTTAAAAGGGGGAAGGGCAATGTGCAGGGATTTTTTAAGAAGCTATTCACATGTGCCTCTTGTACAGCAGCTGTCAGAGGAATGTGAACAATAGGAAAAAAAATTATGGGGGATGTTCTCAGCAAACATGTGCATGGTGAAAATGAACCCTGGAAACAAAGAACGGTTGTGTGAATGAAAGAAGGGCATTTTTAAATATAATTATGCCAGAAGATGCACTCTCTTGTAAGTCTTTTCTTGCAAATTAGTGCTGGACAGGTACTTAAGAGGTGGTTTTAATAGTTGTTGACTTTAGCTTCAGAGGAAAAGTGATTGTGCAGGCTGATGACATTGCCGACTGGAAGATATTCACTTTCCAAGTTCTCATGAATATTAATCCTTCATCCAGTTTACAGGAAATACAGCTTCCAATTTGTGTAAAGAAGGAGGCCAATATTGAAAAGCGTGTTCCTAAACATTCATTTGAATAAAATACATGAGATTTCGTGAATAGCTGGTTTCTCCCTCATTTTCAGCATTATTCTGGGGAAGTCTTCCTTATGAATATGTATGGCTATAACCACAGAACTCAGCATGGCAGAACTATTCTGTTGAAATGTACAAGTACATGGCTGCATGCCTCAAGAAGGACTCAGAGTTTGCTTCATCTTGTTAAAGGAGGAACACCATCTCCAGAAATGCATATGGTCCATTATATAGTGCATATATTTCTGAAGCAGGGGTGCCCATACCCCGGCCCGGGGGCCATTTGCGGCACTTGGGGACCCCCAAGCCAGCCCGCAGGGAGCCCTAGGCCTCTAATGAGCCTCTGGCCCTCTGGAGCTTTGCTGGAGCCTGCGTTGGCCTGACATGACTACTCTCAGTGTGAGGGCCGACTGTTTGACCTCTTACATGAGCTGCGGGCCGAGGGCTCCCTCCACTGCTTGCTGTTTCATGTCTATGAAGCAAAGGAAAGGCCAGTCTTGCTTTGCACAAGGTCTAATATAGGCCTTGAGCTATCGCGTCACCTTCATTCCTTCATATAAGTCCCAACTCTAATATATTCATTTATGTAAATTTATGTAAATATATTCAAATTTCAAATGTAAATCAATGGCTGGTGGTCTCTTGCGCTTGAATTGCTAAGTCGATTCCAAAGCCCTTCCTGTTTGTGGGGAAGAAGTGCCATCCAGTTTCTTCAACCTCTTGAGCTTGGTGTAGGGAAACTTGTGCTGTCAATTGACAATCTGCAGCTTGGAGTCAGGGAATAGATAGGAATAGGAAGTGGGAATAGATGGTTGTTTTCTGTCTCCATTTTAGTGCACGTTGCACTAAGGCAGAATAAGAGAAATCAACATGCTTTGTTTAATGGCATTCTGCATTAAATGACTCACCGAATGATATATAACATGATGATATTATTCGAAAACATCAAGATTTTCACAATTTTGGCCACTAGTGGTGTCACTCCCCCATGAGTGTAACACGGTGGGGTCTGCACCTCCTGCACCACCTAGTGATTCCACTGACTAAGAGTCTAATCCTGAGCTCCCGGGCCATGCGGCTGTGGCGGCACTGAAAACAGCTGCCACCACATCCTACATGCCCACGGTAGCCGTGGGAGGCACCTTGGAAGAATGGGACTTCCGTCCCTTTCCCCTGGGTAAAGGGAGTAGACCCACAACGGGGCTACTCAATTCACCACCAACCAAAAGGTCGGTGGTGATAGTTTTCGTGTCTGGCACAGGTAGCGCATCGCTCCATCAGTCCTGCCTCTTTCCCTCCCCGCTCCCTGCCCCCAGCATGCCTCCATGGGCGCTTGCCCAGCATTAGAGCTTGCAAATGTGCCTTATGGCATGTTGGCGTCAGTGCGCACCGGTGGTAAGCTATGCGTTGAGCTCAGGATTGGGCTCTAAGGGTGCGAAGTTTTGAAGCAGGGCCTACTGCAGGTTCATTGACATTCAACAAAATGTGAGCCATGTATATTCCGAGCAATTTGTCTCATGTGCTTATTGGGGAAGGTGCAGTGGCAATGGAGAATGGCACAGATTCCAGCATTCGTCCATTGGAAGCTGAAAGTTCGGTTGCTGATGCATAAATTCACTTGTTATTGACGTTTGTGGGAAAGAAGAAGTTCAACAACTATAGATGCATTTGCGGAAAATTGGCCTTTTACTCAGTATTGGAGTCATGCTGTCTCAAGAGAAAATGCAAAAAGCCAACGTCTGCCACTGATACGAAAGCAAATGTCTTTTGGTTTTCTGTGATATATTTCTGTTGGAAAAGAATTAATTGAAATGCTACACAAAGATATAATAGATTTTTAAAATTTTCCTCCCAAATGAAATGGCTTGTTAGTTGTACCTCCTGACTCATATGCTTCCACACACACTCTCTTCCTCCACGCTTGCCTGACTCCTGCACCCGATACATCTCCTTGGTCCTATTCCAAAATATCCCACAACTACTTGTTTCACTGTGTTTTAGATTCTGGACCGACAGTCCACTGGTATGGGCGTGATCTGCTGATGGAACTGGTGATCTGCCAGTCCATTACATGATACACCATTGCCCTAGGTTTGCCACCATTCTGAGACCTGCTAGCAACAGTGTGACAACTGGGAAGTCATATGCAACAAGCTGTGGGCCACAAATCACCTGCTGGAACAGGTAAGGTGGCTGCAGGGGTAGTTTGGGTGTGGATCAGGGCAGACATTGGCCAGGCCAGGGCAGCACAGGAGTGGGAGGAGGAGGATAGGTTCAAGGAGACCTTTTGGAGGCTAGATGACTTTTACTCACCTCTCTTGAGCCATTTGTTCACAGACACCCATAGCATGCAGCACATACTCTACCAGCGGCACTGCATGGTCTGGCCTGGTGAAGGATAGGATCGGGCTGCTAGTGTTCTTTCCTCCCAGCTTTAACTCACCTTGTGGGAGTAGAAGTTCATGATCTTTCTCCTCCCTTTCAGTGCCCTTTCCCAGTGTCCATAGTAGGGTTGACGGCCTATATATTCTGATAGCTAAAATGACAAGGTGTCCTGGTTCCTTTTAACGTTCTGTAATTTTTATTTTAGCTTCTGTTTGTATTGATCATGAAGTATGAGAGTCATAGGTTAGGTAATAACCTAACTTCAGTAATAACCATAAGAATACAATCTTGATGACTGAGTTCTTGTTCTCCCATTCATTTCAAACTGGTATTTCAAGGATGCAGATGCCCCATTTTTCAGGAGGTCAGATTACTTTTCAATGAACGTTTGCACAGCACTTTCCCCCCCTTTGCTTTCAGGAACTATGTAAATACATCTGTCCTTTCAAACAACACATTTAAAGGCCTCAACCTAAGCAATTAAATCTACACAATCCTTAAATTGCCTTGTGGCAATGACATCAGCATCTCATGGTATGATCAGTAAAAGCTCAACTGACACATACTAAAACCTCAAGTGATACACAAAGCCTATTAGTGAATTGGGTCCCAAGTGGCAGAATGCTTGTGTCTTAGGATGTACCATCTCGATCATGAGAAAGTAACAGCCCAATCTGAATGGGCCGCTGTGCCATCAGAACTCATGTTCCGGTGTCGCAGCATGCTTTATGACTGTTGCAAAAGGTGACATGCCATACAATGCAGCCTGGCTACCTCTGCAAATGGTGCATAGCCAGGTCTACGCACTGGCAGTCTCTCACTGGACCCTGGTGCAGGTAGGTCAGCACAGTGGGCAGCTGGGAGGTGGGGTGGGTGGAACAGGGAGGGGAGGGGGAGAAATAGGGATGAGACTGGGGCAGGGAGGGAGTGAATCAAGACCAGGAAGGGGATGGTAGCAGCAGCAGCACTGCTTCTGATATCCTAGCCACCTTCCCAGCCTTGATCCTCCAACGCAGGTCCACTTGGACTTCCTCCAGCAAAGTAGTTGGTGCAGGTCTGAATAGACCCAATGCAACTGTAAGGCCTCAAGGAGGCCTTCATGGTTTGAAAATCCCCCACGGGATGCAGTGCATGTCTGTTGATGTGGCTGCACCAGCATGCGGGGAGTTAGGTCGGACTGGGCTGCCGATAACGTTAGATCACTAAAAGTTAGAGAAATAGTTTGAAATAATGTCTGTAGAAGTTACATTAGTATTTCTCAAACTTTTTGCATTTGAGTCTCTCTTTTACACATACTCTACCAGTGCCTCTATCCAGTCCATGTTCTATATTTGAACGCACCGTTTTGCTTACATGCATTTATGTGTATACAACCTGTTGTGCCAAAGATTATTCCATTATTCTATTTAATGACATTAGAAAAAAATAATAATTCAAGGTATAGCTATCCCTTCCACCATGAAAGCCATGCAAGGAAAAGAGGAGAACAAACAGCAATTCTCTAACCTCCCTTTTTCCCAAATCATGTTGAGATTATGGGGCAGTAAGGATCAAGCATCCGCTGAAACCGAATGCCAGTCCAATCCTAACTAAATTCCCCCCCCCCACCATGCAGCTGTGCCCATGGAGCACATGCTGGATCCTGCAGGTGTGGGGGGGGGCACAGTTGTAGAGGTCTCCTTAAGGTAAGGGAACATTTATTCTCCCTAGGGCAAGCCTCTACTGTCCCAATGGGTTTCCTCAAATCTGTGCAAGCCATTTGCTGGTGCAGAAGCAAGGAGAGTAAGAGAGAGGGAGTAGGGAAGGAATGGGAATAGGATTTTAGTGCATGCAAAGGACTTACCAGGACTTACCCTACCTGCCTCCTACCTCCCTCTCCCGGTTCAGACACTCCCTGTTCCTCCCTGCACTGCACCTCCCACCTCCACTACCAACTTACCAGCAATGGTGGTGGCTCCTCCTTTGGCATGCATGCGTAGCCACCAGCCATTTATGCGGGCAGTCGCATCATGCTTGCTATTTCAACAGCACTTCTGTTATTGCAGTGGCACTACCAATGGCGGAATGTGCGTTCTGCTGGCAAAATGCTTAGTTAGGATTGGACCCTGTGTGTCTATTCACACAACTAGGAATTACGTAGTTGAGATTGGCCATTGCCTCAAGCACCATGGCTTAATGTTGGATGCAGTCATAATTAACATGGGTGAATTGGGACAATTCACTTCAATGAGCATCAGTACATTTAATTCTGTTTTGGATTGTGGCTGCAGTGTTAATGTTGATTCCTCAGTCCGTCACTAAATCCAAGGACCTAGGTAATAAAAATACAATGAGAATCAGATGTGTATATCTTCTAATCTCTTTCAGTCAGTGTAGTTGCTGCCACTGTACCAATCTGAAACGTTTCATGTGATGAGGTTCCATGTCTTTCTTCCTGGCAGCAGTCTTCCATGACAGGCTATAATAAGTAATTTATTTTTGTGTGGCCTTACTAAGTTATGTTTGTAGTGACAAATTGTGCTCAGCAGGTGTAACTGCAGGCACATGACAAGAAGGAACAAGCCAGCTCAGATAGAAATGAATTGACATCTATCTTCAACACAACCTACCCATTCCCATTAGGTTTAAGAAACAAATTGCCTATATCGGTCGGCTAATCATAGAGCTGATTTTATTGCCCAACCACAGTTTGTCTCCAAGAAGAAATGGTGTGATTTTCACACCTTCATCTCTGTGTCGTGAAGCACACTACAAATTGAAGCTGATTAGCAGTTTGAGTATGCTTGTCGCTCTAGCAGCATTTCTTGAAAAATGGGTTTTATTCCCACTGCTTGCCAGAGAAGGACCATGGGCTCAAGTCAAGAGATGATTTATGAAATGCTGGAAGTGCTTCAAGGGATGTACAGTAGTCCTGCTTCTGTTGACAGCAGAAGTTCTATAACAGACACAGGAAACATTTTACAGTTTGCCTTTCCAGTGCACAGAATGAACAAGCTGGAAATCATTTGCATATGCTCTGCATTCAGAAGAAATCTGGTGCATGTCATCACCCACAGAATCTCTGCCATAGAGCGCTGAGATTCACAGCAAATGTTCCTGTATAGATGCTCCTGAAAGATACTTAGACTTAAGGATAGTGTTTTTGCAGTGGTTTCAGCCAGTGGTACTCATGCCACCAGTGGTTCTTGAGGTGGTGTCTGGTGGTATACGCAGGACCCCCACACCCCTGCCACCTGGCAGTGAGACCTGCAATGCAACACAACAAGAAGCAATAGGAGGGTCAGCTCAGTGGACAGAATCCAGCATGCTCTTTTCTCACACTCCAAAAAGCACTGTTGTCCGCCCTGAGCCTCTGACCACTGTTTGTTGTATTGCATCTGGCCTCCCAATCAGGAAGTAACTGGTCATGACAACTTTGCCATTTACTTTCGGTGGTACTTCCAATAGGTGGACCATGCAAAGTGGAACAGTGAGGGACAAAGTTTGAGAAACACTGCTTTAGGAGAGTTGCACAATGTGTACAATATATAGATGGGTCTCCAGCTGAATTGGACTTAAGACAATAAGCACATGACTTAGAATAGAGTGGTGAACAAGCAAAATGAAGCACAATCTTATCCTCACTTACCTGGGGTAAGCCCTGTTGACTATTATGGGGCTTACTTCTGAGTAGACATGCATAGGATTGGGTTCTGAATGAGCCTCTATCAGGGGCTCTGGCAGAATTCTCCAGTAATGAAAAGCATGCTGGGAATGAAACTAGAATTGATGATTCCCAATCTATGGACTGGACACACTTGTGTAGCTTAAGAGAGTCAACTTGCATACCATGAACAAATCAAGCAATTAAAGTCTCCCATGACTCCCCAAAAGCAACCCACATAGTAGGGTGTCCTTTGTATCTATGCAATGAATTGTTGCTCCAGGTCTGCTTTCTTCCACCAGTCTCAGCTGCATGAAGGTCATTCTGATGCATGTCTCCAGAAGGTAGCCCTGAATCATTCAGTCATTCCAATGCAGGATGTGGAGAGACTTGTTTGTCCTCAGAGTAGGCTATCCATTGCATCTTTTCATGAAGCACTTCTCCTATGTATTTCCTTCAAGATCAAGGGACTTATATTGGAACATGGGCAGGGAAGAGATTTCCTGGCCTAGTGGTACTGCTAACACTGCTAACATAGGATCTATGATTTCTGGGTTGATGTTTCATATAGGCTTCCAGTTTCATTACTTTATTCTCGCCATATCTCCCCTGCTACAATAAGTTCATGGTCACAAATGTTTCTTTGTACAGCCACAGCAGATTGTCTATTCATATCTTTGTCGATGCCTAGTGCTTTTATTTACATAGAGCGATTTCAGCTGAGTTTCATAAATGAGTTGTGTGATAACATCTAGGAGCAACTGAATTTCAATCGGAACCATAAAACTCAGATTGTTTCAAATAGGGGAGTACTGCTGTGCTAGGAAATTAAGGATGATTACTCTTCATCCCCTACCCTGAATATTCATGCCCATCTGACACAAATGCAAGGCGGTTGCCCATGGTAGATGTATCGTGTGCTCAGATGAAGAGAAGGAAGAGGCCTTTTTCCTCCAAGGATTCTCTGATCAGATGAATTGCAAGCATGGATGGCAGCTGTCACATATGCAGCCAAATGCGCTTTGATAAAATAAATGGTGACTGAGACCTTCAGATGCATTATGCATAAACAAACTATCGCCACCCTTGCGATGGATGAGCACATACATAGTTAATTGTCTTGAAAGTAGGCAATGAAGCTTGACCTATGTTGTATACAATAACAAGCCTTTTTTTTTTTTTTTTAAAAATAATCTGTTTCTATTTTCATGCAATGTGTAATTTTTTCTTAACAAAACTCTAGCATTGTATCTGTGTTTGTTCTTGGTCTACATGGTGAGATTATTTTGGGGGTTCATGTAAATACGAAATGGGAACACGGTCATTAATGGCCAAGAAATGGTTAACTTTTTCACAGAGTAGCTATTGAAAATAATTGTGGAAGATTATTTAAGGGTGCTGTCACTAAAGCCATCTGGTACTCTTTTTGGCAGGGGAAAATGTCAATTCTTAAATTGTGTGCAGGGAAGAATAGCTCATATATGCATGACAGAATCTTATTTCTGAATATTTGGAAAATGGATTCCTTAGGTTTGTTCTTAAAATAGCACAACATGAATTAAATTGAAATCCACCTTGTTTAGATATATACATACAAGGTGAATTTCAATATAATTCATTTTATGCAATTTTAAATAATCCTGGGAAATGTATGCAAAAACAAGGAAAGTGAAAGAGAGAACAGAAATATAATTTTGTATTGCAAGAAAGTCTGATGAGACAACATGGTTTCTCTTCATGTCTCAAATCATTTATTTTAGAATATACCTAGTCATTTTTATAGATCACTGAACTCTATAGACCTCTAGACTTAGAAGGATCTTTGTGCAGAGGTTGAATGAAGTATACATAATTCAAGGCTGAAAATTGTTACTTTTGTAAAAAAAATCAATTGTTTCAAAGTTAAAATAACATTTTTAGAATTTTAAACGTTTCCTGTTATTTTAAATGTAGCTTTTAAAAATGGTTTAAAATGCAACATCAGTTTAATAGTAAGTGTTATTTAAATCTATGCTTGCATCTTAACTTTAGTATTGGTATTTTTTTATTAAAAGGCAATCAATACAAAAACTGATAGTTTCAGGCTCATTTCATTGTTTGAATCATTAGCCATTATAACTATAAATAAAATGCAATAGATTATTTCTGCATATTTTCAGCATTTATGACCATCATCTAAACAGTGTAGATCAGTGTTTCTCAAACTGTGGGTTGGGACCCACTAGGTGGGTTGTGAGCCAATTCCAGGTGGGTCCCAATTCATTTCAATATTTTATTTCTAATATATCAGACTTGATGCTACCATGGTATGTGGCTGCATTTGGGAAAATATTACAGAACTGTACTTTTAACAGGCTATTATGTATATGCTTTTAACAATGATAGTAAATGGGACTTACTCCTGGATAAGTGTGGGTAGGATTGCAGCCTAGAATTTTTTTAAATTTTCCTGCTTGATGATGTCATTTTCAGTCATGACATCACTTCTGGTGGGTCTGGGCAGATTCTCAAAGTGGGTCCTGGTGCTAGAGGTTTGAGAACCACTGGTGTAGATGTCTCGTCTCATGGAGAAATGTGATTTTGCCCGGTGACTGCCCCTCTTCCTTCTGGAAAGTTCTGGGCTCTTGGGACACAACTCAGCACATCTAACTCTGTACTGGATTCTGATCCTTCTCTTCAAGTAAGCGATCTCGCTTACTATCTTCCCATATAAAAACCGAAACCCACAATTGTTCTTTTCTCTAAGGGGATATAATTGCTTAGGACAAAAGGCAAGTGGCTGTCTGCTAAATAGCTTTGGATTGAGTTCTTAGATTGTTTACATTGGTACAGCAGCTTTACAGAGTGTGGTTTGGGAGACCTATGTTAATTAAGAAAATCACTGGTAGGCTCATGGTTTTAAGGAAAGAAAAAAAATTATTGAAGGAGCTACATAACTGGATACAAGAGCCCAAGGGCCCAATCCTAAGCTTTCCCAGCTTAGGTGCTGAAATGGCCACTGCTGTATCCTGTGGAGTCAAGGAAGCTGCCTGAGGTCTCCCTGGGGAAAGGAAGCCTCTTACCCCATGTCAAGCCCTGGTGGTCCCGATGGGTCTACTCAGATCTGCACCCACTATTGAGCGGGCACAAAACTGAGATGACACATGTCAGTCTCTGCAGCTGGGGAGGGGGTTTAGGATTTGATGGAAGTCCCTCTCCTCAGGCTAATCCTCTCTAATCCTCCCTCTGCCCAGTTCTTCCCCCGCCTTGAAAAGCCTCACTACTGATTGGCGGTGATACTCACTGGCCAGAGCTTCCCTGATGCGTCTTCTCGGTGCTGAGGCTTAGTGCTGATTGGCAGCAGTGCTGGAGTGCCTTACAGCACTTTTTGTTACACCCGGAGCCAGCGGTAAAGCAAGAGTGTGGGTAGTAAGCCCGATAGGATCAGGATGTGAGTCTATTATCGGGCTTCACAGCCAGAACTTGTGATCCAGTAGTACATCCCAACTTACAATGCTGCAAAATGTGACTCTCTATAGCATGTTGCTGAGGCACTTCCAGAAACATCAAGTGGCTGCATGGAAACGGCCTTCCCAGATCCCCTGGTGCAGGCTGTGGCTATCGTTTTTATTAAAGTGATTATGCATCCTGGGCCTTTGCAGACAGGAAAGGTGACAAATGGTCACCACCCCTAAGATGTGCAAGTTGGATCCTTCATTTTGCAATAGTTGTAGGTCTTTATATCGAACAGTATCAGGCCATAGCAATACATCATAACGTTCAGGTTGTAGGGCATCCAGATGGTAGACTGTGGCACATCCTCAGACTCATTCAGGAATGTAATTGTAGTTTAATTGTTCCTGTACAAGCAATTTAACTTTTAGATAGCGCATTATTTTACGGTGTATGAAGTAGCTGAATAATGAGAAACCCCACTGATTTACACAGCTGTGCTGACCTCAGACATAAAACAAAATGATGTTTTCTGCCTACAGGTGGCTAATTTTTCATTTGCTCTCCCTTCCACACTATGTTTGCTACTTGGTTACCAAGCAGAAGCGACAGTTCTGCTCGCCACGCAGAATAAATAGTGTCTGCTCTGAATAAAAGGAGTGCTGGCAACTGTCCGTGGAGAAGTATGTTTTTCCCCCCAGATAGCTATTTACATTTAATAATGCTGCCGTGAAGAATGTTTGCCTTGAATGCAGGACCTCAGAGGTAAATTTATCAATGGGATTGGGTGGTTCTGAGAAATAATTGTTTGTTGTGCTAGGGAGTTCAGGATGTGCGGGGATCAGGTGGGGCAAATAAACTATCTAGCACTAGAATTATCAACCTGCAGCTCTGGGTATTGTTGCTCTGTGTAGGGCTAAAATGTTTCTCAAGGTAGTAAAAGATTCCTAGGAACTGGACTTAGACAAGCTGTAAGCATTCTGCTGGAGAAGGCTGAAATGTTGAATTCCTTTGCTTGAACATTTGCAAGCAGAATCAAGTGAAGCATGGATGTGCTTGCCAATGTTTGAATCTTGGAGAGCAATTAATAGCGTGTGAAGGTTCTTTTTCATTGAAACCCATGAGAACCTTTGTAAGTGGTTGAAGCTTGCAAATATTTGAACTTTGGCGGTATATTTGAGCCTTTGAGATCAAGCAAATTTGATTGTTCTCAAAGGCTCAAGCTCTTGTGGACATTGGCTTTGGCATCCTTAACTGAAACATTTCCCAAGGCAGTAAGGAATTCCTGGGTACTGGGATGGCTGTCTATACCAGAGAGTGCTATGAATGCTTCCTGTTCCAGAGATGGGCCTTTGCTTGGGCACTCAAACCAATGGTTTTGGTTCTGGTTCTGGGTCCTGGCTTAGGCCCAAAACAAACATGCAGTTCTTTTGTGGGAAAACACATCCATGAGTTTCTATCCACATAGGATTTGAGACCACTCATTCACAGCAATCCAGGGCTTTCTTCTAGGCCAGTAGTGTCAAACTGTTTGGCAGGAGGGTCACATCATCTCTCTGGCACTGTGTTGGGGGCCAGGAAAAAAAAACTTAATTTACATTTCAAATTTGAATAAATTTACATAAATGAATACATTAAAGATGGACTTATATGAATGAATGAATGTCTTTCAGTAGCTTATGGGCTATAAAAGACCTTGCACAAAGCAAGGCCGGCCTTTCCTTTGCTGCCACTGCTGCACCACAGACATGAAACAGCAAGCAGTGGAGGGAGCCCTTGGCCCACAGCTCATGTGAGATGTCTTAACATCTGCCCTCACGCTGAGAGCAGTTGCATCGGACCAGTGTGGGCTCAAGTAAGTCTTCAGAGGGCCAGAGGCTCATTTGAGACTGGGGGCTCCCTGTGGGCCAGATTAAGAGACCCCAAGGGCCACAAGTGGCCCCCAGGTTGGGGTTTGGGCACCCCTGTTCTAGGCAAAAGCTAGTCCCTCCTCTGGCACTGCCAGTCATCCTTCAGCAGACTTCCTGTCTCTGCATGCATCCCAGCAGCACTCGCCAATCAAAAGGGGTGGGAGCTTCCATCTGAGGGTATACCCTTATGAGGGCAGTAAGTGTCCTATTCTTGCCAGAGACATCAGGATTCATGTGCTCTTTGTTTTCTTTGCCATCATACACAGGGCTGACACATGGGAACAGCCATGGGAATAGCATGGGACAAGCTGCCAACCAGTCCTTGGGGCTTCCAAGCAAGTGGGCGTAGGATTGTGCCCTAAAGTAGGCACTCTCTGTCCTGCACCCATTCACACCTGGACTCAGATCAGCAGACAAAGATATTTTCAATTCCTTCCTTGACTCATTCTTGTTTGCCCCACCACTATATGACATGGGCTGCAAAACTACACACACACATTGGACACACACAATGGAACTTAGAATTAAGTAGACATATATAGGGTAATAGGCAGATTAAAAAGTGAACAAGAACTTGCATATAATAATAGGACCATTGCACCTTGGATCACTGTGTAGCAGGCAAATACATCCCAGTCATTCACATCCCTGGACATTTGCACCTTGTGTGTGTGTGTCCATGCCAGACATTTGTGTTCTCATATATGTATATTTATATTAGATGTACTTCTTTATTTTTAAAGTGCAAAGATAGGATTAGGGTTAGGGTTGTGATAAGAGGCTTAGCATATATATCGTAGGGTATGTTGCCCAGTTATAGTGGGATCCAAATAACTGACACACACACACACACACACACACACACACACACACACACACACCACAAATAAAAACTGGATGTGAATGTCCATGGAATGCCAGTGATTGGGGCTTATTTGACCTGGATACAATAGTCCAGGACACTACTACCCTAGTAACCTTGGATATTTTGTAGCAGAAAACCCATGATGACACACATTTAAGAAAGCCCATGCAGGTTTTACGTCTGCAAGTGTGCTTATTCTGTGGAAAATGGGTTTTTGCATGTTCGGTTTGAACCTTAGTCTCCAGTCAGTGCAATTGTTTGCATCTGTTCTCCTTGGTCAGTCTAGCTGCTCTAACAATACTTAGCAATTGTGTAGTACTTCCCGAGGTCCCAAACACTTTGCAGGTATTTTCTTGATGTCATCCATACCACAACTCTGTAAGAGATTGGCCCCTCCATGTTGCAGATCAAGGGGAAGCAACTTGCCTGAGTGAGTTCATGACAGAGACATGAGTCAAACTAGAGAAGATCCTGGTTCACCAGCCAGACTCCTAGGCTTTCTCCTACACCATTTCTGTCATTTGGGGCCAGTTGGCTGTCACAGTGGAGGCCATATGACTCAACTAGGCATTCTTAGCAAACTGCTGGGGAGAAAACATAATGAGGAGAAGTTCAAAAGCATGAATGACAGGGGCAAGCCTTAAGGCTGGACATCTTTCTCCCAAACCTTTTCCTCCAGAATGATCAGTCCACAGTTGAGTCACCACAAGGTGGCAGTGTGGAGTTGAATGGGCTGGGGGGAAAGGCTTAGCAAGCAGGCTATAGTCTGTGTACCTTATGTTGCCCACCCTTGCTTTTAGGGCATTACCCACAATATTGGGTAGTGGGCACTCATTTCATAGAAAACCTGAACTGTATGGACATACTGACTAGTGTGGTTGTGGGTTCATGCATGTCTCTCTTCCTCTTCACTTGATAATCCTAAATTATCGGCTCCCTGTCAGAAAGAGAGATAAATAACTCACACTCTGAAACTACTGCTTCCTATGGAGTTAATTTATCTTGCAGCAAAATTCTATCAGAACTGGGTAATGGCAAAACTCTCCTATCTGTACTTGTAAAATTACTTGAAATAATTGCAATTGGGGGAATCAATGAAAATAATATGTTCCATTATTCCCATAACCCATGAAGAATCCCCCCTGTGAACTACTATTGCAGAGTGGGAGCTCTGTATTCAAAGAGCTCTGTCAGACTTTATTATGCAACATCATTTCGTGTGGCAAAATCTGAACTTCGAAGAGTTTTGGTGTTTTTATATAGATGAATCCCAGAGGCTTCTTTTTAAGTAATTATTTTTGTGCTAGTTTATTATGGAATAATACATCCTTCAGTCAGAACTGCCAAATGAATACGGGAAAAAAATCCCATTCACAGTTCTGGTTTTTACTCTTTCCCCCCCCCCCCATCCAACCTTTCAAATCTGTCTCATTCAGCTGCTGCTATGACCTCTTCATCCCTCATACCTTGATACTTCATCCAGGAAACCCTGGAACACCTTTAAATTACTCAACAGGAAGAAGCACAGTGAAATAACATAACCACCTGGCATCCATAATGATCCAAACTATGAACTAGAAATGTCTCAGCAGAATCTCACTGGGATATGGTTGCACCTGTCTGTTGGCTACATCCATCCACCTGATGACTGGAGAAGGCTCAGGAGATGGGTGGGACCAAGATAATGAGCAAAGTGGAAAACCAGTCCCCTCAGCACCCCATAAAAAGGAAACATTGGTGGGAAGTTTGCATTTGTGTCTTGCAAAAAGCAGGATCAACAGCTGGGCAGACCAAGCCTAATCTGTGCTGGAACAGGCAAGCCATGTGGCTTGTGCCACATCCAGCACCGGAACTTGGAATAAGGGCATATTTATCCCCTTACCCCCGAGTAATGCTCTAACAACCCCATGGGGCTATTCGGATCTGTGCCAACAAAATCGCTGGCCAGTGTGGCCAGCGATTGCCAGTGTGGCTGGGAAGGGGCTAGGATCTGTCATAAGTCACTGAGGCTGCTCCCACCCCCTTCTAGACCTGGCCCACCCACTGGATGGGTGACAGAAAGTGAGCTCCACCACTATAAGACTCTGATAGGATTTGAGCATAAGTATGAACAGAAGGCAGCAAGGACAGCTGGCATCTGTTTCTCTCTTCTAACAATAGGCTTCTGTGTTGTGGGATATGTACATGCCTGATCTTAGAAGCTAAGCAGCTTCAGGCCTGGTTAGTACTTGGATGAGAGACCACCTGGGAATACTGGGTGCTGTAGGCTTATGCCATAGTCTCTCAAGATTGAAGGTTGCCAACCATTTATTCCAACTCCCTTCTAATGCCCACTTTTTGACTAATTAACCCTTTCTTCTTCAAAGAACAGCAGCTGCAGTGTGCAAAGGAAACAAACAGAACTCCTTAATTTGAGCAATTAACAGTAATTTATTGCTCCAAACACACTCCCTGGAATTCCTCTTGTCCAGAGGCTTCCGCCTCCCCAAAACTCCACTTAACTTAATGGGTAAAGGTCTAAAGCCTCCAGTTCAAGTCCACTCCAGCTCAATCTCCCAAAGCACAGTCCAGCCTTCTGCAGCAGAGTCTCTCCTCTGTAACCTCTTGAGCAGAGTCCAGGCAGTCCCCTTCTCCTGTAGGTCCTGGTCCATCCATGTCCTGTAGGTCTGGTTCCAGGGTACTCTTGTAGCTTTGCTCCTTCTGAAGTTGCCTTTTATCCTTGCAGCCCCTTATTAAGTCCAAAATGCAGCTCAGCTGTGAGCTATCTCATTAACCCATGACCATTCAAAGTCCCATCAAGGTCAAATGAAGCTCAGGTGTCCATCAGAGTCTCCATTGGCCTTGATTGATTACAGCTGTGGAACTAGCCCTTCCCTTCCCAGATCTGACAAACAGCTGTCAAAACATGGAATCGCTGTCAACACCACATCACCCACCTGATGATCTTCTGATCTTCCATTACAGATATGTAGGTCAATGGGCTATCTCAGGCTGGAGGAACAGTGTGAACCATAAAACACATCTCTGGTGGCAGTGAATGTACCTGCTGGAGTCCGACTCAGACATAGCAATAGCAAGCATGACAAATCATTGTGGCATGCCTCAGTCTCCCCTTAAGGAACACATGAGTGTATGAAAGCATAATACACTGTGTGTGTGTGTCCTCATCATCAGATGGCAGCCAATGGTTGGAACACCATCATGCAAGTGAATGACTGCAAAAGATCAAGCTATCACTCACAAAGATGTGTCCACAGAGTATGGAACCTTTATGAACCTCAACTTCTTGCAAAAGTTTGAATGAAAAGGATACTTTGCCAGTGGTTGATTTCCACTCATAGGTTCCAACTTTTGCAGACACATTCATGTTCATCTTGAAATCTACTCACAAAACATTCAAGAAGGAAGTTCAATATTTCATGCTCCTCTGGGAGAACCCTTGCAACATCTCTGGATGTGATGTGATCAGATGGCAAATGCACTTGTGCAGCACAGAAAATGCTGTTGTACTACAAGCCCTAAAATAGATAAGGTATCGATTTACTTAAATTATTATTTGAGTGTCATTTCAAATGCTATGTCACCATGCTTCCCACACAACTGAGTGATATACATGGAGTAAGGAGCATTTCAGTGCTCCTTCTTCTCAACAGACCACAACTACTCTGGTGGGATATGAGGCGATTGGGAGCAGTAAGTAAGCCAGCCCTTGGAAGAACAAAGGGGCATGCTCTATCCAGGACTGTCAGAAGCTGATTAGCATAAATTCATTTTCACACACTCATTTTACTGCAGTATAAATACAGTAATTATATGTATTACAAATACATCACTTAAGGTGGTCAGTATAAATTGCTGTAATCTCTTTTCCAAAATGAATGAGTTATACCATTTCATACATAGGATCAAATAAATTATTACTTCATCAAAATTAATGTGGATAATTATATTAAGAAACTAAAGCTGATGCTTTCCCAATTCACATTGATTTCCATTTGACATTTTAATTATTTACTTCATTTCCTATGGGTTTCAATACTGTTGGGAGAAGGTGTGATGAATCTTTCAGTGTGACCCCCGAGGACCTCAATATTCCAGTAGATGAGAAGCTGTCAGAATTCGTTTGCACATAATAATATCAGAGTCAATATTTATATCAATCCATTTTTAGTAACACAAGGATAGATGTAACAGGGATGATAAAATTAAGCCTGGAAATTCCAAGAAGTGGTTTAAGACATCAGTCAAATGGAAAATTTTCTCTCTGCTTTATGTTAATTCATGGTAATCAAAATAAGGGCAGAAACTGAAATTTCAAATGGGAAGTTGGTTTCTTCAAATGGGCAGCCAATCAAGGTCTTACAGTGGTGGATTTTGCAATCCATTGCCAAAAATCTCTAACGGCATAGTAAAAGGTGAAACAATATCACGTGCTCTGGGACTGCTGCTGCAAACAACGGGAGGCCCCACATGCACTCCAGCAGCACCTGGGTGCAGCACCAGGGTAGGTAAAAGCAGGTAAGGTAGTGGCAGGGATGGTTTGTGGGTGGGAGGGGGACGATCAAGGAGGATTGGAGCTGAGAGCAGGCAGAGGGAATTTTGAGGGCTGGAGGGCATGGATCTCGATGGCACTAGCTTGTCAGATGCTGTCCCTGTTTTCCCAGCCTGAACCTGCCTCTTCTCCTTAGATAGCTGGCATAGGTCCAAGGGGACCCATTGACAGGCAGGTAGCCTATGGAGAGGGCAGTAAAAATATCTTTACTTACCTCTCTCAAGCCATCTGGTCTTTCCCCACCCCTCCCCTCCAAAATGGAACAGGCACTCTGACGTGGCTGCATTGCATAGGATAGTGGGGGTTAGGATTAGGGCATAAGATGCCAATGCTTGATGTCAATGCTTCATTTTTGTGTGTGCCTATACCATCACATTCCTTAATTCAGAAAATCTGACATTTTTGAGAACAGTGATGTGGCACTGCCGCGACTACATGTGTGGACTATTGTGAGTGCTACGTTTTCATTTTTGATGAGAGCCACATACCATATCCAGATACACATACCCAGATCTCAGCTGAAATAGGATGTATAAAAGGAAGGTCAGTCTAATGTTTTTCCTAAGTCTAAGCATTTACACCCCTAAGCAATATCACCCCAAGCCTAAGCATTTACAACAGTGAAACACAGTTCTGCTGTTGTAAATGGCCAGGGGTGTCTTCAGGTGCTGCGGGGGCCCAATTGGAAACATTTTTTTGGAGCGCCCCAGGTTCACAGCCAAGGTTTGTAGAACTTAGAGATATATAAAATTTATTATCGACTTAGACCAAATGGATCTAAGTACATTTTAATATAAAATTGCATGCAAGACCAGAGTTGATTACCCTAGCATTGGGCCCCCCCTTAGGTGTGGGGTCCAGTTGGGAGCAATTGGTCCAATTGGCTTAAAGCAAGCCCTGTAAATGGCTATATGAAGGCATGCTGTATGTTCTGCCAGGGGCCATTTTGGATCTGCCGCCACAAGCAGCAGTAATGTTGGCAGGGAGGGGGAGGAATGGGGGAATGTTCAGGCAGGTGAAAGGTGGAATGGGGAGGAAGCGGTGGATCCCAGTGGTACCAGTAGGTGCCAGAATCTTATTCCATTTCCCGCGTCTCGTCCCTCTCCTTTATTTTTCTCTATTCTGTGCCAGCAAAATGTCTGGCACAGAGCTGAGGAGACCCATTTGGTCAGTGCATGCTTGCTCCAAGATAAGGTAAAACAAGTTCCCTTCCCACGAGGACACTTTCATGACTGCCCCTCACCACCACCATAGGATGCAGTGCCTTGGCAGGGGTTTTTTCATTAGGATTGGGCTGTATGTCTACTGTGATGGGGAAGGAAGAGTGCAATTCTGCATATGAGGGCAAGTGGTAAAACAATGACTAGCAGGCACTTGATGGAGTGTGTTTGACAATACCTTGCATTTCGGAGTGTGAAGCCCTGGCCACTACTCTAATGCCTACATACACAGTGGCAGAGAAAGTACTTCTGGCACAAAGAGGGCCATGTAAAGAAGAACAGACCGAAATGTTTGCACATGCATAACTGCTTTGGAATGAATGTTCTTCCACAAGCATTTCGACAAACAAAGAATGTGCTGAAAAAGCAAAGAAAAGAAAACTTATGAGCAAGACATAAATCAGTTTTACCTAGAGGACCAAGCAGGAAGCTTTCCCATTCCTTAGCCAACTGCTTCAAAGCCCCTGTATTTGGTTGCTTTTCCTCTTTGTCTCATCTAGTTGTTCCTAAACTTCATTGTGTTGCTTGAATGTTGCCAATCACTCCGTCGCATATGTAAAAACTCTCTCTCTCTCTCTCTCTCTCTCCCTCTCTCTCTCTGTCACTGGTGTTTTTTTGTGCATGTTCTAACTGGGAATAAGCTGATCAGTCTTTCTCTGTGCAGTAGAGGTTGCAGTATAAGAATGCTGTGAACTCCATCCCCAGAAAAGGCACAGCTAGCACACCAGCGAAAGCTGGACAAAGACCTCCCCTGGACAATGGCCAACACCTGAACATCCAGTGATAAGAACACCCAAAAGCACCTAGATATGGAGACACTCTAGTTGTGTGTTTGAAAATTCAGTCAAGACCAGACCAAAGTAAAGCCTCTGAGCCAGATGTGTGCCGTGTGTGTGTGTGTGTGTGTGTGTGTGTGTGTGTGTGTGTGTGTGTGTGTTTTGCTGTTGCCTATAGCAGTCTCACCACTCCCTTTTGTTATTATCAGTAAAGACTGAATAGGTGCCTGTGTGCTAATTTCCTTAAAGCAGTTGTAGCTTCCAATTCACATCCAGAGTGGCTGAACAACATAATTGCATTATGCAAATCTGCAGGGCATGGCATATCTATGGGAATGTCCTGTCAAAAGAGAAAAATGAGACCATTTATGCCAACGAAGAGGAAGGTGCTCAAACCTTCAAAATCGCTCATTGAACTTACACCCATTCATTTTCCTTGCTAACAGAAAAAGGAGCAGCTCTCAAGCCCCTTTTGAGGGGATGAAGCACTTCACCATCTCCCCAACCTTTAACACAATTCTCTTGCCCTGACTTGAAACAGTCCATGGACCCAACCCAAATCTAATCCAGTTATCTCAAAGAAATTGACCTGGTCCAACCCTGAGGCCACAATTCTAAATAATCGCACTTCTGGGGGGACAAACAAAACAGAGAAAGAAGTTCCTATTGGATTCTATGGCCAAAAATCTTCTCTTTGCCTTTCACCTTTGTCTGCAGTAGAAAAATCTCCCCTTTGCCTTCCTCTCTGCTGGAAGTGACATGCCACTCCTTCCTCCTTCCCTCCATTCAGGGCGCAATCCTAACCAACTTTCCAGCACCGAGGTAAGGGCAATACAACTCTGAGGTAAGGGAACAAACATTCCCTTACCTTGAGGAGGCCTCAATGAGTGCCACCCAACTGCAGGATGTAGCACATGTGCCACTGGTATAGCTATACCAGTGCTGGAAAGTTAGTTAGGATTGCGCCCTCAGATGTCCACATGGTACTCCTTCAGATGTGGTGCCCTTGTGAAGTACACAACCATACAGGGCAGCCCTGGGTGGGCGGGCAAGTAAATTCAAGGGCCTGCCTTCAGTGTTGCCTCTCCCCCATCTCTTGCTTTGTTCTCACCTGGTCAGGTGGTAAAGATCCTGGGAAAAGGACAACTTCCCCTGCCCAGCCAGTTCAGAGGAAGTGGCAGTGATAGAGAAGGAGGTAGCAACAACAGCAGAGGCAAGGGAGAGAAATTCACTGCTTCTGCTTGGGCTGAACATCACAGACATGGTGACTTTTATCCCCTATCCTGCACTGAAAGAATTGTCCCTGTACCTGTTTCTTATTGCAGCTGTGGGTGTTTGGGGTGCTATAAATGATTATGCTCAGAATTAGATGCTCAAGTATTAAAACAAATTAGGCAATGGTGTCTGCTACCATCCAGAAGTTGAGAGGTATTGGGATGACTTGGACAATATGGTACCACCAGCCTAGAGAATAACATGGTGATGAACATGAGCACGCGTGACCTTTCTCCCCTAGCAGGACATCCCATTGCCACTTAATCACACAGAGTATGTGAGTACAATATCTGAATCACCTATCATGTAGGGAGAGGTGGCTCACATGTTCAGCCCGCCCCCATATGATCAAGCAATAGCAGAACAGGGGTAGGCAAGACATGCATGCAAATGCTCCTAACTATGTGATTCTGTGGGTTGGTTGGGTGATACAGTCCAATCTGTCTATTTACATTAGACTGTACGTAAGTGGAAACCTCTAGTATGAAGACAACACAGGTTGGTGTGTTAAACTGTTCTGTAGCCCTGGGGAAGGAGAATGTAAATCTGCCCGAACTGAACATTCCAAAGTGACTGGCTCCTTGGACCATTAGACAAAAATTATTTTGTGCCATGGAATTAAACATTTTCCTAATTGTGAATAGATCAGTCTCCTAACCATTTATTTTGGCTTCTAAGAACTGTATGTTTTCCAGTTGTTGTGAGTATAAAATAAAGCAGGATTAACTGTCTACCTACACCCTTTGCTCTTTCTAATAAAAATGTTTACTTCGCCCATTTCAAAATAATATTGAACTGTCTAGATGAAAAGCACTGTGTTATTTCATTACCAATTCTCCAAGTCATCGGGTTTGCCAGCAATCAATGCGTTCTGGGATTCATGCTGGTTTTCTGAAACTGTTCTCTTCAGGAAATAATTATTTCTCCCCATGTTCTTGTCTTTAAAAAGTACACTGAAAATCTGAAATCAGTGAAATTGGCGAGTGATCAGCATCAGGTCCATTATTCACAGAACTGTGTTGAGGCTACTGGTAGGGGAGACCAGAAGTCAACATAAGAGGATCATCAGGAGCTTGTTTTGCTGATGGATAGCTCCGATTCCTAACAGTCATCATCTTGGGGAAGCAGAACTTTGCCCAGGAAACCAGAGAAGCCATGTCTTCAAGGAGAGTTGAAAGCTTCAAATTGTGAGACTTGAAATAATGACAGACTATCATCTTTCATTTTTTTAAGTACATCTAGTGCTTGCGGGGGAAAAACTTGCAAATGTGCATTTAGTTTTCTCTGAAGTTAAAAAAAACCTAGAAAATAAATGAACTTCTTTTTAAAGTTTCATGATGTTTAAGACCAAACTTAGAAATTTACAATAGGGCTCAAGCAATTTTGAATTGCTTTCTTTCTCAGCAATATAGTGGAACAATTTTTTATTTCGATATCATTTTTGGCATAATCCTATGGTCTGATCGCACAGGTGGAACATGTGCTACGCCGGTGCACAGTGTTGTAAACATGCCATAAGGCACATTGCTACAGCACAGATTTCAGGCCTCTCGATGGGAAGGCCTGCACCGTCTCACCAGTACCTGTACAGGGAGTAGTGTGTGCTGGAGCAGGTAAGGTTCTTCTGGGTAGGGGAAGAGCAGAGGATGGTGGGGAATGGGTGGAATGGGTTGGGGGAGTGACAGGGGCAGGGAGGGGGGGTGAATCAGGCCTGGCAGGTGACAGGATTGGCAGCAACAGTGCAGGTCATATCCTATCCCCCTCCAGGGCCTGATCCACCAACACGGGGCAACGTGGACTTGAGCCAGTAATTTCACTGGTGCAGGCCCAAGTTGCCCCATTGTGGCTGCTGGGGCTTACCCGAGGGCAAGGGGACAAATGTCCCCTTACCTCAAGAAGACCTCCAGCAGCTGAACTTCCCCATTGGATGCTGCAGAATCTGTGCTGGTGTCGCTGCACCAGCACAGGGGATTTTATGTTGGATTGGACTGCCCATTCAGTGTTCTGATGCCTTTGGGTTTTATATGTTGTAAGGGAAAATGGGCACAGTACATAACAGTTAGCAACTCGCACCAGCTTCCAAATTCCAGTAAAAACTGGGATGCTTTGTCCAATGTGCTCTACCTAATGCAAAGTCTCCTTTTGAAGGTTGCCAAGTCAAGTCAGAGTCTTCACAAGCTGCAAAAAAACCTCTGAATGCCTGGAAGGCTTCCGACCAAGTTGGATACAGTTAGCTACGTATAATGGTGCTCTGAACTCTTTTGCTCCTTCTCTCCAACACCTTGTCCCTCTATCTCATTTGTTTCTCCCCATTGTAATTTAGGAACTAGGGTAAAAAGAATAGAGTTTTCCCTAAGCTGCCTTCCCTTCTGGTTGTTCCATTTTCTCACTTCTCAGATGCACCAAATACACTGTAGACACAATCATGCATTGTAGGAACGCTCACACATTCTATTCGGTTTAATTGTGTATTGAACCTATTTCTGTTCAAACTTTCTTTTAATTCATGCTGTGTAATTGAAGTTGCTTCCATCTCAGTCTCGTGAATTGGTTCTCAGCAATGCTGGTCTTGCCCCTTTGTCTAAAGGGTGCCTTTAGTGCCTGTAGAGGGAGAATTAAGTCTAGAGAGGGATTGGCTGGCCTGCTCTTCCTAAAGACACCCTTTCATTCATTCATTCATTCATTCATTCATTCATTCATTCATTCATTCAAATAACAAAACAATAAGCACCAGCGTAACAGAGGGAAGAGGGCAATGTCTGGATATGAATAACCATTCCTTGTTTCATCCACATGCTCCAGAATAATAAAACTGAGAGTTATTTAAAATTGATCAACTCTGCCAGGCTCAAGGATGGTGTTTACAAAAGTGGTTGGACTGCATGCAACACTCACAGAGGCCTTGCAATTATATCTGTGATTGCATCTGCAACCAGTAAGGCCAGTCAGCCGAGATATAAAAAGACAAGATAGGAAAGGATCTACAGAACAGAACAGGTGCAGAACAGGTGGCTGCACTTCACTTGTCCGTGTTTTCAGTCAACAGCAACCAGACATGAATCCAATTGAATCCAACATGCAACTGTTTTTCTTTTTCCCTGAATGATTTTTTTTGACAAATTGCAATAGACGTGAGTTACCTGCTTTTTCACAGCTTAAAAGCAAGTGAGTGGATCCAGCCAATTCTCAGACTTGAAATGCAGAATTTTACTCAGGCTGTGCACACCATGTTTCATTCTGATATCTCTGCAATAATAAAAAAAATATTATGTTAAACACAAGCAGGACTGGTCCAAGTCTAGCTGGTGCCTGACATAACTTGGCTTACTCCCTCCTTACTTAGTAATGTACCAGCCTCTCCTCCTCTGAAATGGAAATGGGAAAAGAGAATGAAGGGGGAGTATGGAAGAGAGTAGAATGTTGGGTTAGAGCAGAGGTGTCCAAAGTTTTTGGCAGGAGGGCCACATCATCCCTCTGACACTGTGTCGGGGGCCGGGAGGGGGAAAGAATTAATTTACATTTAAAATTTGAATTAATTTACATCAGTTTACATAAATGAATATATTAAAGATGAACTTATATGAATGAATGAAGGTCTTGAAATAGCTCAAGGCCTATAAAAGGCCTTGCACAAAGCAAGGCTGGCCTTTCCTTTGCTGCCGCTACTGTATCACAGACGTGAAACAGTAAGCAGTGGAGGACGCTCTCATCCCACAGCTCATGCAAGAGGTCAAACAGTTGCCCTCACGCTAAGAGCAGTTGCATCGGGCCAGTGCGGGCTCCAACAAATCTCCGGAGGGCCAGAGGCTCATTGGAGACTGGGGGCTCCCTGAGGGCCGCATTGAGAGGCCTTGAGGGCCACAAGTGGCCCCAGGGCCGGGGTTTGGGCACCCCTGGGCTGGAGGGATGGCCAAACTTTTTGGCCGGAGGGCCACATCATCTCTCTTAAAGTGTGTCAGGGGCAAAAAAAAGAATTAATTTACATTTCAAATTTGAATAAATTTGAATAATTTTACTTAAATGAATATATTAGAGATGGAACTTACATGAATGAATGAATGAATGAAGGTCTTGGCAATCGCTCAAAGCCTATGAAAGGCCTTGCACAAAGCAAGGCTGGCCTTTGCTGCCACTGCTGTATCACAGACTTGTAACAGCAAGCCATGGAGTAGCCCTTGTCCCACAGCTCACAGTCCCGAGATCGAACAGTCAGACGTCACGCTGAGAGCAGTAGCGTCAGGCCAGCGCAGGCTCCAGCAAGTTTCCAGAGGGCCAGAGGCTCATTGGAGACTGGGCGCTCCCTGTGGGCCAGATTGGGAGTCCTTGAGGAGCACAAGTGGCCCCTGGGCTGGGGTTTGGGCACCCCTGGGCTAGAGCAACACTCTGCTCTCCTCCACATGTCCTGCTCTGTCTTTTCCAATCCAGGAAGCAGGAAGAAGAAGGTGGACAGACACCCACTGCCAATGTGCTGCTCAAGGCAGCTGCTTCAGTCAGCCTCATGGACAAGGTGGCCCTGCACGCAAGCAGAAATTAGCACGCAAGCTCAACGAATTAGCACGCAAGCAGAAATTAGCACACAAGCAGAAATTAGCACGCAAGCAGAATTAGCACGCAAGCAGAAATTAGCACGCAAGCTCAACGAATTAGTGGAATCCAGGCCTCACTTTGCTTTGTCGTTCGTTCTTTCTTTCTTTTTTTAAGAGCAGGTGAAGGGAACTGAGGGGAGAAAGGGCAACCTGGAGACTGCACAGATGGACTGACCTTTCCCTTATGATCCCAGATCTTCTCCTCAGTTGTTAGATGTTGCAGTGCGTGCAACACTTGGCACCAGTGCTGATAAGATCAACCTTTTTTTTATGTGACAGTAGAGCAGAATTCCAAATAAGCTCTTCCTCCCCCTGGAGATGTTATGAAAGCAGCCGCTGCAGAAATCTATTGACTTGTCAAAGAGAAGGTGAAGATCATGAAGATATTAAGAATGAGAATGTTTTAATTGTACAACCTCCTCCCTGTTATTTCATTCCTTGACAATGGAGATAATGTTGAATATATTCCCGTTCAAATTTCATCCAGAGAGCATTTTCAAAATAGCTGTGCATGTTGCTCTTTTCTTTTTGCTTGTTTTTATCTTGTTAGGGTTTTTTGTTTTTTGTACAGAGATGCTGCTTCAACTTTGTAAAAGTGTCTTGTGTTTCAGCCTGGGATACACTGTCAGCATTATTGACAGCGATTTCCAGAGGCATCTTGCTGCAAAGCTATATTGTGAGAGTACTTCCTTTATCAGGCTCATGCATACGCTAATATGGAATTTTTGTCAGGAAGTAGTTTGTCAGGCACCCTGTTAGAGCAATCAAATCCATTAGAGGCACAATTGTTCTTTCTTTTGTCAGGACTCACGCTCAGGGTGGATCCGTTTCCTTGCTTTAGGAAAACAGCGGGTTCACTTTCAACATCACCAATACTATGCAATGGTCCTTTTTTTCCTCTTTATCATACATTATCTTTACAGACTTAGCTGCAGGATGGTGCAGTTTCCTAAAGGCTGTGTTTACATCCCCATGGAGACAAAATCTCACAATTTCATGGCCTAGATAGGTATTTTAATTAATAAGCATCAGCTTTGCCAGTGTCCAATATGTTGCCTCTCTCATTGACATTTTGTGTCAATTCCTTTTGAATTCCAACTTGGCTTCCATAGTGACGTGGAAATGTGGCAGACACTATATATATGTATATGTATATGTATATGTATGTATGTATTTACACACACACACACACATCCCTACTTTAGTTTAAGACAGGGGTGTCCAAACATTTTGGCAGGAGGGCCACATCATATCTCTGACACTGTGTTGGGGGCCAGGAAAAAAAGAATCAATTTACATTAAAATTTGAGTAAATTTACATGAATGAATTTATTAGAGATGGAACTTATATGAATGAATGAAGGTCTTGCAGTAGCTCAAGGTCTATAAAAGGCCTTGTACAAAGCAAGGTTGACCTTTCCTTCACTGCCGCTGCCACATCACAGATGTGAAACAGCAAGTAGTGGAGGGAGCCCTCATCCCACAGTTCAGGTGAGAGGTCGAACAGTCGTCCTCATGCTGAAAGCAGTTGCATTGGGGCAGCACGGTCGCCAGCAAAACTCTTGAGGGCCAGAGACTCACTGGAGACTGGAGCTCCCCTAGGGCCAGATTGGGAGCCCCCGAGGGCTGCATGTGGCCCCTGGGCCAGGGTTTGGGCACCCTTGGTTTAAGAGATTGAACAACCTCCCAGCAAACGGCCCAAACCTATCTGCCTGAACTGTCATCAGAATGTGCATTCCACTGTGGAAGTTGAATGACGCTGGCAGAAGGGATGCTCCACCAGTGAGTACAACAAAGCCACCAGTGCAATGGCTGATGGCAGCATGCACAGGCTGGTAGAGAGAACACTATCCACCAATGCCAATAAGTTGGCAGTAGGAGCAGGAACTGGGAGGAACAGGAGCAATTCTGGGCAGGGAGGGTAGATCCAGCGGCAATGGTGCACCCCAGGTCTTATCTCCACTCTTGTAAACCTCACCACTGCTTTTCTATCCTTGGACATATGCCAGCAAAATAAGTGGGATATGTCTGGGGAGATCCATAGCCTGCCTGGGGAGCTTACTTGGAAGCATACCATACCACGTCAAAAGAACCCCCGGCCGACCGGCTACTCGCTGGTCAGACACCTTTTCCAGGTCATTTAAACATCAGGGACTGCCGCACTGGACAACAGTCTCACTAGATCAAAAAACATGGAGCGAGTGTGGGCCACATTGGAAAGATTGCCAATGACGATGGACCATCAATGTATCAATGTATGTATGTTACCTCCAGTTTGCCTTTTGGTTGACCCCTCACCACAGAATGTAGCATGCAACTTTTTCGGCACCGCTACATCAGCGCTGGTGGCGGGGGATAGAACTGAGTTGAAATTCATATAACATCTCCAAAAAAGCCTAGCATACAACTAACCAAAAGCAAATTCAATGCTTGCTTTCTCTCTTCCTGCACAACCACCCCCTTATCTCTTCTGCAAGTCCAGTGATATCCCCACATTTATAGCACGGTGATGAACAAACTATTCCAAATTATTCACCGTTCACAAAACCTCACAGTGGAGATTTTCAGTTGCAGAGAGATGACTGCTTTAACAGCCCAATTCTATCTGTCGGGCACCACCGGCAGAACTCGCATTCTGACAGGAGTTGGCAGGATTCAGCAGAAGTGACTGGATCCTGACGGCTGCCATGCAATGGTGTTACATGCTCCATCCCCACCGGCAAGCAGAACAAGGCTGCCAGCACCATTGCTTGTAGTCAGGCATGCAGGCCAGTAGCAGGCCTCTGTCTGCTGGCAAGAGGTGAGTTGACAATGGGGGTGGGGTGGGACCGGGAAGGAAGTGGGAAAATCAGAGCGGGGAGGGGGATAAACCGGACCTGGGGAGTGGTGAGGAGTCTGAAAGATCTGGTGGTAATGGCACACACTGGATCCTCTCCTCTCCTTTTCACTCTTCAGACATACAAATGAGGTGGCATATGACAAGAGACCCATCACCACTCATGCAGCCTACCAGGTGGTAAGTAGAAAATAAGATGCAACACACGCTTTGTCACACGTGCATTGGCACTAGAGCGGGGTATAGAGTTGGGGCCTTGTTCACCAAAATGAACATGGCAGTTGCTTTCAAGAAATGTTAATTTGTGAAAAGGCAGTCGATTCTCCAAATGGGCATCTTCAAAGCTGATAATATTGCTGCATTTCATTATTAAGCAAACGTATAACACTTCTAAACAAAATAAGTCCACAAAGCAGTTTACATTTTTTTTTTAAAAAAAAAGAATGAGAAAACAGCAAGCTTTTGAGCATGTTCTTACCAAGAGCTGCATGTGGATCTTTCTTTGTGACAATACCCACATTTTGGTTTTGCAAAAGGTGGGGGAAGCTGATGTAATGGTCTTGCACACTGATCCAACTTTCTTGCCTTGAAAGCAAATCCTATTGATTTCTGTTCAATTCACCTCCGAGGAAGTGACTTGGGATTATAGCCTCAAGAATCGAGCCCTTGAGTTTTAGTGCTAACACCGGAGTCCCATTAAAGTAATAAAAGTCATAAATTTGTCTCTTCAAGCATTTAAAATAGGATTAGTTTTCTTAGCTCATCTTGGGAAGTGCGGCAAAGAATCATTAGTGTTCTTCTGCTTACATGACACTCATATATCATGCCTAACATGCATCACTCATGACTTAAAAGCATTACATACTTAAATTCCGCTCCGATGACTCTCAGTTGGACAGAAGGTGCAGGTCTCACTATAAATTTCTCATTTTGCTTCCTTAACCTGAGATTCTTTAATCAGTATTAGGGATTTATTCTTTGAAAAATACTTGCAGTGGGTTTGTCCTGAAACATATACGTTCTGACTTTAATGGATTAGCCCGCAAGACTTTAAGAATCTGCGTTCTGTTTTGTTACATTCACTCAAACATTCTCCGTATGAGAATTTAGGAAATACCTAATAGTGATCTGATGTCACAGGTATACAGTACTCTTTCTTCAAGTGCATGGGTGTCCTGTATTGTTCGTTCATTGTATCACTTTGTAATTTTTAAGGAATGTTGGGGGTGGATCCTAAAATGTTTGGCTTTCACAACAAATAAATATACAGTGTTTATCTCACTTGTACAGTGCCACTCCAAGGCAATAGAGTCATTTGGCTGATTGGGTTTGTGGATTAGCCTTTGTTATTGCCACATTCAGTGAAGATCAAGGTTACATTTCTCTGGCTTTCTGCGAGAAGTGATGTGTTTGAGGAGTTGGTTGCTGAAAAATGAACGTCTTGCCACATTCTTACAGCAAGGTGGAAGGGGGAGGGAACCATTGCCCGAGACAAGTGTCTCACTTGAATCTCCATTGCTGGACTCTGTGGCAACTTGAAGGAAAGGCATTTTTGGGGCAACTCAATCCTATGCTGCGCTGATGCAGTGGGGCACATGGATCCACTGTATCCGGTACAGCTTAGAAGCAGGCTGGAGGTCTCCTTGGGCTAAGGGGATATTTTTCCTCTTACCCCAAGTAACACCCCAGCCTACCCTATGGGGCTGCTTAGATCTGTTCCTGCTAAATAGTAGGCACAAGTCCAAGCAGCCCTGTCTAGTGTTCAGGCCCAGGTGGAGGCCTGCTCCACCAATGTTGCCCCTTCTGGGGCTGATCCACTCCATATTCCACCTTCCCCCACCCAGAAATGTCCCTTCCCACCTCCGTTTTAGCCTCTCACTGCCCCTCCACCACCAGGCACTTCACTCACATCCACAGGTGACTGATCTACAGGATGCGGTGTTGGTGGGGCGGCGCAGGCCTTCGTGCCAGTGCTGCTTACTCACAGGGTGTTGTGATGTGCCTTAATGCTTTGGATCACTCTGATAAGCACTATGAAACTATCAATCAATATCACTTCATTGAAAATAAATAAATAAAACCTTTTCCAAAATTACAAAAAATGTTTTTAAAAGCATCCACTTGTGCATATGTGTGTGGGGAGGCAGTTCCTCCTGGGCTAACTTCCATATTTGTTTAGGAAGTGAGAAACATTAACATGAAATATATTGGCACGTTTCTTCCTCAAATCCAAGATATGGGACAAAGTTTGCCCCTTGAAATACACTTTGCATTTTATTGCAGTGGCCACCACTGCTCCAAAGACTGTGAGCCCAGCCCTGAGGTCCGCAGCATGGCTCCGCGATGCGGACCTCAGTCGCAAACGTGCGTTACAGCACATTTGTGGGTCTTACCAATGAGCTCCTGCTGGAGTTAGCCCAGCACCAGCTGGCGCTGGGCTAGCGCCCGGCGGTTGTCTGGGTTCTGCAGCTTCGCTGTCCCATGGGCTGCTGGGCTGCGGAATGGGAGCTGGAGGCGTGGCCGGGGGCGTGGGGGAGGCGTGTCGGGGGGAGAGATCCTAGGCACTCATGCAGGGCTGCTCACCCTATACGAGCGCCTTTACTTTAGCAGCAACCTTTTGGTCGCTGATAAAGTGAGTAGCCTCATTGCGGGGCTGCTTCCCTCACTCAGGAGAAGGGGACGAACGTCCCTTTCTCCCGAGGAGCCTCTCACGGTCCGGGAGCTCTGGGCAGCTCAGGATTGGGCTGCCCGGCTACAATCCTAACCACACTTTCCTGAAAGTAAGCCCCATTGAACAAAATAGGCCTTACTTCTGATTGTACCCATATTTGGATAAAGAAGCTTGATTTGCCTGCTAAAGTGATAATGTAGAAATAATTGGAGAAACCCTGGAAACTTTCCATCTTTAACAGGCTGCCTTGGTTTGTTTTGAGAAAATCCCTCTGTGTCTTCTGCTGTATGGGGGGGGGGGTGAATGGCATGCCTTCAGCACAATATCTTTATCCTTTTGAAAGGCAAAAACCTTAATCCTGCTCACTCACTGAATTGACCCACTGAATTGTGCTGCAGCTAAACAAATTCATAGGTTTGCAGGGCATGGGGAATGTTTCATTCCTTTGACTTTTGCCATGCATACTGAATCAATCTTGCACCTTGACTCTGAGCTTAATGCAGTCTGTTGTCACTGAATTTTTCTATTTTTGAAGTAGCAGATATGAATTAAACATCCTTGTGCTATAGTCAAGTATCTCCAGCTGAGATCCCCAGATAATGCATTCTATTAAAGGGAACATTTTATTCTGCACAAAATACATGGTCGTGTCAGCCTCTCTTTTCCTTCCCTTCTTTTGCATCTTCCATAGTAGCCCCTTTTCATCACTCGCAATTCCTGCTTGCCATTCACCAGAAACCTGCTGTCATTGTTTGTCTTCCTAGCACAGGATATAGGAAAAATCTCTCAAGATTTGTACATCCATATCAAAGACCGACAAGATTTGCTCACAGACTTTAGCAGGAATACTGTGTCCTTCACTGCTCTTACCATGCATTCCCCAATAAATACAGCCGACAACAGGTATGGGATTAAATGGGCCACTTTATTAACTTACAACAAGCGCAACAAGGCAAAATAGGAAACAATACCCAAACTAAGTGCGGGGTTCTAAATGGGGGAAACGGCCTAGCCGTCTACGTCCCCCAGTCTCATGGGGCGTCCACCCAACTCCAGGCGCAGCTCAATTGTTATTAAGCCCGCCTTTCACTGTCGCCCAAAGAGGGTAAGCCAGCCAAACTACTCTGCCTTCAGGTCACCCCTGCAAGGCCCCAAAGTTCAGACCAGGGGCTAGCCAGCCTGCCTCCTCGAGCCGGACAAGCATCCAAAGAGCGGTTCTGGCTCACCCCTGCCCTTGCTGGCTTAGATTGGACGCCGGAGAAGGTCTTCTGTCTACCCACCCCGCACTTCTACCGCCAGTGACCAGGACAGTAAGAGGTATTATGCAAACCCAAACACGCTCCATAGCCAGTCCGAGGTAGGCGAAAACAAAGCACCATCATATTGCCAATCAGATAATGCTCAAAAATTCCTACCCGGTCCTCCGTAGAACGACCAGCTAATCCCAGACTAGCTACAGGGTGGGTGGGAGGGGGTCGCTTCCAGGAACGGAACTGAGCCGGGTCTAGCGCCTGCGCGCTAGATCAGGCTCAGTTGTCCCGCCCCCCAAGGCCAGCCAGCCAATCAGCTGGCAGCAAAGCCCTGCTGCCGGCTGATAGGGGGTTTAGCCTGGCAATCAGCGCTAGCGTGCCCATACGGGCACGCTAGCTGCCTTTACCATGCATTCCCCAATAAATACAGCCGACAACAGGTATGGGATTAAATGGGCCACTTTATTAACTTACAACAAGCGCAACAAGGCAAAATAGGAAACAATACCCAAACTAAGTGCGGGGTTCTAAATGGGGGAAACGGCCTAGCCGTCTACGTCCCCCAGTCTCATGGGGCGTCCACCCAACTCCAGGCGCAGCTCAATTGTTATTAAGCCCGCCTTTCACTGTCGCCCAAAGAGGGTAAGCCAGCCAAACTACTCTGCCTTCAGGTCACCCCTGCAAGGCCCCAAAGTTCAGACCAGGGGCTAGCCAGCCTGCCTCCTCGAGCCGGACAAGCATCCAAAGAGCGGTTCTGGCTCACCCCTGCCCTTGCTGGCTTAGATTGGACGCCGGAGAAGGTCTTCTGTCTACCCACCCCGCACTTCTACCGCCACAAGGGAAGGTCAGCCTCGCGCTTGGCCTTCCCTACACCCAAAAAGAGGGCCAAGCCTTGTTGCAACTCTGAAAGAAAGTGCCCATAACCCATAGGAGAAAGGTGAACCCCATCGCCACGGTAAAGAGCAGGCTCCTCAAAAGCAATGCTGGGATGATGGATAGCTGCTCCACCAAGCTCCGTGACGACCCTGCCCAGGTAAGCGTTGACCCTTTTTCGTGCTACCTCAATTCTTTTTACACAACTCGCCCAGTGCCAAATTCTCCTAGGCAGCATGTCAGACCACAGGATAGTAATCCCGGGAAACTGACGGACTAATGAGTCAAAATCCTTGCGGGCCTGGAGCCTCAAGGACATGGACGTCCTCTGACCCAAGTCGTTTTCGCCCAAGTGCACCATGATTACCTGCGGCAGGGGGTTACCAGCAATGTACTCCAAAATGGCTGGGCAAAATTGGCCCCAACACATACCCCTCTTGGCCAACCAATCAATGTGTGAAACATCACCCAGCGCCAGCTGAGAGCTGAAACTGGATGACATGGCATGCTTCCAGGCCCAAAAAAAACTATGGAGTGTCCGCAGATCAAGACCCTGGCGGGGCAGCTCCTTCGCGGACCTGTGGGAAAAAGAAGCACATCGAGAGATAAGCTCACTGGACAGGCCAAGAGAAAGGAGGAATCCTTCCTCCGCTCTAATACTCACTCCCATGGCCAGTCACGGACAGTGACCTGGTCCACCTTAGCTAACTTACAGGACCCCACCTACCCCCTGCGCCGACACTGGCGCGGCAAACGCCCTCCAAGCGCTGCCAACAGAGCCTACGCGGCTCTGACACATCTCGCCAACACTGGCGCGGCACACGCCCTCCGAGCGCTGCCAACAGAGCCTACTCGGCTCTGACACATCTCGCCAACACTGGCGCGGCACACGCCCTCTGAGCGCTGCCAACAGAGCCTACCCGGCTCTGACACATCTCGCCAACACTGGCGCGGCACACGCCCTCTGAGCGCTGCCAACAGAGCCTACTCGGCTCTGACACATCTCGCCAACACTGGCGTGGCACACGCTCACTGAGCGCTGCCAACAGGGCCTACATGGCTCTGACACATTGTGCCAACCTGGCAGTGCACACATTGTGCCTGCTGGCGTTGCACACAGAGCCCTGGCGGCACCTTTCCGCACTTAGGATTTAAAGGCACCAGAGCGCCATCTACCGATGCGCCTGATGCCCTGGGGGGAAAAAACCAATGCTGGCCGCAATGGATGCTGCCCCAATCCTAAATGAATGCTGCCCCAATCCTAAATGGATACTGCCCCAATCCAAATGAATGCAGCCCAAACAATTCAGGCCGCAGGCCTAATTGAGACTGCGCTCGTTTAATAAATGGCCCGAAACTGGTAAAGGGGAAGGGGTGGGGCGATCCTCGTGGCGGAATAGCGGGCCCACTCCTGCAGGAGCCATTAAGCAGCACTGTTCCCTGACAGATACTGGACAAAGACACCGGCTCGGAGCCTGTTACAACTGAATCCACTGCCCACGCCCTAACTGGTATATTATGGATAAACTCCCAGACCGTGACACACAGTCCCCCCACTGAAGGACTCTGTCAGGGGGGGGCAAACCGTGACCTAACCAAAGCAGCCGTGGGGGCCTGGGATCTGGACACAGCCTGGCCGCAAGGCCAGCAGCCAAAAGCGTTCCCCCTGAAATCGAGAGAGAGCGTCGGCCATGCTATCTTCAAGCCCCGGCTCATGTCTGGCTGATAAAACAGTGGTGACAGCAAGACACTGTTTGACAAAGAGTCTAACCAGATTCATAACCCAGGACCCTAGGGCGCTAGTCAACATCCCTATCAGCTTATCTAATTTGTCCTCTGGCAGGCGGTTGGTCTGTGTAACCGAGTCCAAATCGATACCTAAAAGGTGAGCTTGCCAAGGCCCTCTGTCTTCTCGTGTGCCAGGGGGACCTCCAGCTGCTCACACAGCACTGTAAAGTCACCCAGGAGCCGAGCACAGACGACAGACCCAGATGGTCCCATAAAAAGTAGTGGGCAGTGGATCGTAACACGGTTCTGAAACGCACAGTCATTCCAAAATGTACTGGACGCCTCAAATTCCGAACAGGAAATTGAACACCCCATTGGCAATGCCCTATTGTCTGGCAGAAATCCTGGGGGTGCACTAGAAGCGATCAAAAGGCAGACTGAATATCTGCCTTGGCCATCAAGGCCCCAGGGCCACACTTCTTGAGGCAGGCAACCACCTTGTCTAAAGAAGTGTATCTGACTGAACACCGGTGGGTCGGTATCCCGTCATTTATGGAGGAACCCTTTGGAAAGGACAGGTGGTGAATCAGTCTAAATTGGCCCTGGGCTTTTTTAGGCACCACACCCAGGGGGGATACCTGCAATTCCTCCGTGGAGGAACCGCAAACGGTCCAGCTACTCTACCCGCTTCTAACTCCTTGGCTATTTTTACCTCGCACCACCTCCTCCATGTCAGTCACTGACTGGAGGTTGCAAGTGAACGTGGGGCTAACTGGAGGCGGGGCTAGGATCTCGAAACCAAGCTGAAAACCCTCAAATACTCTGGCTGCAGAACGATCTGTATAAAATTGCAGCCAGTAAACCAAGGAGGGAATCTCAATTGGCGTCGGGCCCTTTGCCAACACCAGTTGAGGGTCCACCACCTGGCTTTTTACCACGGAAGGGGCGGAAACCTTGCCGTGGTCCACTGATCCGTGGACATTTTGCCACGGGATGCCCAGCCCCACACATGGGGCAGCCATGGGAAAACGAACATCCTGGCCTGTTGCATTTGCCAGTGGCATTAAATTGGAAGCAAGCGCGAGGGGATTGAACCCACTGCGCACCCTCAGGTGACGCAGGCTGCTCGGGTCTGGAACGAGCAATCAAATGCCCGCTATCCACCCTATCCCCCAACGTTGCCCTAGCCGGCAGGACTAATTGCACCCAGAGTTCCCACTGGGGTATATTCCAGTCCAAAGATGGGTCCTGCGCGGCTCTGATGCGAAATTGACGGTCATAAGCCATCCAAGCCGCACCAGCATGATCACGCAAAGCACGATGAATAATGTCCAGGTATTTGAACAGTTTCCCCACCTTTTTGGGGTGCAACTGGACAGTGACCCCAGCATAGACAATGAACCCATTCGGCCAATTGGTCCAATTCTTGTCTATCTTCCTCTGCCTGACGGTTTCCTCGTCACGCACAGGGTCTCCCACTTTGGGGGTAGGCTCAGGCTCAATGTGAAGGAGACTGAACATGTCCACAAAGTCACCCCGCCATATCTTCTCCTTGACCGACATGGCGAGGTGAGAGCCCAGAGGGATGGCGATGATGCCATACGAAACCGTAGGCTTCTCCCTCTCCACCACCAATCCCAATGACTCTTCCCCCCAGTCCACATCCTGCTGGTCCAACTCTGTGTCGGCCGTGGCAGGATAATGATCACACTGGGGGGGGGGTGCCCTGCTTGCCCTGGGACCAGATTTGGGACAGGGATACGTCCGACCCAGGGCCCAGGGGTACTGGGGGTAATTGGGCCCCTGCCAGAAGGAAGGAGGCCCCCAAGGAGACCAGGGCTGATCTGGTGCAGCCCGGCTAGGTGCCCAAGGAATGCCTTCCTTGTCTTCCCACACAGACTCTGCACTGTGAACATAGACAGAGGGTTTATGGATTTGTGCTATTATATCTTTGAGCTAGTTTTATCATAACCTATTTTAACACCAAGAATGCAAAGAGGGAAAGGGCCTAACAGATTTCCCTCCGAATGCAATAAAATGACATTTCTGGCTTCAAAACAAGGGCATTTCCTGAGGAAATGTAAATCTGACATCCTGCACAAGTCAGGTGGGCATGAGCATTTGACTACGCAGGAGGTGAAATAGATCGGAAGTATTGAATCTGGGCATTGGGAATAAGCGCCTGGGTTTCCCACTAATCACCCTAAAATGCTTGGCAACTGTAATCTCAAAGTCTGGGGAATAAGCCTACAACACCCAGAATTCCCAGGCATTCTCAATGGTATAAGCCCACAACACCCAGAACTCCCAGGCATTCTCCATGGTATAAGCCTACAACACCCAGAATTCCCAGGCGTTCTCCATGTTATAAGCCTACAACACCCAGAACTCCCGGGCGTTCCCCCTGGTATAAGCCTACAACACCCAGAATTCCCAGGTGTTCTCCCTGTCCAGCAGTAACCAGGCCTGGCCCTTGCCTAGTAACAAAATGGCCCTGGGCCCTTATGGGCCCCCCGTGCCATGCGGCCACCCTAAAATGCCTCCACTGCCCATAAGGCGTGCGGAGCCCGCGGCCTCCTTGCCGGGTGTGCGACTATGCGGGCGAGCCTCAGCCTCCCCCTGCCTCGCCTTTCGACGGGCCTTTTCTTTTTGTCTCGCGTCGTAGCAAGCCAAGGCCTGCAACTGTGGCATTTACTTCTCATCATACGATAAGGAGGAAGGGAGGGGAGGGGGGGGCCATGCTAGAGCTGTCTTTTTGGTGGCCTTGCCACCCGACTTCTGGGCTTTCTTCCCCATGTCCACCCCCCAAGTGAAGGAATATCCCCAGTGGGGCCCCCCGCCCCCTGTGCTCTAAGTTTTAACTGGATACGATACGCCTCAGCAGTCCGGAATCTTGGCCTTCCGCGCTGTGTCAGCAGACCGCTGTGACTGGAAGTTGCCCAACTCTGAAAATAAGAGACCCTTTTGGCAGTTGGGGCCCACAAAATGGCCGACAGGCTGTATTTAAATAATCAAAATGGCGGAGCACCATGAGGCAGGGCCCAAAATGGCGCCCAGACACGAGGCACCCCCCCAATGGCTGCCAAAATGCGCCCCAACAGGCAGGCCCGCCCCAGGAGGAACGTGGGGCGGCTGCCCACCACGGGCGCCTGCCGCCCCACCGGACCCCCCAAATTGCACCCGCAGCCGTGGGGTGCGCAGATCTGCGAAGTGCTGCAGCCCCGCGGCCGGCAGAGCGCGCAGCGGGCCGCCCCCTACCGCTGCCGCTCGGACAGAGCGCACAGCGGGCCGCCCCCTTCGATAGCACCCTGCAGAGCGTGCAGCGGGTCACCCCCCCTGACGCCGTCTGCAGAGCGCGCAGCGGGATGCCCCCTCAAGCTCTCACGGGGCCGCTCCGACGCTGAGCCCCGGAGCTAAAGTCGCAGAGCGCGCAGCTCAAGAGAGGCTACCCACTGCCCGAAGTGACGGGAGCCTGCAAGCGCGGATCTCCGCGCCTCAAGCCCCGTCGTGGGGCAGCCTCTCTCCGCTCCTGGATAAGCGACCATGCTCGGTCGCTTCCAGGAACGGAACTGAGCCGGGTCTAGCGCCTGCGCGCTAGATCAGGCTCAGTTGTCCCGCCCCCCAAGGCCAGCCAGCCAATCAGCTGGCAGCAAAGCCCTGCTGCCGGCTGATAGGGGGTTTAGCCTGGCAATCAGCGCTAGCGTGCCCATACGGGCACGCTAGCTGCCTTTCCTCGACCAAAGCAAAATACTGAATATTTAAGAAATGCACGGACTTTTCTGCAAAGAAAAAGGCAAGGGTATATACTTCAAATCTTTTTTTTTATTATTATTATTTTAAACAACAACAACATACAATTCTGTGTTTTAAAAATACTTTTTTGAGCCTTTTTATTTAGTGGCTACTGTATCTTTAAAAAGAGGAAACCATTCGCTAAGGAGAAGGCCATAACCTTTATTTAGGCTACAACCCTACACACACTTACATGGGAGTAGACCTGAATAGACCTGCTTACTGTTGTGCTATGACTGATGGTTGAAGACTATAGCTTTTTGCCCTGGACACTCAGGAGGTAACAGACTGAGGCATAGGAAAATTGGCTAGCTATGTAGAAGGTGAGTTTTCAAGACCTACCAATCTCGTTGTGTTAATCCAAAAGACATAAAGTCACTAAATCATTTGAAATTACTGCAGGGGGGTATTTTATTGAACAATCTATGGAGGTAAATTAATTGGGCAATGAAACCTGACAGTTGCACAGGTGAGATTATCCAGCAATAATGATGCCCCCAGGGCATGAGACACAGCTGGGTGCTCCTCTTTCGCCCAGAATTGTGATTGCCTTGTGATAAAAATATAATTACCCCCTGTTGGGACCTAATGGTTTAATGAGATTTGTCCAGTGTCTAGTATTAATGCCTTATGGCATTTGTGTACTGCAGGACAAAATGGCTAATATTGGACTTTGTGAAGTTTTAAGGAACAGTGCTGTGTAGGGAAATGCCAGATGGCTTTCATGGTGTTTCTGTTGGGTTTATAATGGATTTCCACTTTAAAATAGGTGACTGGCTTGAGGTGTCCATGAGGCTCATTTTCAAAGCAAGCTTTGTCTCAGGACCACTTAGGGAAGGAGGATGTTGGATGATTACGATGATGGTTCTGAAAAGAGGGCACTTACATGGCACATTGAGGTGCCTGCAGAAATTCTGGGTGCCTTCGGGGGATGCTACTACAGAAGGACACGCTGTCAGATCTCATTGTATGTCTTCACTATTGCAGTTGGCACTGGCAAGAAATGCGTTCTACTGGCACAACGGCCCAATCAAGTGCTTTAAGTAAACAATATGGGCCGAATTCCTTCATTGTCTGCCCCTCAAAGTGTGGGGCTCAATTTCATCAAATAGGGCAAATTGGCTTAAGGTTCAAAATTTACCTCTGCCATGAACCAACTAAGGGCGCAACTTTCCAGCATCAAGGTAAGGGCAATGCAGCTCCAAGGTAAGGGAACAAACATTGCCTTTCCTTGAGGAGGCCTCCGTGACTGCCAGCCAACTGCAGGATGCAACACATGCCCATTGGCAAAGCTATGTCAATGCAGGAAAGTTGGTTAGGATTTGGGCCTAAATGGCCTTAGGGCAGCTAGTCCCTCTCAGCTCCTCAGCTGCAATATGGGGATAATAAAACTTATAAGCTTGTTATAAAGTCTACAACAAAATAATATCTCAGATAATATATCACTTTCTACTCTCAGGAAGTGCTATCCAAATTACACATTATTGCAAAGTCAAAGAGGATGAAGTAACTGTGAAATTCACATGCTCAAGGAAAGAATATAGTCCATTTTGGATTAACTTCATAAATTATTGCTTTGACAGAACAAATCCATAAATATAATAACTAAGTGTAGCTCTTAAAAAAATAGTTTACCCTCACCCCCTTAAAAATTTGTGTCTGAGCAAGGTTAAGGAGATTGATGATAAGGCAATACGGTGCTAAGGACCCAGCAATGGCAACAAATTCATTTGAAATTTATATTAACTCACTTGAGGTAACCTAGATTAAAGTTCAGCACAAGCTGACCCAGCGCAATAGGAAGTGATGAATCATGTTGGGTTATTGCTTTTGGATTGTCTCTAAAAAATAGGGTTTCCCTCTCCATTTGTTGTATGACATGTTTAGATTCATTTCCCCCCAATCAGCACTATATCATCGAAGTAAATAACGAATTCAAAGTTGCATCTTCAAATAGTACTCTGGGTTGCTCTTGCCAAGGTAGCATCTTGAGAAATTCACAGATCTCAGCACAAGTCCTACCTCTTGCTCTGCCACAGAAGAATGTTGAGAAATATAAGATATCACCTCCTCTTCTTCTTTACTAGTTCCTTCCTTTTATATGAGCAGGGCTTAAGCAGGAGTGGCATGACCTGGTACACCACCCAAAGCTGCAGCTGTCACAGTACTCTGAATTGAGGGAGAGAGAGAGAGAGAGGAACTACTTCTTGCTTCAGTGAAACAAACTCAGGGTGAAGGGAACTTCCTCCCACCTGATTTAAGCCAGATCAGATGCTTTCATCGTTGGGCCAGTAGTGAGGCTGGTATTGAAGGCAGTGAAGGGGTTAAAATACATATTAAAAGCATGTTATAGAATACCAAGAAGACTGAAGCTTGGATGACTTTAAAGGGCAGTGGGCACATGCATGGAGGACAGGTTTATCCATAGCTACTAGTCATGAATGGCTATGTGCTACCTTGAGGTTCTGTGGGAAAATACCTCTGATTAGCAATTGCAGGAGGGCAATGGCAGGAGAGAAGTAAGCCATTCACTTCCACTTGTGAGCTTCTCTGAGGTAGCTGGTGGGCTACTGTGGGAAATGGGATATTGGACTAGATGGGTTTTTGGCTGGATACAGCCATGCTTTTTTCATGTTCTTGTGGGAAGTAGCTTCTGTGAGCAATCATAACCGTTGCAGAAATGTTTGCATCATTGCAAGAACAATGAGGCTCAAAAAAAAAAAAAAAAAGGCAATATGATAGGCTAACATTTGTTCCTGGTGGTCCAATGTATCTATGTTATAGCAGTAGTTCCTAAACTTACTTGTGTCCTGACGCCGCTGCAGCCTCTACTTCCTGGCTCAGCTGGACACTGCCATCTTGGATCTCATGAAATCTCACAAGATCCAAGATGGTGGTGCTCAAATCTAACAAGATTTTTGTCAGATCCAAGATGATGGCACCTGGGGAAATAGGTTGGAGGGGCCACTGGGGTCATCCTGCATGCTCCTGTGAGTGTGCTGTGACGTCCTAAGTCATCACAATGTACAATTTGGGAACACTTGAATTATATGCTAATAATGTGTATACAGACCATGAAGTCTGGTTGGAATCTTCAGATGTTTCAAAAGGTGGCAGCCAGGCTATTAACAGGAGCTAAAGGACATGAGCAAGTCACACCCTTGCTGTATCATTTACACTGGCTGTTGGTTCATTTCTGAGCATGATTCAATGAGCTTGTTGTTAACTTCAAAGCCCTCTATGTCTTCAGACCAGGGTTCTTGAAGGACAACCTCTTCTCATATAAGTTAGCCATCATCTGAAGTGAACTGGAGGGACTCTTCTGTTGTAGCCCCCACCTTGGGAAGTTGCCTGCCAGAAGATGTTTGTACAACCCTGACTCTGACAACTTTTTTTTGTCAGGAAAGTGAGAACAGTTCTGTTTTGAGAGGCATTTGGGGTGACCTTGCTGTGCCTGCTGGTTTTGGCTTGGGTTGGATGCTGGTTTCATGGTATATGTTCGCTCGTTGCTGTTTTATTCCATTTTAAATTGCAAGCCCCCCCCCCCCCGCCTTGAGTTCCCCTTGGTGGCAGAGAAAGTGGCATCTACACATTCACCTTAAACACGCTGTCTGCATTTTCCTCTGCCAGCTTCAAAGGAAGATAAGTGGTACAGACAGGTGGGATGTGACAAAGTCAATAATAAAAAGGCAGCATGGCATACAAGACTTAATTAAGATCCTGGATGTCTATCATCATGAAAGACACTTGAGAGGTTTGAATAGAGCTCTCGGAAGACCAAAGAAATTTCACCAGTGCCAATGGATCTATATAGATGCTCACTTTTGCCATTGTACAACGCAAAATGACGGAAGCACTTGACAAATGATGAATAAGAAGGACACCTGCTCCTTCTTAATTGCCAAGACAGGCAGAGAATTGTGTGCTATAAGTTAATTTTTCATTCTTTCCTGATAGTTTAATCTCATTGTAGGTCAACAGGGAGAGTTCATTTGAAGGAAATGGTAACCAATATCAGGACATAAAATACATAAAGTGGGTCCTGCTTATCCGTAGGCTTGGCATCCATGGATGCGCCTGGAGGCCTCAGTGGGCCTCCTGGATGTAACTGGAAGTCAGTAGCGTCTTCCAGTTGCACCCAGAGGTGTTCTGGGGCACAAGGAGGTATGCAGGTCCTCAGAAGTCACTGGCACAAATCAGAAATGACTTCTGGTCACATCTGGGAAGCCACATGTGGTCTTCAGAGGGCTGGGCATGGCCCCAGGTAAGTCATTGCGGTGGTGTCCCTCCCCCCAGACTTAATTATCCATGCATTTTGGTATCCGCAGGAGTTCTGGAATGGAATCTCTGTGGACACCGAAGGCCCATTATACAAAATCAACTATTGCAAAGAAACTGTGCCATGTGCAAAATGAATGCGCACTGAAATGCGGCATCATCCAGATCTGATGCAGTCCTTTCAGAGCCCTCCTCAAATCTGAACTAATAGATGATGATTCAATGCTTTCCATGAGGTGCAGCAATTGGGATTACTGCCATGATTACAATGATTACATACGATTACTGTTAACTGCATTAGAGTTGAAGTGAAAAACAGCTCAAAACCTTTTGGTGCCTGAAGCAGAAAATCCAAATGGTGCCCCACTGGTGGTAAAACACAATAGGAAGCTAAGTAATAGACAATGTGCTGCCTTTTAATGGTATCCACAAATTTGCCATCTGGTGGGCCGTTCCATTATGGTTGTCCTTTCTGAGTCCTTATTGGCATGCCTAGTTTGTGATGGAGGAGAAATTGGAAGAGTTCAGGACAGGATTTCCAAATGGTTCATCCATTAAAAGGCAAGACCTTTTATGTTCCATATATATATTGTTTCATATTAAGATTTGCTCATCATCACCACTGCTGCCAAGTAACTCTCCCTCCCTTCTCCAGCATCTGCTTCTCTTTCCCATCTGCACCTGGTGATGGGGCAGCAGTGGCAGAAAAGCCTCCCTTTCTGCTCTTATGGTGCCTAGAATATGACAAGAGCAGGGGCCCAAATGCAAAGAGCCCTAGAAAGCCAAGTTTTCCAAGTCGCCTATAGCATGCTGTAAAGAACTACACATCTCATGGCTCCTTGTGCCTGGGGAACTACTACTGCAACATTCTGGGCACTAAAAAAGATGGAAGAATGGAAGGGAAGAGAGAAAGGGTGAGAACTTGCTGATGCCGCCACCTCTGCCCCACTGCTAGATGAGCTTGGGAGGATGGCGAGTATGGTGGAATGGGGGTCTATGGGTTTGCATGGAGTCGGGAAGGAGAAATCATCTAATCCAGTACTCTTTAACCTGTGGGTCAGGACCCCACAAAGCCTCATTTGGATGGTCGCAGCAAGCTTTCAAAGCCTGTGCAAGAGAGGGCTTGGATCCCATCCAATAATGGTACTGCCTTATCAAAACTGAGTTCTTGATATAATCCTGACCAGCCTCTCCTCGCTATCTTGCCCTGAAGCTCCTATGGCTAGCCCTGCTCAGGGCCACAGGGTTGTTGTGAAGACACAAGAGGTAGAGGAAATGGGGCAGGGGGTGGCAGGAATGAGTGGTGATGGGTCCGGGGGGGAGGGGGTGGAATTGGTGGTGAATCCCCAGTTTCATATTTTATATATTGCGGTCATTACACAAAAAGGTTGAAGACCACTGATCTAATGCACTTATTTTTTGCAATCCCTTGTGATGATTAAAAAAGACTTCAGAGTTGTTGTTATTAATAGATTACTAAGGAAGATTGCCAAAGATGAGTGGAAACCAAGGCAAACAAAGGCATCACTTTGCCCATCACTTCCTCTAGCAAGAAGCACAAGATTAGCGATCAGGATCCCTAAATTGCATTCCTGGCGCTAGAATGAAAGTGTTAATTTCTAATTACAGCAGGCAATCAAGCCAAGTGCACAGATACAGCATCTTGATTTCAGCAGGGAAAGAAGAAGAAAAAAAAGGCCAGAGGCTTCTTTTCAGCTTTGCTAGAAATGAAAGTAACTTGTAAAGTGGGAGATCTGACACTTTTCTGTATCTTAAGATAAGAGTAATGAAGAAGGCTTACATTGATCATGCTCAGTAAAGAGGCTTGTGAGGGGCACTGATAGGAAGGAAGGAAAATAGCTTGAACTTCTTATCTTTGAGAACTGTAACTCCGTAACTTTGTGGACTAAAAGGCAACTTGCATTGATGCGAAACCACCTTCTTACCTGATTCAACTGAAACAGTAGAATTCTCAATATAATATGTACGCTTCCTCTAGAAATCACTCTGCTCTGTGTAAACAGAAACTGCAGATTCCAGTTCTCTATGATTGAAGGTTCTGCCTGACTTTGAAAATTAACCCAATTCATTATGATATCAGGAGTACTTCTACTGTTGTAAAATGATTGATGAAGAAGCACTCAGCAGCAGCGTCTCTCAACTCCACTACCGAACCCAGTGAGGCAGTGATGGGGGCAGGGGTAGGCAGACAGGGGGCAGACAGGGCAAAACTGGGTTGGGAGAGGGGAGGAACAAGGGTGGGGAGGTGGTGGGAGGGGGTGGATCCAGCTGCAGTGGTGTGCATTGGATCCTATCCCCACTATTTAAAATCTCCTCTCCCATTTTCTCTCTTCAGAAATACGCCACCAAAAATGGTGGCGTGTATCCTAGGAGACCCACAGGTGGCCCAAGGGCTGATGAGTGGATCAGTAAAAATAAATTTTACTTACCTCCTGCTAGACAAATCCCTCCTAGTGTCCATTGCCTCCTACTAATGACCAGAACATGCCAATCTTAAGACTCTCCACTTTCTCAGCACAACAGCTTGGCTCAAAACAACATTTAACCAGTTTACCTGAAATTGCCTCCATATCCCCTGATAAGGCACAAGACAAGCAAGACTGCTTTTAAACAGGCCACAGTGTCCAATCCTATCCAATTTTCCAGTACTGGTACAACCACAATGCAGCCCCAGAGTAAAGGAACAAATGTCCCCATACCATGAGGAGGCCTCTGTGACTGCTCCCCAACTGCAAGATGCAGCACACAATCCATTGGTTGGATTGGGCCCACAATCTTTTAATCAAATACAGAGACTTGCAGCTATCCAAATTTAACCAGAACTCCACCCCACTAGTGCAGGTTTCTTTTCTTGGGGGAGAAAAACCAGCTGTTCTTTATTTACTTGACAGGCAACCCATTCTGGCTCCAAGCTACCAATCGTGATGATGTTTACAGTTTATCAATGCCAACCCATTTAAAGGGGGCTTGAGGAAGATTTGGATTGCACCCCTTCCCCAAGGCAACCGGACTTTTGGATTGGATTTTCGATCCATGAGCAAATGGTTCCCAGCAGTGGCATCGCTAGGGTTTGCAACACCCAGGAGGCTAGTGCCTATGATGGACCCCTGTGATGGACCTCCTCCCATGCAGTGGATGGGGCAATGCCTTGGGCAGTGGGCATGGTGATGTACCATCACTCTGCCCCCGCTGTTTTTTGGCTATAACTTTTGATATTTCAGTGTGGTTTGTTTCATTGCATTCTGCATGAAATTACACTTTGATTGATATATAACATGATGGTATTATTTGAAAATTCCAAGATTTTCAAAATTTTTTGCAGGTAGTGGTGTCACCCCCCCTTGTGTATCATTTGGTGTGGTCCGCACCCCCCATGCCCCCCTAGTGACACCACGGGTTCTCAGCCAACATCTCTGAGCCGAGCAGCCTCAAGAGATCAGTGGTTCTGGCCTCCACTTTGCCCACTCTACTTTCTCAGGAAGCACACCAGTACCTAATCCTAATCCCACTTGCTTGCCAGTTGTATCCACCTGAATAAACTACAACCAACCCACTCGGTCAGTCCAAAGTAGGCAAAAAAACACAAAACAACAACCTCTACCGCCAAGGCCAATAAAGCAGTGGAGTTAAAAAAAACAACCCTACTTGGCCAAAAAGATGACCCGCTAATACTAGTATGCTAGTATTAGAACTAGTATTAGAATACTAGAACTTCTGGGTCATTAGCTGTGGGCAGGCTGACACCTTGCTCCAGCTCAGGGGTGTCCAAAGTTTTTGGCTGGACGGCCACATCATCTCTCTGACACTGTGTCGGGGGCCAGGGGAAAAAAATAATAATTTACATTTAAAATTTGAATAAATTTGCATAATTTTACATAAATGGATATATTAAAGATGAATTTATATGAATGAATGAAGGTCTTGCAATAGCTCAAGGCCTGTAAAAGGCCTTGCAGAGAGCAAGGCTGGCCTTTCCTTTGCTGCCTCTGCTGCATCACAGACATGAAACAGCAAGCAGTGGAGGGAGTCCTCATCCCACAGCTCACGCGAGAGGTCAAACAGTCGCCCTCACGCTGAGAGCAGTTGTGTCGGGCCAGTGTGGGCTCCCAACAAATCTCCAGAGGGCCAGAGGCTCATTGGAGATTGGGGGCTCCCTGAGGGCTTCATTGAGAAGCCTCGAGGGCTGCATGTGGCCCCAGGGCTGGGGTTTGGGCACCCCTGCTCCAGCTGAATAAGAGGCAGATGCTGAAGTTACTGCTACTTTAGCTCCACCCTTGTTGCTCGGGTAGCTCCAATGACCTATCTTTCCTCTGCGTGCCTGTACAATGAGGGGATGGGCAAAATGCTGACCGCACTGTGTCCTCATGGTCTGATCCACTCCAAGAAGTTTGTACAATTTTCCATATTTATTTACTTCTGTACTGGTGCTGTAAGCTTCTACCATGATCTCGGAAGCTAAGCAGGGTCAGGCCTGGTTAGTACTTGGATGGGAGACCGCCTGGGAATACCGGGTGCTGTAGGCTGATACCATAGTCTTTCGAGACTGAAGGTTGCCAACCATCTGACTTGTGATTCAGGAGACAAGTCCTATCATCTTCTGGTTCTCATGTCTTGGTTCCAGCAAGAAGTCATTGCAAGACTTCAGAATGTTTAACATTGTGCCTCCCCTGCAGTTAGTGCTGCCAGTAGTACTGTCACCATCACAACTGTTTATGCAGTAGCAGAATGGCTGCTGGCTCTATTCGAACTGCCTCCTGTCTCCTTGGCAGCTGCACCTGCAAATGCTGCCAGGTACACTTTATCACAGTCAGTGCCTCTAATATGGTAACACAATGTGAAGGTCTGCAATAGCACAGAGCATGGTGAGATCTATCATGGAAGAGCAGCATGAATCAATGTGCCCTTCATCAGCAAGCAACCTAAATAAAGAGAATAAAGGATGCAAAATAGAGGTTTCTAGATATATCCCTTAATGTTCTCTGCTTTATGCAAACTCAGTGATGCAGATTTGAAGCTGAGCATTAATTAACTGTGAGTAGCTTAAATCTCTTAGCTTCCAGGTCTTTCATCGGCCTCGAGTCTCTCTCAAAACTAGATTGCAGGGGTCCTCTTTCTCATTTGATCACACAAAGCAAGGTTTCTAATCACACCCTCCCCTCTTGCACCATCCATGCCATGTTTCTTTCCTGACAAAGGCAATTGCGATAAATAATGGTTTGCTATGCTACAGCATTCACGCAGACATGCTCATAACCCTTTTCTGCACAAACTGTGTGTAAATGAATCAGGAATGGCCTCTAACCAAATGAGACTCGGTAGAGAAAACAGCCTGCTGATTCTCAGGTGAATGTCAGAGCCACCTGGAACAAGCAACCAAGGGGAAAAGAAAGCAAGGCTGAGGGCACCATGAATGAATGGCAATTGTGCCAGACAAGCGACAGGCTGATGTTGGTTGTTGAAGCTAATTTGGAGGGAGTTCAACGCTGAATCATTTATGTGCATACATATTTCGAAATCTATGTGATGCCTCCTCTTCGTACCAAGCAAGCAAATGACACAATTTTCCTGCAAACTAACAATCTATGGCAAATAGAGTGGTTTGTAGAACAATCCTATATACGCTTAGAAATAAGTCCCATTGTATTCAATGGGGGTTACTCTCATTTAAGTGTGTATAGCAGTGTTTCCCAAGCTGTGGGTCGGGACCCAAATTTTGGTGGGTTGCAAAATTGACAAGGAAAGCCCTATGGAGAGCGAAACTGAGTCACACATGCAGTCAGTAGGTGACTGTCCCTGAGCTCTCATCAAAGGCCAGATGAAAGGGAATAGTAGGCCACCATAATAGTCATTATCCAATGAACGTGGAGCTCAATAAATATTCCAGGTGTCGTCCCCCAGTTAAAAGGATAAAAGGAGAGGATGATTGGAGGGCAGAACACTGAGCAGATTGGGCCCAGGAGGGGGGGTAGGTTGGCCACAGGACCGCAAGCTGAATCCTCATCCCCCACCTGGCCAGCCTGGCATTGCACCGGGCTGCTTGGATTTGCATCAGCAATTTCATTGGCACAGATCCAAATAGCCCCATGGGGTGACTGGTGCATGACACAGGGTAAGGGGATGAATATTCCCTAGTTCCGAGTTGTGCTTCAGCCACCTCCTAACCTTTGTGGGATATGATGCAGGCCAGTTGGCCTACCTATTCTAGTGCAGGTTAGGATTGGGCACCCCGACCTATAGCCCAATCCTAATCAGGCCTTACACTGTTGGAACACCTGTTCTGGTAACAGAAGGCCCTTTACAGCTGTAGCAAAAGGTGACAAGCCATTTGGCCTGGCCACTGCTGTAAATGATGAAGGGCCAGGTCTGCCCTCCCTGCTTCTAGGCATGTGATTAAAAGCTACCTGTTCTACAGAGCTTTCCATTAAAAATGTAAAATTGGATTTTATCTTCTGCAAGGTCACAGATTTTTACTGCCACATTGTTCTCTTATTGTTGTTTTATGATTGATGTAGTTTTTATGCTATTGTAAAATAGGTTGTTAACCACCTTGTGAGGGTTTTGGCTTGAAGGGTGGAATGTCAATCCTTTAATAAAAAACAAAACAAAATGAACTAACTCCAGCCTCATTCGATGACAATTTATTGAGAGAGAGAGAGAGAGAGAGAGAGAGAGAGAGAGAGAGAGAGAGAGAGAGAGAGAGTGTACTGTGTCAGGAATGTAGCAATCAACACAATGATATCCTGTCCTTAAGGAAGCCAGGGGAAAATGCTCAGCAACCTCTATACATCTTAAAAATTGGTGGAAGAATGCATGCTGGTGATGCATTTGCTGATATGCTCACCTAGAAAGGGTTAAATGTGCTTCAAGGCAGCCGCAAGCTATTAAAGCCGCTGATTCCGATTTTTAAAAAAAATATTTTTGTATTTTTTAAATGTATTTTTGTTTTACAAAACCTAAATAAAACAAGAGCATTATCCTTGGTGTATGATGTGCAATGCAGATATGACTCTGGGTAAAAGTCTGACCTCACTGAGGTTACTGAGAGTTTTTCCCCCTGAAAAAACTTCATTAAGGACAGGATATCATGTTCGTGTGTGTGCGCTCTCCTAATTAGATGTCATCTAACAAGGTTGGAGGTAGTTGGTGCAACATTTGAAAGCAGGGTCTATTTATTTTCATGGCTCACCTGGTGAACATGCTAGAGCTGTGCATGTGCTAATTGTTAGTATTTTTGCTGATGTGCCAAGAGAATTCAGTAAGGATGTGGAATAACGACCCAGAGCTCTCCAAATGCAGTTAAGTTTAATGATTTTTAATGATCTCACATCTCCACTACAGTTTTTACGCGGTATAGTTTTATATACTTTACATAGTAAATGGATTTGCATGACCAGCCTCAGTGGTCTCCCAGGGAAGGCTGATTCCGGCATTCACATTTCTTGTCCCAAAATGTTCATGCACCTTTCTCCAGCATCAATAACAACCCAATCCTAACTGGGCTTTATGACAACAGAACAGCAGTTTCATTGACATAAATGGCTATGTTGGGGGCACATAATTGTCCATCCCAGGTGGCATCTTTTTCAGTGGCTGTTGCTGGGGTCTCTTTTGAGACTGTGAACTCTTTGGGAAAAGGGAGCCATTTATTGATTTCTTTTGCTATATAAACTGCTTTTTGCTGAAAAAAAACAGTACGTAAGTATTCTTATTAATAATAATAACATGATGATGAAGGCAAATGGTTTGCTTAGGAACGTAGTGAAACAGATCACAAAATATAAAGACCTGGAAATTGAAATATAGTGCCTTTGGGGAAAGAATACAACAACAACCCCTATTGTTATTGGTGTACTAGGTGGAATCCCCAAGGTCCTTAAGACAAATCTGGCAAGTATACTGTAGGTATAGGCAAGATAACAGTTGATCAGCTGCAATGATCTGCTCTACTAGGAACATTGAACATTATAGGGCAGTGGTGCTCAAAGTGGTGGGTCGTAACCTACCACTGGGACAAAAAACAGGTCATTTCCCCTTTGGGGAGTGACCCAGGAATGGGTGCCCCAGCGATGCCACAGTGACATTGCAAGCACCCAGAGTGTTGCCACCATACCTGAGGGGGTCCACCAGTCTTGGAGAGCATCCGGGAGGCCCGCAGCCCCCTCTGTGTGTCTCCCCCAAACTTTGTTTCACTCCAATCTGCAGGTCAGAGCAACTATCACTAAACTGGAAGTAAACCAGAAATGGTTCCAGTCAGCAGATTGGAGCAAAACAAAGCTTGGGGGAAACACGCATTGGAGGCTGCTGGCCTCCTGGATCCTCTCCAAGGCTGGCAGATCCCCTCAGGTAAGGTGGCAAGACTCTGGGTGCCTGCAGCATTGGAGTCGCTGTGGCGCTACTGGGGCACACCCCCCACTCCAAGTTCCCACCCCAGCAAACACTTGCAGTTCTCAGACTCCCAGCAAGTTTGAGAACCACTGCTATAGGGCAATATCTCACCAGTTCTTAAACTATTAGGAAGAGTTTGTACTAGTGAGAACCCAAAAAAAAAAAAACCCAGTACAAACATCTGCTGAGCTGTGACATCACTGATAATATGAAGGCCAACAGTTTGCTTCAAGTATGTAGTGAACAGCAGAATTTAGGATCTTTTCTGGGAGAAAAATATAGATCCAGCAAGCAAGCATTGTCAGGCATTGAGTATTGAAGCAGATACAATATTTGCTGCAGGTGAAAGTCAAAATCATCACAAAACATCAGCAGAAACAAGATAGTTGCTTTAAATATTGTAGATGGATCCAGGCAGCAGACACCCAGGAGGCTGAACGGATATTAACAAGAAAAAAAGCAAAGCTTTAACGGACTTTTGGAAAGGTTTATTCTGTGTGCAATGGATTCTTGGAAAAGGAGAAGAAAAAAAATCTTTCCTCTGGTATTTAGAAAAGGTCAAGAACCAACTCAGAAAAACTGTAATAGAGTTATAGCAACATGGCTTGAAAACTGCCCTATGAGTTACAGACTGCCCAGAGAAAGTCAATTTGGTTAAGATCAGCCAACGTGGATTCTAGCTGGCTGAATTTACCCGCTGCAGTTCTTTGAAGATAACACAAGCCTGCCGAAAGAGGAGATAAGGAAAATGGAAGGAACTATAATGTGTTCGGGGGTTTTGAAAAGCATTTCATAGCTGCAATCTCAGCCCAGGGTAAACTGATATGGAGTAAAAGATAGATAGGTTTGCCTAGTCAAATTGGTTGGCAACCTTCAGTCTCGAAAGACTATGGTAGAAGCCTACAGCACCCGGTATTCCCAGGCGGTCTCCCATCCAAGTACTAACCAGGCCTGACCCTGCTTAGCTTCTGAGATCAGATGAGATTGGGCATGTGCAGAGTAACAGTTGCTGCAAGTTGCCAAGGCCAATTCTTACAATTCAGCTGTGGTGTTATCTGATTGCATTCCATGATGCTGTATGTTATTGCAATTATACTGGGGTGAAGTAATTTTGGGAATACTCTTGTCCTGTCTTATCCTGTCCTGGTTTAACCCCAGTACTGAAGGGCCTTTAGTTTCAAGAAAGATATGATGTGTCACCAAAAGCCATCACTGAAAGCAATAAGGCTGCTTCTCTCCCTTTCCTCCTATAGCAAGAGGTAAAATGCATGATGTTGCATTAGAACAGTGCAAATTTCCCCATCCCTGCTCCCCTTCATCGGTTACCACTTGTAGGAGCTGGGAAACCCTGCAATGCAATGACACTGCACGTTCTGTGTTATGCCCAACCCAATCCTATCCCTGGTGGGGCCTCTGGGCGCAGCGGCACCAAAATAGCGACTACTGTATCCACCATCCCCTCCACCAAGTAAGGATGTGCGTCCCGCAAAAGGGACACTTGAGGCTGGAGAACCTCCGTATGAGGCTGCAAAGCCCGACACAGAGGATGGGGGAGCAGGGCACCTCTGGTCCCACCCCCTCCCAGACTGGTTCCTCTCCCTGCCCTAGAATGCCTCCCCCTGCCTTGAAAACCCACACCACCACTTGATGGTGTAACCATTGGGCGCTCCCAGTATTCTCCATCCAGCACTGACTGCTGCTGGCACTCCCCACTTGGAGGCTGCCATAAATGTGCTTTACGGCACATTTACAGCAGTACCAGCACTAGGCCCAGATAGGATTGGGCCCTAAGTTACATTGCAAGGGAGTGGCAATAATAATAATAATAACTTTATTTTTACCCCGCCTTTCTCCTGGAAGGGACTCAAGGCAGCTTACAAGAGGTTAAAACAGATTAAAAACATAATTTAAAACAGATAAAAGCATATTAACACATAGCAGTCAGATAAAAAGCAGTCAGGTAAAAAGAGCATAGAGCAGCAAATCATAAAAGAATCAGGCCTGTAAAAAATATTAAAAGATGTTGAAAAGATGTTAAAAAGGCCGAGAACTCAGAAGGCCTGTTTAAACAGAAGGGTCTTCAGGCCTCGCCAAAAAGTCTCAAGAGAGGGAGCCATTGTGTCCAGTTCTGGTCGCCGCATCTCAAAAAAGACATAGTGGAAATGGAAAAGGTGCAAAAGAGAGCGACTAAGATGATTACGGGGCTGGGGCACCTTCCTTATGAGGAAAGGCTACGGCGTTTGGGCCTCTTCAGCCTAGAAAAGAGACGCTTGAGGGGGGACATGATTGAGACATACAAAATTATGCAGGGGATGGACAGAGTGGATAGGGAGATGCTCTTTACACTCTCACATAATACCAGAACCAGGGGACATCCACTAAAATTGAGTGTTGGGCGGGTTAGGACAGACAAAAGAAAATATTTCTTTACTCAGCGCGTGGTCGGTCTGTGGAACTCCTTGCCACAGGATGTGGTGCTGGCGTCTAGCCTAGACGCCTTTAAAAGGGGATTGGACGAGTTTCTGGAGGAAAAATCCATTATGGGGTACAAGCCATGATGTGTATGCGCAACCTCCTGATTTTAGGAATGGGTTAAGTCAGAATGCCAGATGTAGGGGAGAGCACCAGGATGAGGTCTCTTGTTATCTGGTGTGCTCCCTGGGGCATTTGGTGGGCCGCTGTGAGATACAGGAAGCTGGACTAGATGGGCCTATGGCCTGATCCAGTGGGGCTGTTCTTATGTACTTATGTTCTTATGTTCATTCTTAAGGGGAAGGGAATTCCATAGTGTTGGTGCCACTACTGAGAAGGCCCTATTTCTTGCAGCCGCCCCACGTACCTCCCTAGGTGGCGGCACTTGTAAAAAGGCCTTCTCTGATGACCTAGAGGACAAGCCGGATTGTACAGAAGCAGGCGATCTCTAAGATAGCCTGGCCCAGAGCAGTATAGGGCTTTAAAGGTCAAAACCAGCACCTTGAATTGGGCCCAGAAACGAATGGGCAGCCAATGCAGCCGCTGGAGAAGCGGACTGACAGAGTCAAACCGCCTACCTCCAGTAACTACACGGGCCGCCGCATTCTGCACTAATTGCAGTTTCTGAACTGTCTTCAAGGGAAGCCCCACATAGAGCATGCGACCTGCCAACAGGTCCAGGTATTTTGTTCATGTGTTTCCAGGGGCAGCTGGTGGGCCACTGTAAGAAACAGGAAGCTGTACTGGATGGGGCCTTGGCCTGATCCAACAGGGCTCTTCTTATGCTCTTATATAGAAGTTGAGGAAATGTTTGCAGTGGCTGCTGCACAGCTGTAACGTGCAGCACCAGTCTGGGCTCGATGCTGAGCCTTGCATGCCGGCTTACCACCGGAGCACATTATCGCAAACATGCTCTAAGGCATGTCTGCGAGCCCTTACTGCAGGCCCAGCACTGGAGCTAGCCCAGCTCGAGTCTGGATCGGTGGGTTTCGGAAAGGTTAGTGAGGGCATGGGGGGAGGTGGGGAGGAGGCGTTCCAGGGTGGGGGAGGTGGGGGGAGGGCAAGCAAAGGGCTGGGAGAAGGCATGGCAAGGGAAGGAGCGGTACAGGAATGGAGTGGGACCAGTGTAGCTTAGCTCCACCAGATCCTGAGCTCCATGTTGGGCCGCATTGGACTCTGATTCTGTGCTGGCTCAAGAGCCCCCATAGAATAAAGTAGCCCCATTGCGGGGCTATTTCCTTTACTAGGGGGAAGGGGATGAAAATCCCCTTCTCCTGAGTACACAGCAGCAGCTGCCCAGGGCGTGCTGGATATGTGGGCACAGCTTTCTTCCTCCTCCTCCTCTTCTTCCAACAGCACATGATCAAGATGGCAAAACTGGAGATATGATACTGAAAAGGACCATGGTGACCAATGATGTTGCCTTCACCTTCTTCACTGCTTCCTTTTCTCCCCCATCACTTCTTCTAAACTGGCTTGATGGGGAAGATGCTGGGAGGGGAGAGTTTCTACTTGTGGGTGTGGAGTTTCTCGTCCCCCCATCAGCCTGCCAGTTTAGAAGAAACGAAGGCAGTGAAGAACATAAAAAGGCGGTAGTGGTTGTGTTGCACACTGGCATGTGTGTCAGAAAAAGAGGAAAGGATAGGTGGCAGAATTTGGTGCCACTTCAGGTGGCATCTTAGCTTGGGCAGGGTCTCTGTGCATGTTCTTGTTTTGAGTAAGTAGACGTGGGCTGAAGATAAACATATGCAGATATTTGAAGCGGCCTTATGTGGAGTCAAACAGTTGGTCAATCTAGTCAGCAAAGACTAGATCAGAATTCAGTGGCTCTCTAGTGTTTCAGATAGAGGTCTTTCTCATCCCTACCTGAAGATGCCAGAGATTGAAATGAACATTGTTGCATGTGAAGCATGTGCTCTACCTCTGAGCTATAACCTTTCCCCAAGATGTGCATCACTTGACATTGTTCCATGGACACACTGCTTATCTTTCTTTTTACCTAATGAAAAGCTCAATTTAACCTGTACAGACTTTTGCCAACAGAAATGGGTGCAATGAAAGGGAAGAAAAACACATGACTTTTGTAAGTCTTTGCTAGCTTCTGTGGCTGATCCAGAAAAAATAGCAGCAAGCCATTTTATGCAGCCAAAAATCTCACATACCAAACCAAATGGAATAGGTTGCATCTGGTTTACTGAATTTCTAGGTCCTTTCCTTTGCTGCCTTCGGGGCAACTAACAGTTTACTTCGAGTCAATTCAGTTCAGCCACCACTTTGTACCTACTGGATGGCTTTCAAGGGCATTTCATTTTACTTCAACTGCCAAGTCATATCAGATTCAGCAACTGATGTGTCATTTCATTATGTACCAAGAGGTCACAGCACAACCATTTATTTTCATTCAGTGCAATGAGAAAAATACACTAGTCCATTAAAAGGCTGTATTCGCTGCTGTTCCGTTATTGACATGCATGACAGATGTGGGGGGATGAAAGGATGGCAATGAGTTGAACAGAAAAAGGCTTAAAAAAATCATGTACTAACACCTCCAAAGAAACATAGAGAAGAGTGATTTCCTTATTCTGTTTGAAACCTTTAACTCCCCTTGACTCATCAAAACATTTTTATAAAGAACTAAAGGGGGGGGGGAGGAGAGAGAATCTGCCTATTGTATTCTATCTACATTTGTTGACAGTTTTGTAACAGCTATTAAAATATATGTCACATGCTTCATGACAAATTCTTAAGGACTTTCATCTGAGTGGTGCATAATTTTCATTTATTAACATTTTCTAAACATGAATAAATATACGAACGACCTTTTGCCTCATCACATAAGTAGAGTTGCCAATCTTGGAGCAAAATAGAAATGTGAGAAAAACTTTTCTTTAAGAAGAAATGGTTTGGACCAGGTTGTTTTGTATCAACATTTTCCCTTCAGTTGTGAAGATTTCAACGCCTGACTCCATGGTGATTGTTGGACATATGACAAGAGATGGGGCACGGTGCAGACAATTACAGTGGGATGCAGCTTGAATATAATGCATGGTTTCAGCCAGAGCCACCATGCAATCAGTGCTAGCTTGAGGAACCAGTTTTAGTGCTAGGGAAGGCCAAACTACCCATGACACTGACTGAAAGGCTAATATTGCGTTGAGAGGAGTGGCAAACTGTTGAGCACTCTGTATCTACCTGCTATTCCCCTCTGGTCCACCACTCATCAAGCTGCTTCAGTTGGCTTCAGCCAGTTCTCTGATGTATCCCTGCTCATTTAAAGTGAATGGGAAGAGCATCAAGGCAGTGGCTGCTCACCTCTTTTTCCAGCAGTGCTGGAAGAAGAAGAAAAAGCTGCCACCAGCACCGCCTCCTGGAACACTTTAGATCAGGGGTCAGCAAAAGGGGCCGGATGTTTGGTGATGACATCACCACGTCATCACTGAAATTCCAAGTTGCTGGACTTCCGGAAGCAGCGGCACAGAGCTCAGCGTGGGAGGTGACATCTCCCGTCCAATTTGCTACGAGCTGGATGGAGAACGGCAGGTGGCACTGCCTGGTGTGCAGCAAATTGGACAGGAAAGCTGAGCTTTTGTGCAACCATTTCAGTCCGCTGGAAGGAATGTTATTGAAATGGAACATTATAGATTTTCTAATTTATTATTTCTCAAAACACCAATAAAAATATAGAACAGATAGAATGGGGGGGGGAGAGGGGGAAATCCTTTTCCCCTCTTATTACCCTAAAGCAGAGTGTTGGATAGTAATGGATGGCGTGACCTTGTTTCTTCTGTCAGTATTTCTTGGTTCTATTGACGGAGAAATCTGTTTAATGCTGCTGAGCAGATATTGATGTGGAGTGGCTTAAAGAAAAAGAATGGGTTTTGCACTCTTAGCAGGGGGGAAAATGCCTGGGAAAAAGAGAGTGCCATGAAATGCTTTTCTTTTGCAAGTTTCTCTGCCTTTGTCCATTTGCCACAGATGGTGCGATCAAAAGTTTTACACTTAACTATTGACTGACCATCTCGGAAAGCATTTGCTGAATTAGTATTGGGCAATTCCACACTCTGGGATGCTCCTTTCACAATGGTTAAAACCCATCATAGAAGTGTGCCATTGTGCCATCTCACTATAGCACAGGCACAGGCTGCATGTTGCACAAGGCCAAAGCATGCAACCTATTCCATTGCTGGTATATCATACCCTAGAACTTCAGGTGGGGATTGCTTCCAAGTCTGGAGTTTTTGGTATATGGGCCAATCCCTCAGGCCTTTCCTCTTGGTTTCCAGATATCCTCAGTTCTTAGAAGGAGGCATGTTTTCATGTTAATCATTGACTGGTCTCCATCAGTCAATTATGGGAGTGGGTGGAAAGCTGACCCAAGCTTTTCCCTTGACCAAATTGCTCCCCTGTGCTCAATTTTCCCAGTTTCAGTGGACATGAAGAAAGGCAGAGAGAATTATTCATACTAAAAAAACAAAAAACAAAAAACAACAACCCTAATTTGCATTTAGCACTGATTTTTTTAGGAGAGTTTAGACAAAAAAAAAGCACACATGGACATTTGCATTAAAAAATTCACAACTTGCATTTAAAAGAAAAAAAATTGTCAGGCTTTTTGTTTAGTTTTTGCTTGCCTCAGCAAAACCTATTGTTATGTCACATGTGAACTACTGTTATTAGTAATGGGCGACTTCACCCTGATCCATTCAGAAAATAAGCTGAGCTACTTTTTTTTACAAACAGAACTAGCTGCACTTATTTTCCCAGTCAATCTGACTGCCAAAGCTGCTACCCCTTCCTGCCTTCCCACCCACTCAAGGATCCCAATCCTTTTCCACCTTTAAACAATATTAACCAAATTGGAATAGCAGTGATGGTGCTGCTCTAGCTTCAGGTATAGAGAGATTTGTTTTCTCTCCCTCTCCAGTACCAGAGGGGAAAATGTGCATTGGGGGTGGTGTGGGGGAAGCCCCAAAGGTCCTTGGGAAATGTAACTTTCCCTAAACCAATTGCAACAAAAACCTACATTTTTAAGGTCTCCAGGGCCTTATGAGTCCATCATTATAAGCCCTCTAAGATGCAGTTTCAGACCTGAGACCAACAAACTTCATTAGGATCTCTAACTTTTGGCATTACCAAAAACTAATAGTAAGTTGCATAAGTTCTGTATAAATTTGGTATTTATGTATCAGTAATAAGTTAATAGATCACTATTCTGCTCCAGCAGTCAGTAAAAAAAAAAAATCAAAACTTTAGATATAGGCTGATGGGTTCTGAGCTGTCTGTGACAGATCAGGAGAGAGATCTTGGGGTGGTGGTGGACAGGTCGATGAAAGTGTCGACCCAATGTGCGGCGGCAGTGAAGAAGGCCAATTCTATGCTTGGGGTCATTAGGAAGGGTATTGAGAACAAAATGGCTAGTATTATAATGCCGTTGTACAAATCTATGGTAAGGCCACACCTGGAGTATTGTGTCCAGTTCTGGTCGCCGCATCTCAAAAAAGACATAGTGGAAATGGAAAAGGTGCAAAAGAGAGCGACTAAGATGATTACGGGGCTGGGGCACCTTCCTTATGAGGAAAGGCTACGGCGTTTGGGCCTCTTCAGCCTAGAAAAGAGACGCTTGAGGAGGGACATGATTGAGACATACAAAATTATGCAGGGAATGGACAGAGTGGATAGGGAGATGCTCTTTACACTCTCACATAATACCAGAACCAGGGGACATCCACTAAAATTGAGTGTTGGGCGGGTTAGGACAGACAAAAGAAAATATTTCTTTACTCAGCGTGTGGTCGGTCTGTGGAACTCCTTGCCACAGGATGTGGTGCTGGCGTCTAGCCTAGACGCCTTTAAAAGGGGATTGGACAAGTTTCTGGAGGAAAAATCCATTATGGGGTACAAGCCATGATGTGTATGCGCAACCTCCTGATTTTAGAAATGGGTTATGTCAGAATGCCAGATGCAAGGGAGGGCACCAGGATGAGGTCTCTTGTTATCTGGTGTGCTCTCTGGGGCATTTGGTGGGCCGCTGTGAGATACAGGAAGCTGGACTAGATGGGCCTATGGCCTGATCCAGTGGGGCTGTTCTTATGTTCTTAAAGCAGCGTAAAATTTCAGTAACAACAATAAATAAAACACCATAGCAAGCAGAAAAGGATCTTTCTCTGCCTTGCCTGGAGATGCCAAGGATTGAACCTACTCAGTGTCAACAATAGTGAGCTTGAATGGACTAATTGTCCAAGGTCAATACAGTTGCGTGCCTACCATAGACTTCCCTGGAGCAAATGCCTCGGGCACCGGCTGCTAGGACCCCGTGGAAATCTCTCTGAGGCTCCTGATGGGGTTGGAAACTATGCTTCCGATTTGCCAGAAGAACAGTTTATAGCACCAGGGAACCACACAAAGGTTTCTCCGGCATGGGCTGCGGTCGCGTGAGGCTCTGTGAGCCTCTGGTGAGTGGGGGGGGGGGCAGTTATCTGCACAGGAGGGTGGTGATAGCCTGTGTGGGGGCATTGCAGAGCTTTGCCCCGGGCACGGGGCTGTGGAGGTCTGCGGCTGGTTCAATATAAGGCATCATTGTATGAAATGTAGCTACTTCTTTGAAAGCACGTGGATTGGAGAGCAGAGCCTTTCCTGGGATCAAGTTCCCAAATTATGGGTGTCCTGGCTGAATCAAGAAGGTTGGAGGGGACAGTTCTCTTGAAAAATGCAGTGGGACTCTACAGTATTGTTAGGTTTGAGATGCCTGAGACTGTCCCCTCCCACAAGCCATTTCATTATACAGTAGAATCGTACATGGCCTGTTATGCAGTTAATTGCATTAACATCTTCATTGTTGTCTTTGTCATCTATCTTCTAGGATGCACTGACTGAGCCATGCAGAACAATGAATTTTGCTGTTGAAAATGTCTAAGGTTTCAATGCTTGCTACAAGCCAATCAGTGGCATTATATCACCCGAACCGTACAGCTTCTCACCCTACTCTGCTTGGGCAGGTATTATTTGTACATGAGCTGATGTGATCTCTTTGGGTTTAGATAGAGGAAAATATCTTTGTTCCCAGTTGGGGATATAAATGGAGCACTTTCCTGAGCAGCAATAATAACTGGAAGGCTAAAGCAATTTCTACCCAAGGGTGGTAAATCATTCACATTTTCTCCACTCTTCTGCCAGAACAAAAAGAAAAAAAATGGGGAAAAATTGCAGTGAAACCGTACCCATTAAAATGTAATTTTATCTTATTTTGTGTCTGTATTTATTGCTTTGGTGGTCCCAGTCTGTTTCCCTCATAGCAGGGGAAGCAGAGGCACTGTTCAATATGTACAAAACAGCTGGCAAGGCTGAAGTCAGGCATTTGCAATTAGGTGGTTTGGGACAAAGACGGGAGCAAATGGACTTCAAAAGCCATACCCTTATTTTGAAATAGCCCAGCACGAACAAGGTAATCCCCTCTCATGAGATGGTGACTTTCCCCTGTGTGTGAAAATGGGAGGTTCTTTGGGCATTGCAGTGGCCAAATCTTTTGGAAAGAAAACTTAAGACTATCATTTGGAAGTGTCACTTTTTTCAAAACCCAAATGCCCAATTCAATTGAAGAGGTGGGCAACCAAGCCTTCTCACATGTCAGTAACCTTGTTTATTGCAAGAATCCATGCCTTCCTGGGCCTGGAAGCCCTACACAGGGCTTCTCAGACTTGTACCGGTGATTTTGCTGGCGCAGGATCTGGCCATGTTTGTTAGAGAAAGACCCAGCTGTTTAATTTCAAATCGCACATGGCGTCTAATGTGGCATGCCTTGAGGATCTCCAGTATTTGATAAGCGTTAAATTAGAGTTTTGGGAAACCCAGTTGTCTCAGCTTTCAGCATTATCTTTTTCCCCAGGAGAACCTGCTCTTGGGTTTTGATTCCTGGGAATTGAAGCCTTTCTCGCTTCACGTTTACATTTTTGAAACCAAGATACTTAGACCTAAATTAAAGATTGGCATGAGGCCTTGAGATTCGTTCCCGGACCTAAAATTCCCAAATCTTGTAAATCTTTAGTGTTAAGACTATCCTGGAAGGGGAAATTGTGAGTCACATCCGTTCTTACAAAATACGAATATAATGTCATACAGCCATTGTAACTCAATGTGCAAAAAAAGATTTCTTTTGAGGTTACAGTAATAGTCTTATTTATTATAAATAAAGTGCATCAGTTTGACGGGTTGTGGCAGGCAGGCAGGACTACGGTGTGCTGGGTAACATTCTTATTCTTCCCATGACTCAAGCAGTCCTAAACAGCATCAAGATGAAGAGCCATCAAAATAGAAGGGGGCATAACTAAATATGGCATTGTCTCTGCTGAAGGGATACTGGATTAGGGGAGAGTGCTTTGTTGTTTATACTCCTAGGGAGAAGCAGAAATTGTGATGCAAGACCTCCATGTCTCTTGATTGTACTGGTCTTTCAGACATGCATCAAATAGAAAACAGGAAGGGCTCACCATCAGAAGACCAGAATGATAAAGTCACTGAAGGTTTACTCAGTCCTACTTCCATTCCGCTGGCTGGTGATATTTCACCCAGCAGTGTATGCACATTCTCAAGTTTATATCTACAGTCATAATGGCTGAAGTCAACAGCAGCAGCAGCAGTAACAGTAGCAATAATACCAAGAACCTGAGAGTCTCAGGATATTGACGTTATACCAGATTTCAAATTTTGTGCTTGCTTGATGAGGTCTGACAGCATAGTCCTATGCATTTCTACTCAGAAGTACATTCCATTGTGTCCAGTGGGGTTTACTCCCAGAAAAGTGTGTATAGGATCGTGGCCTTAGATGCCCAGATTACTCATGACCCTGATTGTGCTGAAGACAATGGGAATGACTTAAGGCATCTTGTCATGCCAGATATATTTTTGCCCGTGAACTACGCACATGCTATTACAACTACATTTCTCCAACGCACACTGACTCAGCTACACACCTTATCAGTAATACCACCTCATGGTATGATAAAAGTGTGAATTACATTTGCCCGCTTTGTACAGGGAAACAAAAAATTGTATCTTGATATCTAGGATTAAACACAGAAATAGGTGGGATTTGTTCAGTGGGAAAAGCAGAGATAAGGTGGACAGACTGAGACTAGTATTTTCCCACAAGAAGAAACCATCAGAAAGAAACCATGAAATTACTGACACTTCTCAGGGCACTGCGTACTGTCTTTTAAGTGGTTGAGTTAATTCATCATCTCAGTGTCACATGAGCTCACTCCTGGCACGGTTTCAAGAGATCTCATTATTTTTTGATGTCTATGATGGATTAGAGATGAGAATATTGCTGGCCTAAGGGTTCACTAGCTCTGCCTGTCATATTTGTCAGCTACAAACCAGCTCCACTGAAGGGTTCGAAGGGCATTTGGGATAGTGGACCATTAAAAAGCTGTTCCATTACTTGCACTCAGTCAGACTGAGGAAATGTAGGGTAACAAGTGTGAGAGTTACCCCATGGGATTCATTTTCCTTGTTATGCGCCCAAGAAGGCAAAATCAAGATGACAGCGGAGGCAGGCAAGAAGCTTTTCCAGCAGTTGATAACCTCGCCTTGTGGTTTCTCACTCTCCCACGCTTGGCAGGTGATTGTCAGATTGCAGGAAATTCTGGGGGTCCTGAGGTGAGAGTAAATAGCCTGTCTGGGCAGCTTCAAACTGGGAGATGAACTGAGAGGGAAATTTAGTACAACACCTTTATATGGGAGTAGAGCATCCCAGGGATTGCCTGCTCTCATAGCAGCCTGCCCAGATCATTCAGTGAGACTCTGCTACTGGGCCTGCCTTTAGGGGCAATTCAGCAGGCAGGCAACAAGGATAGGGACTTCTCAGTGTCAGTGCCACTGCTTTGGAACTCCCTTCTCAGAAAGCTTTGCTTGGTTCCCTTCCCTTCTATTGTAAAACAGGGATTAAAGACCCAGTTATTCCACCTGCCCTTTAAATAAAGGTGATTGCCACCATTTTGTCTTGAGACTCAGACCTGCAAAAATTGAATAGTAGCCAGGACTAGGGCTCCGAATAAAGTAAATGTCACTGGGATTTGGCACTGTGGGTGATACTTTGACCATGCTTTGGCTCATTGTCAATGGTCCCCTTCAGTCTCCCGTTGATCCACCAGCTCTCTCCTGCCATAGCATTCCATCTGCTGTCAGGAGGCTTAGGAGAGAATTCACATTTGATGCAAGTTCCCCACGCCAGGAACCACCCCCAACATGTCCTCAGCCCTCTCACAATTCTGCCCTGTTAGGCCTATGCCCCCATCTTGTTGGCTTACTGTCATTCGCAGGCCTTCTTCAACCTGGTGCCACATGTGGGACCTCCACAGTATCTCTGGCTATGCCCAAACAGCTACTGTCTGGAAGTGTGCAGCTACATGTGACGGCTATAAAATGATGTCACCAGATGGGCACCACCCTGGAGTGGCAGTCACCCCCTGCACTGCATGACACCCCTGTACTTTACCTGGAGTGACATATGGCACCTGGAAGGGATTCAGCAGTGACATGATGACATCATTGCGTACACTGCCAAATTACTTCTGGAGCCGTCGTTTCCAGCTGTTTGGAATCCAGGGGACAGCAGGAGGGTCGATCTGTTGCCAATTGTAGCACAGGCCTCTGTACTCATCACCTCCCTCCAGGATGCTTCACTTGGGGCAGACCACCCTGCCCCTGCTTGCTACATTACTGCAGCCACCATAAGAACATAAGAACAGCCCCACTGGATCAGGCCATAGACCCATCTAGTCCAGCTTCTTGTATCTCACAGTGGCCCACCAAATGCCCCAGGGAGCACATTCTGTGATTCTATGCTTCTAACTTAAGGATGGCGCATTCTTTTTATTTCAACCTATTTTGAAATTGTATGTCCCTGTCTTCTCCAGCGAGTACACAGCCAAGAAAACCTGAGTGTACCTGGGAAGCTGTGCAAAGATTAAGCCGACGATTAGAGCCTCAAATGCAATATCTCCAAATCTTCTAAAATCAATTGAAGATGTGTGGGCAAAAGGCCAGTCTGTATTGAGAGTGGGTAACCTATCATTTTTAATGAATAAATTCTTCATATGAGCATTATAGAAAAAGGCATATGGAAGAATGGATGAATGTTGGAGCTTCCCTCAGGAATATGTGGCTAAATTCCTCTTCATTTCTTTCACGACCATTTAAAAAGACTCCCCAAAGTGCCTGGATTAACTGGATATCACAAATGCATTGGGGCATTTTTTCCATATATTAAGTGCTTCATGGAAATGAAGATTCCATCGATGATTTAATGACTACTTGTGGCTCCCCAGACAATTATATAATTTTAATAAGTTTGTATTTATCTTAGGAGCTATTGGCTCTCTCTCTCTCTCTCTCTCTCTCTCTCTCTCTCTCTCTCTCTCTCTCTCTCTCTCTCTCTCTCTGTGTGTGTGTGTGTGTGTGTGTGCATGCTATTTTTCAAAATAACCTTATATAGGTTTGGATTTATGAGTGGACATTTCAACATTTTCAACACTGGTAAAAACCGACCCCATACAGTGAACCTAGAAAACTATCAAAGATGTTGATATGATAACATGTGCCAGGATCTGCAGGGGATGGATATAAGAACTCACCAAACATTGGTAAAATCTCAGTTGTTGTTGTTTGTTTGTTTGTTTGTTTGTTTGTTTGTTTGTTTGTTTGTTTGTTTGTTTGTTGGGAGTTGGGCATGAAAAATTTGGAGTGAAATGTTTCTCCTTCTTTCACAACACTAGCAAAGGCCATCCAGTGAAATTGTTTAGTGGAAGATTCAGGTTGAAGAAAAGGTTCACCTTATGAATAGTTCATCTAAATCTGCTTCTACCAGATGTGGTTATGGCAACTAGCTTGGAGGGATTTAGACAAATTCATATAGGATAAGTCTACTGAGGGTGGTATGCTACCCAGTAGCATAGCTAGAGGAAATGGAAAGTATGGATGGAGCCACAATGCACATGTAACTGGTCCCTCACTGTCGGAGCCATACTGGGCAGTGAGAGCAACACAGAGGTGTCTCCTGTGCGTTGCCATAAGTTAAGGCTCTAATGGCGAGGAGGAGGAGCCAATTACACAGTGTGTTGTGGTGCCATCAATACTTGTGCCCCCCTCTAGCTATGCTACTGTTGCTACTTTCAGGGTCAGGCTGCAATCCTATGCACGCTTAACTGGGAGTAAGTCTCATTGACTATAATTGGACTTGCTTCTGAATAGACATACACAGACTTGAGTTATCAGAGGTTGTAAGAGGTTGTATGTGCTCATCTCCGGCTTGTGGGCTTCCCAGAGGCATCTCATTGGCCATACAAGATGCTGGAACAGATGAGTCTTTGACCTGATCCATCTTCTTAATTTCTTATGATCTTATGCCACTTCTGTGGGTACGCAACAAATTTGTTCTTTGAGCCTTCAAAGGTCAGTGCATTGCATAGTATTTTGTTTTATCATCGTGGGGTTTTTAACCACTATGTGGCAGGGCACCATTTCAACCACCACTGAAATTGAGTTGGTGCAGTTTTGACCACCATATGGCAAAGCACCATTATCCTGTGGTTGTGAGTCACAACTTGTGCCAAACAAAAGGATAAAAATCATCTAAATAGTAAAGTAATGATATGTATTCTTTCCACATGCAGGAGGACTTTTATGACCAAAGTGTAGTGTCAGCAGCACCCTTCAGAGAGACTGACAGCCTGACCCTATTCTCCACCACTGCATAGTATGCATCCCATGCTGGATTCTATGGTGGGTGGGGCAATCAGAAGGCCAGAGAGAGGGAAGCAAAAAACATTTTTACTTACCTCTTGTTTGATCACCTATGGGTCTCCTTGGACTCATGCCAGCTATTTTGTAGATGTAAGTCTGAAGAGATAAAGGGGCGGGGTAGGTTGAAAAATTGGTGATAATGAAATAAAAACACAGAATGCTGCTTTCTGCACTTCTACCTTTGGAAAACACCAAAATCTGTGAAAAAAATAAAACAGTTTTTGCCAACCTGTGGCATGAACTTTCCCCACCAAGTTCCACCCACTCCCCACTCCTGTCCTCCCCTTTCCCAGCCACAGCCTGCTCCTGCCTTCTCATTACCTCCTCCATGCAGACTGGGTGGGCCTTTGGCACATGCAAGGAGATGCTGGTGGCTTCTGCTAGCTGCTCCCTTGCACTTAGCAGCAGCACATCACTTATGACAGTGCTGCATCGTTAATGATAGTGGAATGCACTCTCAAGCCCTAAAATGTCTTGGGCTATATTGATATTCTTTCAGTTCCTTGAGTGGTGCTTGATTGTCTCACTGCTCTGAATTCTTGTGTTCTAGTGGAGGTCATCTGGTAAAAGGAAAAAGAAAAAAAGAAAAGTTTTCAAAATATATTTCTGAGTAGTTTCAGGAATTTAACTGATGACTCAGACGAACCATTCCTGATGAGTCACCAGTTCCCCACTTCCCTGTAGGCTTTGCATCTGAAACCAGTGCAGCAACTCCCAGAACAAAAATATTAGCACTCCTGAAAAATTCCATTTCTGTCAAGTGCCTTTGGCAACACAATCTCCATGTTCTTTTAATCCCAAGTCCTGTCTGAAAACAAGTTTACTGTAACTCCCTTTCAAAAATCAAGCTTTGAAGGAATCCAGTTGACCCTCCGCCACCCCACCTGGTGCACCATAGCCAATGAAACAGATCAAATTATGTGCATGCTGTGAAGGAGGAACGATGGGTCAAAACACCCACAACAAAATGAAACAAAAAACTCAAAGGAAGCACGTTGACTTTGATCTGTTTTCTTAATGAGCTAATTTTGGAGGTGGGTGAATTAGTTTGCTCTTAAAAAATATGACTTAACTGTTAGGAAAATGAACTTCATAGGTTCATTTTGAAAGAAGGTTGTTTCGTAAGGTTTTACTCCCCACCTCCCTTCACGACTGAAAATGGTGACACTATGAAAAATCCATGATTGCTTGCTGGAGGAATTTGACAGTCATCTACGCTGAATTCCATAGTCACCACTTCATGTAAGTATATCTCAAGCCACCTTTTTTGAGCACACAGGTTCTCAAGCTGGATCATTCTGAGTCTCTCTGGAGGCTGCTACGCATGTCACACTTTGTTCATAAGAGTGCTTTCCCATGTGGACAGAATTTTTCCTCTATTTTTATTATTTAGATGTTGTTTATCCTTTCCTTTGGCACAAGTGCTCTCAAGTGGACTCACAATCGGATCAAAACAGCATGAGTGCTATAAACGGCACATCACAGTTTTGAAAACACAGCAGCCAGATAAAATCAACTAGAAATTAGCAAGACCTGGGGAAATAAAAGCATTTTGCCTGGTGCTGAAAAAAACAAAAACCAAACATGAGTAATATTACTCAGCATTCATATAGCACTTCCAGAGTGTGCAAAGTGCTTTGAGAGAATTATCTTGCGGTTGTCCTTACAACAACCCTGTAAGGCAGAGGTTCTCAAACTGGGGTGTCACAATGCCTTGTCGGTATTCTGTGAGATGAAAAGGATTGAAATTCACTGTGCTAGAGAAACATTGCATTCCAGTCAGGGCTATAAAGACAGAACTGTTAAAAAAAACACGATAGGGCCCAATCCTACCCAAATTTTTAGAACTGATGCAGCCATGCCAATGGGGTGTGCGCTGCATGCTGTGGTGGGGGAGCAGTCAAGGAGGGCTCTTCAAAGTAAGGGAATGCTTGTTCCCTTACCTTGGGGATGCATCAGCACTGGAAAGTTGGGTAAGATTGGGCCCTGAGGGTGGATTCAGCATACCACATGGGATGAGAAGTTGGGTGTGCAGGTGGGTGAGAGAGAGAGAGAGAGAGAGAGAGAGAGAGAGAGAGAGAGAGAGAGAGAGAGAGAGAGAGAACATTTTTTTTTTACATTTTAAAAGAAGTATCTTTTTTTTGCTTCTCCCCCCACAAAATGTGCATGGTGCAAATGAAAATTCCAGCCTTGCAAATGTGATTAGAACAATTAACATGAAAGTCCATGCTAGCAAAGGCTTCTTACATCTGCCTGTGTAGCTATGGAGTCTAAAAAAGCCACCTGTCCTTTGGGGAGGAAATGAGTTCTTCTCAGGAATGGAATCCAGTAGAAATCTTGCTGTAGGGCAGGAAATGGGCAGGAAATCATCTGTTGGGCAGATGGAGCTTTAAAGCTGCCTTGTTGAACTCTGACTGGAAAAACTATCTGACTGAAGTTGGTCGTGAAGAACAATTTGTAACTGTGGCATGTTGCATACTAACATGGAGATAATATTGGCCTGAATGTTTGCAGACGCCTTTCTTTAACTCAGAAGGCTGTTAAAAGAAGAAAAATCTGGATAAATGGATTGAAAAGCAAACAATTCACAATTTGGTAAATCATCCAGTTGCTTCTCATTTGCCACTCTTTTCAAATCCAGTGCACGCACGCACACAGAGCCCAATCCTGAGCTCGGCATGCTGGCTTATCACTGGTGCGCACTGTCACAAACATGCTGTAAAGCACATTTATGAGGGTTAGTACTGGCTGAACACTAGAGCTGGCCCAGCGTGAGCCTGTACAGAATCAAGTGGCTCCATTGTGGGGCTACTTCCCTTATCTGGGGGAAGGGGAAGTAAGTGCCCTTCTCCTGAGGAGCCAGTGGTGGCTGCCCTGGGTGTGCTGGATATCAGAGCCATCATGGCTGTGCTCCAGGCAGCTCAGGACTGGGCTGATATATACTATCCTCTTCCCATTACCTTTCTGACATGTCTGTGAACACTCTCCTCAACAGAACCCCTGTTGCTCTCTGAACTACTGGCATGTGGCATAGTGTTCAGTACAGTCCTTTGTTCAGCATGCATTTGCACAGAAACCGAAAGAACCTCAAAAGGCCATCTGGTCTCTGACAGCTGAGTATCTTTGCCACCCTGTGTTGTTTCCCTTCTCGGTACAGATGACTGCAATAACTCATGATGGTTTGGATGCTTCAGTTCCCATGTTGTCTTTGGAAATCTCAGAGCCCTGTGGAATTCTGCTGTCCTCTCCTATTCAATTTCATCTCAATTTTATGGCACACAAAAGAACGTAAAGAACAGGTCCTTTCCACAAAAGGACCATGAGAGAGCTCGTTTGTTGCAAATAGCCACTTTGGAGTATACATCAGCTCTGGAGGTGGGAAAATATTGTGAGGGAAAAGTGTTAAATTCCCCCCTCCTGTGCTCCACAGTTCAGTCCCCCTCCTTTCACTGGCTGCTTGGTATAAATACGAGGAGATTCCAGGTTCAAGCAAGTCTGTTAATGACACATTAAAGGGCACATCTAGTTTGGTTCAAAGAAAGAAGAAAATCTGAAAAAAAGAGATGGGAATGGGTGGATGGGAAAGGATTAAGAGAAGCAGTAGGTAGGCACAGCAACAGAAGCTGGCAAAGTGATACCTCTTCAAAGGCTGGAGAAACAAAATCCAAGTAGCTCGACTTTCTTCCTTGTTTTTTCACAATTTCTTTTACAGCTGAGATATATGTGGCATCCAGGGATATATAGCTGGGTGGTTTTGGCATTCATAGTTGCCATAATAAGTCTTTCGGCTTCCACAGATGCTTGTTGTGATTGATGCACATTGGGGTTTATCTAACATGCATAAGAGTAAAAATACTCAACGACGCTGGAAAATATGCTATATTGATTCCAAGTTCTTTGGAATATTGTCCAAAATAAGGAAATGGGCAGTGCAATCCTAACCACCAGCGAAGCCAGCATGGGCTGCCCTGTATCCAGCACATGTTAGGAGTTGGCTGAGGAGGGCTCTTCAGTGTAAGGAGATCTACTTCCCCATGCCCCAAGTAATGTGCCAGACTGTCCTATGGGGCTTCTTGAATCTGTGCCAGCTATTTAGCTGGCACAAATGCCAGGCAGGCCATGAGGGGGAGATCAGGATATGGTGGAGGAGGTTTCCACTGTCCCGCCCCCATTTTACCTTCACTCAACACGCCCCTCCCCGCCACCCTCCCCACATCCTGTGTGGCTTAGCGCCTTACCTGCTTGCATAAGTGGCTGCAGTTCCAGATGCAGCACTGGCCAGGCAACATAAACTGCCCCACCAGCATAGACCAGACTTCCCCAATGGAGCTGCTTACTCTCGAGGCGTTACGAGCGTGCTTTATGGTACATTCGCAACACCTTCAGCCAGCGCAACAGCCACTGAATCAGCTGAAGAAAAAGATAGGATTTTGCTATAAATTAGAAATGAATAGTGCTGAATCAACTGGCCAAGGGTCTGTGCTCATCAGAGGACCTGCCTGAACAGCTTGACCCCTGAACCATCACTATCAGTGGTAGCAGCTAATGTTTCATCAGGGAACAGGGAAGAGGTGCCTTGGCGCAGGGGTTTGTCCCAGAGGCCTTCAGTTAACTGGCCCCAAGAGGAGGAGCAGTACTACAATTGCAATGAGTGGGGCCTCCTTCAAGTATTTCTTTGTTGCATTGTTGCCTGTTTCCTGGCTCATTACACTACTGCCCAATTACTACACTCCCCAATAAGAAACAAGTACCACCTTTTCTGATCTCAAAAGGACTCAGACTGCCAAGCATCCCACGCACACCAGCCAAATGCCAGCTAAAACCCCATCTCTAATTCGACCAATGGAGGGCCAAGCCCCCAGAGTCTCATGAAAAAGGAAGGCCAGACAAGATTGGTCCACCTATGGCTGGTGCAGCTTGGACAGGGATAAGTAGTTGTTTTTGAATGATGGGGTGTGCTAGTGAGTTTCTAATTCATCTGCATTGGGCTTGACTTATGGCACACTTTTGCATAAGAAAGTTGCATAAGAACATAAGAACATCCCCACTGGATCAGGCCATAGGCCCATCTAGTCCAGCTTCCTGTATCTCACAGCGGCCCCACCAAATGCCCCAGGGAGCACACCAGATAACAAGAGACCTGCATCCTGGTGCCCTCCCTTGCATCTGGCATTCTGACATAACCCATTTCTAAAACCAGGAGGTTGCACATACACATCATGGCTTGTACCCCATAATGGATTTTTCCTCCAGAAACTTGTCCAATCCCCTTTTAAAGGCATCCAGGCCAGACGCCATCACCACATCCTGTGGCAAAGAGTTCCACAGACTGACCACATGCTGAGTAAAGAAATATTTTCTTTTGTCTGTTCTAACCCTCCCAACACTCAATTTTAGTGGATGTCCCCTAGTTCTGGTGTTATGTCAGAGTGTAAAGAGCATCTTTCTATCCACTTTATCCTTCCCATGCATAATTTTGTATGTCTCAATCATGTCCCCCCTCAGGCATCTCTTTTCTAGGTTGAAGAGGCCCAAACGCCATAGCCTTTCCTCATAAGGAAGCTGCCCCAGCCCAGTAATCATCTTAGTTACCTCTTTTGCACCTTTTCCTTTTCCACTATATCCTTTCTGAGATGCGGCGACGAGAACTGGAGACAATACTCCAGGTGTGGCTTTACCATCGATTTGTACAACGGCATTATAATAGTAGCCGTTTTGTTCTCAATAGCTTTTCTAATGATCCCAAGCATAGAATTGGCCTTCTTAACTGCCGCCGCACACTGGGTCAACACTTTCATCGACTTGTCCACCACCGCCCCAAGATTTCTCTCCTGATCTGTCACAGACAACTCAGAACCCATCAGCCTATGTGTAAAGTTTTGATTTTTTTGCCCCAATGTGCATGAATTTACATTTACTTACATTGAAACGCATCTGCCATTTTGCTGCCCATTCTGCCAGTTTGGAGATGTGGGAAAAATGTATAGTAACATGAAGACAGTGAACCTTGGCCCCCAGCAGGGAAACCTGCGTTTTGGCTTTCAGAACACATTCTGACCTGTAGCCTTGGATCATTGCCTTCACCTAAGCAAGCAGGATGAGAGACAGCATTTTGGAGATGCGCTTCTTAGCTTCTTATCTTAGTTGATGGAATGTTGTGGTTAGCTAGAGCCCCAGCTAGTTGTAGCCAGCTGGCAATCTCTGACCCACAGTAAACTCAGCTTGTTTGGTGCTGTTTGAAATTCAATAAAGAGAGCTTGTAAGAGGCTGGGAGGAGAACACTCTTACATTTACTCTCAGCCTGTTCAGCTCCAGCCTTCCTCCTGCATCTATATTTTAAACCTGTCTGTCGTCTGATCATTTTGCTTCTGCGCCTGCACTACATCCAGCAGCTAAGCCTCTGAGTCCTGCTGCTCCCAGAGTAAGTGCAACAGGAGAGATCCTTCAGGAGCTCCTCACAATCACTTCTGGGCTTCACTACTCGGAAAAGTTTGGTGTCATCTGCAAACTTAGCCACCTCACTGCTCAACCCTGTCTCCAGGTCATTTATGAAGAGGTTGAAAAGCACCAGTCCCAGGACAGATCCTTGGGGCACACCGCTTTTCACCTCTCCATTGTGAAAATTGCCCATTGACACCCACTCTCTGTTTCCTGGTCTTAAACCAGTTCTCAATCCATGAGAGGACCTGTCCTCTAATTCCCTGACTGTGGAGTTTTTTCAGTAGCCTTTGGTGAGGGACCGTGTCGAATGCCTTCTGAAAGTCCAGATATATAATGTCTATGGGTTCTCCCGCATCCACATGCCTGTTGACCTTTTCAAAGAATTCTATAAGGTTTGTGAGGCAAGACTTACCCTTACAGAAGCCAGGCTGATTCTCCCTCAGCAAGTCTTGTTCGTCTATGTGTTTTGAGATTCTATCTTTGATGAGGCATTCCACCATCTTGCCCGGTATAGATGTTAGGCTGACCGGCCTATAGTTTCCAGGGTTCCCCCTCTTTCCCTTTTTAAAGTTAGGTGTGACATGTGCTATCCTCCAATCTTCTGGCACTGTGGCCGTTTTGAGGAACAAGTTGCATATTTTAGTCAAGAGATCAGCAACTTCATTCTTCAATTCCTTAATAACTCTAGGGTGGATGCCATCAGGGCCCAGTGACTTATTGATCTTTCAATTTATCAGTGAGGTCTGAAACATCTTCTCTTTTAACCTCTACCTGACAATTTCTCGGTCAGGAGGGGCTGTTCAGGCAGCAGTATCTGCCCGAGGACTTCTCGGGGTTTCTTATGAATGAATCCTGTAGGGTTCTGTGGTAAGACTTTATGATTGTGTGCAGTTGGTGAGAATAAGTTGCAATGAACTTTTCTCATTGATTTCAACTATGCTTAATCATGATTGAAATTCTTGGGATACAACCCATTGACTACTCAGGCTTCTTGGCATAGAAGCTGAGATGACTTTCAAGAGATGCTGTTGGTGAGTAGAAGGAAGCATGACCAAACTTGTGCATTGATGCCCAGGGTTGGAATTGTTAATTCCATTCTGAGAATTGAAGAAAAGATCATATATAACATTCAAATAAGAATAAGTGTGTGGTAAAATATTTTTGGGTATCCCGGGATATTCCTGCAAATCTCAGACAGGGTGAAACGTATCCATCTAGTAACCAGTTAGGTCTGATGTAATCACCAGCTACTTCCAGGTTGGGAGGCCAGATGTGATGTGACAAACACCAGTAAGAGGTTCAGGAAGGCTTTTCAAGCATGCAGAAAGCACCCACTGAAGCTATGCCCACTGAGCTGAGCCTCCTACCTCTGTTTGCATTGCTGGTTTCACTACCAAGTGGTGGGCCCGGGGGTCCCGTGTGTACTATCATATACCAATTCAGTACACAACTCCCATGTGTACTATTAGACAAACCCCTGGGGGCTGGGGGATAAGAATAGGCCCTCAGTTTGGCTGTCGTAAGAGGCGACTGAACAGCCACCGGGTAGATGGGACTCATTAGCCTGGGAAGGCAGCTCATCTGAGAGAAGGAAAACTCTGATCCCAAACTCCACTGCCTTGTGGCTACATCCAGTTGTGGAAAAGGCTTCAGGAGTCAACCTCGAGGCAAAATCCGGAGCCGGAGTCCCTGAGGCAGTTCATGGCTGAACACAGTCACGTTCTGGCAACTCCTGCGACACCGCTGGAACCAACAGTATTGGCCTCTGCCTTTCCACTGGACCATTTCAGCGACGTGGAGAGGGGGGATTTGCTGCATGGGTAGCAGTCTATCCTCCAAAATCTACTTTACCCAGGTTTCGCGCACTGGAGAGGACACTCTGTTCCAGAACCACTATTCAGAGCGCGATACCATAGACTTCCGAGACTGAAGGATGCCAACACTAAGCCTGTTCCTGCACATGTTCAAAACTAAATTGCCAAGAAAAGCAGCATATTTTCACACAATGCTGTGATAAGGATGTCCATTTTGTGGCTAAATTAGCTAGAACCTGGCCTTTTTATTCATGATAAGAGCCTCTCCATTAGAAGACACAGATTTCTCCACATTATCATTTGATGAATGCTGAAAATAATGAAAATTATTGTGTAGGATCTTCATGAATGGCAAATGCGTAGCATTACATTAAATAACATTCACTCTGAGTATATAAAGTATTTGAGCAGCCGCACCTAAAATGATAATGGAAATAGTGGAGCAATGTTAGTCACAAAGTATAATCACTCAAAGACGACCTCATTACACATAATGGTCCTTTTGCAGGGCAGAACTATGAATAAATATTTTTCCCTATTAGAGATTCAACGAACACTGTAAATCTACCCAGCTGAGTACATATGCTGAGGAAATTTCCCTTGGGTAATAAAGAGCTATTATTTCACTGCTGTGTCTCAAGAAATGTACTTAGAATGGCACAGTTTTCAAGAGAGTCTCCTTGTCTTCCTGATTCTTAATTTTATTCATTTTTTAACATTTCCCTTGCTCAATAATTGTCAACTTCTCCATCATTTTGGCCATGCAAAGTCCCAGTGACTGATTTGGAAAAGGACAGGTTATTCAGTAGTTTGCAAAGAACCAGAGAATCATTGGTTAACAAGCTGCAATTCTCTTTTTTAAAATATTTTATTTATTACAGATACAGGTAAGGAAAGTGGGTTATACTTAGGGCTGGTACAGCATAGGTTACACATGAGGGTATTGGCCCTAGATTACAACATGCATCATTCAATTAAAAAAACAAAACACAATATGATAGCCTTTGTAACAAGCTGCAATTCTCATAATCCCAGCTCTTTGTTGAACAATGAATTCTAGGAACTGGGATTGGGAGTCATTGGGAGTCAAAAGAAAATACTTTTTATTTATCCGTGGTAGACTGCCCAATAGTCAATGGATCTCCTTGGACCTGGTAGCAGACCTCCCCAGCCCCCGCGCCCCAGGGTAAAGGTCCGCAATGGTGCCCCCATAGGATGTTGCCATCCTTGCGCACAAATCCACCCCCCATTACCTGGAGCGCACGGTGCCCTGCGTGACTCCAGGACAAATTGGGAAAGCCTCCTGAAGATTCCCCGATGCTTTAAAGTGTGCTTCCGGAAAACTGGAAGCACAGTTTCTGACCCTGTCAGGAGTTTAGAGAGGCTTCCGTGGGGTCCTAAAGGCACGCGAGCCTCTGCGCCCAGGGCATTTGCCGCATAGAGTAAATGGGAGGTTCGCCACTTCTTGGACCTGTGCCAGCCATTTTGCTGCCATAAGAAAAAAGGGAGACTGTTTCAAAAAGAGGGGATAAGATCTGTTGCATGTGTACCACTCCCACCTCCTCCTTGCCCATGCCCTCCCTGAAACGCCCACTCCCTGCCCACTGCACACTCCTGCCACCAACTTACTTGAGCCTCTGGAGCTGTTACTGTATGCACCGTGCTGCGGCTCATTTGTAGCAGTGGCCCAGAAGTGTGCAATGGTGGCAGTGGCGTTGCCAATGGGGTGCAGGGGGTGAGGGCCACACCAGGTGATGCGCACAGGGGGGGTGACACCACTACTGGACAAAATGTTTACAATCTTGGTATTTGCTAAAAATACCATCATGTTATACATCAATTGATGTGCAAATTCATGCAGGATGGATGAAACAAACCGCACTGAAATATCTCTGTTTTATCAAAAGTTATAGTCAAAAAACCAGTGGGGCGGGGCAATGGTGCATCACTATGCCTACTGCCTGGGGCATTGCCCCACTCACTGAATGGGAGGAGGTCCATAATGGGGGTGATATATTGGTCTCCTTCACCAGGCGACACAAACCCTTGTGACACCACTGAATGGCAGCCCAGTTTTCATGCTGCAGTAAGTGACCTTCCATTGCCAGGCACTAGGATTGGAGCCTAAGTATGTCCTGCTCTCTCCCATTGAGCCAGGAACTAGTTGCCTAACCACATGGATGGATGGTTTGTCCAAACTGCCCTTCCTTGTGCAGTGTAAAGATTAATTTAAACAAGTACTTAAACTGCCTGTGGGGGGCAGCTTGGATGAACTCCCCTTCCCTATGGGCTGATTCCCATGGCAGGACAAGCATGTGCTTGTATTTAGTCATGTTTGAGGGGGCAAGTCAGATATCGTCTGATCCAACCAATTATACATAATATAGCAAATGTGATCCAAAGTGTGTCAGGTTCCTAAACACTGGAAGTAACAAATACCAATTTATCATCACTTGCTATTTCAGTGAGTGGTAGTGAAAAGCAGGCACTGGACTGTGGTGGTATATTCTAGCCTAGTGGACAGATTTTAAAAGGTTGGAAATTAATCTTCCTTTGATGCCATTCTCAAATGTGTGCCGTGTCTTAAATATCAAGCATTGCTCAGATCAAAGTGGTGGTTAAATAATTCCACATGCTAAGGGCGAGAAGTTCTTCTTCAGAAACTTGGCAGAATATTGGCAATAAACTTAGGGATTGTTTTCAGGGACCTACCACAGCATGTGTCCTTGATTGTTCTTTCAGCCATTGGCCATCTGATTACAAAGAAATCTAGTGCCAGCCAATTCATTTAGAGTGGCATCATCTTGCTGATGTGAATATTTGTAACCCATATTAGCATTTTGTGCAATCAACTAAATATATTCTTTAGCTTTTAAGGATATTTGGGATTAAACACCTTGCACATTTCTGCTCTTCCTTTGTGACACCATGCAAAGAGCACTCACAATTTGGATGGGTGGGTGGGTGGGTTATTTTGTTGGCAACCTTCAGTCTCAGAAGACTATGGTATCGTGCTCTGAATGGTGGTTCTGGAACAGCGTCTGGTGTGGCTGAAAAGGCCGATTCGGGAGTGACAATCACTTCCACACTGGGAGCAAGTATAGTCTGTCCCTGGTCTGTCTCCCTGGCTATGGGCCTTCCTTCTTCACCTCTTTGCCTCGGTCTGTTGGGCAAGTGTCTCTTCAAACTGGGAGAGGCCATGCTGCACAGCCTGCCTCCAAGCAGGCTGCTCAGAGGCCAAGATGTCTGTTCAGGTCCAAACCTAAGGCCTTCAGATCCCTCTTGCAGATATCCTTGTATCGCAGCTGTGGTCTACCTGTAGGGTGCTGTTCTTGCACGAGTTCTCCATAGAGGAGATCCTTTGGGATCTGGCTATCGTCCATTCTCACGACATGACTGAGCCAACACAGGCATCTCTGTTTCAGCAGTGTATACATGCTAGGGATTCCAGCTCATTCCAAGACTGTGTGGTTTGGAACATTGTCCTGCCAGGTGATACCGAGGATGCGTTGGAGGCAGCGCATGTGGAAAGCATTCAGCTTCCTCTCCTGTCGTGTGCAAAGAGTCCATGACTCACTGCAGTACAGAAGTGTACTCAAGACGCAAGTTCTGTAGACCTGGATCTTGGTACGTTCTGTCAGTTTCTTGTTGGACCATACTCTCTTTGTGAGTCTGGAAAACATGGTAGCTGCTTTGCAGATGTGTTTGTTTAGTTTTCTCTTAATATCAGCGAACCTGTAAGAAATATTTGGATCTGAAAAATCCACAGAGAAAGGAAATGGAGTAGCTAAACATTAGTCCCTCTCAGACTTAAAAAAAAAAAATTCTCAAGCTCATATATGCAGATTTACATTAACACCTGGCTGTTAGCAAGCTGTCTAATACCCAAGAGTCTAAAACAACTGTCCCAATGGGAATACAACCCCTGTACGTTATGATACAATTTAGTGTTATTTTTAACCCAAGCAAAATCCTACTTCCTGATAATTCAGTCAGAATAAAGAAGCAACACTGTCGATGTGCTTTCCTTAGTTCTCTGATCTAAATCATTCTCACGGTGGAGATGGACATGTGACTATATCTTTTTTGCTCCCTTCTCCAGCTGTGAAATGGGAATACAGGACTTCCTGTACCTCTCAGTATCACTGTGAGGATCAATGAATTTATGCCTTCTTGATACTTGGCCCATAAACTACATTTAGCATAGTATCTCACGCTCCCACACTTGCTATTTATACAAGAAGAAAAGTTTTCATCCATGGCAGGGCCTCTGAAAGGTATTTTATCAGGGGGTACAAAGATTTTTGGGGGCCCCTTCCCAAAGGGGGAGGGGGCAATGGGGTAGGCAGGGGGCAAAATGGGGCAGGGGGATTGTGCTGACAGCCAGAATAGTCTTTGGAGCTCAGGTCTACCAGGCTTCTTGCTGTGGAGCCCAAGTCTACCTGACCATGCAGCATTGGCATCTGGATAAAGTAATATGAAAAACCAAACACACTCCTAAGTCTCTCTAAAATCTTTGAAATATAGACAATCCATTGCAGAAAATTAGCATCTGCATATTTGGGCTCACACTAGAATGGACTGTGTGCACCAAAATGAACTTCTGCAGCAGCTGTAGCCCCGCAGCTGGGTCCCTGATCTCTTATACACTCCTTCATGGCAAGTGGATCCACAAGCCAAAGAGCCACTGGCGTCACTAGGGTTCGCGTCACCTGGTGAGGGATGCCAGCGCGTCACCCCCTATGCAGTGGGTGTGGCAACATCCCAGATGGTGGGCGTGGTAATGTACCAGCACCCTGCCCTCACTGGTTTTTTGGCTGTACCATTTGATAGAACAAAGATAGAATGCATTCTGCATGAAATTACACATTGATTGATATATAACATGATGGTATTATTCTTCCAAATTATGATTTTAGTGATTTTGGTCACTAGTGATGTCACACACACCCCAGGGTGTCAACTTACTAACACCTTATTACAGCAGTTCTCAAACTTTAAGCACTGGGACCCACTTTTTAGAATGACAATCTGCCCAAGACCCACCAGAAGTGATGTCATGGTGGAAGTGACATCATCAGGCAAATAAATAAGTATAAATAAAGTAAAACAAATAAATAAGCAGAAGCCAGCCCTGTTCCACCAAGTGAATTTGCTCTGTAGCCTGCCTGTTACAAAAATCATAAGGTTTTCAGCTCTACCCAGTGCCCAGTTCAATTTAAGAATTTCTGTTTAAACCAGATCACTGTCAGGATCCACCTGGCTTTGCAAGTCTCAAAAAGGTTCACCTTATCAGCTGAAGCCTCTGTTTTGATCCTTTTTAGTGGAGGGGGGGAGGCTGCCTTCTGGAGCACTTGTTTAGCTGCAGGTGCATAGGATCAGGACCATTCTGGTAGCATTGCACTCTCCTTCACCTGATCTTCCACACCAGCCAAGGCACATTTGCTTACTTGTGAGTAATCCTGACCGTGAGGCTTAGTTGCGCTTTCCATAGGGCTCAACACATTCATCTGCTTGGAGGGAGGAACTTCCTTCTCAGGTGTTTTTTGGGGCTGCGTTCATTGGATCAGGACCATTCTGGTGTCATTGGATTCCACTCAGCCTGCCCTTTCTGATAGACTAATACAAGTTCACCTACTCATGAGTAAATGCGCGATATGGCTCACTTTCACTTTCCATAGGGATCCATGCATTTTTTGTTCTCCAGTTGTTTGGCCATAACTTTTGATAGAAAGGAGTTATTTCACTCTGGTTTCTTGCATTGCCTTCTGCTCGAAAATCCGCATCCAATGGTATATAATATGATGAAGTTACTCTGAAACACTGAGATTTTAGCGTGTCACCCCCCTGTGTGCATCAGCCGGTACAGTCCGCACCCCCCTAGCGACACCACTGCAAAAATGACTGTAGCAGGTCTGTTTCCTCCAAGATTTGACACTGTGTTAAGGAGGGTCATTCCTGGGCCAGTATGTATGACTTGTAGCAGCAGTTGCCACTGCATGCCCGTGGTTATGTCCCCCCATCATCATGCACAGGTAGCGAGTTCAGGTGAGACAGGAAAAATGCCAGATCCAAGGAACTTTCTGGGCCCCCTCCTTTGACTCCTGGGCCCCCTTTCTGACCCTGGGCCAGGGTACAAATTACCCTGTTTACCCCCCCAGCCCTGAGTGGACATATGGGGGGGCACATTGATTGAGATTAAAGTGACTAGTATGTTTAAGCACCCCCACCTCCCATTGTGGTCATCATCCAGATTGTCCCAGTGTACTACTTTGTCCAGAAAAAATAAAGGTGCTAAGGCTAATGGTGTGACAGACATCTCATGTAGTTTAAGATGAGTGCAAAAGAAAAAATAAACTAAAAACAACAAATGGAAAAGTAAAAATGGAACTGGGTGAAGAGAAGTTGCTGATGTTAGATAAGTTCTATAATAAAAACAACAATGATGTTCAAAGAGCTGGAACATGTGGAATAAAAACTAGTTTCATTAATTTATCTGCGAGCACAATCCAAAGGATGCGCTCAGCCAGTGCAAGTCCTTTGTGCCAGCCTGGGAGGGTCGCAAACCTGCCGTAAAGCACGTTTACACCTCTGTGTGAGTTGGCTGGGCTGGTGCAGGGACATGAGCAGGCCCAGGGAGGCCATATCCAGCCTCCACACCAACCAAGTCCAGCATGTTTGTGCTGTCTGATCTTGGCTGATGCTGGGGTCTGGAAGGGTGTGGGGAGGGCAGAGAGGAGGTGGGAAAAAGGCATTTTGGGGTGGGGAAGGGGTGGTTGGCCCATGGGCAGGCAAGCAGGGAGTGCGAGATGTAGCCAGAACCTGGGAGTTATGCCAGATCCTAGCCCTCTTCCTGGGCAGCACAGAACAATTCCTGGTTGCTCTATTCTGCTTGGATCTGTGCCACCTCTTTAGGAGACGCAGATCTGAGAAGACCCAGTGGAGTCACTGTGGTTCTCCCCAGGGGAATTTTTTCCCCAGGGGAATTTTGCTTTGGGCCAAGCCTCAGCCAGCCCCAAACTTACTCTAGATACAGCACAGACCCAGCAGCCTGCCCGTTCCAGCACAAGTTAGGATTGAGCTGTGAATTTATTTTTCTAAAGCAGCAACCCAGTAGTTGTAGATGACTATGCCCCTTTACTTACTGGATACACACTAGACCTTCTGGACAGTTTCCAGAAATCTCTGGTCTCACAACTTTTTTTGCTCTCCCTTGTCAGAGGAAAGACAAGGAATGTAAACGATTCCTGCAGTGTGACATTTTTCCCACTGGCAAGTGGCAGGGAAAGAAATTCAAACAGTTTGTTAAAAAATATACTGAGAACCATTTATCAGAAAGGAACCGTGGAGGATGATCTATTATGAATGAGAACTCTAAAATGATTTTCTAAGCAGAGACTGAAAAATCAATTCCTGAAGAAAAATGCTGCAACTTTTTTTTTTCTCTTGTCAAATCGGAGGGCCACCTTTTTTCAACCTGGAAAATTTCTGGTGCCTTCTGGGAGAGGAGATGGGATGAACATTTAAGGAACAAAAGCACAACATTCTTGTCATAGTCCTGCTCAGAGAATGTGAAAATCATTAATGAATGAAATTATTTCCATGTTATTTTCAAATGCGAGGGTAACCTTACCATGCCTTCCTCTTGACCCCAAATTGGCTCTGCAGTCGTAAATTGCCTGAAGATGTTTCTTTGCTAGATGAGATAGCTTTTCTTCCTGATGAAAGGTCACTGAAACCTTCAAGTTATGAATAAAAATACACTCCCTACATCAAAATGGTCAGAGGGTGGCTGGAGCATAACAATCACTGGCTGGTTTTATGTGCAATAAGAATCGTTTTAGTGGTTTCCAGCCTGCGATGAACGATTCTTTCCTAGCAGATGTGCAATTACAAAGATGATTCACTCCTTGTAGGAATGTTTCTCCGTTTAATTTTTTGCAAAGGACCAAAGAACTCCCCAGAGCATGATATATTCTTCCGATAGATCTTAGAAGTTGGTCAGACAAATAAAATAATGGGCCTCTCAGCAGCTTCTTAAGCCCTTTACTTCAAATATCTTCGAACAGAGCAGTAAGACAGCCAGTGCCAGCTCCATCTGTGTGCAGGGGCTTCAAATTCATAAGATTCACAAGTTTATTAGTGATGAGTGAGTAAGCAAGAAAAAGAACAAAGCTACCCAGGAAACTGAACGTTAAGCCTGAGCATGTTCCGATACTAGTTGAAAGAAAAAAATAGGATTGCCCATTATTTATTTACAGTCATTCCCCTGTATCTGAAGGGATACATTCTAGCTGCTGCTGTGGATACTACTCATAAAAGAGTGGATAGCAGTGAACTCTACACTTAGTGCTGCTATGTGCAAGCCCTCCAAATGGCTTCCTCTTTGCACTTGCAAGAGCAAGTGCTAACAAACAGGTGCAAAGAGAGAGCAGTTTGAAGGGCAAACTAAAGAAAGCAGATGAAGTGAATGTGGTGGGGGAATTTGTGAACCTCAAACACCTGACACTGTGGAAATTTGTCCGAGGAAAAGTCTGTGAATGGTGGTGGTGGGGGGGGGGAGTGCGACTGTATTTCTGTTTGGCAAAGAATCTACATCTTTAGAGGGCATACCTGGGCTGACCCCTGAATTCTCAGTCCTGGTGTTAGCAGTGGGATCCAATGTGTTATCAGAGTGCAGGAGTAAAACAAGGGCCTACTGCAAGGTTTTGCCTCATGGCTTCCAGCAACTAGGTGCTGACATGGGTCTCAAGCTGCATTGATAGAAATGGAAGATGAGGAACCAAGTTTTTTTCAGAAAAATGTCTTCAGCAGGAAAATGGCGTAAGTGCTGTTGCTGCCATTTTGTGTTGACCTTCAGGTCTGCACGGTCTGAACAGGAGCCAGCAGCAGAAATATTGGGGTGCTAGCTCAAGGAAAGTGTGGACCCAGTGTGCAGTGGCTGAGCAAATCAATTCCATGCTCAGGATAATTAACAAATGGATGAGAATAAAATGGCCAATATTATGTGCGTTGTTCAAATCGATGATAAGGCCACATCTGGGATATTGTGTACAGTTCTGGTCACCATGCCTCAAAAAGGACATAGTGGAAGTGGAAAAAGTGCAGAAAAGAGTGAGCAAAATGATTAGTGGGCTGGGGCATATCCCTTGCAAGGAAAGGCTACAGCATTTGGGCTCTGAGGGGAAACATGAGTGAGACATATAACATGATCATAGGATACATAGGCTGCCCTATTAACAGGGCAAAGAGGCACTTTTTCAAGTGGTACACCTCTGTATTTAGCAGGGGAAGAATAACTGTGTCTCTTCAGTACACTGTCTTTTCTAATGGCTGTTGCTGATGTTCTTCTGCTACTTTTTAGATTGTGAGTCCTTTTGATCAGAGCCATTTAATTATTAGATTTTGGGCCCCCTGACCCTCACTTAGGCTGATGCAATTCCCTTGCGCTGGCCCAGGAGTGTCGCAAAAGTGCTGTAAAGCACTTTTGCATCACTCTGAGGGGAGATAGGTCGGCGCATAGACGTGTGCTGCCTCCCTGTGCCAATGTGGTCCCCAGAGAAAAGGTGAGTTGCGTTGGCCGAGCTCAGCTAACGCGGGGGTTGGGGGCATGGGGAGGGCAGGGAGGAGGCAGGAGGGAGGTGTTTCAGGGCAGGGGGAAGGTGGGTGGCGAGCGGGACTGTGGGCAGGCAAGCAAGGAGCAGGAGGCGGGCCAGGAACTACCAGATCCTGATCCTGTTCCCAGGCAACCCAGGGCTGTCCTGGGCTGCTTGGATTTGTGCCACCTGATCAGATGGCGCAGATTCGAGTAGACCCATTGGGCCACTGCAGTGCAACATGGGGTAAGGGGAAAGGTTTCCCCTTGTCTTGGGCTGCGCTGCTTTTGGCCCCAAACTTGCGCTGGATGCAGCACAGGTCTGTTGACCTGCCGGTTTCCAGCACAGATCAGAATGGCATCCTTTGTTTGTAAACCACTTTGTTAATTGAAAGCAGTTTATAAATATTATCATCTTTATTGTTAATAATAATAGACAGAAGGAAGTTCTTTTCCCTCTTGTACAACACCAGAAGCATTGGACATCCACTCAAGTTGACTGACAGGAGAGTCAGAACAGACAAAAGGGAATATTTTTTTTTACCCACCATGTAAGTAATCTATGGTACTGCTTACCACAGGATGTGGCAATGGCACCTGGCCTAAATTCCTGGCCTGGATATGGGTATCATGTTGTCTTGAGTACTCCCAGAGGTGTCTAGTGAGCCACTGTGAGACACAGGAAATGGACTAGCTGGATCTTTGACCTGATTCAGTAGGGCTCTTCTCATGTTCTTATGCTCCTGAATGAGGGAGATAGTGACTTTGGAGAGAATGTTTTGGCCAAGCTCCTCCAATCTTCAACAGGCTTCCTTGATCTCCCATTCATTCTCCTGCTCCCCCATACTATGGCACTCTCTCTGTTCTACCTTGCCTCACTTCCTCTTTTTCTCTCTTTCCTTTCAAAATTGAGTGCTGCTGGTACCATGGCAGTCTGTGCCCCTCCTCTTATTTGAATTGGCCTGGAAGGAAGGAAAGGGTGGAATGAAAGTTTAAGATGACTCCCAATCCTGGACAAGTTGAAGACCACAGACCTTGGTAATGCCAAAATCGTCATGGTGTCACTAGCAGAGTGGAAAAGTTCCCCAGGGCAGATTCTGTGAATTCACTAGATAGACACCAGAAGATTCATGATGAACTTCATATAGCTATAGTCTCTCCACAGGAAGCCATTCCTAGGACCGTCAGGGATATCTTCACCAGGCACAAATACTTGCATTGCTGAGCAACTTGATGCAGTGCCAGCATTTTTACAGTGCAATACATAAGCATGTTTGGTGGTCAAATTTATGCGCTGTTTGAAAACTCAATATTAGCCATTTGGGGATTGCAAACATATGCTTTCAGGGATTTAATAACACTAATATGCGTTATGATTGGAACAGCAATATTTTTCCATGACAGTATGAAAAACCCATGTTGTATATGCATAGCTGAGGCAAGGTTCATTTTTGACTAACATATTTGTGGTGTTGTCACCTGTGACTTACAGCCCAATCCTATCCCCACCATTATCTACGATGCAGTCGTGCTGACGGAGCGCATGCTGCATCCATTAATTGGGAGGGGTGGCCAGTGGTAAGCAAAACCAATTTTAACACATAAATTTAGCATACATTTTAACATGGAGACTATAGTCCAAGTCCAAGGAGAGAACAAGGCTGAAAAATGGGGGATTGGGTCTGCCAAGTGCTTTTGCCACTGAGATCCACCCCCTGCAGCCTGCTCCCCACAATAGAATGCCCATGAACCACTCTATGCCTCCCCCACCAACTCACCAACATCTGCAGGGCTTCTTAGAGCAGCTGGTACATGTGCCACATCTCTGGCCCTTTTCAACAGCAGCCCAGAACCACACAGTGGTGTTCCAACAAGGCCCAGATAGGATTGGACCATAAATTTAGCTCATCAATGTTAACAGCATTAGGCCCATATGCTGATTCTTTTTTTAAAGATGAAATTGTTTCTATAGAAATGGATAGGGTAGGGAAAGCAGGACAATAGTATTTGAAAAGCAAAGCATGGGTGAAGTCTTCCTTTTGTCCACCTTGTTTGCCTGCAGTAAATGGTTTTCTCTTTCATTAAATTAATTAAGAAGAAGCATCTGTCTAATGAATTAACCTCAGAAAGAAGTGGAAATGACTATCCCATCTCTGTACTGTTTTTTCAGTGCTCCTCGGGGCTCTGTTGAATTGCATTTAAAACTCGTAATGGGGATCACTCTCAGTGCACTGGCCCCATAAATGACACATATGACTTTCATTCTCATGTCCCTGATAATCCTTTCCAATATTAACTCGGCATTGCTTTTCAAAATGTGACATACATTCCCTTGACTGTGTTCCTATCTGCACTTCTTCCCACAGCGCATAGAGAAGTGAGTTTGACTTTGAAATTTGTGTCTCAACCTGCAGCTCTGCGAGTTATAGTTATTTGCAATTAGAGTAAGGGAAGGGAAGTAGCGTAATCCCTCGTATTTTAAGAAAAGGATACGAAGATGCAGATTGAACATGAAAAGCCGTCCTCAGCATATAATCATTTGCAAGTGGCTCAGTTGCAATGTGTTTTCCCAGTATAGCTGGCTGGAAAAAGTATTTCTGGTTATAATCCACAAGTGATTCAAATGATTGTGAGTTGCAGTTCTCACAATCAGTGGGCAATCTCATTTATATATCCCACTTTCCTCCTCGCCACATCGTCAGAACTTTTGCCGACCCCAACAGTTTAGGCCACAATGCCCAAGGTGCCCCCCAAAGTCGGGATCCTACTGATCCCAAGCATGTTTCCGCATCAGTGGCATTGCTAGCAGGGTGCAGGGGTACAGGCCACACCAGGTAATGCACGTGGGGAGGGGGGGTGACACCACTACTGACCAAAATGTTTAAAATCTTGGTATTTGCTAAAATTACCATCAATTGATGTGTAATTTCATGCAGGATGGATGAAACAAACCGCACTGAAATATCTCTATTCTATCAAAAGTTATAGTAAAAAAACTAGTGGGGAGGGGCAATGGTGCATCACCACACCCACCGCCTGGGGCATTGCCCCACCCACTGCATGGAGGGTGGCCCATCATGGAGGTGACGCACTGGCCTCCCATGCTGGGTGACACCACTGTTTCCTCAAAAATGTCTTCCACTGATTTGGGGGAGAACATACTCCTAAGTAATGTGCAGAGGATTGAAGCATGATATTTTTATACACTGCACCGAAGAATTCACCTCCAGGAAGTTATCAGAAATTCTTTGCTGTCAACAGCTTGCCTCTGCGCATAGAACATTTGCCCTAGAATGCATAGTCCATACCTCAAACTGAGCAGCACAGAGCTGAAAAGTTTATATGTGAAGTTAATTTGAGATCTCCCATGCTGTTCTGCCTCCAATTTTAGTTTTAGACAAAGCTCATTCATTCCAAACACTTTAATTCCCAAAGTGGAATTTTTAGATACGACATTGCAAAAAAAAACACAAACAAAAAAAACTGACTTCTGGAACTTCAAGGAAGTGCAATAAACTCACATTTGGCAGGCAGAATCTGAAAAAAGTGCAAAATGACCCAATAAGGTTTGCTTCTCAAGCATCACTGTGGGGAATCTTTTGTGTATAGTTGTGCATTCTAGCTGGAAACATATGATGTCATTTTTGCTGGCAAACCCCAGCTGCTAGATGTGATTGGCCTTTTTCCCCCCCTTTTTCTTTTTTGGCAAAGTCCCCTGGGTAAAATCAATCACATCTTGGAGATCAGAACACATGCAGATCTCATTAAGAGAAAATCCATGTATAGTCTACAGCTGTACACATAAGTATTCTCTCATGTGGTTTTAGATTAGCAATATGCATATGGTTGCATATGCTTCACTCATGGGAAGTTAAAGAGGCTTTTCCACGTGCATCATGGTCATCGCATCCATCCAGAGCACTGTAACAATGATTTGGCTTCTCTGCAAACTAGATGATATACATTCTAGGCTGATGCTATTCTACTTGATGTGGCTGTCTTTCTGTGGAATGTTCCCAGGCTGCAATCCTATCCACATTTACGTAGGAGTAAGCCCCATTGACTGTAATGGGACTTGCCCCCGAGTAGACATGTGTAGGATTGGGCTCTAGGTTTTCTTACTAGTAAGGCAAGGTTTTAAGAAAGAACCTTAGAAGATATTCACCTGTTGCAAAATTCTATTCTTTTCTAGTCATCCTTCAAATGTACTTGTGTAACACCTAAAATGATCATCTAGAAATGAAACATTACATACCAATTCATATAATGTATATGTGTCCCCTAGTTACTCAGACCTTGATCACTGCATGCGTGTGGGTGTGGGGGGTTGACTAGAAGGCCAACGAATGGTAAGTATTAGTATTATTATTAATAGTATTTATATATCGCTTTTCAACAGAAAGTTCACAAAGCGGTTTACAAAGAAAATCAAATAACTAATGGCTTCCTGTCCCAAAAGGGCTCACAATCTAAAAGATGCAAAAGGACACCAGCAGATAGCCAGTAAAAAAGACACTGCTGGGGTGAGGAGGGCCAGTTACTCTCCCCCTGCTTAATAAAAGAGGAGCACCCACTTGAAAAAGTGCCTCTTACCCAGACAGCAGGGGTACTTAGTCAAAAACTTTTTTATTTACCCTCCAGTTGGTCTTCTGGTCACCTATGGATCCCCTCAGACTCATGCCAACTATGCAACTGACATAAGTCCAAGGTGAGGAAGGAGGTGGGTCAGGCTGGAAAATCAGAGCTAGGATCTTACGCAGGTCACTGCCACTGGGATCTATCCCATCCAGCCCCCAAACTTCCCCGTCCTTCCCCGCCCCACCCAGCACCTCCCCTAAACCTGCCCATTCCAGCCCATGCCCCCACCTGCTGCCTTATCTAGTCTGGTGCACCCTGAGTGGGCCATTGGTGCATGTAGGGCAGTGGTGCACCATTTACAGCTGCACTGCTCTTCCATGAGTTCCACTGTTGTAATGGTATAATAAGATTGGGCTTATTATGGTAAGTAATGGGTGTGCGAACCTGTCTTTAAAGCGTTCATTTCTAGAAACTTGTTTCTTTGCAGCCATGGACCTCCGCAGCCCTGTGCCCGGGGCAAAGCTCTGTGTTGGTGTCCTCCCACGGGCTATTGCTGCCCCCCACACAGGTATCCACCCCCCTACTCACCAGAGGCTCACGGAGCCTTGAACAAACACAACCCATGCTGGAGAAACCTCTGTGAGGTTCCCCGGTGCTATTAACCAGCAAACCGGAAGCACAGTTTCCGCCCCCATCGGGAGCCTCAGCAAGGCTTCCACGGGGTCCTAGCAGCCGGTGCCTGGGGCATTTGCCCCAGGGAAGTCTATGGCAGGCACGCAACTGTTTCTTCGCAGAGAGCTTTACAATTTCTCTTGTGTCAGCATGGCAGAAAATACTTAAGAGATGGTGTAATGGAAATGTGCAAGATCCCTCAAGGAGATAGAGTGTGGTGTTAACAGTGGCCTCTTGCTCTGGCAGGTAAGCATGGGGTTAAAACCTAGACTGAGCAGTGAGTGTGTCGCATAGTTGCAGCCACTAGAGGTAGCCAGATCATTACAGGGTTTAAAGCAGCACCTGGAGCAGTGAGAGTGGGTGGGTCTAGAAGGAAGGAGCTTGGAAAAACTGACAGAGCAGAAGGAAGGAAGGAGGGAGCTTGGAGGAGAGAGAGGACTGACTGATGGACTGAGGAACTACTGGACTGGCTGATGGATTACTGGACCTGCTGACTGACCAATGGACTGACTGATGGACAGACAGGTGAATGAATTTCTGAGGATTGCTGGAATGGAGACTGCTGGAACAGAGACTGCTGGAGACTGATGTATGGCTGCCATTCCCAAGACTTGCTGAGGATCAAGGTGTTGCTGTGGTGGCTGGAGAAGCTGCTGGCAGGAGAGGGGAGGAAGAAGGACCTCTGCAGGTTGAACATGCGAGCTACCCTGGTAGTGGGGTCCAGTAGTGCTGCAGTGCAGAACTAGGGCCATTGTTGGGGAACAAAGGGGAGCTAATTAGCTTAAAGTGGGCATAGGTTCTCTAGGTGAAGCTTGGATCAGGAACTTAGCAAAAGAGATGGTTGTTTTATTTTCCCCTCCATCTTTCTCCATTACAGTTTCAGAGCATCTGGTAATGTCTGAATGCTGCTTTTTTTGGTTATTTGGTGGGGAAGAATACACTGTTTCTTACCCACCACAAATGACACAAATCAAATGTTCATTAGCCATGTGCTGGGCTGGTTAACAGCATGATCCAATAGCTACTCAAGCGTAACTTCTATGGAATTCAGTAGGGCTTATTTCTGGGTAAACGTGCATAGGATTTCAGCTTATGTGTTGTCATTTCAGTGTGAAAACCTAGTCTGTGTTAAATGCTTACTTCACATGAAACCAGGCTGACCCATGAGATTTTCTTGCAAATTATTTGCTTTCAGTTGTGATATCTGGAATGTCCAGAAACAGATGCTGTCACTTGAGATTACTTTTCCCCCTCCCTATATTTAGACAAAGCCAAAGTGTGGTATAGCTTGAGAAGGAATTGGTGTGTAGAGTAGTTAAATTGTTCTACAACTCAGACAAATTCAGATGTCTCAATTTCTTTTTGGTATTCCCAATTAAGTTTTATTATCTTGGAGAGAGATGAATTTCATATTGTGACTGTAATGCTTTGCTTTTAATATAACTCAAAATTATATTCGAGTCATTATGTATTGGAGGCGACGCTACAGTCTCTAAATCGAGGTAGATAAAATAGATTAATGCAAAGCCCATGACTGAAGTTGTCTCTTTCACCTGTTGAGAATGTTTCCCACAGGGTCTCTCCAAAAGAGAAAACCCAAATATTATTTCATACAGCCTCATAAAAATGTTATCTTTCATATGTTCGTGGGGAAAAAAATTCCCCTCTTGGGAAATTGATTTTATAGTGTACCCCATGGAGGAAGATAATCTGTATATTACTTTTGAAGGAGGAAAAAATTGCTTGTCATATTTCAGTGGCTCAAGATGAAAAAAAACAAAAAACCTTGCTTGGAAATCCAGAGACAGATAAAAGCAAAATAAACAGGTGGATCATGTCAGCTTCCTAAAATAGCTAAGCATTTGCCTTCCACTTTTTGTGCCCAAACAAGGAATTTTATAATGGGGTAAACAATACTCTCTTACTAATGGTTCCCAGAATTACTGCTATTGCACGACTATGTTTATGGGAACTACTAAAAATGAATGAAAGATGAGCAGAAAATAGTCAGGTGGGGATGTGTGTGAAACACAAGCTCTGTTTTCTTTTTGCAATAACTTGTTTTGGGTCATACTGGATATATTTGTATTGCATTATGAGCTGCAAAATATTGTGGAATAGTGGCCTTTATCAACCATTTTCTTGCCTTGCCCTACTTTCCCTCTTTTGCTAACTCCATTTTCCTTCCTTCCTAGTTGCACTCTTATTCACCTACCACAGTGATGCAGTCACGTCTTTCCCTGGTTCTCCTGCCCATGCTTACATGTGTGCATGCAACAAATGCAAAGTATTCTCCAGTGCTTGTATCTTATATATGTCATGGAGTGGCAAGTTCATTCATTCATTCATTGTGGTGTTTATATCTTACTGTCACATAAATGACATCAAACTGGCTGGCAAAAATCAGTGCAGTGGATCCCAAGCAACTCTTTCATGAGCGGAAGGCACTTCCATTCACACAAGAGGGGGATGATTTTTCACCAGTTCCCTTGTCCCCGTAGCACACTTCTATGGCATGGTTGCATCGGTGCCAATAAGAATGGTGCATTTGTTTGATACCTTCAGTCAGTAACGAAGGCACTAATCCTATCCAAATTTCCAGCACCGGTGCAACCACAACGAGTTCCCAAATAAGGGAACAAGTGTTCCCATACCTGGAGAAGACCACTGTAACTTTCTCCCCACCACTGGATCCAGTGCATGCTCCATTGGCATAGCTACACTGGCACTGGAAAATTGGATAGGATTGGGCCCTAAGCAAACACAATCTATGGCTGTGATTGACCTCTGGATCAGATTGGTCCTGCATGGCCTCTACCACATCATGGAGCCAAGGCAGCTCCTTTTTTTAATCACAGAACTGCAGGCGTTGAAATGACTGGAGGGACACCTCGAGTTATAGTGGAGGAAGACTTGTGATGAGTTTGACCAAACATGAAATGGAGCACATATTAGAGCCTATTCCATGATGATGGCAGTGAAGAAGGTTTTTTCTCTGAAACTGTTGCATCCACAGAGTGCTATCTATCTGAGTTGTTTTGGGTGGTGCAAGGCCTGTTACATCTGGCCCCTCAAGGGAGTCATGATGACTGTGTCTTGCTGTAATGATTTTGCTAGGCAGTTTGCATATAAAATTGTTTATATTCATCATGATTTGGACAGTGTCTGGTAATGTCCTTCAAGCATTTTTTTTTTTGTCCTGTGATTTGGAATTCTTTTCAGCTTACACAACCTGATGATGTAGACAGTATCCTTTGGAACATGAGATCATCCACTTGCCCCCTTGACCCTTGCCCAGCACGGCTTATTAGATTAGTCTGGGGAGCTCTGTCCAAGTGGGTAGGAAGGGTGGTTAATACATCATTAGTGGTGGGGATGCGGCCTACTGTTTTGAAGGTGTCAGTGATAAACTCCTCCTAAAGAAGCCCTCCCTTGATCCCACTATCTTGGATAATTTCTGGTTGGTATTGAACCTCCCCTTTCTGAACAAGTTGATTGAACAGACGGTGGTATCTCAGCTGCAGAGGATCTTGAATGAAATGAATTTTCTGGAGCCTTTTAGGTCTGTCTTCAAGCCAGGACAGAGACAGTTCTGGTCACCTTAGTGAATGATGACCTTTGCCTGGAACTAGACCAGGGGATTCTGTCCCTGTTAGTCCTACTGGACCTCTCTGCAATTATTGCAGAATAGGGTGGCCCAGGTGGTTGCTGGTTGAATGCTGAAATTGGCTGAAAGGCTGTTAGGAGAATGGTCATTTGGCCATCAGTCTCTTGACTTGTTCTTTACCATTAACCAGGAGAAGTAAGGTTTGCTCATCTTCAAACTGAAAAGAAGAGTGGTTCAGGAGAAGGCTTTGCCATGAGACTTCTGGGCTTCAGAATGTGCAAAATGTAGCCTCTTTGAGCTCCTACCTTAGAGATTCTCCAGCTCTTGACCACGTAAATCCAAAGATAGCTATTTCAAGAAACCCAGGCTTCTCTGGCAGGGCCAACAGATGTTTACTTGTGTGGCAGAATGGCCTGTAACCAGATATGTTAGCTTTCTGAAAACTTCAGGAAATTGAAATATTCTAAAACACTTGTTTAAACAAAGTTTACAGCAGCTGCTGCACAAGTGGTTGCTGTAACAAATTACTATTCCAAACTCCCTCTAATGCACAGAGCCACCCAGAACTCCAGAAGGCTTTTGACTGTCCACTGCAAAAACTGGTAAACTATAAAATGGGATTTTTAAAAAAAAACAGAGAAGGTGGGCAGAAGATCCAGACAGACAATCAAGCAGACATATAGATAGAACATTTCCACTTAGCATTTATTTTGCCCCAAAATAAAATGTACTTACTTTGTTTATAAAGTCTGAAGATATTTGCTACATTCAAAAAGGACTATAAAATTATTAATATTTGTGCATGTGGTTTTCATTGATGTACTTGAGTCTTTGCAGGGTGGAATAAACAAAAAGCCCAGAGATGTTTCTACCTAGAGCAGTTCATAGTCTGAATTCATCCTGGTGCAACATTTTGATTTGTGAAACACACAATTTAGAAGTCTGTAATCCTCTGCATGGCAGTTTGCTCTTCAACTATAAAGAGGAATGGTTCAGGATTAGGCCAATTTAGCAGGGAAAGGAGGGATATTTTAAGAGATAATTTTCTTATATTTAGCAGGGGAAGAACAACTGTCTTAGGGCCCAATCCTATCCAATTTTCCAGTGCTGGTGCAGCCGTACCAATGGGATGTGCACTGCTTCCTGTGGTGGGGAGGCAGTCACATAGGCCTCTTCAAGATAATGGAATGTTTGTTCCATTATCTCGGGGCTGCATTGTGGTTGCACTGGTGCTGGAAAGTTAGATATGTCCAACATTCCAACAACAGTGCAGCCACAATGCAGCCCCAAGGTAAGGGAGCATATGTTCCCATACCTTGAGGAGGCATCTGTGACTGCCCCATCACTGCAGGATGCCACATATGCCCCCTTGGCATCACTGCACCGGCACTGGAAAGTTAGATAGAATTGAGCACTTATGTGCCCCAGCCTAGCATTTTGTTCTCTGGTTGTTTGTTGTTCTTTCTCTTGTGTCTTACTTGTAAGGCCCTTTGGGATAGGTAACTATTTTTCCCCCATTTTTTTTTGCTATGTAAACTGGTCTATAATCTTTTTTGTTGCGAACTATCAATCTTATTCTTATTAATAACAACAATAACAACCATCATCATCAGCTTCTTCTTCTGCTTTAAAAGGGGATTGGACAAGTTTCTGGAGGAAAAACCCATTATGGGTTACAAGCCATGATGTGTGTGTGCAATCTCCTGATTTTAGAAATGGGCTATGTCAGATGCAAGGGAGGGCACCAGGATGCAGGTCTCTTGTTATCTGGTGTGCTCCTTGGGGCATTTGGTGGGCCGCTGTGAGATACAGGAAGCTGGACTAGATGGGCCTATGGCCTGATCCAATGGGGCTGTTCTTATGTTCTTATGCTTCCTTTAGTGCTAAGTTGTTACAGCATTCTTGCACAATTGACAACTATTCTAACCAGTGCTTTTGAGCCATCTATTCTATTCTTGAGCCAACTATTCTAACCAGCCATCCCATTAAATTGTTGATGTCTCCATCCAGTGCTTGACTTTTGGAGAACATATCCCCCAAACTATTCAAGATATTGCAGTATTTACTCACAAGCTTCACTGAGAAGCTTACTGGGTCTTATCCCCCATGCCAAAAAAGCACACTTTGTATCCAGCAATGGGGAGAGGGCTTTGGAGGGGAAAAGGGAAGCCTCCTGATCCACCCCTGCTGAATACAGTAAACCTCCCACTCTGCAACAGGACTCCTTGGACTTTTAACTAGTGCAAGTCCAAGGACAGAAAGGGGGCAGGGAGCTGAGAAAAAAGATAGGATCTAGTGTGTGCCATTGCTGCCAGATCCACCTCCATGCACAGCCTCCCTCTCCCTGCCCTGTTTCTCCCCTTCCCTGCCCCTGTCACTGCCTTACCTGCTCCAGTGAGTTCAGGCAGGTCCAGTGATGGACAGGGAGCACTGCTACCTGTTGTAGCAGAGTTCCCAAAATGATCACGACCCCATCCATTTTACAATAGCAGAACTCAGTTCTGGTATTGTAAATGGCTGCGTCTGCAATAGGGTTGGACTGTGCCTCAATGGTGAGGAATGGTGAAAGCCTTGAGTCTCTGGAGTGAATAGAACTTGATACAGGGTGACCTGTATTCTTTCTCTTCCACAAACTCACTTCATTCATCTTCAGGACTACCTTGCAGGCTATAGTGGAAGCCAACATAACAGAGCCAGTAAGGGCCCAATTCGATTGAACTTTGCAGCACTGATGCAGCTGCAAGGCAGCTCCAAGGTAAGGGAGCAAACCTCCCCTTACCTTGGGGAGGGCTCTATGACTGCCTCCTGCCACTGCAGGATGCAGTGCATGCCCTGTTGACATAGCTGCATCAATGCTGGAAAGCTGGGTAGGGTTGGACCCTAAATTCTGAAGTAAAAGTGCCAGAAACATGATCAGGCATAGCAATCACTGAAACTCTTTTTGCCATATTTCGAGTGTAAGCACCATAACTAGGATCATATATGTAATAGCTAGGATAAGTATTCTATGCCAATCTTTATGGGATATTCAGTCAATAGATACTACAGGTGATGAACATGGTGCAACCATCAATGTCAGTCGCAAAGGTGATATTGCATCCCTTTAGCTCAAGTGTGATGAATTGAACCTGAAAAAAACGATAATGGTACCATAATAGGATTCATAGGAAGCTTCTGCCCAATATTGTTTTTTGATTATGGTGTTGATTTTCTCATGCATCATTGTATTGGAGACTGCACAGATATTTTTTCTTTTACAGTGATCTGATTCCCCCCCCCCAACCCTTATACACATGAACCTTGAACCAGTGAGAGTGATCCACCCATAAAAACAGGTTTCTGCTCAGTCATGAACTTTGGGCACAAGAATTTGCTGCATGGACAGAGGCAGGCATGGACAGCGCACATCTTTTTGCTGCGTAAGTCATGTTGGGCCCTTAAAAATCCCTGTATATAAATACCCTAAACATATAAATGATAGCAATAAATCCCCCCCCCAACAGCGGCATCCTGGGGCCACTGGCATTCACAGACCCTCAAACTCCTATTCCTCCTCTGCTCCTCTACTGCCCCTCAGTGCCAAGTTGCACTGGCACTGAATGCAGAAACAGGTCTTTTGGTTCTCTGTTTGGGGCTACTAAACCTTTCAGTCCTATTATGACAGCAGGGGGCTTCTTCCTTGTGTTAGCTGTGTATTAAGTGGAAACAGATCCTTTTCATCAGCTGGGGAATGGCATTTAATGAAGGTCTAATCATTTTGTTATTTGGGAACAACGTGAGTATCGGGGAAAAGCTCTGCAAAACTTTCTTTTGTAAGAAGCTATGTTGGAAGAGATTTGAAGCCTGGTGGAGAATAAGTAAACTCTTTTACATAGGATTCTTCTTATTGAAAGTAGAATTGGAATGCCCCAGACAAGCGGTAGCCCAGCCATTAGATGAGGTGATGTGAGTTACAGCAGCAGCAGATTGCTGGGGGGGGAGGGGGAGAGGGTGGCAGATTCAGGGTGCCCTTCACCCAGCATCTGCTGCCTCCCGCCATGTTTCTTCAAATATGGATGTGCAGGACTTCCAGTTTGATTTATAGGGACTGTGTGAACAAAGGAACTTCTTCATTTGTGCAGTTCTTTTAAATCAAACAAGGAGTCCTGCATTTGGATCACAACGGAAGAAACCATACAAGGAGTGTGGTAAGTGACAGCTTTTAAATGAAATTGTACAGAGGTGGCATCTCTTGATATTCTGGGTTGTGCTGCCAGTGGTACATAACCCTCTCTTTCATGGATGGCCTTCTTTAATACATTTTTGCCTGGCCCACAGTTGTAGACATTTGGTCCCTGTTGTGTAAATGCAACATCGGGCAGAAATGGCTTAAGCATTTGATGACAGCACTACAGAAAAGGGAGCTTTATGTTGAGGGTGCTTGTGTCTGAATTTGAGCCTGGCAGTAAAAGAGTCAACCCTCCAAAGGCTTCTCTAACTTTGCATTTCAAATACGTCTCGTTTCTGTTTCATGTGATGAACACCACTTTTGTGTGATGACGAGGCAGAGGGACAGCACCTGGATGGGGAGCTATGTGGACTCATACTCTTCTCTCACGAAGAGTCTGACTGTTATGTTAACCAGCCCCTGCCCCAACTACATAAGTAGTAAACTTCTGAGGTGAGAGCAGACTGTGGGCCCAATCCTATCCAATTTTCCAGTGCTGGTGCAGTTGTGCCAGTGGGGTGTGCGCTGCATCCTGTGGTGGAGGGGCAGTCACTGGGGCCTTCTCAAGGTACGGGAACATGTTCCCTTACCACAGCGCTGCATTGTGGCTACACTGGAACTGGAAAGTTGGATAGGATTGGGCCCTGTTCCATTTGAGGATGCTGGTGTGGAAACCATGCCTAGTCCCTGTCTTTAAAAACAAACACTTCCTGCAAGTAAAAATGTAGCACATTGTAGAAAAAGGCTCAGGGCCTGCCTACTTCCTGTCATGCTAGTTTTCTACTTGCCAGATGATTTTTACATGAGGGAGAATTTGTAAATGTGCTTCCCTCCTGCAAGCTGATAGGGAACAGCCCAATCAGCTCCCTCAATATTCTATCCATCCATCTTCTTCCAACCTCATTCTCCTGGAGGTGTGGACCAGACCTCAGTGCTGTAGCTTAATGGAGATTCCTTACCAACTTACTCTTCTCTACAATAATCTGAATCTCTAAGGAAGCAACAGCAAGGAAGCAAGCAAACAAACAAGCAAACAAACAAGAATCATGACCACAAAACCAATACCTTGATTGCCTGTTTGCAAAAGAATTATGCACCTCAGGAAACACTGCTGCCTTTCTTCTCCTTTTTCAAACAAAAATGTACTGTCAACAACAGGTAGCTTGGCCTCAGGTCATTCATGTGCCAGAATAGCAGGTTAACTCAAAAACTTGTTATGGAAAACGTTTTTCAGCATTTATCCAGTTATACCATTCAGTTGTTTTCTAGACCTCCCAGAAATAGTCACCTGTATGGCACAGAACAAAGGACTATCCTCTGTTGCCAGGTTACCAGAAGGAGCAGGCAGGAGACATCTTGCCATTTACCATGAAAGACTAATCTAGAAATACAATTTTGCAGCTGCTGTTGCTGCTACTATGAGCTAGTAATGCGAACTGAGATTCACAATGGTGTATAGGGTTGGCCTTTCTTTGATTATCTCAGATTATGGACTGGTGAGGCTCGCTGGTTGACACCAGAGTAATGGGGCTACAGCATCTCTGGGACATGCTCTAGCCCACAACTTTCCACTCCTCCGCTCCACATGTCTTCCTTCTATCTGTTCTGCTCTTAATTTTCAAACATACTGAGTGGAGAAGGAGAATTGGGGGTGGTCGTAGTCTTCACACCTGCTGGTGCACAACTGGTTAAGCCAGCATATCTCAGGTGCTGGAAGATCTTGGGCTGGCACTGGTAGAACTCCAGAACCTACTTCAATGCCAGGGCTCAGTTCTTGAACGCATACAGTTTTCAAAACAGAACATATCTCTGGATATAAGCAGAGTGGCTTTCCCATGCCATAGTGTTCTGGCATCTTGGGATAGGAGGTCCAATTTCCAAATCAGAGGAGATGGGATTAGGGCAGCTCTGAGTTTCTGTCCAGTTCCTGAACAGTTGGGAAAAGCCTCCTGCTCAGTGCTTATAAGGACCCTGTTGGCAACATATGCTTGCCCAGTTCATGTTGATACTTCCCTTATCAGAGTCCACTACCCACTACCCTCACTGGGACTGGTACAGAAGCAGCTACTGATTCCATAATTCATGTGACTGATGCTCCCTTTCTCGCACACGCACACGCACACGCACACGCACACACCCATAGTGCAGTCCTACACTGCTGAAGAGCATGAAGGCATGCAGAAGGCCCCCTATTCAATCTCTGGTGTATTTCCAGGTAAAGCTGTGAAAGTTCCCATTTGGAAACTGTGAAGAGTCACTGGCAGTGTGTGCTGACAATAATGTGTTTGGCAGACCAATGGTCTGACTCAGACCATCCAATGGAAAAAGGGTTGCTGATCTGGTGGGAAAAAAAACCTATGGATTCAAAGTAACCCATGTGGTTGGAAGCATAGCTAAAGGGGGGCAAAATAGTAAGTACTGCACATGCCACATGCCATGTAAGCAGCCTCTCTCACTCACCATCGGAGCCATTCCTGGCAGTTACTGCAATGCTCAGGAGATGTCGTATGGTTTACTATGCAGTGCCGCTGCCTGGAATGGCTTCCGTGGCAAGGAGGAAGGGCCCCTTACATGGCACATTGTGGTGCCTGCAGTACTTATCATTTTGCCCTCTCTAGCTATACTACTGCATGTGGTTGCGATACTCACATGCTATTCCAAGGAGGCTGAGATGACAGCGCTATTGGGGAGGTGATTGGTGTCTGTGTGTGAATGGGCCATGTAACTTCTATATACTCACGGTACTGATGTTATGTGGAGTCCATTCTTGGATAGAGGTTTCTGACAGCTGCCGTGCCCCACTGATGATATATAAGCTCAGCCTAGAGGATAAGATTTCAGTAACAAGTTTACATAAGCCATCCTGAGTACTAAGGGCTTACTTTTTAAATACTATGAAGGAAAGCCTGTTTCCTACTCTTCTGTCTGCACATACGGTATAATATACCCCAAAGAGATTTTTCACTCCACTCTCTCTACTCTCCAATTCCCTCCTGTGTAGCCTGCACAGCATGTGGTTTTCAATTTGTAATTATTCTTGTTAATTTTTGTTTGCGATTCCCTCGCCAAGCTTCCCTCAATCATGTTTGTCTGATTTTAACTTGGCAGAGCCAACTTTCACCACAAATATTAAAGTGCATTTGTACATGCCGTTCACAATTGCTGCTGGCTTCAATCACACTGGAAGAGACAGAAATTCAGATTAAATAAAGTCAGACAGACAGGACAGACTGTTAAAAAAAACCACAGCTTTGGTTCACTAATATTTTACAGCACAAGTTTTCATAACCTCCCAAGAAGTCATGATTAGAACACATTTTTCATCAGTCATTTTCCGTGCTTGTGCCACAGTTTCTGAAGCAGCTTAGCATGAAAGCATCTTTGTTTGCATGGAGACACATCTCCTTTCCCCACCCTCAAAAAACCATCTTCCAAAGGCCAAACTGCTGGCTGGAAAGGTGGCAAATCAATATGTTTAAACTTGGACTTATCCCAGTAAGACACAACATAGGTTATGACAGTCTGTTTTTAAGAGCAAAAGGACAGATGGGTAAGGTATGCAAAGCCCTTGTGCTCTTACACACTCTCCTCCACAATATCCACCCCCCCCCCCGGTCATGTATACTCAAAGCCAAGCTAGATGTCATGCCTGATCAGATCTTGTCTGATCTCGGAAGCTAAGCAGGGTCAGGCCTGGTTAGTACTTGGATGGGAGACCGCTTGGGAATACTGGGTGCTGTAGGCTTATACCATAGTCTTTCAAGACTGAAGGTTGTCAACCAAGCTACGAGATAAGATGCCAACGAGATGCCAACCAATCTCATAGATGTGATGTTAATCATGTTTGCTCTGGATATTTTTTAAAATGCAAATTGGGGCTGCAAGGAGTCCTGATCCAGACTGGAACTGTAGTGTGGGGGATGAGGGCATTAACTCCTTTTTATCTCTGTCATTGCAACCCATATTATTCCTGGTTCATGTTCCATCATAACAGCTTCACTCTTTGTGCAGAAAGCAAGCTGCAGGAGAGTCACCAACTGAATTAAGTGGCCCCTGTGGAGGGAAATGGTTAAAGTTTCCGTTCTTGCCATAGTCCCAATCCTGATCACACACAAACCCCGTGGCTGCTGTTTACATTTAAGGAAACACACAGACACAGCCAAATGGCATGATTAACATCACATCAACTTTCAGTCACTGAGTGACCCTAACTATGTTTATTCAGAATAAGTTAACATGGCATTCCATGGACCTTCTCCCAAGTAAGTAAGATTGCAACCTTAGTTCCTTCCTGGTTTGGTCAAACCATAGTTTACTATTACATCCAAACTGGAAAACTCAAATCTGGATTGGAAACTATAATTTGAAACTGGCTTCCAGCTCAGGGCACATGCAAAGCATTGTTTGCTACTTTGAGTTTAACAGCAAAGTGTGTGTTGCTTGAACCTGGACATAAGTACGGTGAACCTTCACTTTAATGTGATTTCACGTTACAGTCAAACCACTTTACAGTGGATTCTCTGTAGTAAAAATAAAAGTCCACTATGTGATGATAAGTTATCGTCTTTGAAATGGAGGTTATCCTGCCACCAACAGGACCTCAAGGGTGATACATAAGCCAATCAGAGGTGTCAATGCAAGCCAGCAGCAGCATTTTTAACATCATGGAGGGAAGAATATAGTCAATGTGAAAGCAAATGCAAGCCTTTCAGGAACATCTTGGCTGCAGGAGGGTTGTTAACATCAAGGCTGTGTGCACAGAAGGAAAGATACGATCTTGTAATTTGTGTTTTAAAATTGCAACTTTGTCAGCCCAATCCTATCCATTTCTCCTCTGCAGCATGCAGCTATGCCAAAACAGGTTGCACCACATGCTATGATGGAATGGGGGGGGGGGGAGAGATCAGGAAGCTTGGGAGTGGTAGGGGAAAATGTATTCCCTTACTTCCCTGTGAGCCTCCTGATCACCAATAAGGAGATCTACACAGGGCTGGTGTAGACCTATACCAGCCCTATCATATGTCTGAGGAGAGAAGGTCTATCAGCTGTATAGCACACCATCAACATGGAATTGTTTACTAGGCTGAGGGGTAAAACTCCACCTCTTAATATAACATCTGAAAACACTTAGCATTTCCACATGTTGAGTGGAGTCAGACACTTTATATCTAGTATCAAGTTTTCACATAGCACCACCACCACTGAGCAAACGAATATTTATAATTGCACTGCCTCAGAAGGATAGATGTTGGTTATAAATTGTCCTGCAGGCAGACAGATTAGTAGTTCAGAACAAAACAAAGATCTGAGCCAAAGTGTCTTTTGGGAAACAGTGTTGCAAGCTGGAGAGATCTGGCACTGCCTTTTCCGACCAGAATCCAGTGGGTAGCATTCAGTAAGGGTGCATTTTGAATTGCTTGTAAATATGTAAACTTCTTTTGCAGTCTCTCTGGGTTGTGTGTGTGTGGGGGTGGGGGTGGGGTGGAGGATAGGGATGTATTGGCTTTAAGTTTTTTTTAATTGATATACGCTAAGTTGAACCAGTGTGATGGTCATGTCACAATGTAATTGTCTGTTTTCAGGGGTCTTCTCCACCCTCTTGGTAGGCTGATGGTGGGCCTTAGATTGGCAGTCTGCTTTCTGCTGCACCAACCTGGCAGCCTACTTGCCCAAGGCCACTGGGCAGAGAAATAGCCAAGCACAGCAAGTTCCAGGGATGATGCCATTCTTTCCAGGTGCCCCCTAGACAGCCGTGGACCTCCGCAGCCCCGCGCCCGGGGCAAAGCTCCATGAAGGCACCCCCCATGGGCTATCGCTGCCCCACACGCAGAAATCCGCTCCCCCTACTCACTGGAGGCTCATGGAGCCTTCTGGCAAACTGGAAGCACAGTTTCCACCCCCGTGGGGAGCCTCAGAGTGGCTTCTGCGGGGTCCTAGCAGTTGGTACCTGGGGCATGGCAGGCATGCAACTGCCCCTAGAAGCACACCCACCAGCCAGTCCTTACCCACCCTGATAAGGCTCATGCAGCTCCTACCAGAGCATGCTGCCTCCTGCATGCCCTGACATGATCGCCAGCCCTCAGATTGGGCTGGTGAAGCCAGTCAGGGAAAGTCAGCTGCTCTGCCTGCTCACACAGTGGCCTGTGGTGTATGGCAGTACTAAAGGACAGTGGGATCCATGGGTTGTGCTCTGCTTATCTATTTTTGTGCATGAGCCGTTGTGCCATGCTGTCTGCACACCTTCCCTGGTGTCCCTGGTCCTGTGTTCTGCCATCTGTGAAGTCCTGTGCCTTTCTTCATTGGTGTTCTGGAGACCTGGCTCCAGGTACACATATATGGGATTGGGACCAGCAGAACATCTTCCCAGGTGGCATGGCTTGGCTGGCATTGTTAGACTGGGGTTGTGCTTGGGCTCTGATTTCTGTGCTCATAGACATGAGTGTGGAGTTGATGTCTGGGTATGTGCTCTTCTGGGGTATTGCACAGACCATCACATGGGTTGGTGTCTATCCAGTCTTGGAAGGTCACTGGGTGGCTACTGCACATGTTGTCCTCAACAGTGCCCCAGTGTCACATGGTCACCAGGCGACCACCACATATAGTGGCTGCCCAGCAAACCACAAAGTAGGAAAATGGTCACACATGTGTACCTCAGTTGCAGCATGACTACTGCATGGACATTGTGGCCTAGTGGGGGCTTCTGGATAGTGTCATGGCTTCTAGGGACACTGGCAAGGTTGCTGGGCAGGCTGCACTAATGTGGTGCAGCTCTGACAGCACCATTCCTCCTCCCCCTCCCCTTGCTTTTTGGGCTTTGGGATTCAACAGTTGTCATTCTGCTGGGGGTGGCATCAAAGAATTTTCTGAATAGGATTGTGCTGTAAGACACTGTCACCAATACCTTGATCTATAACAGATCCAACATTTTAACGAGGCACCACACACAGTTTACTTTTGGTGAATAACATTATTTAGGGTAGAATTTTCACCCTGGTGGCACTGGCATTTCCCATGGGTTGAAAACAACCCTTTGTAATCACTAATTTGTAAATTGTAACAACCCCTTTGTAATTTAAAGGGGCCAAATCCATTTTTTCCCCTAGCTCTGCAAGCTAGCACATAGATAAAATAGCAGCTAGATAAAACAGGTCAGATATGGGAAGGGCACCGAGTAGCTCTTACAAAGTCATTGCCCAAGGCAAACAAGATATTCTTCAGGCAGGGATGCTCTGTGCGGTTCAGTGGTGCCAATTCGTGTCAATTTCACGGCAAGATGTTTTTGGTATGAGGATTCTACTAAAAAGGTGAGTGTTTGTTTTGGAATTAACGGGCTGCATAAAATATGTGACACTTGTTTACTGAGTGGCAATAGTGCTTAAGCTCAAGTTTAGCTTAAGGAACCATTGATGTGTTTTGTTATTTCATTTGTATGGGCAAGAGTCTAATTTGTGCAAGAAGCAGGTGACTTTAAATTTGGTATCTATTTTCCATATTCAGGTCTTCTCAGGATTGATTCCTTAATCAAAATACCCAGTCCTGATGGTGGATGATTTTTCTACTGCATTTTATATAAAAACAAAATCTGCGGTTTTAGGAAAACCCTATAGACAGTTTCACTTTCTTTTTTCAAAGAAGAGGTTATGGGTTAAATGTCATTTTGGCCAACTTTTTCGCCCTCTGCCTTTTTTTGAAGGGGTTGGGAATGGAGAAATTCATCTTTCGTTTTGCGTTACATGATACATATTGATTATTACACTGAGACGAGAGTGGCAATTCTCCATCTTCTCCCATAGATGGCTAGAATTGTTTGCTGGAGAGGCTCCCTTTGGCAAATAGTAATTAACTAGATACAGTACTGCAAAGAACCCTTGCAAGGAGAGGTTATTTTTATCCAGCAAAACCATAGAGAGGTCATGTGCTACTCAGAACATTAATTAATCTGTGCAAGCAACAATAAAGCCATATTAGCTTGAGAAAGCAATAGCCCCTGAGGAATGTGACTCTGTTGCACTTACTTATTCGTATTAAGTAGCATTTCTCTCCATGAAGAGTTCAGTTGCAAATATGAGTGAAACCCTCCTCAGCAAGGGTCTGAAGGATAGAATTTGTCTTCATCTTTCTTTTCAACTGCAAAAGTCACGGAAGGTTAAAACATGGTACTGGGGCAATGAAACAAGAGATGTGGAGGAAGATTTTGTAGGCAATTTCCCCACAGAGTCTTTGTTCTTTCTTTTCAAGTGTAAAACACCTACAAAGAAAGCAGCTTCTCTTCCAAGCCATTAGTACTGCTACCTTGGTAAGGTAGTGAGACCCTTGGTAAGGGAGACCCTGCAGAAAGAGCGTGGAAAAAAAGAGACTTTCTCCACCTTCCAGGTTTTCACTTTGCTAAAAGCAAAGTCGTTTGTTGATGAACATTGATCTTCTTGTGTGGGAAAAATCAGAAGAGCTTTGGTGGAGGAGTGTAGCTAAAGATTTGTTTTATGTCACGGAGTCTACTAATTCTGAGACACCAGTAAACATTTTCACTTAAGTTTGATCAAACATTAACTGAGGATTAACTGTATCAAGAGCACACATCAGAAAGTGGAATAGCCTAGATATTTGGAACACATATTTCTGCTTTCTACTGTACAAGTCCATTTCTCCAGTCCAGGATTGTTCATGCTGACTGGTAACAACTTCCCAGATCTTTCCCTACTTGGGTGGGAATTTCACTACCCAAATACCCTGAAGATAGCAGGTATTGAAAGTGGAACCTTCTGCATGCAAAATAAGACCCTAAGCTATGGCCATAATTGGTTTTCAATGTTTGCTTGCCACCTTTCAATTGTCATTGAAGGTACTACCAAAGCAGCTTACAGGAAATTGTGTTAAAAAACAAACAAACCATAAAGACATATTAAAACAATGTAAATGCTAAAAGCCGATTACAAGAAAGCAAAATGCAGAGTGGGAAGACCAAAATTAACACCATGATGAAACACAGGCAGCAGTAATTCAAGGGTTCTAACAGAAAGCCCAGCAAAAGAGGGGTGCATTTCCAAGCGTTTTAAAAGTGAGCAGTGATGGTGTCAACTGGACCTCCCAGGGGAAGGTATTCCACAGCCCAAGTCCTGCTATGCACTGTCCTGCTCCCCCCCCCCCACCATCAGCTGGTGATGAGATGCAGAGTAGGGCCTCTTTGGATGAGTGCAAGTTAATCTGGAAGGAGGTGGTCCTTTACATATCCAGGAATTCCCAGCTCCTTTCAACTTTTATTTTCAAAGGTGTTCAGCCTGTTATTTACAGAGATACAAGGGAAACCATGCATGCTGGATCCTACCTATTTCTACACTAAAGAAACCATGAAGAGGGTCACACCAGATGTGATTCTGAGCAAGTAATTAATGCTTTTTTTCCTGAATTAAGAGCATCTATTGAACTGTAGTACGAGGGAGGGGAGCATTTAAAGATCTTGCTATCCTTGTATGCTGCAGTGAGAATGCCCCTGTTACCACGTGTATACTAGTCCCCTTTTGCCTGTTTCCCTGTGTAATTCTGTGTTATCTTCATGGTTTGGGGGCATCATCATCCCTTCCTCTCCAGCTTTTCAGTTTTCTGTTCTGTTTTCTTGCAGAAGCTGCCAGGGAAAAGTGAGGGGAGAATTGCAAATTTGATTTCAGAGCTGGAATGCAATTTACAGGCAGCTTGGCAGCCAAAGGAGAAAGAATGCAAATTACAACCAGAAAAACTGGTTCTGAGGGGTTCCAAGTAGACCCAGAGGGTTGGCTGGTCCTAACTGGCTGCTCTCTAAGAAGGGAAAATGTAGAGCTCAAGTAATAGATGGCATAGCTTCGGCTGAGGGGGTAAAGCCCCAACCCACTGAAAACTATCTTCTTTCTTCTGGCCATTGAGAAGAGAACCAGGAACAGCTTATCACTCTCCTGGACAGTAGCGCACATGGGATCCTATGCCCCTCTTCCCAGCCTGGTCCATCTCCCAAACTCTTCTCAGACTTATACCAGCTAAACAGCTGGCATAGGCCTGAAGGGGCCCCCAGGAGACCAGGCAGCCTACAGAGAGATAAGTAAAAATGTTCTTTACTTACCTCTCCTGGGCTGTCTGCTCCTTTGCTGATCCATAGCATCTGCAGCATGGACTCTGTCCATAGTGCTGCTAGCTCTGGACTGCCGGGAGATAGGATTAGGTCCTTGTTCCACATTCCAATCTCCATGCTAACTGCATACATGGTAGTGAGGTGGAGATGCCATACATGTCTGGTCCAATGAATGCAAAGGATTTTCGGATTGTGTGGCCATTGTATGGAATGGCAACACACATCACTGTCCCCATTCAATGAGGTCTGATTATCTACTTAGTGCATTTATACTGCATCAATAGGCTGAAAATAATTTTTCTGAGGACAGTGTTTCCTTGCCTCATCAGGCATTGCTACAGGCCAAGGTGGAAATTAACAATTGTTAAATTGAGTCAAAGCAGCTTGTGATGGGTAGCAGTGACCATGTCTATGCCGAGAGCATTTCAGAATCTGTATACATTTGCTGCCCTCTATCAACACACCTGTAAGTGTTTAATGCTGTTTTCTGCTTGGGATGCCATTTGAATCAACTGTAATTATTGCCATATTACTGATAATTTGTCAACTTTATTACGGCAGGAAGTAATTATGCATCATAAATGTTTAATAACATAAATATGCCAAAAGAATAAATAAATGTGGTTTTATTACCAGGCAATAAACGTATAATGAAGAGTATGCAAATACATCATTTCCTAATACAGTACCTCTGTCACTCTGTAAATGACATCAAATTCAATCAGCCCCAACCCTTAAAGCACAAGAAGGCTCAGCCAAAATATTCCCCTTTGAGATATTTATGGCATGGTAATTGTTCTGGCTCATATGGATTTGTGTTTTCTGCTCTAGTCTGATTTTATGACAATTCAAACTTCTTTATACCAACCCCTGAAAGGCGTTGAGGAAGTTCTGGATTTCATTGTCTTCCATTCCACCAGATTCCCCTGGATTTCACTGTCTCTTGCAAGCTTTGAAATAAATGGGATTAAAATATTGACCACATAACACACTCCAGCCCTAATGGCTATTTAGTTTTCATCTTTGCTTTTCGTTTCTGACCAATGGTGTGTTCCTTTTCAGGTTCTTGCCCAGTGTGGGTGGCAGGGGCAAGAAGCTTGGGCTTCTTTAGCTGATCAGTAAACAAAGGTTGAGGCTTTGAGTCTGGTGCAAGAAATTCAAGAGTCTCGGGTGACCTCCAAGCAGGGGGGTCATGATATGACTCCAAGATGTGGCTCACACTGAGCAGTGGAGAGCAGCAAACAGCAGCCCCCCCCACACACACACACACCTGTAACTGCCTCCCACAAGCCAACCCTCTATCTCTCTATCTCATTCTTTCCTCATGCAGTCCTTCTAAGCAATATAAGAAGCATAGGAAACCCTGGAAGTACTTCCAGAACAATCCATGCCTCCTTATTTGCATAAAAGGGGCTGAGTGAATGGGTGAGGGGCAGAGGCCTGATCACCATCTTCCATGTGGTTTTCTCAGTGGTTGTGGTGGTGGATGCCCTGTTTGTAAGGTGGGAAGAAAATTGGGCAGGTGAGGAGAGAAAGAGGTGGTGGCTGTGATGGTAGCAAATGTTGTGTTCCTTAGGTGCAAATTGCCCTTGAACCAGGCCTCTCACCAAGCATCCAATACCAAAAGTAAAACAGGATTAATGACCACAGGTTATGAATAGTAGGGTCACACATATCCCTTTTGCTCCTTTGCCCAGGGCTGACATCAGAAACATCTGGTGTTCCATGGGAGAACCTGGAACAGTGTGAGGGACTTGGCGGTAGGATAGAGAAAGTACCAGGGATGGGCAAGTCTGGCACAGTTTGATTTGAGTCATGAGTCTCTGCCCCCACAACTCAACTTGAAAACGAATCCTAACGCGAGCACTTTCTGAGTCACCTTTTCACGACTCGAAAAGACTTGAGTCATGGGTTGCCCCCTTTAAAAAAAACTAGGGAAAAAACGGGGCTGCTGCCAGAGTGTGTGTGTTGGAGTTATCTTTAAACACTCCCATACTGTCCCCGCCCATCTGTAAACAAGGCGGGAGAGCAGGGATGGAAGTGGCAAGAGGGAAGAGGGTCATGCGCAGCAGCTGCGAGGTTTACCAGCATGATTAATCCTTTGCACCTTTACTCAGAAGTAGTCCAATTTGTGCCAGTTGTTCAATGAGGCTCCCTCCTCCCAAGTAACAATGGAGCCATGAGGAGGAAAGTGTGATAGCTACGAACTGCTTCCTCCCCCTCCCTGGCCTTCTCTCGCAAGAACCCCCCTGGGCTGCCCTATCTCAGCCAAAGAAGATATCAGACCTCCCAACCTTCATCCAATGATCATCTGTTCTTTCAGAGTTGGGCAAGAAAGCCTGCTCTCACCTTCTGCCTGCTATTCATTGCAACAGCAAGCATTAACCTTTCCCTGCCTCCTGCCTGGAACCTCCCTGCTGCTTGCCCGATCTGAATGATGGCCCCATGAGGTTTTTCATGCCATGAAAACAGTAAGCAAGCACACCCTTGAGCACACAGACAGACTTGAGTATTGCATGGGGACGAGTACAAAGACAGGGACCCTTGACTCAAATGTTTTGCCGAGGCTTCCATATGCGTGACTCAAGTGTACACGAGTCAGCAAAAAGAATGTATTTTTGCAACTCGGACTCACCTGACTTGAGTTCCATCCCTGGAAAGGACCCAGGGAGATCATGTCAGAGTTTGGGTTTATTTGCTACCTGCAGTTCCACATCCTTGCCACACTTTGCTTCTTGGCCCCTTTTATGTCTATCAATGCTCTTGTTCCTGGCCTGGGAGAGGGGGTAAAGGGGGTAATTTGTACCCGGGACCAGGATCTAAGAGGGGGCCCAGGAGCCAAAGGAGGGGGCCCAGAAATTTCCTGGGGTCTTACATTTTCCTATCTACTCAGACTTGTTGCCTGCACAGGATGCTGGGGACACTACCATGAGTGTGCAGCTGCGGCTGCTACAGCTACTGGCAAGCCATATATGCTGGGCCAAGGAATGCATTCATGACACTCCTTAACAGTGTCAAATCTGGGAGGAAACTGGTCTGCTACAGTAGCTCTTTAGCCTGTGGATCTGCTTGCTATGAAGGAGCTCAAGGACACAGCTGTGAGGCTACAGAAGCAAGTTTTGGTAAGCACAGGAAACTTTCCATTCCAGTGTGAGCCTAAATATGATGATGCTAATTTTCTGCAGGCTTTTATATATCCTCGTATTTAAAAGATTTTAGAGAGGAGTGTGTTTGTTTTCCACATTACTGTATCTAGCTGGCAATGCCACGTGGGTGGGTAGACCTGTACTCCAAAGACTTTTCAGGCTCTCTCCACCTGCCCTCCCACCATTTCACCCCTCCCCGCCCCATTCTGCTCACCTATCACCACCCTCCCCTGCTGTTTCACCCCTTCCCCTTTGCAAAGGGCTCCCAAAAAACTTTGTACCCCCTGATAAAATTCCTATCAGAGACCCTACTCTTGTTATTCCTTCCATGTTTCCCTCCAATCTAGTCTTTTGGTATACTTTTTGCCTTTCTTCCTATTTATCTGTTTGGTCTCATTTCACTCACAAGGGAGCAGGTTGCTGTGTCTCCAAACACCCCCATATTCTGTTGGATTTGAAAGGAATTCCCCAAATTTTGGATGTTTTTCCAAGATGACCTCCTTCTTTTTGGGCTTCCTAACTTTGAGGTGAAGCAAGGGGCAGGAAGGTGGGTGCCAGTCATTAACTGCTAGGCACTGTGCCTGTCTTACCCTCCTCTACCTCCACTTATATCTACCTCTGTTGGCTATGTGGTGGGCATAAAATCAACAGATGCAACATCCCCCCCACACACACACAGAGCTACAGCAGTAGGAAACCTGCTCCCAACTAATTTCTGCCTCTCATGCAGGTGTTAAACCTCTTATTTCAGGAAGCAGAAATGCTTTGACCTCCATGCTTCCGGGACCTCACAGCAACCAAGCAAAGGGAACATGGATTGCCTAGTCAGGGCCAACCCATGTTCAGGGTGTTTTGTTCTGTTTTTCATATTCATGGAAGTTTTGATAAACAGGCAAACTACAATGATATTGCTGAGTCTGTGCACTCCGTGATTTAATTTGACACCACCTGCTATACCCGATTGAGAGACGAAGGTTTCCTAAAACAGCATTCCCACTATATGAGGAAGGAGATGGCTGGAATAGTAAATAGGATATAGATTTTGTTTAGTGCAAGCAAATAGCCTGTTTGTTTTCCCCCCTCCCCTTAAAGTTCATCGGTATGCATTTAGCACCATCTTGCTGGCTTGCATTCCAGCCTCCAATCATGTGAGGAGGTGATCGTGGGTACAAATTAGAATGTAGAGAATGCATACTGATGAAGTCTTCCCCATGATAGCATCTCATTGAAAAGGGACTGTGAGAACCCATGGAGTGATCTTTAATGCAAATTGTTCAAACTCCTGATATTTTATTTATCAGTCAAGCAGAGGGGTGTTGGGACCTGGTTTTTTCTTGGAATGCATCTGATAGTCAATACAGCAAATGGGGGGGGGAGAATTCGGCCCAAAGCTTTTTGCTGAAATCACAATGGAGGAGACAAGTGTTAATGAGCTGATCTGAGGCACAGGCGCACCATTTTGTGGTGATTCAGCTCCTTCTTGGCCAATAGATCCCAGAAGGTGGTGCTGGGGAATGCCTGTTTGGCCCCCTGGCCACGACAGTGTGGGGTGTCACAGGGTTCGATCTTGTTCCCCAACCTATTTGATATCTATGTGAAAGATAGATACTGGGAGAGGTCATCTAGGGATTTGGAGCTGGGTTTCACCAGTATGTATAGTTGCAACAGGTGCACCAGCCAAGGTTCACCACTGTTGCTACCTGGCAATCCAGAAGCAGTTATGCTATATGCCCCAGGCCTGTAGAGAATTTGCAGGCTGGATAGAGCAAGGCCCTGATGTCTTGGCCTGCATACAGTGTAGCATCATGGGAGTGACTGATGCAATACCATGTCACCAGATATGTCACCAGATGGTGAGTCATAGGATCACCAGAATGTAGCCCGCCTCTCATTGGCCAGTGCCAGTATACACTGCAGCCTGTGCAAGCTGCTATGTGGGAGATGTTATGTGGAGTGTCTGCGGGAAGCTACGTCGGTGTGGATCGTGATTGGAGTGTCCAGAAAGAGAGCTATCTGTGCTGTTTGCTTGCAAAGCTGCCTTTGAACTGTAAATATCTTGTACATACTTCAAATAAAGGAACATCTGGTGGTGGAGCACTACTGTGTGCCTTGTTATTTCCTGGGAGTACTTGCCAGACCTTGAGTCTCTGGAGCTGCGGTGTCAGCTGCGTACAGCAACAAGTTGTGTATCCAGGAGAACCCTCAGATTGCAAACCTGCTCCTGCAGAGGGAGTGCAACCCCAATTCAGAACAGGCTGGTAGTCTGGTATCTGCATTATGGACCAGGGGAACATCTGCTTTGTCTGAATATAATTTCAACTTGTTTGCCCCCATTCAGATCCAACCACCTCTAAGCAGCACTCCAGGATCTTCTACAGCCTCCCTAATACCAGGTAGAAATAACTGAGGGCCAATCCTATGCAATTTTCCAGCCCTGGTGCAGTTGCAATGCAGCTCCAAGGTAAGGCAACAAGTGTTCCCATACCTTAAGGAAGCCTCTGTGATTGCCTCCCTACCACAAGATGCAGCACACACCCCATTGGCATGGTTGTACTGGCTCTGGAAAATTGGATAGGATTGGGCCCTGACAGAGCTCACTTGTGTTTCTGAAGGGGTGGCAAAACACTAAGGTTGGACTCTTCGCCCAACCTTGACTGATGCACCAGTTGCAACTATATCTGAGTTGATTGGACCTGAGTTGATTGCACAGTGATCCATGCCTTGGTGACATCAAGATTAGATTACTGTAACCAGCTCTATGTGGAGAAGCCCTTAAGGAATGTTTGGAAACTGCAGTTAGTTCAGAATGCAGTGGCCCGTATGATCGTGGGCTTAGCAGTTCAACTCACAATGCATGAGTTGAATCCTACACATGTCAACTCAAAAGTAAGTGCCATTATAGTCAATGGGGCTGACTCCCAGGTAAGTGTGGACTGGATTGCAGCTTCAGTCAGACTGTTGCTTCAGAGGTTACGTGGCTGCTTGTTCATATCCAAGCTCAATTCAAGGTGCTGGTTTTGAATTTTAAAGTTACAGTTCAGGACCACGATATCTGAGGGACAACCTTCTTCCATACATTCCAGCCCACCCACTATGATCATGAGAAAGGACACACTTGCATGTGCCTCTCTTGACTGAGGTCATAGGGGTCCTGGAACGGAGGGGCTTCTCTGTGGTGGCACCTCACCTATGGAATTCCCTCCCCTTTGATTCAAGAACAAAGCCTTGATTCAAGGCTCTTTCAAAGCCTACTGGTTGGGTATGAAGACATTTCTCTTTTGATTGGCCTTTTAGTGAATTTATGTATTATTGTGGCTGGTTTTAATTGGATATAGTTTTAGGTTGCACTATTGACGGTGGTGATTTTTAATTTGTAGCTACTTTGACTGTATTGTATGTTAGGGATTTTACAGTACATCATGTTGATGCTATTGCTGATTTAATCTTCTTATTCGCTTATATCTTTTTGGGATATTGGGCTATTTGCATTGCTGATTATATTTGATCATTTCTTGTATGTTTAGTTTATTGTATGTTTGGTTTCCATTTTATTTATACAAGTATTTCTTTTATATTTTGTAAGTTGCCTTGGGTGCTCCTGTTAGGGAGAAAGGTGGGTGCAAATTGTTTAAAAAATTAGAAATAAATGAATAAAAGTGAAGTAAGAGGAAAAAATAATTCTCCTTTGTTTCAGACTGAATTTGGGTCAGAAAGCATTGGTTGGAATGTTGAGTAGAAATGTTGAGAAGCAGAGTTAAATTAGGTTGACAACAAAGGCTTATTTTTTTACATTTATTTTCAAAGTTTCTATCCTTTACATGCTCCTGGCACATTTATACCTAATATTAAAATATGGTGATTCCTCATAAATAATTACTGGGCTTTCACAGAACAGCAACACTATATGGGCGGAACATTGCTGCAGGTACAGCTTTTTATCAACCATTACAATATCCAGCTATGTTTCAGTGGGGAGTTGGTGGATATCTCCCAATGCACCAAGGTCACAAGACAGGGACTGCAGTCTAAAGAGTTTTGAAACACTGCTCAAAGTTGTGTTTGCTTTCTTTATACGTCATCAAATTTAAATTTGATTTACCATTAATTTTAATGTAAACATGAAATTTATTCTTTTGATACTTATGAAAGGTGTACTATCCAGGCAGGGGCACAGCTCACACATGAATGTACAATGTGGGCACAGACCGATGTCAACAGAAAATTGTGTATTGTTTGTGAGAAGCTATATTTGCAATCTACTTTTCCCGTTGTTTCAATGACTGCTTATTTTGTTTCCATGGTTCTCGAGGGCATCATTTCCAGTCATGTGATATTATTTTGAGAGAAGGTAGGACCTAAAACTACTAATGAAGTAGCTTATTAACTAATTAAGTTAACTTCATTAACTTAACAGAGTTAAACCTACTTAACACTACAGAAGATTGGATTGTAATGTACTCTAAATTTGCCCAAATGGGAATAGCTAGATCTTCTGAACAAATCCCATTAAAATGAGATCTTCTAAAACTCTTATTCATTTCAATGAGGCTTAGGTAGGTTAGGTCCCAATGTATTGTGAGTTGAATACCTTGCCCATGGATGGTAAACCGGCTTCAATAATATCCAACACCCACTCTGTTCAATGAGCCGCGTTGCCAAATTATGATTTTACTGTTTTATTATGTGTCTTTCCACTTTGGAGTAAATGCCTTTTATCTTTTCCTTTAATTGCACTTCCGTATAGCACACACCGAAGCTTTATCAAACGGTGCCATCATATTCAAGAAACAGGTGGCTGGCTGAGAAATGGGCATGGGAGCAGACTGTAGCATTGAAAGGCTCCACTTATCCATAATATTAGCTTCAACATCTTTCGCAACATTGCAATGCATGCCACAGCTGTCAAAGTCAATGCTGGAGAGTAGCATATATTTGCAACTGATGGCATTCAACAGGTCACGAATGTATTTGCTCAGTGCCATTTGTCCAATGTCATAGCATAAAAGGCAGTTTTAACTTGGTGTGCAGAGAACTCACTGGACATAAAATTATCAATTGAAAGGGACTGATACAGTGTCCTTGGTTTGATTGTGATTCGTAGGGTGTCCTGCTAGCACAAACCCCTTAATTTTAATGTAAACATGTACAGTCAGAGGTTCCAATTGAACATGGTCATACTTCATCCTCTTAATGTCCATGGACTTGAACATATGATTATTCATTATACTGAATCAGACTATTGTTTCATCTAGGTTATGATCAGCTGGATCAGGTCAAAGGAAGTATCCTGTTTCTCAAAGAAGTTCATTGTATTGGCAACCTTCAGTCTCGAAAGACTATGGTATCGCGCTCTGAAAGGTGGTTCTGGCACAGCGTCCAGTGTGGCTGAAAAGGCCAATCCGGGAGTGACAATCCCTTCCACACCGGGGAGCAAGTGCAGTCTGTCCCTGGTCTGTCTCCCTGGCTATGGGCCTTCCTTCGTTGCCTCTTAACCTCAGACTGCTGGCAAAGTGTCTCTTCAAACTGGGAAAGGCCATGCTGCACAGCCTGCCTCCAAGTGGACCGCTCAGAGGCCAGGGTTTCCCACTTGTTGAGGTCCATCCCTAAGGCCTTCAGATCCCTCTTGCAAATGTCCTTGTATCGCAGCTGTGGTCTACCTGTAGGGCGCTTTCCTTGCACGAGTTCTCCATAGAGGAGATCCTTTGGGATCCGGCCATCATCCATTCTCACGACATGACCGAGCCAACGTAGGCATCTCTGTTTCAGCAGTGCATACATGCTAAGGATTCCAGCACATTCCAGGACTGTGTTGTTATGAACTTTGTCCTGCCAGGTGATGCCGAAGAGAAAAGCATATATCTTTCCTGCCATTGCTCCCTGCAGCCAGTAATTCAGAGATATACTGCTGCTGAATCCAAGAGTTAGCATGGTGTACTCTGATGGGCATTTATTCTCCAGGGATTCGGTTCACAATCTTACCCAGTCCTATTTGGAAACACATGGAAGTGAAACAGGAATGTTCTGCATGTGTCCTAAGAACTTCTGCATGTGCTCTAAAACCCAGGAGCTTTTACACTAAGCTGTAAAACGTTGCTATGGCCCCTCTCCTTAAATGGACCCAATTTTATGTTGGACTATGGCAAGCCTGTCTGGGTGACCTGGGGCCAAATCCTATCCAACTTTCCAGCTCTGGTGTAGCCATGCCAATTGGGTGCGCATTGCATCTTGTGGTGGGATTGTAGTTATGGAGGCCTGCACAAGGTAAGGGAACATTTGTTCCCTTGCCCCAGGGCTGCACCACAGCTGCACCAATGCTGGAATAGGATTGGTCCCTTGGTCTTCATCCCAGCCTTGCTAGGACTCTGTGTTTCAGCCAGATTGGACATGTCCAATATTTCATTTCTGGGTATGGAGGTCCATGGGTCAGATGCCTTTGACCAGGGACACACAAGCCCCATCCAGATCTTTGCATGCTGGTTCACATGCCAGTGTGCACTGTTGTAAACATGAAAGGAACATTTGCAAGCCTTACTGTGGGCCCAGCACCGGAGCTAGACCAGTGCGAGCCCACATTGGGCCAGCTCCGAAGTTAATAATAATAACAATAATAATAACAATAACTAGGTATTTATATACTGCCTTCTGGTGATCAGATTACTTCTCTGACTTTATTCAAGGCGGTTTACATAGGCAGGCATTTCTAAATCCCTCAAGGGGATTTTTACAAACATAGAGGTTCTCTCTTTCAAGAACCAACAACATTTCAGAAAGGATCTTCCTGGTTTGGTCTCACTTCTGGCCTCCAGTTCTCCCATGCAGGCTGGCAAGCAGCTCCATCTCTCATATGGAGGGCAGCCAAGATACTTTTTGCTCACACCAAGAGCAGGTGGAATCACTCAGCTGGGCTTGTCAGCTGCTTCAAGGCCTCGCCATTCTCAGCCATTCAGGGAGCTGCCGGTGTCCTCGAACTGGCGACCTTCTGATGTTATCTTCGGGTTAACGGAGGCTCTACCCTCTAGACCAGACCTCCTGCCCAGTGGGCCTTCAGCCCACTGCCTGGCGCTCTATGCAAAGTGCCAGGTGGTGAAGAGGTAAGACTGGGTGGGGGAGATTGGGAGAAGGCATTCTGGGGTGGGGAGAGAGTGGAGCGAAGGCTTGGTGGGGAGAAGGAGTAGGGCAGGAGGGGGGCAGAACCAGTGGAGCTCAGCTCTGCCAGATCCAGAGCCCTGTGTCGGGCTACACAGCCTGACATGGGATTCCTTGATTCTGCACCAGCTAAAGAGCTGCCACAGAATCAAGTAGCCCTCTTACAAATGTCCCCTTCCCCCAAGGAACTGCTGGTGGCTGCCCAGCATGCTTAGGATGCCGCAGAAGACATTTTGGCACCATGGTAATCCTGCACGCCAAGCAGCTTGGATTGGGCTGCCAGTCTAGGAACATCTGACACGAACTTCAAGAGTAAATAAGATTCAGTGACATCACACAAAACGAGCTATGTAGATGGTCATAATACTGGTGCATCTATTTTTCTGGCTGTTGATTGTCTCTTGCCTGTTTTCTAACTAGAAGTAATGTTAACAAAATGCAGTAGCAAGGCTTTGATAGGTGTTCTTCACAGTTCACAAAAGACCAGTTCAGAAAATCTCTTGTAGTTGCTTCTGTGTTTCCAGGTGCAAATAAAGGTCTAGTTCAGGGGTTCTCAATCTTTTTGGCTCCTTGACCCACCTTCAGTGTGGACCTTGTCAACCAGGAAGTTTTGGTTGCCAGGAAAATATACCCAGTTGAATCCCCTGCAGGCTTTCACAGACTAACCAAGGAAGGCTTTTCTTTTGTCAATGAATCTGTGGTACTTGCTGTTTAACTTTGAAAAATTAATTTTGCTTAACTATTTCTGCATTTATTATGTTTTTAATGTCTTTTAAATTTCTTTAATGTGTAATTCTGTAGACTTTGTACAAGTTCTTTTGTGAGATAAGCACTGGGGCATGTACACATGCATACCATTTCACTTGGCCTCCCATGCCTCTGCTTATTTATACATTTAGATTATCTCTTTCTTTTCCGGATATGTCAGGGTGGGTTACAACAGTGTCACCACCTGGGAAAAACAACAGCTTCCATTTCCTATAAACAGATTGTGCAGAGGATCTCTGTTGTCGAGATGACGTCGCTAAAAGAATCTCAGTGTTCAACAGCCAAGAAATCGGCCAACCCAGTGCTTGTAACTGTCAAAACAGTCTTTCAGTCCCAGATGTGGAGAAGGGTGTGATTTGGATTTCAGGGAAATAGGGGTGGGGCAGTCAATCTTGCCTGGGCAAGAAGCCGATTGTGAAACTGCGGCATGATCCCATTTTTAACAAGGACTGCAAGTAATATATCAGTGTCGGAAAGGCTGAAAAGTGTATTGTGTTCTTTAGTTTCGCGGCATGTTCTCAATATTTCATGCAGAGCAAAACACACAGTTGTGACCAACTGTGTGACCAAGGAGACCAAGCTGGTAGAAGAACTCCATGTGTGGAAAGAGCATCAAATGGACATTGGGCTGGTTCATTTGGTATTTTAGCACCAAACCAGCCACACAGGATCAGTGACATGTTACATGCATGTCTTCACCCCTTCCCCTTACTTCTGTGTTAGTTTTTCTGGTTCATTAAATTTCTACTCTCTGTATGCTGAAAATCAGACTTTAAAGTAGGATTGTCAGTGTGTATAGAGGAGAAGTTAGGATGATTTTGTGGGCCGCTGTGAGATACAGGAAGCTGGACTAGATGGGCCTATGGCCTGATCCAGTGGGGCTGTTCTTATGTTCTTATGTTTGTGCCCCTCCCTATTCCCAGAAAACTCTCTGGGAAGCAAGGGGAGGAGCTAAGATATTTAAACAGTGTGAACATGCACATCACTACTAATGTGGGACTGGTTTGGGTGCTAAAGTATTGCGCAGTGTTGCCTCACATCCAACTGGTTCTACTTTGAATACAGCACAAAAAGCAAATGGTCCAACACTAACTGGGGCCTGAACTGGTGGCACTCATGCTCTGGTACTACAAGGCCCTTTGTGGCAGCATGAAAGCCAGGCTGCCATCATGCGCTTCTAGGCCACTGCTACAAATTGGCATAGAAGTGGCATGAGAAGCAACAGTTCCTGGATGCTCCATTGCTCTTGGTACATTGGCAGCAGCATCATGGAAGTTGGAGGAGGGCAAATTGGGGGAGGGAAGAGTGGCTCTCGGCAGCACTAGTGTGCACCAAGATCTTATCCCCTCTTCTCCATCTATCTCTCCTCTTGTTGCTCCTCGGACATGGGTCTGAGGAGACCCATAGACCCTCAGGAGGCCTAAATATTTTTCCTGAACTCTCACAGGCCTCCTGATTGCCCTTCCACTGGATGCAACACACACCTCTTTGTTGCAGTTGCATTGTCACTAAAGGTGGGGAATATGATTGGGCTCTGGCAGCCCAATCCAGGGCTGCTGCACTGTGACAGTTGAGGAGGAACTGGGGCAGGAGGGGGGTTGGACCAGCAGAGCCCTACTCTGCCATATTCTATCCTCCATGTCCGGCTGCCAAACCCAATACTCTGTATGTGGCTCTCAAGTCAGCACCAGCAAGATGATAATAATAATAATAATAATAATAATAATAATAATAATAATAATAATAATAATAAAAATAAAAATAAAAATAAAAATAAAAATAAAAATAAAAATAAAAATAAATAAATAAATAAATAAAACTTTATTTATATCCCGCCCTTCTCCCCAAAGATAACTAGCACAGACTTGAGAAACCCCATTGCATGTCTTCTGGCTTTCCCAGCGGAGACCTTGGCAGTGCTGTTGGATTCAGCTGTAGCAATTTTAGTACTGCTGCATCTGGCAGCATGTCTGGGGATAGGATTGAGCTGCCTGTCTCTTGAACTTATTCATGTTTACTTGGATGTAAGTCCCACTATGTTCAAGTAAGAGTGCATAGATTCACAGTTGTATAAGTCTATCATCCACCTTTATCCAATATTTGGCACATTGTTTTGTTCTGATTTCCATTTCTGGAAAAGGGAAATAGATTTTTGAAAAACGGTTCACCCATAATTCCACAGATGATATATGACTTCAGAGCTCACTTCCCCACCTCACTCAGGAATTATACACTCTGCAGTTGCAGTGGTGGATTGGTGGTGATGATAATGGTCACCATGCTAGTAATTGTCCATGAGTCTCATTCAAGGACGGAGTCTTCAGAATAACGGAAACAAAGAGAAGAGGATCCCTCAGAAAGTGCTCTGAGTTTACAAAGGTCCAGAGCATTTGAGATTGATGACTCTTCTTCATGGACACTGACAGAATAAATAAGCGTTCCACCTAGCAAGTCAATGTAAAACCAATTATAAAACTTCATGTCTGCAACATACAAATATGATATAAACCCCCATCAAAGGAATAATACAACAAGACCTATAAAATAAGATCGGCTAAACAGCTTCAATGTTGAAGCACAAAGAAACACCATCTGTAAAACGGTAATCTTCTGTCTCTTCAAGATCACCTGAATATGTCCAGAATATGGGGCCTTTGCTTAGGTGACAGCAAGATTGTTTGCTTATGGGTTCACTTGCCCACCTTCACATCTCCCCCCTCTCCTGATTTAAAAAGGAAGAAGGGAATGGAGCAGAAGAGAAAGTATGGTAGAGAAGAGAAAGTATGATGGAGACAAGAGTGATAGCCTAGACAGACTCTGGTGCTGTAGCCCACCACTCTTCTGCACTTCCTCTCCACCCCATTCCTCGCTTCCTTTTCACATACAGAGAATGGATGGAGGAAGAGCTGCAGAGGAAGCACCTGGCACCCAAATATGTGAGGAGGGAACGGCACTCCGCTTCAACTGCCAGAATATCTTGGGTGGACTCTAAAGGCTGTATCTGTGGAAAGGAACATTTTCATGTATACGTATTTTCCTCTTTGTTGATGTTGATTTAGTGAGATTATAGGGAGTGAATTGGTTAGTATAAGGGGTTTGAAATACTGTGGGAGTGCAGCTGGTTTGGATCAAAAGTACTGCATTACCCTAGTATGCAGATATCACAAGAATACATAATAGCAGTTGACATAAATATAATACTAGAAAACATCATGGTTCGGGGATGTGGACGAACTGCAGAACTTTCATGGAGGATTTTGGTATAGCGGGTATAGTTATTAGATTAGGTTCCAGGTGTACTGGAAACATATCTCTGGCTTAAGTTACATTACCTGTGAATTTTAACGGCAAGCCTAGCTCTGCTTCGCTTTCTTTTTCCAATCATTTAGATTTTTTCCAAGGTATTGCAACCCCAAAAGAAATGTATTCAAATCATGAAGTTCAAGCAGTTGGAAAGAGAAGCCAGAGGAGAGCAGCTTAGAGGGATCTGTCAGCAGTTGGAAAAACTTCCAAGCTTTTTTTCTTTGAAAGAATCTGGCTCTCATTTTCTAATGAGATCAGCGTTCCCATCGGAGCCTCATTGATGCAGATCTGTCAATTTCAAGTCCTGGGGCTCCAGTGACAAGAGAGTCAACAAACAGCCAGTTGATATGGAGAAGGAAAAATACACCTGTTCTACACTTGCCGTGATGAACTGCTCAGTTGTTTCTGAGTTGACAGGTTATTTCTGATTATAGCAGGGGGGAATCAGGAAAAAAAAAGGGGGGGTGCACATCAGAAATACCAATGCTAAGACCTGTCAAAGCTTCCAATTATAGCATCACATTCACAGGACTGGAATGCAACCTTTCCAAAACAAATAGGCTGAAAAATAAATGCAGCTGTTTGCAGGGAAGCAAAGGAGAAATGCTGTTTTGAAAAGACTTTCAGCGCAAGCTTTGTGTTCTATACAAAGGCCAAATTACACAAGGCAAAATGAAACCCTTCCATAAGTACAGTTATTATTCTGAATATGGAGAGCTCCTCAATGAATTTTGCAGCATTTGTAAATGGGGTCTTTAGAGCTTGTATAATTCCAGCACCTGCCATTCCTACTGTGTTCTGGTTGCAATTCAAGATTCTTGTTCACACTTGCAAGGCTCTTGAGTGAGTGACTTGAGCAGAGGTTCCCTGTGTCGCTAGCAAGAGGTGATCGAACCATCCTCCTCCATGCATCAAGTTCAGCCATGAGGCAATTTCTCTGCTGGATGTATGGAGCTGCCTTAGGTTAGTATCATCTATATTGATGGGGGTATGGCTTTCCAGGGCTTATTTCCAGCCATACCTGGAAATTTCGGGGATGGATCCTGGGACCTTCTGCATGCAAATCAGGAACCACTAAGCTAGAGATCCTTTCCAATGACCCTTTTTTCTTCCAAGAAACCCAAGTCTGAGGACCATTTCAGACATTCCCACTTCCATATGCAGGTCACCAAAAAGACCTGATGAGCAGAGGCACACCACAAAGAAATGTGAACAGTTAAATGATCATATCTGATGCGTCATCGGTTCACAATCTGTGTGCCAGGGAAGAGTTTATCAAAGCCCCCTGGAAAGCAGCATGACAAACCCTGCACCTTTTATCAGGTCATGTGCCAGCCTTTGGTCTTCCCATGCCCTGGATTTCAAAAGGAAAGGGGGACAGAGCAGAAGTGGGGAGGAGAAAAGAGTAGTTGGCTAGAGCAACACTATTTCCTCTTTCACTCCCTTTTTTTTCTTTTTCAAGTCAGTTGGAGCAGTGGTACACTGAAGTAAAGTACAGAGAGAGCTAGGGTGGTGTAATGGTTTGGGAAGTGGACTTAGACCTGGAAGATCCAGGTTCAAATCTCCCCTTAGCCATGAACCTTCCTGGGTGATCTTGGGCTAGTCACTTTTTCTCAGCCTCCCCTACCTCACAGGGTTGCTGTGAGGACAAAAGGAGGGGAGCAGCTGTGTACACTGCCCTGAGCTCTTTGGCGGAAGGGCAGTATAAAAATGTGAATAAATAAAACCTTCCTGTTATTTCATCTCAATGCTCTTTCTTTGTGTTTTCAGCCACACTTGATCCCTGCACCTCGAATACTGTCTCCCTTTATCTGCAAGTGGTGCTAATTTTTTTCTTAAAACATCATGGCACCCCAGAGAGAGTGCTTCTGAGCATATACAGAATACTGTTCCATACAGGAATGGCGGGGGGGGGGGAGAAGAAGGATTTAGGATTACAGCATGTGCAGAGTGCCCTTTCTTTCAGAAGGGGAAGCCATTTTGTTTTGAAATTAGTATTGGCAACCTTCAGTCTCGAAAGACTATGGTATCGCGCTCTGAACCTCCACCACTGGTTGTTGATGGCCATGCAAGCATTGTTGAGAACCTCCACCACTGGTTGTTGAGGGCCATGCAAGCATTGTTGTGGCTCAGCTTGACATAAGAGGAGGCAGCTGACTTGAGGTTCTGCTCTAAGCCAGTTACGACTGTTAACTGCATGGTTTGGTTCTAATCTGTACAGCCAGTCTGGGAGACCAGAGCACACAAGCATATAGAGAACATATGTTGGCAAACAGCACCCTGCCTTCCTCATATCTCCTGGAATCAGCAGTCACCACATGGCAGCATACTCTGCATGTGGCTTCACTCACAGTTCCAAGGTACACAATACAGGAGAAAGGGAACCCCAAAATGCTGTAAAGCGAAACACAGGCTGAGAAAAACAAACTCATACATACAAAATTATGAGCATACAAAATTATGCACAGGAAGGATAGAGTGAACAGAGATGCTCTTTTCCCTCTCACACAACACCAGAACCAGGGGACTTCCACTAAAATTGAGTGTTGGGAGAGTTAGGACAGACAAAAGAAAATATCAGTGTAGTCAGTCTGTGGAACTCCTTGCCACAGGGTGCGGTGATGGCATCTTTAAAAGGGGATTGGACAAATTTCTGGAGGAAAAATCCATCATGGGTTACAAGCCATGATGTGTCTGATTTTAGAAATGGGCTATGTCAGAATGCCAATGCAAGGGAGGGCACCAGGATGCAGACCTCTTGTTGTCTTGTGAGCTCTCTGGGGCATTTGGTGGGCCACTGTGAGATACAGGAAACTGGACTAGATGGGCCAATGGCCTGATCCAGCAGGACTGTTCTTAAAAATTATGACTGGCCCTCTCCACCCCACCTTGTCTTTATAGCCTCCTATTTGGCCAGGAGGATGAAATTCCTGCCATTTGGCAACCCTTTCAAGTCAATTTTCTCTAAAACACAAGTTAAAAACTCTCTTCTGCAAATTTTTTTTCTGCAGTGCAACCTTGCCTGCAATGTCTACTACAAGTTAGCCATCACCTACCTTCCCTGGGGTATGGTTTGGTAAAGGCTTGTACTACTTTCTCTTTCTTTCTTGTACTGACATCTTAAAAGCTTCTAAGGGACTTTTAACATTTTGACACTGTGTTGTAGCCTCGTAGCTGTGTTCTCAACATTGTCTGGCATCTGGCCTGTGTTTGCTGAGTTTCTAGATATGTGAATGTCCTCTAAACCAGGGAAAGCTGAACGAAAGCTGCCGCCGCCGCCACCGCTACCGCCCCAAGAGAGAAAGAATCACAATGGAGCTACTTGCTTTGCTCCTTCTGATGTAAACCTCTTGGCAAAATAGGAAATGCACTTTCTTTTTTATTTAAAGGCAGTGGTTGCCCTGAACTGAGTACTGTTGCAACCTCAGGCGCCATGGCGAACTTACAGGACTGCCGTAGGATGTCCCTGGCGGCCTCTTCTTCCAGCTCTTCCAGGTGCTGCCATCTTGGATCATACAAGATCCCACAAAATTCTCACAAGATCCAAGATGGCAGCCCCCAGGAGAGCAGGAAGAAGAGAGTGCATTGAAAGGGTGCCAAGACTGTGCTACGTTTGGGAACTGCTGATTTAAAGGGATGGCAACAGAGAAGTCAAGTAAGCTTTCTCAGTGTGGATAGGGGCTTCCTTACCCCCTCACCTTATTCTCACATCTACTTCCTTACCCCCTCACCTCATTCCTTCCTTGTGGAGGTAGGGAGCATTGACTTGAGGGAGTAGGGAAGTGGACTGATGTGGCTTGTATCTTTGGCAGGCTGAAGGGAGGAGGTGGTGGCAGCTACGACACAAGGCAGGGTAAAAGCCACCCCGAATCTGCTGTCCCCTCTACTATTATCACATTGCCTGCTTCATAGTTAGGCCAGCCTTGTACAAGGTACATGCTGGCTGGTACATGCACTCTGTGTGACCAACACGCACAGTAAGGATCCTTGGATATTTAAATGCTAACACTTTCATGTCGAACTTTAGTACAACTAAGAGCCTTTGGCAATCTCCATGTGGGAGTGGCAACACCTAAGCCAATCCTGGGTATGTTCTGGAAGCAAAGATCATTTTATTCAGACAAGCACTTCATTGCCAAGGCTTGTTTTAATGGCTCTTTTAATAGCAGATGTATTTTTCATGCAGTTTAGGGTCAAACGACATTAGCTTTCAAGTGAAGTGTTTTAAAACTATAAATAGTGCATGAGGGTGTGCACTATCGGGACAGGAACTGCAGCGTGGGATAAGAGCTAAAGCCTTCCTATGCCTGCTGTGGTTTTGTAGCATTTTGTGACATTCTCCCCTCTGCACTAATTTAAAAAAAAATGGACCAAGCTCTTGCATTTTTGGTGGCATATGTATAAAATGAGCCATAACACACTCTCCAGCACCCAGGGCAGTGATGTCACAATCTCAAATGACATAGTGAGTCATGTGACATTACTTCTGGGTTCCCCCTGGAGAAGGAGGGGTTGCTGCAGCATCGTCACATGTCCCGTTATTTAATAGTGTACACAAGCAAACAATGTATACGGGGGTGGTGGTGGTGGGAATTAAGTTTTTCAAAGGTAGGGTGCCTATGCTTTATTTTTACACTAGTTTTATATCTGCTTGGTGGAAGTAACTGTGTCAGATAGAAGGGCTAGAGCAGTGTTTCTCAAACTGGGTTCGGACCCACTAGGTGGGTTGCGAGCCAATTTCAGGTGGGTCCCCATTCATTTCAATATTTTCTTTTTAATATATTAAACTTGATCCTACCATGGCATATGACTGCATTGGGGAAATGTCACAGATCTGTACTTTTACCGTACTTTTACTGTACTTTTACAGTGAGTACAGGTCTCACTGTACTTTTACCAGACCAGGAAGATCCATTCTGAAATGTTGTTGGTTCTTGAAAGAGAGAACCTCTATGATTGTAAAAATCCCCTTGAGGGATTTAGAAATGCCTGCCTATGTAAACAGCCTTGAATAAAGTCAGAGGAGTAATCCGATGACCAGAAAGGCGGTATATAAATACCTAGTTGTTATTATTATTATTATTATTATTATTATTATTATTATTATTATTATTATTATAACAGGCTACTGTGTATATGCTTTTAACAATGATAGTCAATGGGACTTACTCCTGGTAAGTGTGGGCAGGATTGCAGCCTACAATTGTTAAAAATGTTCCTGCTTGATAATGTCACTTCCAGTCATGACATCACTTCCGGTGGGTCCTGACAGATTCTCATTCTAAAAAGTGGGCCCTGGTGCTAAAAGTGTGAGAACCACTGGGCTAGAGGCATCACAGTTTTTTTAGTGTACTTAGTTTTGGGGTTAGGAAGCCAGAGGTAATGGACACAAAGGATTTTGTTCAGAGCACTGAAAATCTCATACCAACACACTGTAAGACTGACAGTATCCACTTCAAATCTCCAGGCTTTTCAGTTAAGGTTCGCTTTTGCAGCAGAGAATCAGCAAATATTACGAACGCCCCATTTTAATTTTTTTTTAAAAGCATTGAATTACTTCAGGGGAAAAAAATTCCAATTTGCCTCACATTCGCAAATGTATTGGCTTTAAATGATCTACACTGATATTTTTTAAAAGGGTTCTGGAATGATAAAAGGAACTTCTGGGATATAATTATGTTACACAGAAAGCAGCTTCATAGAAATTACTTCTTATTGAACAAGAGTGTCCCGGGGAGGTAGCAGCAATTTCCATCAAAATAAACCACAGCAACATTCTAAATTACATTGGCACAGAACCTAATGGCCAGACAAACATTGCCTTTGGAGGGATACAGAGGCAGATACACTCAGTTCTGGCGGAGAGAATGGATTCTGCCTCGCCTACTCCCACTGTGCATAACAGCTGCTGCATACAGTTATAGAAGCCATGGGAGAGCCAAGGCTGGATTCAGAGCAACAACATCAGTCAGGGCACTGATCTGAAATGGTGCTCCCTTTTGTATAAACAGCCGTGCCTTTGCTGTTGCATTTCTAGCAGCCCTGTACACTGAAATCTCATTTCTACATTTCTTTTACAGGGCTGAAAATGTGTGCAGAGAGAAGGGGTCGTTGGCCTACGGAATTGCATGGTTTAGTACATCGTTTTACTTTGCTCCAGTGAGAACATCTTATCTTGTGACATGTAGTTTTCTTTTTGTTTAGACCACCGGTTCCCAAGCTGAGGTTTGTGGACCACAGGTGGTCTGTACGGCCCTGAGAAGTGGTCTGTGAGATCTCAGGAATAAAATCACCTTTGATCACTTCCAGCATCTTACTGAGCAAGCACTACCACCAGCGAGGGCAGAGAATGGACTCTGAAGTGCCAGCTGCAGATGGTCCATTCTCCACATTCTCTGGTAGTCTGTGGGGGAATGCTCACCTGAGAGATGCTTCCCCATGGGCCACCAGAGAGGGTGAGGAACAGACTGCTCACAGCTGGCATTGCATGTGGTCTATGACAATTCCAATTTTTGCCTCAGTAGTTTGCATGCTCCTAAAGGTTGGGAACCACTGATTTAGACCAAGCAGTCTCATGGAATGCTACCTTAGGTCCACCACTACCTCTGCACGAAAGAAAGAAAGAAAGAAAGAAAGAAAGAAAGAAAGAAAGAAAGAAAGAAAGAAAGAAAGAAAGAAAGAAAGAAAGAAAGAAAGCCAGCCAGCTAGCCAGCCCGCCCGCCCGCCCGCCCGCCCCTTAGCTTTCTCCTTGTGTGGTTTCTTTAAATTTGGAAGTGCAGAACTTCTGGTTTTGTTTACAGGATCTAATCCAGTGGTTCTCAAGCTGTGGGTCCAGGATCAACAAGTGGGTCACGGCTCAATATTTGGTGGTTCTTGAAACTGACTGGGCAAATTAAGCTATGTGCATCAAGCCTAACAAGCTGCTATATGGGGCGGGGGGCACTTCTGCCCAGTCACCATTTATAGCCACAGCATTTATAAATCAGGCAGCAGCCTCTGAGGCCTCTAAAACATTTGGGAAACTATCTAGGCTACAGGTTGAATAGCATCGACAAAATGGAAAAGCCACCAAGTCCTATCTTCCCTCTGCCCCTCCCTCCCCCCTCCTCCTCCCCCTCCCACTCTCTCTGTAGGATTGTTTTTCATGAAGAAATAGTTGAGAAAGTTTTTTTAAAACAAATCCTCTAACATCTGCTGCTCATCAGTTTCAGTCAAATATATCTAATAATGGCAGTATAAAGATCCAGCTGTTAGTATTCGTCATGTTTGCAACCTTGAGTGCAATGAGGAAAGAAACCCCGAGGAAATACAGTTATTTCAGGCAGTTTTGGTTGTTGGAGTATCTGCTTAATTCAAGACACAGGAGGCTACTGAAATGCTCCAACCGTTAGCAAGCAAGCAGGGATCCAGAGGGCATTTTATTAGTGTTAACTATTCATTTTATTATTACTATTATTAATTTTCAGATTCTTTATTCTGGTGAAGACAAAGGAAGCATTTAAAGAGTAAGCAGTGAACCATGTTGTTTTTCATTACAGGAGTCAATTACATGCAGCAAGCATGCTTATTTGTCAGCTGTAATTGTTCAGAGCCAACTTGAAAGATGGTCTGCAAAATTGTTAGGGGGAAGTCATGAAAACAAACACAGCAGTACACAGTACAGTACTGTATATAGTACAGTACACAGTTGTGTGCTGTGGGGGGCAGGGGTGTAGAGGATGGGGAGCAGAGCTCTGGGAGGGGTGACATCATCAACATGAGCACATAGGAGGTACTTTTGAAACTTTTTTTTTTTTCAGAAGACCTGAGAAGAAGAATCAGGCACAACATGAGGCAATCTGAGAAACTTGCCTAGGGGCATACGTTAATGTCTAAGCCATCATATTTAACAAGCACTTCCTGAAAAATATCATCTAGTTCATGTTGTACTAAAGCTACAGTCATACACAATCTACTGGAGGGTAAACCCAGCCGAACACAGTGGGACTTACTTCTGAGTGAACATGCATAGGTTAGCACTCTTACAGCCCAATCCTATCCCTCACTAGCTCACAGCATGCAGTACTGCTGTGACAGCATGCACTGTAGGCTATGGAAGGGTAATCAGATGGCCCTGGAGGGGTAAGTAAAACTATTGCATAATTACCTCCGCTTAGGGCACTGACCTTCAATGGATTTCCTTGGACCTACACCAACTACGAATGGGGTGGCCTTGGTGACATACATAGCCCACAAGGCAGAGTGAGGATGGGTCTATGCATGGTTATGATAACAGAAATGGGAAATCTGTATTCATGTGAAGTTGACATCTTGTTACCAGATGTTGGTGTCATCTCCTTAATAAGTTGCTTGTGAGCTTTCCAGAAGCGTCTGGATTCTGAACCCTGATCTGTCATTTCCTGACCACTTTTGAACACATCATACTAGATTAAATGAGTAACTGGTCTACTCGAGCAAAGCAATGTTTATGGTAGTAACTGGAGGTGAAAAGTTAGGGAAGATGCCCAAGAAACAGGCACATAGAAGATATGTTGTTACATAATGTAGCCAATGGGCTATACTCCACTATTAGAGACACAGTGGCAAATATGTAGCAATGGGCCAGCATTGAAAAGATATCAAATTACTGACCAAGACTTTCCAGAATGCTCATCCAAATCCAACATGCAGATATATTACAGCTTTGAACATAAAGAAAACCTCCTCTTCTCCAATCAGGCTTTATGGACTCTTGACAACCTATGGTGCTGCATTCCTTAGCTGGGGTTTCTGCAAATCCATATGTTAACTGGTGGGGATAACAGTAAAGTCAGGAACTAAATCAGAGACAGGTGGCAGTAATTGTTCTTGGGAAGAGACAGTTCTCCTACCCCAAATTATAAATGAATTTTTCCAAACATTTCCCGTTCATTACATCCCTTGTACAGTAGGATGAATATCTGAATGGTACTGCATCCTATGGATCAGGATAGGCCTGTATAGTATGTCCTTTTTCTAAACAAACAATTTACATTGTAGAAAAAAAGCAGGCAGGAAGTTGCAGAATGAATTCCCACTCCTTCAGCTTGAGCATTGCTCCAGATCTCTGTATCAGCCCCCCTGGGGAGCAAGCAATATACTAAAATTCACAGCAGGGATTGTAATAGCATATGCTAAACTACTTGAAATTCACTCAGCCTCTCCGAAGAAAAATACCATCTGGGCTGTTTTCTGCATCTGATCATATCCTAAAGGCTTTACTTATTTAAATGTGCAAATCTCAAGATTTATTTTTTTTAATAGACTTTTGTGATGACAGACCCAGTGAGATAGCCTTTATATGAAACAGACGCAATGAGCGGTCTCATCTCATAGTCAGCCCATCAACTGTGTTGATGCCAAAGGACCAATGGAGTCTACAGGTTTTTACATGTGTGTGCTGTGAAGATTATTCACAGCAAGTAAGTACATTTCCAGCCAATTAGATAAAGGGGAGGGGAAATCTTACTATACAGCAGCCATTTTCAACCACTGTGCCGTGGCACACTGATGTGCCGCAAGTGGTCCACAGGTGTGCCACTGGAATTTGGGGGAAGGTCATTTATTAGTAGGGCCAATGGGGATGTGAGCCCCCCACTGGCAGCATGGTGTGCCTTGTCAACTGTAAAAAACATGATGGTGTGCCTTGACAATTTTAGTGGCCTTGTCAGTGTGCCATGAGACGAAAAAGATTGAAAATCACTGCTATACAGAGTGCACATGATTGAAAAAGAATATGTAACAAGTAAAAGGGCTGAGTTTGGCAGCTTGTCATTCAGTGCTGGCACATTCTGGAAAAGAAACCAATTGAACCAACAAGAAGAATCTGAAACAGCTGGACTACCAGGAAAGGAAAGGGCCGCAGTTGGGGAACAGGCTGAACTTCAGTAGTAAAACACATGACTTGCATGCAGAAGGTACCATGTTCAAATCTGTCTTCTCCAGAGCTGGGCATCTGAAACCTTGAGAGGTGCCACTGGCCAGTGTAGACACAGTGTAGCCCAATGGAGCGAGGGTCTAACTTACAACAAGGCAGCCTCCAACATCCCTGTCTACGAATGGAAGAAACTGATGGAGTAGCCGGCTGTTTCTCTCCTACGCTTAATTGGTTTTGTGTGGCTCTGTCTTCACTGTGGGTGGCCGAGCTGACCACATCTCTGGCATGCCCACCTGTTCCTTCTCTGTTCTGCATTCCACAGACCAAACCGCAAAGAACTCAGGAATGCTCGTGAGGCCGTGTCCTACAAAGGTAAAATAACTACCATTTCTGTGCCACCTGTGGCCCAACTTTTCTTCTTCTTTTCTTGCTCTTGCATATCTGAAAAGCAAGATCAAGGATAAGGATCCCAGCACAGAGTAGCTACTGCTGCTCACAGATGTTCGCTGTTCAGGCAAAGGAAGGAACATGCAAATTTAAAGCCAGGTGACTTGAGTGCATTCTGTAATGTTCCCTAATACATAATTCTATTCTGATGGACAGGAGGATATGCTTTACTAAAATATTGCTTTTCCTAAACTCCTGTTATAGAAATCCACTGTGGCAGTCATGCATACTCATGCCAGCATGACTGTATATTTGAACAGTACTCCTGTTTATCAGAGCATCTGGTTATTTCAATAGTGTCAAAGTCCTCTGGGCCATTTCTATTATCTTGCAATTCTAATATCTCTTGCTGGGTGTTGAAATGTAAAAACAGAAGTTATTACAAATGTAAGGATAGTAGCACACAGCAGGTCTCTTCAAAAATAACGCAATGATTTATTGCTAACACAGCCCACTGGAAAAGTCCAGTGCATAAACGCTCAGATTAGTGAATAGAAAACAAGCACGATTTATCTGAATGACTGTCTCTGCTTTCTAGTCTATCTGGACCTAGGAGTGCTCAAACCACTGAGGATATCATGCAGGCCATCCACTCGCACAGGCTTCTGCTACTAAAATGATACTGTTATCCATAATTCTCTCACATGGCCTTCTCATCCTGAGGCCATCTGGGGTTGACTCTTAAAAAGACATTTAAAAAAATTTCCTGGTATTGATGGAGAATATTGTTTCATTCAGAAACTTCTCTGGTATGTGTCCTTACATTTGAAGGTTCTCAGTAGAGGACATATAAACACATGTCTGCAAATAAAATAAAATAAACTTAAGGCTTCCTGATCTTATAAGATCCTAAATAAATTAAAAGGCGTGCTAGGAGTGAATCAATAAGTGCTAGTAGTGGCTGTTTATTAATGATTTGGGGACAGCGTTGTCTCCATTAGCAGTTAAGTGACAGGAAACAAGTTTATTTTAGATCTGCTGCTGTATTATTTTTGAAATTATTATTGCATCATTTGAATTATTATTGAAAAAAGTCTCTGGTAGAGTTAAGGATAAGGCACGCACTGCACATTTGATGGTAGCTGCAAAGGCTGTAATACAATAGTGTCAAAATGGAAAGCTTGCGGACACCTTTATAAGTCAAATTGGGTGAAGAGAAGGATTCATAGCTGCAGCCAGTGGTATAGCTAGAGGGGGTGCAAAGTACTAAGTTTTGCAGGGAGCCTCACTGCAGCATGCAAGCGGCCCCTCCCCCTCCCCTTCAGAGCCATTCTGGGCGGTGGGAACAAAATGGAGGTGTTTTGCTCCCCCCTCTAGCTATGCCACTAGCTGCAGTCATGTATATGATGGTTAGTAGAATACGGGGAGTAACAATTCAAATATAATGCTGCTTAGGTGGGTCACAGACTGGTTAGGTAAAGTAGTAGCTTCCTGTTGTGGCATATCATACTGTGTTCATCAGCATTGGTGTATATATGTCTATTTTATTAAAAAAAATTGTGGGGTAAAAAAAAGACCACATCCTAGGATCCTATGCAACTGCAGAGTTTCTGTGGTGGACAAAGAAAAGTGCTCCAATGGTCAAATGCATCTGGAAGGACTTCGCCATAGTAATTCTTGTTTTTTCTATATAAAAAAGGAGTCAATATAGGCAGTTGTGACTGTTTTATGGTGAACTCAGTGTCTTTGGGGGCACCTGCATCAGTCTTTTCACTGGAGCAGACTGTGGCCCTTTAAAGACAAGATCAGTATTTCTCAAACTATGGGTCGGGATCCACGAGTGGGTGGTGAGCCAATTTCAGGTGGGTCCCCATTCATTTCAATATTTTGTTTTTAATATATTAGACTTGATGCTACCATAGTATATGACTGCATTTGGGGAAATGTTACTCATCTGTCCTTTTAACCCACTACTCTGTATATTAGACTTGGGTATTGGACAACCGTCCTGCTCTGAATGGGGTTGCACTCCCTCTGAAGGAGCTTGGGGGTGATCCTGGATCCACAGCTGCTCCTGGATTCCCAGGTGGCGGCTGTGGCCAGGGGAGCCTTTGCTCAGCTTCGGCTGATTCGCCAGTTACGATCATACCTGAGTCATTCAGACCTGGCCATGGTGACCCATGCCCTAGTGACATCCAGATTAGACTACTGCAATGCGCTCTACGTGGGGCTGCCTCTGAAGCTGGTCTGGAAACTACAATTAGTGCAGAATGCAGCCACCCGTGTGGTTGCTGGGGCTCGTCAGTTTGACTCAGTCGGGCCACTGCTTTGGCGGCTACAGTGGCTGCCAGTTCATTTCCTGGCTGAATTCAAAGTGCTAGTTTTAACTTTTAAAGCCCTATATGGCTCAGGTCCAGGGTATCTGAGGGACCGCCTCCTTCCATACAATCCAACCCGTCCTCTCAGGTCATCAGAGGGGGCCCTTCTGACTGTGCTGCTACTAATGAAGGTGAGGGGGATGGCGGCAATAAAGAGGGCCTTCTCAGTAGTAGCTGCCCGTCTGTGGAACTCCCTCCCCCTGGAATTGAGAACCGCTCCCTCTTTAGAGTTCTTTCGGCGGGGGCTTAAGACCTTTTTATTTAAAGAAGCCTTTTAATACTGACACAAGGGGGCATAGCTTTTTAAAATTTATTTTGATTTGGGGTTCAAGTTTTATTGTGTTTTATTGTTTTTAAATGTTTTATTTTTATACATATTTATATATTTTATGCTTTTATGTGATTTCTTTTGTAAACCGCCTTGAGTGCCCTTTACTCAAAGAAAGGCAGGATATAAATTCAATAAATAAATAAAATAAATAAATACATGTTGGCATCCTTCAGTCTCGGAAGACCATGGTGTCACGCTCTGAATGGTGGCTCTGGAACAGAGTGTCCTCTCCAGTGCGCGAAGCCTGGGTAAAGTAGGTATGGAGGATAGGCTGTTACCCATGCAGCAAATCCCCCCTCTCCACGTCGCTGAAATGGTCCAATGGAAAGGCAGAAGCCAATACGGTTGGTTCCAGCGGCGTTGCAGGAGTTGCCAGAGCATGACTGTGTTCAGCCATGAACTGCCTCAGGGACTCCGGCTCCGGATTTTGCCTCGAGGTTGACTCCTGAAGCCTTTTCCACAACTGGATGTAGCCACAAGGCAGTGGAGGTTTGGCATCAGAGTTTTCCTTCTCTCAGATGAGCTGCCTTCCCAGGCTGACGAGTCCCATCTACCCGGTGGCTGTTCAGTCGCCTCTTACGACAAGTACAGCCAAACTGAGGGCCTATTCTTATCCCCAGCCCCCAGCCCCTCAGTTTGGCTGTACTTGTCGTAAGAGGCGACTGAACAGCCACCGAGTAGATGGGAAAATAAATAAATATGCTTCTAACAATGATAGTAAATGAGACTTACTCCTGCATAAATGTGGGTAGAATTGCAGCCTAGATTGTTTTTCTGCTTGATTAGGTCCCTTCTGGTCATGGCATCACTTCTGGTGGGTCCTGACAGATTGTCATTCTAAAAAGTGGGTTTTGGTGCAACAGGTTTGACTGGACTAGATCACTGTAGGTGATATTTGTCTGGTAACATACACTCGGGGAATTTGATAACATTTACTGAAGAATAAGCCTATAGCAAGCTCCTTTGGGTCAGTTACGTTACCTTTTGCTTTAATGGATTGATCCTCATTCAACATTGCAAATGTTCCTGCATCAAGGAGTAGAAAAGTTTTGGCACCTCTCCGCAGCCGGCCTCTCCAGACTGTGGAAAATAAGGTTATGCAGGTTCCTTCCCAATCCTACGGTGTACAAGGGCCTTTGATGGCAAAAGGGAAAGGAATCATTCCCAGTGATCAGCAGAGGACCACCCACGCAGTCTCCAAATACACGAACCACTGACTGATGTGTTTAATGAGTACACAGTAAAATTTCTGAGCCCTACCGTTACGTGGGCAGGTCTGTGAAAAGAGGTCTGTGTTAGGAGACTTTTCAAATACTCCTTCCCTCAGTCTGTTCCTTAAGAAGGAAACCTTCATGTGCTGGAATGGAAATTAAAACTACAGCAAGTAAAGAAAAACTGAGGACAGAAATCCCTTTTTTTAAAAAAGTCTATCACCAAAATGCATGTAACGTCGGCAGAGTTAACAGCATTTCTTATTTCAGTGCTTTCAGCTTCCGAAAATGCTTCCTGACGCAGGCGTTGGTCCAATTTTAATACAGATTGCTTGGTTTAGAAGCGAAGAGATGTTGCATAAACTCCTCAGAGAATCTACGGATCAGCTGACATCTGTAATCTCTGTCTCTCTTCTTTAGGTTTAGTGCACCAAATCTGGAAAGGTAATTATTCCCATTTCTGGCACATCCAAAGTGTTCTAATGTCAGGGAAATCAATGTCAGGGAAATGTAGGTCCCAGAATGCACCCTTGTGTAAACCAGCATCATTGTAAATGCGAGAGAGGGGAACAATATTAACAGGTGAAATGCCGTGCAGATGGGCTTTTTCAATTTAAAAGAGCCATCTCAACTTGGATTAAATTTATCTAGGACAAAGATAAAATCACCCTTGTCGGAAGCTGCCCTGATATAATTAGAAGCAATTGCATCTGGGGGATATTTACTACTAGTTGCATCTGTTAGGAAAAAACGTTGAAATCCCTCCAAAACAATCAATTACACCTTACTTCATGACACTAGACACCACTGTCTTCCATGGCTATGGGTAAAAACTCATGTTGGCAGAACCTGAAAGTTAATTTCAGAATAAACATTAAGTTTGCTTGGAAAGTACACTTTTAGTTTATCGATATTTTTTTCCTTAAATGAAGAGAAACATGAGAAAATACATTAAATGACCATTTATGAGAGAAAATGAACCTTACAAATTAATGTCCTTTCTCGTCCTGTGCTCACTCCTGCCAAAATCTATTTTTCCTAATTGAAACGTGGCCTGTTTCTTTACAGTACTTTGCATTTCTGTAGGGCTTTAGGAGTGTGCCAAGAGCTTCACGTATATTACCTTGATGTCTTCCAATACTGTAAGATACATAAGGATTACTATCACCGTATTGCAACTGGGCAATTTCAGCTAAGGGGGCATGATTTCCCTAGAGCCACCTAATGCCTTCCAAGCACAGGCAAGATTCCAACCATGGACTCTCTGAGCCACAGGTCAGTTTCTTGTCTTGCTCTCACTGTCTTATGACCCAGTTCTAATGGGACATGTGTTCCGTTGGAGCTGATTATCATAAAGAAGCCATAAAAGGCAATGTGTGGACCTGCTGGAGAGCCAGCAGGAAGTCCAGAGACTTCCTGCTTTCCAGATCAGCCAGAAGAAGAAGCTGATGAAGGTCAAGCGGTAGAGAAGGAGGGATGGGGTGGGGGAGGGCAAAATTGGGTGGAAGGAATGGGGGATGGGCAAATCGGGTTCAGGAAGTGGGCAGGTGTGGTGGTGGCTGCCGAATCCTAACCCCCTTCCTGAATTTCGCTAGCACCAGACTGAGTAGACCCTCCATGCTCCTGGATAAGAGAATGATTGGTCCTTTACCTAGAGGAGATCGGCACAACTGCCCCCTCTACAGGATACTAAATTAGCCATTTCAGTGCTGCTGCATTGGCGGGGGGGGGGCGGGGAGCAAGAGATAGGATTGGGCTGTTAGGGGCTTTGATTTATCATGAATCATGCCCTATCTATGGTTCTTTTCTATTACTTCTAGACATGCCAGCGGTTGGTGCTGTGATCACAAATCAATGTCAGTAGCTCCTTTTTAGGAAAACAACAGAAGGAAGCTGAATCAAAGCTGAATCAAACTGCCAAGAAATATTGTGATTAAGAATCAGCATCCTTTTGTAAATATGTAACCCTATAGGCCTCTGAGAAATGTATTTGTTGAAAGGAGGTATATAAATATTTGTAGTAGTAGTACTAGTTGCAGCAGCAGCAGCAATATCTCAGGCAGTGCAATCCTAACTTGTGCTGAAACAGGCAGGCTAATGGGCCTGCACTGTATCCAATGCAAGTCTGGGACTGGCTGAGGCTTGGCCTGGGGCAAGAGGAAAAAATTCCCCTTCCCCCGGGGAGAGTTGCAGCGGCCCTGATGGGTCTACTTGGATCTGTGCCACTTAAAGAGGTGGCACAGATCTGAGCAGAATGGAGCAGCCTGAAGCTGTTTGGCGCCGCCCAAGAACAGGGCCAGGATCTGGCATAACTGCCTGGTCCCTCTCGCTGTCCACTCGCCTATGGGCCCATCTGCTGCCCGCCCTCCCCTGCCCCAAAACATCTCCTCCCTGCCCTTCCCACACGCACCCAGACCCCCATGCCAGCCAAGCCCAGTTGGCACGAACTCACCTGCTGCCGCAGAGGCTGGATCTGGCCTCCGCAGGCTGGTTTACTCTGAGGGAGGCGCAAATGTGCTTTAGGACGCATTAGCAATCCTCCCAGGTTGGCGCAAGGGACTTGACCCAGGCCAGGGCGCACTTAGGATTGTGCTCACAATCTATTCTGCCCATATTAATTCCTGTATTGAATTAATGAAACTGTTATGGAGATGGTATCTTGTTCATGTGGTTCATTAGTTCATTTGTTCTGGATGTGGAAACCTGCTTCCGTGCCCACGTATTGTATTCATTAATTCAGGGTGACCAAGTTTAAAGAGACAAAACTATATGGCCCATTCATACACTCAAGCCTTTTAAGTGACAACTGGATCAGAACAGAGTTTTGCACTGAAGCCATCATAAAGTAGATTTACAATGGGATCATGTTCAAATGACACCCACTACCACATGAATGTTTGCCCTATTTCCAGCAGCTTTGTAATGGTGTCATGAAAGGAATGAATGACCAGCCATATCTCTTGGCAGACTGTACAGAATTCCATGATCTGGAGCAGCAAGACTTGAGCCAATTCAGTATGTTCTCTTGCATACCTTGGGTGAGAAAATTTTATTGTACTAAAAAAAATGTCAAGTTTCACACTGGCTATTAATATGAAGCAGTTTCAAACTCAGGGGAGATATCCAATTTTATGGTGGCTTTCAGGTATTAGTATTTGGGGGCAAAGGTTTAATATTTCAACCATTGCTTTGGATTCATGTCAAGATGTTTATAAACTGATCAATGATGCTGGCTCATAAATGGAACAGAGAAGATGGAACACCTTTGCTAAAAAATTTCAAAATTCATCTTCTGCCTTGGGTGGGGGTGTTATTATTCCTGAATCCCTGGGTGTTTACGGATGTGGATTCAATTTTGTTTTTCAATTACAGTGAGAAATGATCATACCAAGGTTCATGTTTAAAATAACATCTATTCTGTAAGTTCATCATTCTGGTGGACCTGACTTTGTGGTACATATGTAATGTAGCAGATCAGCATGAGTTCATTATTGCAGCCTCTTCTTCTGTGCGATGGGGGGAAAAAAAACATGGTAATAGTTTCAGAATGGCTGTTATTACCATACTTCAAGAGCTCTTACAGAAAACCCATTTCCCATTTCATCCATTAGAATAAATTGTGAAAACATTTCTTTTGTTTCCTGAACGATTACCGCATGCGTTGATGGGCCAATCAAGACAATGCTTCCTAGCCACGCTTTGAACTACTTTACTGACCAGCTTAGCGCATGGGTGAAATCAAATGCAATAGGGGGAGCTTTAGGAATAGCAGACTTGTGTTTTGAATTGCAAATACTGCACATGGGGGAAAGGCATCTATTCTGCTTTAATGCATCAGCTGTACAAGCATAATGAGAGCAGGTAACAAAATAGGTCTTCGAAGACACTTGAGGTCAAAAGCTGTGCATGATTAGCATTTTATACAACATTTAGTAGGAGAGATCTAATATACTAAGCTATGTCATACAATGTGTAGTTTTTTACTCATTTCATGGTGCACAGGTTTGCAGTCTGCACCTTGCTGCCATCAACAGCATAGTAGCATAGCTAGAGGGGTGCAAAACGGTAAGTACTGCAGGTGTCACAACGTCCCGTGTAAGTGGCTCCTCCCACTCACCATCAGAGCCATTCTGGACAGTGATGGCAACACGCTGGCACTCTCTGAACCACATGGTGCCTTTCCTGTGCATTGCCATCACTGTCCAGTATGACTCAGAGGTAGTGTCTGTGTTGGAGTTGATGCAACTCTGTCTGCTGTCCAGAGGGGGCAGGATGCTGTCCAGAAGGGGTCAAGCTATGGTCCAGTGACTCTGATCTTTCTACCTGTTCTCTCTGTGATCCTTGTGGGGTGTGGCCCTAACCCTTTATCCTTCCCCTCTCCTCTGAGCACTTTCTCTTGTCCTCTGACCACCAACCTGTGCACACCAGGGCTCTGATGCCCAGGCCATCTTGAGCACAAGGCATGCAGGGCGAGGCAGCCCCAGGGCCTTGCTATCTCCAAGTGTTAGCTGAACCTCTGATCCTAATCAGATGCTGTAAATATACACTCCATGGAACTGTAAGTAAATAACTTCTTTTTTGCAACTTTAACAAGCCATTGTCTCTTTGTCTTTTTATTGAATAGCAGTCAGCCAGGTGAGGGAGGTTCCCTGGGGTGATACCCAAAGGGGGGTCCACTCTTTGGGGTCCCCCCAAAGAGGAAACTATTTTTGATTTCCTCCAACAGTCTGAGTCCAGAGGGCTCTGAGTGGCTCACTGGCTCAGAGGGGCCACTTACACAGTGGACTGCAGTGCCTGCAGTATTTACTATTTGAGGCCCCCCTCTAGCTATGCTACTGCAGCAGCAAACCTCCCATATATAATAACAAAATAAGTTCTCCCCCTGTGAATTTTCTGTGTACGTGCATTTGTAATTAATTTTTTTCTTTTCTTTTTTGTAAGGCAAATACCCACTGTAGTGAGAAGCCTGTCTAAAATGGTATTTAGAAAGAGAGGAGTAAATTCCCCCTCCCCCCACACTGCGGCACCTCAATTAGCAGTTACTGATTAGGTTTACAAAAACCAAGTGTGCCAGTCCCAACCACATGAAAGGCATATTGTCTAGTTTGACCTGAGATATTTAACGGCTTCTAAATTCATGGGGAAAATTTATGACACAATTGGGCCCAGCCACCAGGAGAATAAGGCTCAATTAGAAACAGCTAATTTTTGTTCTCGAGTAAATTCAGCTGTAGCGTGAACTGGTAACTGAACTGAACTGTAGCCTGAACTGGTAAAGCACAGACAGACAGATTTATGGCTGCAGTGAGAACTATACCTCTGTGTGTGTGTGTGGGTGTGTGTGTGTGTGTGTGTGTGAGAGAGAGAGAGAGAGAGAGAGAGAGAGAGAGAGAGAGACTGGAAACATTCTCCAGTCTCCAGAGAGAGAGGGGTGACCCTGTAGAGAAGCCATGAGAGCCCCCGCCAGCTGCCATCATGAGCGGTGCATTGCAATGAGTTAAGACATTGATTTCATCAGCAATTGCTGTTAAAGGGGGGGAGCCAGTCAAGACTCATCTGATTGGCTGGAAGCTTTGATGAAGTTGTTTGACTGATTTTGTTAGGATTGGGCTGTAAATTGCATAGGCTCCATCTTTTCCTAATTTGGTGAAATTATGGCTGAAAACAGGCCTGGATTCTGGCAAAACTCCTGGACACACAAGGAATGTCACCTTCATTAAAGAAGTGAATTCCAAGCCAATAGAGACTCCTTCGCTAGGCCACCTTCAGTTTACTGTTTGCTTGTGGCAATTTTCTGGAAAGCTAAGGAAAGAAGTCTTGGGGACTTGCATAGGGATTCTGGGTACTACTGAACTGTAGTTTGACCCATAAATAGAAAATGCCTTTGGGTAGCCCAATTCTAACCTACACTGATGCAGCTGGGTCAAGTGGCCTACACCGTATCCAGCACAGGTTAGGAGTTGGCTGGAGATCTCCCCGAGGTAAGGGGTTATTTTTCTCTCCCCTGTTTGGCACTCCAGGCTACCCAGTGGGGCAGCTAGGATCTGTGCCAGCTAAGTCACTGAATCTGAACAGGTCTGTGTAAAGCTGCCAGGCCTAAGAAAGCGGTTAGGATTTGGCGGAGGCCTCCTCTGCCAATCTCTCCCCCTCCTAGACCTGTCCCACCCCTGGTTCCACCTGTTACGCCCCCTTCCTGCCTCAGTTCTGCTCTCCTGCTGTCCTTCCCCTGATTCTGCACTGCTCAGCAGAGTACTCACTTCTGCTGGTGGCCTTTCCTTTGGATACAGCGCTGGTGGGACAGCACAGACCTTCCCACCAGCACTTTTTGCTCTTCAGTAGTAACAACAGACATGCTTTATGGTACATTTGCGACACCCTATGCCGGCAGAGCAACCACGGTGCTGGCGGAAGAGGTGAACAGGACTGCGATGTCAATTTCCTAGAGGTCACAGACTAGGGTCCTTCTTTCTTTCAAATCTGATTCACATGCCACCACACAGAACTTGGTTCTGGAGTCCGTTCTGATAATAGTGGTTGGACTCTTATGTACGGTCATATAAACTACTTCCTAGCCGGTCAAGGATATGAGTCAGGAGAAAACGTGTTAGTGTTTGATCTTAATATGAATTGCCATATCATATTCTGGTTTTATGTCTTAGCATGACAGTTAATATGTTATAAATGTTTAAAGGCTGCATAATCCTTGAGATCTGTGGCAAAGCTATATTTGACTCCAAAAGCATATTGTATGACACGCATCCAGAAGCTTTCGGTTTATAGGTGATAAATTCAGCAACCTGCATCAGTCACCATAAAACATCATAAAATTAAGTTCCAAGGATTACATTCATTATTACAACATTTCTACCTTGTCAAATTACAGCAGCTGAAATTGGCACAGACACAGCAGTAAGGTCTGCTCCTTTCTTCACCTGCTTGTGAGTGGCTGAGAAATCTGTAGTGCTGGTTATGTTGTCCCCATTCACAGCTCGTAGCAGCTTTGGGAGTGGTTTACACTGGGGAATCAGAACACAGGCCAAGGTTAACCTCTTTCCTTTATGCTGCCACTCTAATGCAAAATTTGCCTAAGACACTTTTTGAAAAAGAAAAGCATGTCCAGAGATCCAGTCATGGATATCTCGTGTAATGTGAAGATTGGCTTCAACAGCTTGTTGACAGAGATAGTTAATCTGGGATAACCACTCCTGACTTCACAAGACCCTCTGTTTTGATTATACATAAAAAGGTTGAAATGAACGGTGGAAGAATCAGCAACCCATGGCAAGATCAGGGGAATGTTTGACTCATCCTTCTTTCATCCGAGGATTAAACAAGGGCCTGGTGAACTGGCAACCTGCAGAAAGAATGTGGGCTTTGGAAGGTCGCCAACTGGCCTCATAACTCCTCAATGGCCATCACTCTGAGTAGGCTGGTTAGGGTTAAATGTTAAACATCAGTGTATGAAGAAGCACACTTTGTACTCTAGGAAAACAGAATGAAAAGATGCTGATGGGAAAAGACAAGCCAAATACTTCAATCGACTGTGGAAAGCAAGAAAGGATTTAACACGTTTCAGAAAGGAAAAGTTCCCAGAGGAGACTGTAGGAAGTAATTTTGAGACAGGAAGAGAGATTATTTTAGTAGGATCCTTTTGGAGAGGCTAAAGAGAGAAAGGACATGAGAGTGTTAAAGATGGGATTCCAATGGTCACACTGAGAATATAAAAGCAACACTCGGAGATTTCCAGAACAAAGACAGAAACACAAAAATGTTCAGTTGAGGTTTAAACACTGCCGGAAAACATCCATTCTCAAGCATTGTCTGCTGCTGTTCCAGTAATCTCCCTTTTATTCAGTAATGACCCAGCTGGGGACAGTGATTTTGGGGCAGCTCTTCATTACCCACAGCAGGCACCAACACCACGAAGGCTTTTATTTCAGGCTGGCTTCTGCGCTTAACACACACAATGGAGCTCGTCTTTCTTCAGCAGCTGAACAATAGCCCGATGCCACCGCACTGACACGGAGTGGACACAGGCACTGGTTTTGCTGAGAGTTCGTTTTTCATCCAAACAGGCCGAGGAAGCCGGAGCCACACAGAGCAGTAGCTGCATTTCCGTTTTGTATGGCATCACAAGCACATACAGTGGGTTTGACACAACGCTGCAGCTTGTTCAGTGGTGGCATCGTACCCAAATCCCACTCTGTAGTAGATTCCCACCTGCAAAAATTGTGAGCATGGAAAATCTCATATGTCGCAGTAAAAAAAACTCACTGGGTAGCTGTGTCAGGTCCTTGAGGAACAAAGATCCAGCTCCCCTGCCTGGTATTTATTAGGACCCACCAAAAAGACACAAAAACTTAAGCATGCACTTGAATACTCTAGAATGCTTAACTAGGCTGGATATTAAGCCATTTCTGCCCAACGTTGCATATACGCAACAGGGATCAAATGTGTACACCTGTGGGATGATCATGCCCACTAGGCAGGGTTTGGGGTCCAACTGAATCTGGACTTTGCGCTGCCAGCACTCATGTTCTGGTAGCACAAGGACCTTTAAAGGCCCACAATTCCTCTTCCTTTCTATGCCCCATTTCCTTTTCTCATCCAGGGAGTGGAAGGAAGAAAAAAAAAAAAGCAAGTAGGCGACCAGTGATGGGTGCCCCCCCAACAATCTGCTGCCTAAGGCAACAGCTTCAGTTGGCCTCAGGATGGGGCAGCCCTGTGTGCACATAATCTGCTAGTCAGTGACTTCATTTACTCTCAAAGACTTGGATATATTCTAAATTAGGGTTTATAAGAAATACCACTAGCAGACATTTCATACTTGTATCCAACCCTTTCTCCAAGAAACTCTGGGTGGGATTCAGTGTGCTTGTTCCATTTATACCTCCAATGATCCTGCAAGTCAATGTTTCTCAACATTTTTCCCCTGCTGTACCACTTTGCACGGTCCACATATTGGAAGTACTACTGGAAGTAACTGGTGATGACGCCATCGCCAATTGCTTCCAGGTTGTGAGGCCAGGTGCGACCCTACAAATTGGTGGTAGAGCAGGGCAGACAGGAGGGCTTTTTTGAGCATGAAAAGAGCACACACTGAATGTCGGCCCATCAAGCGGAGTCTCCGACTACTGTTTGTCATGTTGCATTGCTGGTCTCACCCACAGGCAGTGGGTGTTCGGGGTTCTTGAGAGTACAACTGGACATGCCTCAAGCACTACCAGTGGTACCCATACCAGTGGTTGAGAAACACTGCTGTAGGTTATATCAGGTTAAGAGTTGGCCCAAGGTCATCTCATACTTAATAACTTAGGAGAGATTTGAACCTAGGTCCACTTGGTCCAAAGTTGAACTCCAGACACCACTCTAAACTGACTCTGGCTAGTCCTAATAGCTGTATGAAAGGACTGCCTTG